>NC_134852.1:10400000-11600000 GCF_049852395.1 Peromyscus maniculatus bairdii | reverse complement strand
AATTGCATAGTAAAAATGCCCAACCTATCAAAAGTAATCTAAAGAATCTCATCTATGCAGTCACATCAAAATTTCAACACAATGCTACACAGATCTTCAAAAGACAATTTCTGGCTTTAATGTAAACACACAGAAACTGACAGTATAGGTAAACTATCATGAACACTAACAGAACTGCTGGAGGTCTCACCCTTCCTAACTTCAAGTCATTCTGTAGACCTACATTAATAAACCCACCACAGTATTGGACAAGACAGACACATTCATCCATGGAATCAAATTGAAGACCCAGACATAATTCCAAACATCTATGCATATCTGATGTTTGATAAAGAAACTCATAACATTCACTGGAAAAAAGACAGTATCTTCAACAAAAATTTTGATCAACCTGGGTGGCTGCATGTAGAAAAGTGCAAATATCTTCATACTTATCAATTGCAACAAAACCCAAAACAATTATAACATTCTAAAGATGTACATATTTTCCTTCTAGATACATAGAAATGTAGCTCTTACACCTGAAGGGAAAAATCCTTTGATTAGCATCAAACAAACACCAACTTGAACCCCAAAACAAAAAAATAGAGAGAACAGATGATTATGATCGTCCAGGCTTAGCTCATCTAGTACAACATAACTCCTGCACCTAAGGCACAGCCAACATCATGCAAGCAGTGAAAGAAAGATTGTAATAAATAGAGCAAGCAGATGTTTGCTGTGAGGTGGCATCTGCTAGAAATGTAAATATAAAATCATGTAAATATAAATAACATCATACACATTAATCTGATTACATTCATAAAATTAGAAATATATGTAGATATTTAAAGGTAATTAAAAATAAAGATGAATTTGAAAGAAGAAAATGGCTGTATATGAGAGGTTGGGAGGATTAAGGAAAGGAAAAATGGTTTAATTATGATTTATTTGAAAAAGTATAATAATAAAAATTTTAAGTTTAGAAATGTAGATTCATACATAAGAAAAAGCCTAATAATATAATAAAACATTGCAGATACTAAATATTACATATGCATACTACACTCCTAGGATTTCTGTCCTATTTCAAATATTCTCAAATCTATGCAGTGTTTTGCAGCATCTTCGCCTCTGACAAAATCTTCTAGAAATACATCATGAAAATATTGATGTTTCTTGTCTATGTTCATTGTTGAGACTAGTATATGTCCTACTGAAATAAAGAACAAGTGCTGTAGAGTCAGGAAAGAGCCGTGTAAAATAAAAATGTCTGAAAATATTCAAAACCATGTTTTCAAATTGTACATATTAAACATTCTCAGATATTTCCATGTCAACCTTTCAACAATGAAGTGAAACAACACGACATAAGAATACATTTCTGGTGCTCTTGGTAAAGAATGGTGAGTGTACAGGGCTAGAGAAATCACTTATCCATTAAGAGTGTGTTCTGAACTTGCAGAGGACCCAACTTCAGTTCCCAGTGCTCACAGGAGGAGGATCACAACTGCCTGAGACTCCAGCTCCAGGGGATCCAATCAGTGCCCTCTTCTTCCCTTACAAGCACCTAACTAACATGCACACATTCACACATCATTTAATCAGTGTGTGCTCTTATACTATGCTAAAGGAGACTCCCCTTTTATAATTGCCTTTTGCCATTTACCAAGGACCATAGCTTGGTTTGTGTTTCAGAGTAATTGTGCCTCAGAAAAAAACCCTTTGTTTATATTTGTGGAATAACTTGAGTAATATTGGCATCAACACTTTGAAATTTTGGTAGAATTCTGCACTAAATCTATTTCTTTTTGCTGGGGAGATATTTTATTGACTGCTTTGATTTCACTTAAATTGCTTATCTAATCTTCATTTAATCTTTATCCTTTATAAGTGGTGTGCATAGAGATAATTATCGATTTCTTCTACATTTTCCAATTTGGTGCAGAACAGGTTTTTAATGTATGTTATTATGATTCCTTTGATTTACTTTTGTCTATTTTTTATGTCCCATGTTCGTGTCTTATTTCTTAATTTAGATATTCTTCGTATGGTTTAGTTAAGTTGGATAAGAGTTTGTGAATGTTATTGATTTTTCCTGATGACTAAAATTGTTTTATTGTTTCTTTGTATTTATTTTGTTTGTATTGCATTAAATTCAACCATGAGTTTGATTATTTCTTGCCCTCTACTCCTGCTGTGTGTGATTTCTCCTTTTTGTTCTAGAGCTTTCTGGTGTGCTGTTAAATTCCTTGTATTATACCTCTCCAACATTTTATTTATGTATGTAATAAGTTTGGGTATATCCATTATGTATGTAACTGTGACCTGTAATCATGTTTGTATCTATTTTTCTAGCACCTATTATATATCTATCATCTATGAATCTATTATTTATCTATCATGTGTCTAGTCATCTTTGTATTTTTTCTATGTATGTATGTATGTATATATATATACATATGTATGTATCTATCTATCTATCCATCTATCATCTATCTCTCTCTATTTATCTATCATTTAATATCTATTTATTTTCTGTCTACATACATATATACCTATTAACTATCCATCATCTTTTTTCTCTTCCCTTCATTCTATCAATCAGATGATCTGTCAGTCAATTATTTATGTATTTGTGATTTATTAATCTATCTTTCAGTCATCTATATTTGCACATCTTTCTTCTACCCATTACCTATTTACATCTGCTTGTCATTCTGTCTGCCTGTTATATTCTATTAAATAGCTCTAAATATCATATGTTTTTCTGTATATTCACAACATATTTTTCTTTTCAAAGTAAGCACAGTCTTGAGGATTTCCATGGAGTTTTCAGTCCCTCAGTCTCCTCTCAAGAATTTTCATTCATCATACAAACAAGACAGTATGCCATGGGTTGAAGAGAGGCAACCAATCTTCACAGTCCCAGACACAATTACAGTCACCTGAGCAGAATGCTAAGGAGATTAGACTATCCTTGCCTGCCACTAAAATAAGTTAGTATTCCTGTTAAGAGATAGTCTAGCTTTTGTGGGAGTCCTTTCTTCCTTGATAACTCATTTTCATTAAGGACTCACTGTGACACAGGAAGGTGTTTTTTTTTCTGTGGGTTCAAATGCTGATACAGCTGCAGCCCAGTTAGCTTCCTGTTTGTGTGCCTTCAAAACCACAGGTACTTCTGAGGCAGTAGGACCCACAGGAGGTGTGAGGTCTCAGTTACTGACCACACATTTCTAAATTTGTTACTTCACATGCAAAATAAGCAGTTCCTTTTTGAAATACTTAGTTGGTCTTGTGGGGAATTGCAAAAGAAACAAAGAATCCCTTTGTTTATATTTCCAGCATGAAAGAAGGGTTTCTCTAAAAATGTCTAATGTTGCTGTCTCTCTTTTCTCCTTATATTTAGCCTAGGTTATACCAGAATTCAGTCATAGAGCAGATACTAGCCTCAAACTTGAGTTAATTCTCTTCAATTCTGCCCAATTCTAGGAATATAGATGCTCATTCTAACACTTGTCTGTAAACATTTTTATCTTTATTTTTATTTTTAAAGGAGAAAATGTTTGTTTCACTTACAGTTCCATCACTCTGGTGAATCACAGGGACTGTCACTCAAGAGACATTTGGTCAATTTGAACCACAATTAAAAATCAGATCAACAAATCAAAAAAAAATCAGCAGCCTTCCTATATACAATTGAAAAAGAGGCTGAGAAGGAAATCAGATATACATCATCCTTAATAGCCACAAATGACATAAAATACCTTGGGGTAACACTAACCAAGCAAGTGAAGGACCTATATGACAAGATCTTTAAGTCCCTGAAAAAAGAAATTGAAGAAGTTTTCAGAAAATGGAAAGATCTCCCATGCTCATGGATAGGCAGGACTAACATAGTAAAAATGGCAATTTTACCAAAAGCAATCTACAGATTCAGTGCAATCCCCATCAAAATATGAACACAATTCTTCACAGAATTGGAAAGAATAATACTCAACTTTATATGGAAAAACAAAAACAAAAAAACATGGGATAGCTAAAAGAATCCTGTATAATAAAGCAACCTCTGAAAGCATCATGATCCCTGACCTCAAGCCCTACTATAGAGCTATAGTAATAAAAATAGCTTGGTACTGGCATAAAAACCAACATGTGGACTAATGGAATCAAATTGAAGACCTGGACATTAATCCAAACACCTATGAACATATAATTTTTGACAAAGAAGCGAAAAGTGTACAAAGGGAAAAAGAAACCATCTTCAACAAATGGTGCTGGCATAACTGGATATCAACATGTAGAAGGCTGCAAATAGATCCATATCTGCCACTGTGCACAAAACTTAAGTCCAAGTGGATCAAGGACCTCAACATAAATCCAGCTACTTTGAACCTACTAGAAGTGAAAGTAGGATGTAGTCTTGAATACATTGGCATAGGAGATCACTTCCTAAACATAACACCAGTAGCACAGACACTGGAGAGAAACGATCAATCAATGGGACCTCTTGAAACTGAGAAGCTTTTGTAGAGCAAAGGATACAGTCTACAAGGCAAAGTGACAGCTACAGAATGGGAAAAGGTCTTCACCAACCCCACATCTGACAGAGGACTGATATCCAGAATATATAAGAAACTCAAGAAATTAGACATCAAAATGACCAACAGTCCAATTAAGAAATGGGCTTTAGAACTAAACAGAGAATTCTCAACAGAGGAAACTCAAATGGGTGAAAGACCTTTAGGGAATTGCTCAACATCCGTAATTATCAGGAAATGCAAATCAAGCAACTCTGAGATACCACCTTATGCCTGTCAGAATGGCTAAGATCAAGAACACTGAAGACACCTTATGCTGGAGAGGATGTGGAGCTAGGGGAACTATCCTCCACTGCTGGTGGGAATGCAAGCTTGTACAACCACTTTGGAAGTCAATATGGTGCTTTCTTAGAAAATTGGGAATCAATCTCCCCCAAGACCCAGCTATACCACTCTTGGGCATATACCCAAGGAATGCTCAATCATACCACAAGAGAACTTACTCAGCTATGTTCATATCAGCATTGTTTGTAGTAGCCAGAACCTGGAAGCACCGTAGATGCCCTTCAACTGAAGAATGGATATATAAAATGTGGTACATATACACAATGGAATACTACTCAGCAGAGAAAAACAATGACATCATGAGGTTTGCAGGCAAATGGATGGATCTAGAAAAATTCATCCTGAGTGAGGTAACCCAGACTCAGAAAGATAAATATGGTATGTACTCACTCATAGGAGGATACTAGATGTGGAACAAGGATGACTGGACTGCTACTCACATCACCAGTGAGGCTACCTGGAAAACAGGACCCTAAGAAAGACATGAAGTTATTCCAATATTTTTGTATCTGCTGAGATTTGCCTTGTGATTGAGTATGTATTCGATTATAGAGAAGGTTCTATGTAGTGCTGAGAAGAAGGTATATTCTTTTTTGTTAGGGTGGAATATTATATATATATATATATATATATATATATATATATATATGCATTTGAGTCATAACATCTGTTAAGTCCCTTATTTATGTGTCAAGTTTTGATCTGGCAGATCTGTTTAGTGTTGAGAATTGAGTGTTGAAGTCTCCCATTAATAATGTGTAGGCTTTGATATGTGATTAAGCTTTAGCAATGTTTCTTTTACATGTGTAGGTGCCCTTGTATTTGGGGCATAAATGTTCAGAATTGATACTTCATCTTGGTGGATTTTTCCTGTGATGAATATGTAATGTCCTTCTCTAGCTCTTTTGATTGATTTCAGTTTGAAGTCTATTTTATTAGATATTAGGATAGTTATACCAGCTTGCTTCTTAAGTACATTTGATTGGAAAGTCTTTTCCCAGTCTTTTACTCTGAGGTAGTATCTGTCTTTGAATTTGAGCTGTGTTTCTTGTATTCAGCAGAAGGATGGGTCATGATTTCTTATCCCTACTTTTATCCCCTGTCTTTTTATAGGTGAATTAAGTCCATTGACATTAAGAGATATTAATGACCAGTGATTGTGAGTTTCTTTTAACGTTTGGTGGTAGTTTGTGTTTATTTCCCTTCTTTGGGATTTCCTGCTGTGGGGTTATCTATTGCCTGTGTTTTCATGGATGTATCTGCCTTCTTTATGTTGGAATTTTCCTAATCATATTTTCTTTACGGCTGGATTTGTGGATAGGTAATGTTTAAATCTGGTTTTGTCTTGGAACGTCTTATTTACTCTGTCTATGGTGATTGAAAATTTTGCTGAGTATATTAGTCTAGGCTGGCATCCATGGTCTCTTAGTGACTGCATTACATCTGTCCAAGAGCTTCTGGCTTTCAATGTCTCCATGGAGAAGTTGGGTGTTATTCTGATGTGTATAATTTTATATCACTTGGCCTTTTTCTTTTGCTGCACTTAATATTCTTTCTTTTTTCTGTAGGTTTAGTGGTTTAATTATTATGTGGCAACGGGAATTTTTGGGGCCATCTAGTCTATTTGGTGTTGTATAAGATTCTTGTATCTTCATGGGTGTTTCCTTCTTTAACTTTGGAATGTTTTCTTCCATGATTTTGTTTAATATATTTTCTGTGCCTTTGAGTTGGTATTTTTCTCCTTCTTCAACCCTATTATTCTTAGTTTTGGGCCTTTCATGGTGTCCCAGTTTTCCTGGACATTTTGTTATGACTGTTTTTGGCTTTGGTATATTCTTTGACTAATGATTCTCTTTCCTTTATTTTATCATCTACACTAGAAAATTTCTCTTCCATATCTTGTATTATTTTGGTTATGCTTGCATTTGTATTTCCTGTTCATTTACTCTGATTTTCCATTTCCAGCATACCCTTTGTTTTTGTCTCCTTCATTGTTTATATTTCACTTTTCAGGTCTTGAACTGTTTCCTTCACATGTTTAATTACTTATTCATTGTTTTCTTGGCTTTCTTTAAGGGATTTATTGGTTTCTTCCAACTTTTTATTTTTCTTTTTCTCAATTACTTTAGCAGAATTTTTCATTGCTTCTTTAAAGCTTCTAGCATCTTCATTAAGTTCTTTTTAAGGCTGCTTTTCTCTGCTTCTTCTACATTGTGATGTTGAGCTCTTGCTGTTATAGAAGGTGATACCATATTGCTCTTTGTGTTGTTGTATGTATGTTTGCATTGATGTCTATCCATCTCTTCCTCCAAAAGGTGTAAGATGTGCCTATGTCTGACTGAGCTGCTATTTGTCCAATCTGTGTTTGCTGTTTCTATGTATCAGGGGCCCCTCTGGGTCCATTCTTAGCTCTTGGTCTAATTGGAGTTGGCAGATTCTGTATGTCAGGGAGCTGCTCTTGGTCGAATTCAAGCTAGCTGATTCTGAGGCTCATGGAATTGCTCTTGGTCGTATCAGGGTTCTTGTTCCAGTCAGAGCTGGAAGATTCTTTGTCTCAAGAAGCCTCTCTTGGTCCAAAGAGAGCTGGCAGATTCTATGTCTCATAAGCCACTGATGTTGCAGGGTGATGAGTATTGGTTTAGGGTTTAGAGTGTGGGTCTTGTAGATTGCTGGGTCCAATGGGTAGTTTTGGTGGAGAAGCCTACCTGTAGGAGATATCCCTGCTGACCAGCTTGTGGGGCAGATTTGGGTGGGGATTCCCTAAGACTGGTTATGTCCCAGGATATGGGTCCTAGAGGTTTGTATAATTTTTATACATATGAATTTTTCTTTTTTCTAATCAAGTTATTTTCTTATTGTACAAAATAATCGGATCTTCATATTTTCATAGTATACACTGTACCATGTTCTTGTCTTCTCCCTCTAATATCTTCTTTACTCTTTTTTGCAACTCAGTTTTCTGCTGGCTATTCCCAAAAATTCTCCTGTGTTCTTCTGATTTTACACCACAGACATATAAATACAGTTGTCTAATTTCACCATGAGAAAACACACATTTCATGTCACACATTCATATTTAAATCATGATTATGCCTTTGAAAGAAAAGGTCAGATTCATCTTTACTGTCCTAACTTATTTCATTTAACTTGAGTACCCCCCAGTGCTATACTTTTTTCTCCAAATGGCACAGCTTTATTCTCCTTTATGGCTGCATAAAAATCCATTGGAGATGCATGAATGGCATTTCTTATCACACTCATGTGCGGGTAGGAATCTGTCCTCGTTCCCTATCTTGCTTACTGTGAACACTGCAGTAGTAAACCTTAGTGTGCACGTGTTTCTGGCTTTTGATTTTAGATCTTTTCAAGTACACCCTGAAGTTACACCTGAGCTTTTCTATGCCATTTTTCTTCCCAGATCAGTTTTATAGTTTTAGAAAAAAATTTAAAATACTAATTTTATTTATATCCATGTGCATGTGTGTCTGTAAGCTCACATGTGTCTTAGATACCCTGAAATGGGAGTTGTAGATTGTTGTGATCCAGCGCACATGAGTGAGAAGAACCGAACTCAGGCCCTCTGCTTTAGCAAAGCACTCTTAACTGGTGAGCCATCTCTCTAGCCCTGTTCTCAGTAGTTTTGAAGCCATCACTTTTAGTCTGCATGTTTTGCACAGCTTAAAATTCAACCCTGGGTCTTTTATAAGTTATCTGAGCACTCTGCAAATGAACCATATCCCCAGCACTTTTTAGAAGATATTACCTTCTATGTAGCAAAGGCTGGTCTGTGTATTCAAAGTTGTGTATTGCTTAATGCCTGGAAATAGTCCTTGTGTCTTAAATATATTTTTAATGCCAACCCACCAAGAGCAATGAGCAAATGTGGTTTATCTGAAAAGAGATTAAATAGGAACAAAGAAAAACCAACATACAGGTGGTGTTTTTTTAGTACCATTTTCCCTTATTATCATGTAACTACATTATGGACTTCCCAAATTAATTCAATATCAACTGATTAAATTCAGATGGGCAAATGCATCAAAGAGTCTGAAACTCTAGAAACTCCCAAGGCCTTCAGAGCAGGGTGGTAGCTCTGATAATGGCTGGATCTCCAGCAGCAAGGCAAAATCACCAGATAAACTTAGAGCTGGATGGGACCTATGACATTGTCCCAGCATTTTTCCAAACGGAAAGAGATGTTGAACTAGAATTTAAGCCTTCTGAATCTCCCCTTATGTATGACACATTATCTTTTAAGGCCATCAGGTGAGTGTGATAAAAAATAAGTATAGAAGTCACAATGTGAGGCATAATGTTCTATTTGGCTGCTGTTTGATGTCTCTATTGTTTTATCATCCATCTCCTCATCTTTTTTTTGTATCCATAAACTATCTATTTGTATGTATGTATGTATGTATGTATGTATGTATGTATGTATGTATCATCTATCTATCTATCATCTATCTATCTCTCTATCTTTCATCTATTTATCTATTACCTATCTACCTTATATCCATCCAATATCTACCATCATTTGTACTGTCTAGTCTATGTCAACTTGACACACAAACTAGTGTAGGCAAGTTTCAAAGCGGTGTTATTAAATAAGAAACATGGAGCCAAATGTAGGGGTGAAAGCCTTAGAGTTCAGGGAAATAATCAGAGCCACCATGTAATCTAAACTCACCACACTGTAGTGTGCTACTGCTGCCTGACTTTTGTATTAATGGCTTGCTATTTCCTCTGATCCCCAGGCAAACTTTACTTGTTAACATACAAATAAAATATCACCACAAACTAGAGTTGTCTGAAAGTAGGAAACCTTAAAAGAGAAAATGCCTCCACACGATCCAGCTTTAAGGCCTGTTCTAAATTGCTTATTGATGGTCATGGGGCCAAAACTTGGTGGATGATGCTATTCCAGAGCTGGTGGTCATGGGCTCTATATCAAAGCAGGTTGAGCAAGCCATGAGGAGCAAACCAGTAAGCAACACTCATTCATGGCCTCTGCATCACCTCCTGCCTCCGTGTTCCTTCCCTGTTTGAGTTCCTGTCCTGATATCCTTTGAAGTTGAGCATCAATATAGAAGTATATGCCAAATAAACCCTATCCTCCTAAACTTGTTCTTTGGTCATGGTGTTTCATTGCAACAATAGAAACCCTATCTAAGAAATTATCTGCTATCATTTCATCCACCTACACAATTCTGTTCCCTCCTATTTACCTGTATATACACATGCATGTGCCTTATAAATATAAACATATAAAAGCTAAATTGCCTAAAGTCCTTTCTGATATAGTTGGAATGAGTTATTTCCTTTCATTAGATGCTCACCAACTTATGTTTCAAATTTTTATTTTTTGTATATGGGTGTTTTACCTGAATGTATGTCTGTGTACAGTGGGAACATCTGGTACCTTAAGACTCCAGAAGACAGCACTTGATTCTCTGGAGTTGGAATTACAGGTGGTTGTGAGCTGCCATGTGGTGCTGGGAATTGATACCAGGTCCTATGGAAGAGTATCGAGTGCTTTTACCCACTGGGCTATTCTCCAGTCCTGCAAACAACTTTTTTATAAGCAAAATATTCTTAATTTAATGTTACCAAAATATTCTCAAAATAAATACATATCTTCTTAATTTAAAATTATGTAATTATTCTCAAAATGAACACACTTGGGGTCAGTCATAACTTAGGGGTTAGAGTTTTACTTGGATGGGTAAATTAATTTTGTTTGTATTAAAAACCATGAACTTACTGGACAAAGGAGGTGAGTAGAGGGTCTTTCTCTTTCTATCCCTTCTCTTCTTCCTTGAATCTTACCTGACACTCTCATCACTTGAGGATACCTATACTCTTATTTATACTTTTAAATTAATTCACTAGTTTTTCCAGCCAAATCACAGTGTCCCCTCCCTCTATTCTAGTGTTCATTCATCTAACCTTCCTTCTTCCTTCCATCCACTTCTCCTGTCTCTTCAGAAAAGGGTAGGTTTTCCATGTATTATCAGCCGGACATGCCACAACAAGTTGCAGCAAGCCTATGTATCTCCTTCCTCTTAAGGCCTGATTGGCAACACAGTAGGAGGAAAGTGTTCCAATAGTAGGTAACAGAATGGGAGACAGCCCCTGCTCCCATTGTTAGGAGTCCCACAAGAAGATCAAGTTATAGAACTGTCATATATATGCAGAGGGCCTAGATCAGTGCCATGTAAGCTCTCTGGTTGTCATTTCAGGCTCTGCAAGCCTCTCTGAGTCCAGGTTAGTTCATATCGTGGGCTTTCTCGTGGTGTCCTTTAGCTCACTTATTCCTGCAATTCTTCCTCCCTTCTGCAACAGGATTCCCTCAGATCTGCCTAATGCTTTGTCTGTGGACCCCTGTGTCTGTGTGTTGATTAATTTATAAATGATCTTATTAAATAAAAAATGTGGAACCAAATATAGGAGTGAAAGCCTTAGATCAGGGAAATAGTGAGAGCCACCAGGCAACCTACCTCACCTACTCTGCGGCTTCCAAATGCCATGACTTCCTGTCTACCCAGGCTTTTATTACCTTTCTGTTCTGCCCTCTCATTGGCTATCTAGCCCAGATACCTCATTTCCTCTTCCTACACAGCTCTGTTACTTTCTGTCCATCTGCACAGACCTCCAGATCTCTATGGTTGGTATTGAAATTAAAGGTATGTGTCACCATGCTGGGCTCTCTTCCCTAGTGTGGTTTTGAAAACACAAAAAACCTTCCTGCTAAGTGATAGGTTTAAGGGCATGTGCTACCACTTCCTGACTATTGTCTTTACTTAAAATGGCTTGCTATTTCCTCTGGTCTCCAGGCAAACTTTATTTATTAATATACAATTAAAATATCACCAAGTGTGTTTCCATCGGTTGCTGGGTGATGCCTCTCTGATGACAACTGGCCTAGGCACCAGTCTATGAGTAGAGCAGAATATCATTAGGAACCACTTCATTGACTTTTTAACCAGTCATATTTTATTTTATACTAAGTTTCTGGTGTATTAAGCCTCCACATTCTGGTCTTTCAGGCAATGCTGGATGTGGGCTCCCTCTCATGGTATGAGTCACAAGCTGCACCAGTAATGGGTTGACCACTCCCATAATTTTTGTGCCACCTTTACCGCAGCTAATCATGTTGGCAGAGAAAATTGTAGGTTAGAATTTATGTAGCTGGATGGACACCCCTGTACCTCTACTGGAAGTCTTGCCTTGTTAAGGAGATGGCTGGTTCAGGCTCTGAATGCCCCATTCTTAGGAGTCTTATATAATGTCACTCTTATAGATTCCTGAGTGTTTCCATTGCACAAGGTTTTATAGATCATCCCAGAGATCCCCCTGAATCCAAATGTCTCTCCCAACACTCTTTCTCTCCATTTTCTTCTCATTGGATCCCTTCTGTTCCCACGAACACACTCATAATCCACCACCCCCATTTACCTATGATGTCCATTCTATTTACTCTTCACAGTAAGATTTATGTGTCTTTCTTGAGCACTGCTTGTTACTGCTTTGGTTTTGTAGATTGCAGCATGCTTTTCCTTTACTTTATGACTACTACACACTTAGAAGTGAGTAAATATCATTTTTGTCTTTCTGGGTCTGGGTTACCTCACTCAGGGTGATCTTTTCTAGTTCCATCCATTTGCTAGCAAATTTCTTGGTGTCATTAATTTAATAGCTGAGTAATACTATATTGTGTAAATGTAACACATTTTCTTCAACCATTCTTCATTTGATAGACATCTAGGTTGTTTCCATTTTCTGGATATTGTGAATGATGCTGCTATGAACATAGTTGTGCAAGTGTCCTTGTGGTATGATAGAGGGTCCTCTGGATATATGCACAGGAGTGGTATAGCTGGGTCTTGAGGTAGGTCAGTTCCGAATTTTCTGCAAAACCACCATATTGACTTCCAGAGTGCCTGTGCAAGTTTGCACTTCCACCTGCAGTGGAGCAGTGTTTCCCTTGTGCCACATCCTCTTCAGCATATGCTGTCATTTGTGTTTTTGATCTTAGCCATTCTGCCAGGTGTAAGATGGAATCTCAAACTCATTTTGCTTTTAATTCCCCTGATGGTTAATGGTGTTGATTATTTTTTATGTGCTTCTCAGCCATTTGAGGTTCCTCTGTTTATAGTTCTTTATTTAGATCTATATCCCATTTTTAATTGAATTATATTTTATGAATTCTAATTGATAATATAATAAAAACTCATTGCTAGATATTGGGTTAAATCCTGAAAGATTAGAGGAAACAAGCCACAGCCACTTGTCACCTTGCCAACTCCTCAGCTCATCCTGTCCCCATAAATCCTCCGACTGAATTCCTCTGAGTCCTCAGCCAAAATGCTCTAGTTCCTGTATCCTCAAACCTTCTATGCCTTTCTCTGACCATAAATTTTACTTCTTCCCTAATGCTGGGATTAATGTCATGTGCCTTTCCCAAATACTGATAGCAAAGGCATGAGATCTCAAGAATTAGGATTAAAGGCTTGACTCTCAAGTACTAGGATTAAAGGTATGTGCCACCACTGCCTGCTCTCTTTCTCGGCTAGACTGAATCAATTTCATGTAGTCCAGTGTGGCTTTGAACTCACAGAGATCCAAACAGGTCTCTGCCTCCTGAGTGCTAGGATTTAAGGTGTATGCTATCACTGCCTGGCTTCTATGTTTAATCTAATACCTGTTTCTGCCTTCTGAACCCCAGGAAAACATTATTTGGTATACAATATATTATCACAGGATTATTTGATTTTTTGGATGCCTGTTTTCTTCGGTTATTTATATATATTGAAATCAGCCTTCTGTCAGATGTGGGTTGGGTGTGTTTGCTTGTTTTCTTTCTAGAGCTTTCAGGTATCTTGTTATGTTGCTAGTATGACATCTTTCTAATTTCCTTATGAAGACACTTAAAACTTTCCTCTTAACACTGCTTTTATTATGTCTCATAAGTTTGGGTAGTATCTGTATTCATTTTCATTCATTCTAGGAAGTCTTTAATTCCTTTCTTCATTTATTCCTAGACTCAGTTGTGATTAGGCAGACAGTTATTCAGTTTCCATGACTTTGTAGGCTTTCTGTTGTTTTTGTTATTGTTGAAATACATCTTTAATTCATAGTTTTGTGAGAGGATGCAGGGGCTTATTTAAATTTTCCTGTATCTGTTGAGAGTTGCTTTGTGACTCACTATAAGTTTAATTTTGGAAAGATTTGATGGGAAGAATGTATATTCTTTTATGTTTGGGTGAAATGTTCTGTGGATATCTGTTAGACCCATTTGATTCATAAAGCCTGTTAACACTATTATGTCTCTTTTTGTTTTGTCCTGATGACCTTTTCATCAGGGGTAGTGGAGTATTGAAGTCTCCCATAATTAATGTGTGAGGTCAATGTGTAATTTAAGCTTCAGGTATGTTTCTTTTACATATGTATGTGCCTCTGTGTCTGGGGCATAGATGTGAAGAATTGCAATGTTCTCTCGGTGGATTTTTCCTTTAATGAGTTTGAAATATCCTTTTCTATCCCTTTTGATTAATTTTGGGAGGAAGTCTATTTTGTTGGACATTAGAATAGCTACATCAGTTTGCTTCTTAGGTCCATTTGCTTGGATACACTTTTTCATCCGTTTACTCTTAGACAATGTCTATGTTTAGTGTTGAGGTGTGTTCCCTGCATGCAGCAAAGGGATGGATTGCGTTTCCATATTCATTCTTCTAGTTTGTGTCTTTTTATTGGGGAATTGAGTGCCATTGCTACTGAGAGATATTAAGGACCACTGCTTGTTAATTCCTATTATTATGTTGTTGTTGTTGGTGTGTGTGTGTGTGTGTGTGTGTGTGTGTGTGTGTGTGTGTGTGTTTCAGATCTCTGGGATTTGCTTGTGTGTGTTTATTTATTGCCTGTGTTTTCATGGATATATTTCACTTCCCTGGGTTAGAATTTTCCTGCTTGTACCTTCTCTAGGCCTGTATTTGTGCATAGATATTGTTTACATTTGACTTTGAAATGAAATGTCTTGTTCCTTCCATCTGTGGTGATTGAAAGTTTTGCTGGGTACCATATTCTGTGCTTGTATCTCTGTTCTCTTACCATCTATAACACACCAATCTAGGCCCTCCTGGCTGTTAAAGTGTCTATTAAGAAGTCATGTGTCATTCTAACAGTTCTGCCTTTATATGTTACTTGGCTTTTTTTCCTTTGCAGCTTTTAATAACCTGTATCTTTTACTGTATATTTTGTGTTTTGATTATTATATGGTGTGGGAATTTTTTTTTCTTCTTTTCCTATCTATTTGGTGTTCTTTAAGCTTCTTGTTCCTCATAGGCATTTTTCTTTAGGTTGGGAAAATTTTCTTTATGATTGTGTTGAATATATTTTCTACCCATTTGCGCTGTGGTTCTTCTTTTTCTTATATTCTTCTTATTCATAGATTTGGCTTTTTCATAATGTCCCAGATTTCCTGGATGTTTTCTGTTCAGAATTTTTTAGAATTAACATTTTGTTGGACCGATTCATTTCTTCCCTCCAATATATCTTCTATGCTTGTGATTCTCTCTACTATCTCATATATTCTGTGGGTGATGTTTGCATCTGTAGTTCATGTTCACTTACTCATATTTTCTATTTCCAAAGTCCTTCCTTTTGTGTTTTCTTTGCTGCTTCTCTTTCCATTTTCATGTCTTGAAGAGTTTCTTTCACCTGTCATTTTTCTATTTGGCATTATTTAGGAGATTTTTTTATTTTTTCCTATTTTTTTTAAAAGATTTATTTATTTATTATGTATACAGTGTTCTGCATGCATGTATGCCTGCAGGCCAGAGGAGGGCACCAGATTTCACTGTAGATGGTTGTGAGCCACCATGTGGTGGCTGGGAATTGAACTCAGGACCTCTGGAAGAGCAGCCAATGCTCCTAACCTCTGAGCCACGTCTCCAGCCCCCTATGTTTTATTTTAGCCCATGACTTCAGAAGAATTCTTCTTCTTACACAAGGCAAGGTTGGATCTAAGGACCCAGGGTAAGACACTACTCACTGCCAGCTAAGATTCCCTAAAGCTGACCCAACAGCTCCCAACTCCACTCTATCCCCTGAGCTCCAAATTCCAGATCACAACTTTGTCAGATAATTTTTACTATACTATAGACCACACTGTGCTGGGAATCCCAGAGACCAAGCAGTACCCAAACACCTCAGTCAGGTAATATTTAAATGCCAAGTACCTAAAGTAAACATTCTATGTGCAAACAGAATGTCATCTGGTACAAAACAAGCTTTTATTTGCAGAAACAGAAAAAGAATTATTAAATTTATATTATACCTGGTAATGACAAAAATAATCACTAAGTAGACTTTAACATTTGCAAATTCAATTTTGATATCTAGTTACCTTTTTTTTTTCCAGAGCTGAGGATTGAATGCAGGGCTTGAGCTTGCTAGGCAATTGTTCTACCACTGAGCTAAATCCCCAACCCCAATATCTAGTTATCTAAATCACAGAAATTTTAAACTTTTAAACACATAGTTAGCCGTCAATGTGTCATTAGTCATCCCAATGTATGAAGAGATACTTACGGGTGCATGGGTGACACAAAATTTGGTGCACCCTCAAAAGCCAATGTCAGTGTGGGTGAAGATAAAGGAAACCTGCATCACTGCATATTGTGCAGCTTGGTTAACTGGAGGATCTCCTCAGCTTTTGTTATTACTCATATGAAATTAGGGAGGACCCTTCTGAATTCCGTATATTTCAGAATCTTCCGGAGCCTTTTGAAGTTTAGTTTAGTTCTTGTGACTTAATTATTTATCTTCCAAAAGGCAATGTTCCAATTCTGAGGAACTAACTTTTCAACAGGAAAGTAATTGAAAAAGAAGAGAATGGGGTGCTTATTCAACCACACCTTAGAAAATGTTTCAATAATGGGGATGTATACATTGAAATATTAAAAAAAAAATGAGGATGGTTGTGGTGAGAGAACATTTTGACATACAGCAATTGGAGTATACAGTACAACAAATGGTAAAACCAAATGTTAAACATAGGCTTTCAGAATGATAAATCTAACAGCAGAGTTAGAAAGACAAGATTGGGTTACTGAGTGTGAATATGATATATATGAAATTGTTTTGAAACCCATTATGTTGTATAACATGATTACATATTAGTAACATACACTAATAAAGAGTGAGCCTCTTGTTGATCTGCAATTGTGAGATACTCAACATGGTTACAGCTTCAAGTACATCAAGAACTTACAGCCAGTCAGGTTATAGAGGTCTGCCAGAGAGAAATTAAATAGAGACCCATGAACTAAGGAAAAGACTTTGATTTCTGTTGAGTGGGTTGCAAGGACCATAACCTTTGTAAGTAAAGGAAAGCCACTTTCAGAACCATATTACAATAATGAAGCATGGTCCCTAAGTTAGAGACCTCTGTCTTCACATTCCAGCTCTTGTTTCACTGTATCTATTGGTCTTTACTGGAGAAAGGATTGTGGTCTTCCTCAGAACTTTCTTTGAGAATTCATGGGATGACCATCTTTCATCTCAGTTTAACATTTCCTGACTTCCATGTACACACTGGTATCTGTGGAAAATTCCTTGGGAATCTGGGAATCGGGAGTGGTCAATTTTTGTTTGAAGATCATCTGATCAAATTTTAAGTATGTCACCTCCTGCACTTCTTCTCTTTCAGGGTCCTAGAAAGAGGTAAACATTAAGTGATATTGTGTACACATAATCTTGCAGAGAATAAAGGTATATTAGACTGTATGGAAGAGAGAAGACTCAGGAGGACCTACCTGTCTGTTCAGTGTTGCTCTCACTTCAGAGTCTTGATCCATGATGGCTGTATTTTAGAAGACAGAATTAATCAAACCCATGTAATAAAGTACTTCTGCACTCTCATTTCAAATGCAAGGTACTAGTGAGAGATATGGAAAAACCCAAGGTTGCTCACCCACTGCAAATTAGAACTAGAGTTTCTACAATGCTGTACCCTAGAAATTCTTTCTTCAGCACATACTCTCTGCCCTCTTCCTCCTTTCCTCCCTCCATCCTTCTGTTCCTCCTTCTCTCCCTGCCTCCCAATCTGTCTCTCTCTGTCTCTGTCTCTGTCTCTCTGTCTCTCTCTCTCTCTCTCTTGTTAAACCTCCTTGATATTAGTGCATGCTTTGGATGCGAAGATGCATTGAGGAGTTATTCAGTGGTCTGAAAACTGTGGGGATGAGCAAGGGCTGTGGATTTTCTCTAGAAAACTCTGTCTTAGTTTCCCTGTCTTGGTCAAAGTATTTTCTATAAATTAAGAAAACATACCTCTACTTCTCTGGTCTTGTTTTCTCACACTACTCAGATGACATTCACTGGCTTGTTCCTGAGACTTACTCTTTTTGGCAGAGCACCAAGAATAAAGGAGGATGATGAGGATGGCAAGGATCATGGTAACTGATAGTCCAATCAGAATATTCAGGTTCCTGAGGTTATCTGGAGGAAGATGTGAACCCAATAAGAGGTATATCTCAGTATCCTCATTTTGACAGATTACATAGTATTTATCGATTAATAGATAACTGATAAAATATTGCTTTAGGACAAGAGTCTTGATGGAGAACCCACTAATAATATCTGCTGAATGGAAACAGTATTAAATGGACTTCTAATTAATTATTATTATACCCAGATATGACTATATTTCTCAATTCTCGTCAGAGGAATCTATATTTGGGATAGATGGTGATTAATACAGATACCCACAACTGGGCAAGTTGTGGATATGAAGAGACTATAGAATTATGGCACTAAATGAGATGTTTACATCTCGAATCATTCTCCAAATGTTTAGCATCATTGTGAAAGATATGGAGGAAGAGAATGCAAAAAGAAGATATGGATAACTATAAGAAAGCCGTCTTCTGTACACTGAGGGCAGGTGAAAAATGAACTTCACAGGAGGTTGAGATAGCATGCCTAAGTATGGTGCAAGTTCAAGTATGACCAAATCCCAGCATGGAGAGTGGAGGTGGACATGTCCCATCCCTAGTCAAGGGTCTATGGGCTATTGGTGACTGTTGGGAGAATGAGTGTCAGTTTCAGGAGTGTTGTTACTAGTAAATTGACTATGCTCCAGCAGAGATCCACACATCCAGGAATATATTGGTGTTATGCAAGTGGCAGAAAACTGCAGAACACTTGGTTCAAATCATATGTTCAGTAGCTCAATCTGAGATTGATATCAGTGTTCATTAGATCTGCTTTGCTTCTGTAATACTCTGAACTAAACATTTAATTCTCTTTGGGGAAAAAAGTGAAGTCAAGTCTAATCTGTCAGAAGTAGTATTTTTATATAAAATTTCCCCTTCCGCTCACTTGTTTCCTTCTTCAGGCCCCATCAACATCCAGGAAAAACAGAGCTAGAATGAGCACTTCATTGAACCTGGAAAGGGAGTAAAATTTACTCTTCTTTTCACTCACCAAGGTCTCAGGTACAGAAATTAGAGATGAATAGTCCATATATTTCCCATGCTGTTCCTAAAAAACTTCTAATTTTGAAGAGTTCAAGAATCATAGAGGGGAGATGATGATGATAAGACAGAGTAAGGAAGGAGCGGAGACAAAATAAGCCAAAAAGCTTTGGGTCTCTAAGTTTTCACAATAGAGAAGAGGAATCAATTACTCACTGGTTGTGAAGTCTGCTTCTGTGCAAGAAGTGCAGTTTCTTGTTGAGTTAACTAGAGAAGGGGACAGGAGAGGGAGAAAGTTCATCAGAGGCTGTCTGCCTTCCCCTTAAGGAAAGTTTTTTAAATTTGGACAGTGACCACCACCCACTCCACCTCTTAATCCTGAGCCTGCAGAGTTATAGGATGACATTTAGTGGATTGCTTTTAGGTGTTGGCTCTCTCATCTGATTTCAAGTTTTGATGATTCATAGAAATGCTGTGGGAAGATGTATGTGAGCAAGAGTTCAGGAGGGCTGCTCCATCTCTGCTCTGCCCAAACTGATATAAACCTCATCCCTAATGAGTCTGGCCAGACCCATTTATATATCTGCCTCTATATATACACATCCCAGTGTGGATGCAAAGTCATATGAGGAGTTTTGAGGAGACTCCCTCTCTGTTATTTTGTATTCTGTTTTCAAGTCCCAAATTCCATGTTTTTTTTTTACAAAAAGTTTTCAGTTGAAATGTAATTCTTTCTGTTCCCCTCCCTTTCTTCTCTTCAGTCCCTTCCAGCAACCCTTCCTCCAAGCTTTTTCATCCCCACACGACTCTTAAATTGATAGCCTCTTTTTCATTGAGAATTATTGTTACATATATGGCTAAACCTATGCATATTCACACATATATGTACACATGTCATATATACACATACACACACATATATATGTATACATGTACATATATACACATCACATATGTATACACACATATATAAATGTAACATACACACACATATATATGTTTAATTCTACACACGTGACATTCGGACTCACAACAGTGCTTTGGAGCTCTCAATGCTACTTTCTCTCTATCATCGATTGGAGGATTCTGAGACATGGCTTCAGTATTTCATCAGTCACAAAATATAAAGTATATATGAATTTCTCTTACCTGTGACTAGAATGTACAAGGGGTCACTTGGGGTTGACCACAGATGGGAAGAGTTCCTGAAAGAGCCATAGCATCTATAGTTTCCTGCCTGGACCACAGGACCAAGATGGAAGCTGGCCTGGAATGTCCCGCTGTGGTTCTGCACTGAAGGCAGCCCATGTCGCTTGGGTACCCCTGTCCTGGACAAATGGAACATGTCAAACTGAAGGTCAGAGAAACAGGTCAAGGTCATGTTTTCTCCTGACATCACCACAGGACCCATCAGGGCTGACAGAAAAGGTTTCTTGTATAAACCTGAGAGAAAAGAGGCAGAGATAGTTAGTTACCAGTGTTCATTCACTCCTCAGTGTTTCCTCTGCCTGCATCTATTTCTTTGATCTCTCTGCCTCTTACCATCTCCCCCTCTCTATGTTTCCAGTTCTCCTCTCCTCTCTTTCTCTCATTCTATTTTTATGTTACCATCTTTAGTCTATGACCTCAATGGTACTTAAATATTTTATGCCAATTTTTGCTCAATGATATTTTCTGCCTCTATTTGCATTGGTTCATTCCATCAGTCTTTTAAAGTTTGTTTTTATGAGCATAATTAGTTTTATTTAGCAATAACCTTCATAATGAAATATTCATATGCATGCATAATATATTTTTATGCTTGTTTTGAAAATATTTCTTAATTTTTGAAATTGAATTATATCATTTAATGTATTTATATCATTTAATGTTCTTAAAAATTGTTACATATATTTATAGATGCATACTATTAACAATATTAATGCTATTATTCTTTCTTCCCCCGAACTTCCACTAATCACACTCATTTTTCTAATTAGTCTTCTCTATACTTTCACTTTTTTCCAATTGTTTTACAAGTAAATGGGTTCAAGTAGAGTTACTCATGATTTTGTTTTAATTAGCATACCGAGTAACAGTCTTTATTATATTATCCTCATACAGCTCCTTTTGTTCATTTTCTTCCCTCTTCCCTCCCTTGTACAGCATTGCTGATCTCTTTATTCCCCTCATTTCCTCCTCCATGTCATATGTCTTTCATTTCTTTCCCACCCCTCTCTATTAAATTTTTCTTCCTTGGTCACTTGCTAATTTCATGACCTATAACTTTGACATCCTATGTATAATAAAAATCTAGAATCTAATGTCATTCTGTTTTTCATTCTTGTGTCCGTTTACATATCTGTGTTAATTAATCTCTCTTTTCAAAGTACATAATACTTCATAAAATTCTATATTTCTCATGAACATTGTCCATGGTGATCTTTCCTCTCTTGTTACACTTAGTGTGTGTACTGCTCAAGTGTGATCTGTCATCTGCTTCCTAAGCACTTAGTTCAGAATTTGTTTTTTGCTTCTGCCTTTATAAGTCTTCTACCAAGAGAACCAGACATATCATGTGTCTGACAAGCTCTTTCTTGAAATATTTAATATTTGTTATAATTTTTCCATCTCTACTATCAAAGTTTCCATGAAGTCTTCTGTCTTTGTGTAGATTTTCTCTTAGCACACATTTCATGTTTACTAATTTTCAGCCCTTCCTGGGTTCCACCTGTGTGAAGGCTTAAAGACTCTTTAAGTACCAGCCCAATTAAGTAGACTCAGGTCAGACAAATGATGTTTCTTGCTCTTTTGGTAGACTTATAATAGAGGTAAAAGTGAATAATTTTCTGAATGTCAGTAGAGATACTTCATTCTCTCTGGTTCATATTATGCTCACCTAGTTGTCATTTTCTGTTTATATCTACTTCTGATTACTTTGCACTTCCCTGTATCTGTGCTTTATGTTATAACCAAGGGTCTGTTCTTGTGTATTTCTTTTCATTGTCTATGCCAGTAAAACACTTAACAAGGTTGCCTTTATATAAATTATTTACACTCCTTTTTCTGGTGACATTACACAGTTTTTAGTGTATAGAATATTTTTCTGTATCACAAAGAGAATGATGAGCAGGTAACATGTTCTTACCTGTGATCTTTATGTCAATGGGGTCACCAGATTCAGACCACTCATATGGTGTGTGATTGTAAGAACCATAGCATGTGTATGTCCCAGCATCATCAGGTGTCACAGGACCTATTGAGAAGTTGGCTTGGGAACCCCCATGATAATGTTCTGCAGAAAGCTTGAAAGAGTCTTTGATTGTTCCATTTTTATGTGATGTCAAAATGAAGGTTTCAAACATAATCTCTGAACGACACTCCAGTGTCACCTTCTCTCGTAAATTCACCAGGGGAGGTTGTAAGGCCAAGAGGAAAGGCTTCCTGTAGACTCCTAAGAATAAAAAAATGTATGAACCTGATCAAAATCTCTGTGTCCTTGAAGACCCGTGGTTCCCCATCAATTGGTCTGTTCTCCCTGTTAGTGCTCCAGTTTACTTGTTTTTGTTTGCTTCTACTCTGGACACAGACTCCTCCATCTTTGGGTCCATTTCCCACTTATTTGACACTAGGATTAGCACAATATCTTCCCACTGGCTTGTGATGACAATGTGTCTTTTGAATCTTACTTCCATAGGCCCTATTGTCTTTTTCTAAGACTGGATATTGCAGGAAACATGGCAAGCTTCTCACCAGGCTGCTTTATGTGTCTTCTTTATGCAACTTTTGATTAAGTATAATCCTTTGCAGGATAAATGAATTAGTATTGAACATAGTTATAAGGGAAAGACTTCTAGCTCTCACTGTGGTTCAAACCTCTATAAGGCATTCCTGATCCAGAATCATGAACATTGTTTCCTCCAACACATTGATGAATTAGCATCCTGATTTTACTGCACTCAGAGCATCCCTTTTTTGTGACTTAATTTGCTTTTTACTTGAATTCCTATATTATTTTCTAGTTGCTAACATAGCAAATTACAACAAATTTGATTCTTAAAAAGAATACAAGTACTGTAGAGATCAGAATTCTGAAAAGCCCAATGGCATAAATCAGGTCTCTTCAGGGATAGTTACTACTGAAATCACTAGGAAAGCATTCACTTTTTGCCTTCTAGCTTCTAGAGTCTCATGCTTTCCTTGGCACTCGAACCCTTCATCCATGTTTAGAGTTAGCAACAGGGTATCTCTCTCACGATGATATCTTTGGCCCACAACTGTATTTTTCATTTTTTTGTTACATCAACCCTTGTAGTTCTACAGACCTGAAATAATTCATGATATTCTTGAATCCTGATATCAACTGGTTAAGATATGAGTTCCACCCTCCAGCCCAATTTTCCTTGACTTATTTAACACACAGGAAGCCTTAGGGACTAGAATAATGTGTGATGTATATTTTATTATGCCCAGAACATTATATATTTGTCTGTGTTTAATATTCCTTTATGAGTCCAAACCTCGTAATAAGACTGTTTCTGAAAATTCCAGGGTTGGGAGATTTGGGGAAATGAAAGGAACTCAAAACATCATCTCTAACCTGAAATTATGATCTTCACAGGGTCACTGTTGGCTGAAATTTTAATAGGGTAATGATCATTAAAACCATAGCATCTGTATGTCCCTGCATGTTCTGTTGTCACAGGTTCAAAGACAAATTTCCTCTGGAATGGTCTTCCATGGATGTGAGGGATAGGATTACCAAGCTCTTTGTACAACTTGAATGTGTAATAGACACTATGAGAGTCACATCGAAGTTCCACACGCTGTCCCAAAGGAACAATATGGCTTGGGCAGGCAGAGAGTGAAGGCTTGTCATGACTTCCTGCAGGGGAATGCACAGAGAAAAAAAAATAATGATGTTCCTTGCATCCATGTGAGAGGCTGAAATGTTCAGGAGATTCAGAAAGTAAACAAACTTTCTCTGTCATGCAAAGGTGAAACATTCAACATTTATCGGTGGCCCTTCCCAGCTCTATAGAAAGAGTGAGACCCTGGACCAGCTGAGCTCTGAGTGCTAATGTCTGAGACCTGTTGGGCTGCCCGCAAGTTGTGCACTGAGCTCCAGGGTTTTGGCTTCATGATAATCACCCATATTGGGGTGTGCTTTAAGTAAGGTTTGAGCCACCCTTGCTTCTGTGAGTAACCCCTAATCCACACTGCTATCAGTAACAGAGTAAATCCATGGTTTCACAGAGTTAATCTTTGGTGCATTCACTGTTTGGTCTGCTTTGGATTTCTTTTTTTTTAATTTATTTATTATGTATTCAGAAAGCACCAGATCGAATTATAGATGGTTGTGAGCCACCACGTGGTTGCTGGGAATTGAACTCAGGACCTCTGGAAGAGTAGCCAGTGCTCTCAACCTCTGAGCAATCTCTCCAGCTCTGCCATGGATTTCTTTCATGAGGTGAGTCAGTTTGTATGTGTTGTACACAATAGGGTCATTTTGAAGAGATGAGTGTGAAAGACTGTGGTTTTTAGAATAGTTATGTTTTCCATGGACTCATCTGTTTTATTGTAGAGCACATAGGGAATGTCAGTAATAGGAGGTATGTCCTCATTGGAGTAGGTGTGGCCTTGGTGGCAGAGGTGTGTCACTGGAGGCACACTGTGTAGTCTCTTATGCTCAAGCTATTAACAGTGTGAAACACAGTCTCAGTCTGTTGCCAGTGGATCAAAATGAAAAAAATCTCTGCTCCTTCTTGAGCATCATCATCATGACTGCCTACACACTGCTAGGTTTTCTACCATGATTTAAATGGACAAAAACTCTAAACTGTACATCAGCCCCAGTCAGATGTCTCCATTTATTAGAATTTCCATAGTCATGGTGTCTCCTCACACAGCAATAGAAACCCTAAGACAAAGATTGTAAGTGTTATCCAACATAATATATCTACATATCTATATCTATATATCTGTATCTCTATCTATCTATCTATCTATCTATCTATCTATCTATCTATCTATCTAGCATCTATGATATATCTTTCATGTTAAGATATCCTAGCTGAGAATTTTGAGTTTGGAATCATGAGGTAAATTTCCTCATTATAATTTAAAAAGAAATTACACCAGAAGTTTAGCAGGAAAGGTTAATGAGATTGAGATGATAGATCATAATTGATACCACCAAGGTTGCAGAAAATGGCAGCTCTTGATTCACCAACTTTAGAAATCTAACAATATTCAGATTATAAATATATCATGAATATTCTAAAACTCATGGATAATGGAGAGGTAGCCCCCAGGAGCACAGAATTAAGAAGATTTATAACATTGATGAGGAAAGAGTCTTTTGAACTACTTTGCCCCTTATAAAGTACCTTTGAATGTATGTACTTCTGTAAAAATTTTTACATGGGTGTAGTTAGTGTTATTGGGATGAAATGCAAAAGTATGTACATGTGTAAAAATTGTTATTCACAGAGGTTATACAGCTCTTTTTTCTACACTAAGTGTGATAAGCTAGAGGCTAATATATAGTTCCTCCATCATTTCAAGTCTCATTTTATGTGAAATGTTGGTAGTATAGTATAGCACAGCACTTTGTTTATTTGTATTTAGAATGCATTTGGACTTATAATGGCCAGCCCATGAATCTTGTTCATTTATCTGTATCCACCTTGTGGATATTCCTGAGGAATGAGACAATAGCTGGTCTTTGTAGTGAAGACCATGTAGACTTCAAGCTATACTACCAGTCAGCTCTGGTAGACATCTTGCAACACTGGCCACCCAGCAGCCATCATAGATCCTTGCCAGAGAATATTCTTTATTGCAGAGTGTTTCCCGGTCTCTTAAAGCACCAGGAAGTACATCCAGCAACAGCAGCTTATCTCAAATTACAGAAAGGAACCCAGCCCAAGTATAGAAACTGACACCAAAGTCAGTCAATCCAGGGTTGCAACAAATTGACCTGACTACTATCACCAGTTATACTAAATAGTAAAGGTCGGCTTACTAAGAGTTAACTCCTCTAAATGACAGAGGAGTTCATTATTATTAGTGCACAGGCATCCACATATAAGAGCATAAGCATGGAAATCAGAGATGTAAAACATTACAGAGAACAATGGTGAGACTCAAGAAGTAAACACAAAAAAGGGAGTCCTATAAACCCCATGATGAATAATTCCCAGAGTGTTTTTTAATTAAGTTACAGAAGTATGAGAAACCACCAACAAAACATGGGCAGATATAAGCTGCTCATGGACAGGACAGAACAGTCTGAAGAACAGGTGAAGGCCACCATCAGCAATAAGAACAGATAGGCTGCCCTCCAGCATATGTAACTCTCCAACTCAATAGGTTCAGTTTCCCAAGATTCAATATACTGCTTCCCTTCTTGACCTACTATCCAGCAAAGCTTTAAATCACCATATATGGGAAAAGAAACATTTTCCAAGATAAAGTCAAATTTGAATAATATCTGTCTCCAGATCCAGCCCTACAGAAATACTAGAAAGACATTTGCATCCCACTAACTACACCCATGTAAAAAGAGAATATAAACAATTTCAAACTATAAAGGCAAATAATAAAAGAACATATATGTTAACGTACTTGCTAACACACACACACACACACACACACAGAGAGAGAGAGAGAGAGAGAGAGAGAGAGAGAGAGAGAGAGAGAGAGAGAGAGAGAGAGAGACTACCCCTACCACCACCAAAATAATAGGAATTAACCATCATTGGTCATTAATATTTTTCAATATCAATGGACACAATTCCTCCATGAAAAGATCTAGAGTAGCAGAATAGTGTGAAAACAGGACCCATTCTTCTGTTGCATACAAGAAAAACCCCTAATATCGAATGTAAACATCACCTCATTATCTCAGAATAAAGCACTGGTCAAAGAATTTCTAAGCAAATGGATATAAGAAGCAGGCTGGGTTAGCCATTCTATTATCAAACAAAATAGACTTCTGTGATGGCTTGAAAGGCAATGGCCTGAAATGGATTGGGACATTAGGAGGAGTGGCCTTGTTGGGGTTGCTGTGGTCTTGTTGGAGGAAACTAAACAGAGAAATACTGGAGCTAACAGACATTGTGTCCCAAATGAACATAATAGCTGTCTACATCACATATGACCCAAATGCTAAAGGATATACCTTCTTCTCAGCACCTCATGAATTTTTTTTCAAAAATTGACCACATACTCTTTCACAGAACAAGTTTCTACAGATATGAGAAAATTGAAATAATCACTGTATTATATCTGACCACTACAGATTGAAGCTGGAATTCAGGGAAACAGAAACAAAAGAAAGCCTGCAAACTCATAGAAAGTTAAGAACCCTATACGGAATGAAAACTGGGTCAAGATCAAAGTAAGAAAGAAATGGAAAAACATTACACAGTTCAATGAAAATGAATGCACAATGTACCCAAACCAATGGGCACAATGAGAACATTGCTAAGAGAAAAGTTCATAACTTTAAGTGCCTCCATATATAAATTAAAGAGATCTCATATTAGCAACTTAACAGCATATCTGAAAGATCTAGAACAAAAAAAAAATATCAAACACATCCAAGACAGCAGGAAATAATCTAACCGAGGGCTGAAATCAACAATGGAGAAACCAAGAAAATAATACAAAGAATCAATGAAATGAAGAGTTCATTCTTTGAGACAATCAACAGAATGGATACTACCTTGATGTGGGATGTTCTGTATGCTGTGAATATGTGTTGCTCCTATTGGTTGATAAATAAATGCTGATTGGCCAGTAGCCAGGCAGGAAATATAGGCAGAATAAGCAGAGAAGGAGAATTCTGGGAAGAGGCAGGCTGGGACAGGAGATGACGGCCTGCATTCTGGGAAGCAGCATGTAATGACACACAGGTAAAGCCACAGAGCACATGGCAACAAAAAGATTCACAGAAATTGGCTGAGTTTAAGTGATTATTTAAAAAACGGCTATGGGTTCCGTGGGGCAGGGCTGGGGAAAACTTTCACCTACACCACCTAATCCAAACTAACTATTAGCCAGGGAGAGAATATACAAATTAACAAAATCAGAAAGGAAATGTGGGACATAACAACAGACATCTAAGATAACAAAGGCATCACTAGGGCACACATTAAAAACCCGTAATCCACAAAACTGAAAAACCTAAAAGAATTGAATAATTTTCTCATTGTTTACCATTTTCCTAAGTAAAAGCATGGTCAGATAAACAATATAAAGAGCCCTATAACCCCCAAGGAAACAGAAGTTCTCCATTAAAGTTTCCCAAAGAAAAAATACAGAGTCAGTAGATTCCAGTGTAGAATTCTTCCAGACATAAGAAGAGCTCATGCCAGTACTCCTTAAATTATTCTTAGAAACAGAAGTAACATTGCCTCATTTTATGAAAGCACAGTCACCCCAATACCCAAACCATAACAAGTTTCAATATAATTACAAAATATAATTCCAGGCCAATTTCCCTCATGAACATTGATGCAAAAATATTCCACTAAATACTAACAAAATGCATCCAAGAACACATAAAAAAGATCATCCACAGTGATCAAGTAGGCTCCACCACAGAGATGTATGGGTGTTTCAACATATGAAAATCTGTCAATGTAATCTACCATATACTTCTGAAAAAAAAATTCCACATAATTTTCTTATGAAATGCTGAAAAAGTCTTTGAAATTAATCTAAAAATTCTTCATGATAAAGGGATATTAGGGATACAAGGAACATACGTAAATATAACAAAAGCAATATACAGAAGGCCTTTAGTCAACATCAAATTAAATGGAGAGAAACTCAAAGCATTTCCATTAAAATCAGGAAAACCACAAGGCTGTCCAATTTCTCTGTATGTATGCAATTTGGTACCAAATCTACAGAGAAACTCTGTCTTAAACACCCCCCCCCCAAGAAAGAGGTTAGAGAGGTTGATTGATAAAAAGACAGAAATATACAACAGAAAAAAGAGCATCTTCAACAAATGGTCTAACTGGATGTCTACATGCAGAAGAATGATAATGGTTGGATAACTATCACCCTTAAAACTGAAAGTCTAAGTGGATCAAAGACTTCAACATCAAACCAGAAATATCAACAGATGGGGTCAGATGCAGCGATCCACACCCAAACATTAGGCAGTGCTCTAGGAAGCCCAAGAGGAAGGAAGGATTGTAGGAGCCAAAGATGTAAAGGCCTCACCAGCGCTTGAGTCAGTGATTCAAGTAGGATGGGCTCCTGGCCTGCAGTTACTGAAGAGTCCATCAGGGACCTTGTATAGCTACTGTGCATATGTGTTATGGATGTGTAACTTAGTGTTTGTTCTTGGACTCCTAGAATTGGGAGTTGAAGCTATCTGTGATTTTTATACCTACATTTGGGACCCTGTTCCTCCTACTGGGTTTCCTTGTCCAGTGTTGATACAAGCATATGTGCTAGGCTTAGTGTTACTTTTTTTGTTTTTTTTTCAAGACAGGGTTTCTCTGTGTATCTTTGGGACTTTCCTGGAACTCACTCTATAGCCTAGGCTGGCCTCGAACTTACAGAGATATGCCTGCTACTGTCTCACAAATACTGGGATTAAAGGCATGTGCCACCATCACCGGGATTAGTCTTACTTTTAGTGCTTTTCTCTGTTGATGTCCTAGGGAGCTTTGCTCTTTTCTGAAGAAAAATGAAGGAGGGGTAGATCTGGAAAAGATGAGTGTGTGTGTGTGTGTGTGTGTGTGTGTGTGTGTGTGTGTGTGTGTGCGGGCTGGAGAAGTGGAAGTAGGAGAAACTGTGGTTGGGTTATACTATATGAGAAAAGAATAAAAAATCACTGTCAATTATTAAGAGAATAAAACACATATAAAGCTTTAGAGCTATCAGCCACTGACAAAAGAGAAAATATGCCATTTGTTTTTCTGGGTCTGGGTTACCTTGGTCAGTGTGACATTTCTTAATTTATCTATGTCAATGCTAATTTCATTGTTATTTAACTTTGAACAGTATTCCACAGTGTACATGTGTTAAAATTTCATTATCCATTTGTCAGCTGAAGGACATTCAGGTTGTTTCCTTTTCCTGGCTATTGAAAATAGAGCAGCAAAGAACATGACTGAACAAGCATTTATGCCATAGGACATCAAGTTCTTTTGATACATTCCAAGGGATGGAAATGATGTACATAGAATAGTTATGTAAGGAATTCTCCATATATTTAATTTACATTGAAAAACATCTTTTATAAAAGAAAAACATGCACTCTATGAAAAAAGAAACTCTGGGTAGAAAATGTTTTGAAATTTTGAAATGAATCACCAACAACATAAAAATTTTGTAAACCATACCCCAAGACAAAACAATCATCTACTGAATTGGAAGAATATATAGGCCAGCTTGATGTCTAAGTGGGCAAAGGCTCTTTCTGCCAAGCTTGACTCTCTGAAAGCCATTGCCAGGATGCACATGTTGAAAAGAGAAAATTGATTTCAGCAGGTTTTCCTCTACCTCCACACTAGTGCCATGGTGCATGTACACACACACATAAACACACATACTCACACTCCCACACACACACACACACACACACACAAACTCACACTAACACATTCACCAAATAAATGTAAAAATTAGAAAGTTAAGAGAACATTCCAACAGTTTACTTGATTATAATATAGGAGATGAGTGAGCCTAGATTATGTATTACATGATCTGACATGTAAATACAAAACCTGGATGAAAATAAATTAAAACCATCCAAATATCAAATTGAAAGTCATAAACATTCAAGAAAGGGTAAAGGAACATTGAAGTTTACATGGGAGGATGGAGGTGGAATGTAGAATGAGTTTTGGGAGCAGAATGAACATTGTTACAAATATTATATAAATTCACAAAGAAATTGTAAATATTTACAAAAACACAGAAAAATAAAGCTTAGAAAAAAGGAGAGAAACACTTACTTAGAGAAAATACTGTCCAACTCTCTTGAGACATGAAGAAAACAGAAAATGGTCAGGTTAAAGATGGTCAGATGACATGAAACAAATTCAAACCAAATCATGTAGATCACCGAGCATGTAATTGTCATGAGAGATCCTGACATCAGATTGACAAAAGAGGAAAAGAACATGGCTGACTTCCAGTCCAGCTAATGTCAGACTTCTGAGCAAACTCCTACAGGACACAGGAGACCAGGATGACCAGCTGAGTGGAAAAAGGGAAAACTCTGACTATAAATGTCAACAACACTCTCCTTCAGGATGAAGCATATAAAAAATTTCTCAGAAAACCTGTAGCAGACAGAGTTCCCTCACAGCAAGCTCAGGAAAATCTGAGGAATCTCTCATGCTGAAATAAAGGCTGGCTATATGTTAGCAGGTGTTTTAATTGCACCACTTGAGAGGCAGAGGTGAATATCTGAGTTCAGGTGTAGCCTAGCCTATCAAGTAAATTCTAGGATAGTCACAGGAACAAAGAGAAACTCTGTGTTGAAAAACCAGAAAGTAAAATTTTATCCAATATACATTGATTCCTGACTCAGCCAAGAGCTGTATCTGAGACAATGTATGAAAGAGCTGAGTGACAGGTTTCAGAGTCCTAATTTCACAATTCAGAAGGCTCACCAACAAGTCACACACAGAAGCCATCAGCCAACACCCTGTGATGCCTGCTCTCCTATTAGAATGAAACCTATCTATTGCAATGGATAGTATCTCAATATTTAAAGATGGACTCACCTGCTTGTGCCAATGTCCTGAGGACTAGGAAGAGGCCTGGAAAGAAAAAGTCATGATGAACTCATCTTTCTCTGTTCAGGAGCCTGGCCATCTGACATCCCTATCCTGTTGGTCCTCTGTACATTAGAATCAGAATAAGTTCTGATCTAAGTTAAGATGAACTCATGTACTAATATAAAACATGGAGGCCAGTGTTTCTGCTGTAGGCAGATTCTGCCTCCCAGGATGATATTTCCACCCTCTTATTCCACACCATCCATTCCCAGCAGGACTCACCAGTACAGATCAGGTTTAGGAGCACAGACAGCATGGTGCTGCTTTGGCTGACAAGAGGCAGAACCAGAATAAAATTTAATATGGGATGTTAAAGGCTTGAGGCATCTACTTGACAACAGCACGGAAAACTTACTAACAGAAACATCCGCTCTCACCGCCTCGTTCATTGTGTGTGTGTGTGTGTGTGTGTGTGTGTGTGTGTGTGTGTGTGTGTGTGTGTGTGGGTTTCTCTGTATCCCTGGCTATACTGGAAAGCACTGTGTAGACCAAGCTACGTTGGCTTTGAATTAAAAGCCCCACCAGCATCTGCCTCCCAAGTGCTTCGATTAAATGTGTACATTCTCATAGTAGGTTAAAAAAATCTCTTTTGCCATTGACTTTGAGGATCATAACTTCTTGGAAATTGTCCAGACTTTAGCTTTTCAGCAAAGGTACGTACCCTGACTACAACTGAATTGCATCTTGAACTCACTCTCTTTATTCAAAATGTTTAAATCTGATTATTGCTCTCAAACTTTTGATGTGTTCTTTGCTTTTTAAATTCAAGACTCAATGTTTCCTCTTGCATTCGATACATGTCCCATAATTATTTTTCATATTGTAAGAATAGTCCTAATGTGTCAGTCAAAATGATTATACTGCTATTATTCCAGTTTTAGGTTATAGTTATTCAATTTCTTAAATAATCATGTTGATATTAGAATAATAAAATTCCACCTTTTAAAAATCAAACAAACAAAGCATGTAAGTTTTTGCTGTATTTGAAATTTGTTTTAAGAAGCTGAAAAAATATCAAAAGATGGAGAATCTCTCCTGCTCATGTATCAGTAGGAATTTCATAGTAAAAATGACCATCCTATCAAAAGTAATCCAAAGAATCCCATCTATGCAGTCACATCAAAATTCTAACACAATGCTAAACAGATCTATAAAGACAAATTCAACTTTAATGTAACCACACAGAGAAACTAATAGGATAGTTAAACTATCATGAACACTAAAATAACTGCTGGAGGTCTCACCACTCGTAACTTCAGGTCATATGTGAATAAACACACCACAGTATTGGTGGAAAGACAGACAGGTTCATTAACGGAATCAATCAGACATAATTCTAAACATCTATGTGTATCTGATCTTTGCTAAAGAAACCCAAAACATTCACTGGAAAACAAGACAGTATCTTCAACAAATGATTTGACCAAACTGGATGGCTGCATGTAGAAGAATGCAAATAGCTTCATATTTATCAACTGCCACAAACTCAAAATGAGTATCATCCCTAAATGCATTCTAAATATCTAAATATTCTCCTTATAGATACATGGAAATGTAGCTCTCACACCTGACAGAATCTTCTAGAAAGAATATTCTCTATCATGAGAATATTGACGTTTCTTTTCTAGGTTCATTGTCGAGAATAGTATATGTCCTACTGAAATAAAGAACAAGTGCTGTAGAGTCAGGAAAGAGCCTTGTAAAATAAAAATGTCTAAAAATATGCAAAACCATTTGTCAAATTGTACATATTAACCATTCTTAAATATTTCTAAGTCAACCATTCAACAATGAAGTGAAACAACACGACATAAAAATACATTTCTGGTGTCTTGGTAAAGAATGGTGAGTGCACAGGGCTAGAGAAATCACATATCCATTAAGAGTGTGTTCTGAACTTGCAGAGGACCCAAATTCTGTTCCAGTGCCCACAGCAGGAGGATCACAACTGCCTGTGACTCCAGCTCAAGGGGATCCAATCAATGCCCTCTTCTGCCCTTACAAGCACCAGAACTCACATGCACATATTCACACATCATTTAATCAGTGTGTGCTCTTATACCAGGCTAAAAAAATTCCCTCTGTCTTTCTGTATATTCACAACACATTTTCTTTTCAAATAAGCACAGTCTTGAGGGTTTCCATGAAGATTTCAGTCCCTCATTGTCCTCTCAGTAACATTTCATTCACCCTGAAACCCAGACAGTATGTCATGGGTTGAAGAGAGGCAAGCAAGCCCCACAGCTCCAGACATAGTCACATTAGCAGAATGCTTAGGAGGTTAGACTATCCTTGCCTGCCACTAAAATAAGTTAGTCTTCCTGTTAAGAGACAGTCTAGCTTTTGGGGAGACCTGTCTTCCTTGATAACTCGCTTTCATTTAGGACACACTGGGGACACAGGAAGGTTTTTTTGGTGGGTTGAAATGCTGATATAGCTGCAGTCCAGTTAGCTTACTGTTCATTTGCATTCAAAACCACAGGAGCTTGTGAGGTAGTAGGACCCTCAGGAGGTGTGAGGTCTCAGTTACTGACCACACTTTTCTAAATTTGTTACCTCAAATGCAAAATAAGCAGTTCCTTTTTGAAATACTTAGTGGGTCTTGTGGGGAATTGCAGAAGAAACAAAGAATCCTTCTGTTTATATTTCCAACATGAAAGGAGGTTTTCCCTAAAAATGTCTAAGGTTGCTCAAATTCTTGTCTCTTTTCTCATCTTAAATTTCTTTTTATATTTTTCCTGGCAGCCTATATTATGCAGCCCAGGTTATACCAGAATTCAGTCATGAAGCCAAGACTGGTCTCAAACTTGAGTTAATTCTCCTCCATCCTGCCCAATTCTGGGAATATTGGTTTTCACTACCACACCTGCCTGTAAACATTTTTATCTTCATTTTTATTTTTGAAGGAGCAAAGTTTTGTTTCACTTGCAATTTCATCTTTGTGGATGAATCAAAAGTTCTGTCACTCAAGAGACAGTGGTCACATTGTTTCTACAAATAAAAATCTGATCAAGGAATGTATGCTTATATTCAACTTGTTTATTTGATTCTTAAAACTTTAAGGACTTTCTACTTAGGAAATTATGCCACTCACTATATATTGAGCAGATCTCTTCATACCAATTATACTGAATCAGAAAATTTTCCTGCAGACATGCCAATATGCAAAATCTCTGTGGTTTATTCAACTCTTAGATATTTGAAATGATTCTGGATTCTGGCAAGTTGACATTTTAAATTAAAAATCACACTAGCAGATATATCAAGATAATACTGCCATTTACAATTGCCTAAAACATTTAGAAACAAGAGCTACACCTCTCTTGAGAATATTTATGAAGGACTGTTAGTCATCAGCACACCATGGATACAGTTGTATATTCATGTCTGTTGATCCACGAGGTAGCTTTACATCTGTTCTGCTTTCATTTGTATAACAGGCTTGTCATGTTCAGAGACCAGCCTCTCCTGTACTCCTTCCCATCTTCTCGCTCTTATGCTCTCTTCAAAGTCTTCTTTTGTGATCATCCCTGAAGCTTGGAAGGGGTTGCTGTAGATGTCCAAGATGGCCATTTGTCTCTATATAGTGTTTTAGGACTCTAGGGCTGATGTGTCTGAGAAATGCCTGAATTTGTTCTTGGAAGACTTTAGATCACACCCACTGCTCCTGCTGGTTTCCTTTCTATTCTAACTTGGTCTCTCTTCTGCTTTCCTGTTATATGAACTTCTCACCCACCACCCTTTATTCTGCACCCTTTTTATTCTTCTCATCTCTTCTGTCTTATCTGCCTCTACAATTCTCATGGATCATCATAAGAGACAGCAATGTTTCTCTCTCTCTCTTTCTCTCTGTCACAGACACAAACACACATACAGTATAATACACACACACACACACACACACACACACACACACACACATATATATATATATATATATATATATATATATATATATACACGCCATAAGGAAATGCTATATTTTGTTAGCTAACATAAAAATTAATAATAATTAAAAATATAGAAGCATAATTTTTAATTTTATTCAACATAACAAAATATATGTTATTTTATCTTTCTGAGAGTCAGAGAAGAGAAGTGACTAAGCAAACTTTACAGAGCTGTGAGGCAGCTGACACAGCACATGGCCCCAAGAGATTTGTTTACCTCCAGTTTTACATAAAAAGAGGAATAATTTATTCACTAGTTTGGGAATCTTGTATTCTGCAGGAAGTACAATTTCTAGATGTGTTTACTATGTAATGGGAAGAGGAGGTCGAGCGAGAAAGAGAGAGGGAGAGAGAGAGAGAGAGAGAGAGAGAGAGAGAGAGAGAGAGAGAGAGAGAGAGAGAGAGAGAGAGGTTGTCAATGATGCTGTCTGTCTTCCTCTTATGTAAAGTTCTTTCAGGTTGGTCAGTGACCAGCACCCACTTTACCCTTAGTTCTGAGTGTCAGTGTCATAGGAGGCCTTCGTATGGTTTGCTTAGAGGCTGGCACTCTGTCCTTGGATTTCAAGTTATGATGAGACAATAGGAATACTGTGAAGAGATCTATGTGATTGAGATATCAGGAGGGCTGTTCCATCTCTTCTCTGCCCAACTCATCCCAATCTCATCCATTATGAGTCTTTCCTGACCACTTTCTATATCTGTTTGTACATACAATGTCCTGGTGTGTCTGGCCAAGCAAGTTCAGGACTCTTTGGGATGCTCCTAGTCTATTAATTTGTAGTCTGATATCCTTACTCAAACTTCATCTGTTTTTATTAAAAAAGTTTTTAATTGATATAAAAGTATATCCCTTCACTCTCCCTTGCATATTTCCAGCACTTCCCAGGTATACTTTCTCCAAGTTTCCATATCACCCACCACTCTTAAGTTGTTATTCTCTTTTTCTTTGATTATTATTTTTGTATGTGTTGTAGTATTTATATATTGATATATTGTAATGTTTATATATAATGTATATATCTTGCTGAGTATTGCGTTTTAATACACACCACACACACAGAAAAACATACATATGGAATAAACACATATGTACATATATACATATATATGAATAACTACAGGAAATTGTCTCTGGACACAGTAGGGCAGACACATATATGAACTCCACAAGAGGTTGTGACTGCATTTCCATGACCAGTGCAAGCTCAAGTTAGAGAAAATCCTAGCATGGGGACTGGAGGTGGACATGAAGTCCCACCCTTAGCCAAGGTAGTATAGACAACTGATAACTATTCAGAGGAGAGTCAGTTTTAGGAGTGTTGTTACTAGTAAATTGACTATGGCCCAGCAGAAAGCGACACATCCAAAGATATATTTGCATTATGCCATTGGCAGAAACCTGCAGGACCCTATGTGTAAATCACGTGTTCAGTTTCTCCATCTGAGATTGACACCAGTGCTCAGCTAAGCTGCTTTGCAACTTCTACTTCTACAACACCTTGAACTAGACATTGAATTCTCTTGTAGGGAAAACACGAAGTCAAGGCTATTCTGTTAGAAGTAGTATTTTCATATAAAATCCTCCCTTCTGAACACTTGTTTCCTTCTTCAGGCCCCATAACCTCCTCTCCAGGAGGAAGAGAGCTGGAATGAGCACTTCATTATTCCTGAGAAGGGAGAAAATTTTCTCTCCTTTTCACTCACCAAGGTCTCAGGTACAGAAATTAGAGATGAATAGTCCTTATATTCTCCATGCTGCTCTAAATAACATCTAATGTTGAAGAGTTCAATAATCAGAGAGGGGGATGATGATGGTAAGAACACAGAGTCAAGATGGAGTTGAAATAGAAATAAACTAAAGAGCTTTGGGTCTCTAAGCTTCCACAATAGAAGAGGAATCAATTACTCACCCTTTGTGGAGTCTACTTCTGTGCATGAAGTGCAATTTTTTACTGAGTTAACTAGAGAAGGGGACAGGAGAGGGAGAAAGTTCATCAGAGGCTGTCTGCCTTCCCCTTAAGGAAAGTTTTTTTAAATTTGGACAGTGACCACCACCCACTCCACCTCTTAGTGCTGAGCCTGTAGAGTTATAGGATGGCATTTAGTGGTTTGCTTCTGGGTGTTTGCTCTCTCCTTGGATTTCAAGTTTTGATGATTCATAGGACTGCTGTGGGAAGATCTATGTGAGCAAGTGTTCAAGAGGGCTGCTCCATCTCTGCTCTGCCCAAACTGATATGAACCTCATCCCTAATGTGTCTGTCCTGACACATTAAAAATATCTACCTCTATTCATAGATATCCCAGTATGGATGCATAAAAGTTGTATAAGATGTGTTCAGGCAGCTGTCTGTCTGTTATTTTGTAGTCTGCTACCAAGTCCCAAATTAAATGTTTTTTAACAAAAGATTTTCCGTTCAAATATAAATCTTTCTCTTTCCCCACGCTTTCCTCTCTCCAGTCCCTCCCAGCAACCCTTCCTCCAAGCTTTCTCATATCCTCACACCACTCTTAAATTGATATCCTTTTTTCATTGAAAATTATTGTTACATATATGGCTAAAGCTATGCATATTCACTTATATATGTACACATGTCATATATACACATACATATATGCATACATGTACATATATACACATCACATATATATATACACATATATAAATGTAACACACACACACATATATATGTTTAATTCCACACACGTGACTTTAGGACTCACAGCAGTCCTTTGGAGCTCCCAATGCTACTTTTTCTCTATCATCGATTGGAGGATTCTGAGACATGGCTTCAGTATTTCATTAGTCACAAGATATAAAGTATATATGAAGTTCTCTTACCTGTGACAGGAAGGTACAAGGGGTCACTTGGAGTGACCACAGATGGGAAGATTTCCTGAAAGAGCCATAGCATCTATAGTTCCCTGCCTGTACCACAGGACCAAGAAGGAAGTTGGCCTGGAATGTCCCATTGTTGTTCTTCACTGAAGGCAGCCCATGTCTCTTGGGTACCCCTTCCCTGGACAGATGGAACATGTCAAACTGAAGGTCAGAGAAACAGGTCAAGGTCATGTTTTCTCCTGACATCACCACAGGACCCATCAGGGCTGACAGAGAAGGTTTCTTGTATAAACCTGAGAGAAAAGAGGCAGAGATAGTTAGTTACCAGTGTTCATTCACTCCTCAGTGCTCTCTCTGCCTGCTTCTATTTCATTGATCCCTCTTTGCCTCTTACCATCTCCTCCTCTCTATGTCTCCATTTCTCCTCTCCTCTCTTTCTTTCATTCTCTCTATTTTTATGTTACCATCTTTAGTCTATGACCTCACTGGTACTCAAATATTTATGCCAATTTTTGCTTATTGACATTTTATGCCTGTATTGGCATTGGTTCATTCCATCTGTCTTTTAAAGTTTGTTTTTATGAGCATAATTAATTTTAGCTAGCAATAACCTTCATAATGAAATATTCATATTCATGCATACTATATTTTTATGCTTGTTTTGAAATTATTTCTTAATATTTGAAATTGAACTATATCATTTAATGTATTTATATCATTTAATGTTCTTAAAAAATTGTTACATATATTTATAGATGTATACTATTAACAATATTAATGTTATTATTCTTTCTTGCCCCTCAACTTCCACTAATCACACTCATTTTTCTAATTAGTCTTCTCTATACTTTCACTTTTTTTTCCAATTGTTTTACAAGTAAATGGGTTCAAGTAGAGTTACTCATGATTTTGTTTTAATTAGCATACCGAGTAACAGTCTTCATTATATAATCCTCATACAGCTCCTTTTGTTCATTTTCTTCCCTCTTCCCTCCCTTGTACAGAATTGCTGATCTCTTTATTCCCCTCATTTCCTCCTCCATGTCATATATCTTTCATTTCTTTCCCACCCCTTTCTATTAAATTTTTCTTCCTTGGTCACTTGCTAATTTCATGACCTATAACTTTGACATCCTATGTATAATAAAAATCTAGAATCTAATGTCATTCTGTTTTTTCATTCTTGTGTCCGTTTACATATCTGTGTTAATTAATCTTTCTTTTCAAAGTACATAATACTTCATAAAATTCTATATTTCTCTTGAACATTGACCATGGTGATCTTTCCTCTTTTGTTCCTCTTAGTGTGTGTACTGCTCAAGTGTGATCTGTCATCTGCTTCCTAAGCACTTAGTTCAGAATTTGTTTTTTGCTTCTGCCTTTATAAGTCTTCTACCAAGAGAGCCAGACATATCATGTGTCTGACAAGCTCTTTCTTGAAATATTTAATATCTGCTCTAATTTTTCCATCTCTACTATCAAAGTTTCCATTCAGGCTTCTGTCTTTTTGTAGATTTTCTCTTAGCACACATTCCATGTTTACTAATTTTCAGCCCTTCCTGGGTTCCACCTGTGTGAAGGCTTAAAGGCTCATTAAGCACCAGCCCAATTAAGTATTTGGACTCAGGTCAGACACATGATCTGTCTGGCTGTCTTTACAGACTTCTTATAGCGGTAGAAGTCAGTAATTTTCTGAATGTCAGTAGAGAGACTTCATTCTCTCTGGTTCATAATATTCTTGCCTAATTGTCATTTTCTGTTTATATCTACTTCTGCTTCCTTTGCACTTCCCTGTATCTGTGCTTTATGTTATAACCAAGGGTCTGTTCTTGTGTATTTCTTTTGATTGTCTATGCCAGTAAGATACTTAACAAGGTTGCCTTTATATAAATCTTTATATAAATTATTTACACTCCTTTTTCTGGTGACATTACACAGTTTTTAGTGTATAGAATATTTTTCTGTATCACAAAGAGAATGATGAGCTGGTAACATGTTCTTACCTGTGATCTTTATGTAAATGGGGTCACTGGATTCAGACCACTCATATGGGGAGTGATTGAAGGATCCATAGCATGTGTATGTCTCAGCATCATCAGGTGTCACAGGACCTATTAAGAAGTTGGCTTGGGAACCCCCTCGATGATGTTCTGTAGAAAGCTCAAAAGAGTCTTTGATTGTTCCATTTTTATGTGAAGTCAAAATGAAGGTGTCAAACATAATCTCTGATCGACACTCCAGTGTCACCTTCTCTCCTAAATCCACCAGAGGAGTTGGTAAGGCCAAGAGGAAAGGCTTCTTGAAGATTCCTAAGAATAAAAAACTTGTACGAACCTGGTCAAAATCTCTGTGTCCTTGAAGACCCGTGGTTCCCCCTCAATTGGACTGTTTTCCCTGTTAGTACTCCAGTGAATTTGTTTTTGTCTGCTTCCACTCTAGACACAACCACCTCCATCTTTGTGTCCATTTCCCACTTTTTTGAGTCTAGGATTAGAACAATATCTTCCCACTGGCTTGTTATGACAATGTGTGTTTTTAATACTACTTCCATAGGCCCTATCATCTTTTTCTAAGATAGGAAAGTGCAGGAAACATGGCAAGCTTCACACCATGCTGCTTTATGTGTCTTTTTTTATGCAACTTTGGATTAAGTATAATCCTTGGTAGGATAAAGGAATTGGTATTGAACATAGTTATGAGGGAATGACTTCTAGCTCTCACTGTGGTTCAAACCTCTGTAAGGCATTCCTGATCCAGGATCATGAACATTGTTTCCTCCAACACATTGATGAATTAGCATCCTGACTTACTGCTCTCAGAGCATCCCTTTCCTCCATCTTAATTTGCCCTTGGCATGAGAACCTATATTATTTTCCAGTTGCTAACATAACAAATTACAACAAATTTGATTCTTAAACAGAATACAATTATTGTGGAGATCAGAATTCTGAAAAGCTCAAATGGCATAAATCAGGTTTCTTCAGGGATAATAACTACTGAAATCCCTAGGAAAGTATTTGTTTTTACCTTCCAGCTTCTAGAGCCTCATGCATTCCTTGGCACCTGGACCCTTCATCCATGTTTAGAGTTAGTGACAGGGTGTCTCCTTCATGATGATTTCTTTGGGCCACAACTGAATTTTATTTTGTTACACCAACCCTTGAAGACCTACCACCTGAAATAATTCAGGATATTCTTGCATCCTGATATCAATTGTTAAATATCTGAGTTCCATCTTCCAGCCCAATTTTCCTTGACTTATTTAACACAAAGGAAGCCTTAGGGACTAAAAAAAATATATGACCTTGTATATTTTATTATGCTCAGATCATTATATATTTTTCTGTGTTTAATATTCCTTTATAAGTCCAAACTTCTTAGTAACACTGTTTCTGAAAATTCCCGGGTTGGGAGGTTTGGGGAAATGAAAGGCATTCAAAACATCATCTCGAACCTGAAATTATGATCTTCAGAGGGTCACTGTTGGCTGAAATTTTAGTAGGGTAATGATCATTAAAACCATAGCATCTGTATGTCCCTGCATGTTCTGATGTCACAGGTCCAACGACAAATTTCTTCTGGAATGGTCTTCCCTGGATGTGAGGTATAGGATGACAGAGTTCTTTGTACAACTTGAATGTGTAATAGTCACTAGGAGAGTCACATTGAAGTTCCACATGCCGTCCCAAAGGAACAATATGGCTTGGCCAGGCAAAGAGTGAAGGCTTGTCATGATATCCTGCAGAGGGGTGCACAGAGAAAATATTTAATGTTGCTCCTCCATCCCTGAGTGCTAAGTCTCCAATTTTTCTCTTCTTTGATGTACTTTGTATAACACTTTTCTCTGATTTGATACATCCCTTCTTCAATGTAAGAGGCTGAGATGTTCAGGAGATTCAGAAAGTAAACAAACTTTCTATGTCAGTGAAAGGTGAAACATTCAAGAGTCATCAGTGGCCATTCCTAATTCTATAGAAAGAGTGAGACCCTGGACCAGCTGAGCTCTGAGTGCTAATGTCTAAGACCTGTTGGGCTGCCTGCATGTTGTGCACTGAACTCCAGGGTTTTGGCTTCATGATAATCACTCATATTAGGGTGTGCTTTAAGTGAGGTTTGAGTCACCCTTGCTTCTGTGAGTAACCCCTAATCCACATTGCTAGTAACACAGTAAACCCATAGATTCAAAGAGTTATGCTTTGCTGCAATCACTGCTCTGCCATGGATTTCTCTCATGAGTTGAGTAGATTTGTATGTGTTGTACACAGAGGGCCATTTTGAAGTGATAAGTGTGAGAGACTGTGGTTTTTAGAATAGGTATGGTCCCTATAGACTCTTCTGTTTAATTGCACATCACATAGGCAATATCACTAATAGGAGGTATGGCGTCATTAGAGTAGGTGTAGCCTTGGTGGAGGAAGTGTGTCATTTTGGAGGCACGTTTTGTGGACTCTTATGCTCAAGCTATTAACAGTGTGAAACAGAGTCTCAGTCTGCTGCCAGTGGATCAAAATGAAGAAATCTCTGCTCCTTCTCAAGCATCATCATCATGACTGCCTACACACTTTCTACTATGATTTTAATGGACTAAAACTCTAAACTGTAGGTTAAACCCAATCAGATGTTTCCCTTTATAAGAATTTCCATGGTCATGTTGTCTCTTCACATCAATAGAAACACTAAGACAAAAGACTGCACGTGTTATCCAACATACCATATATATGATATATCTTTCATGTTAAGATATTGTAACTGAGAATTTTGAATTTGGAATCATGAAGTAAATTTCATCATGAAAACATTATAATTTAAAAAATTTACACCAGAAGTGTAGAAGGAAAGGTTAGTGTGATTGAGATGATAGATCGCAAGTGATGCCACAAAGGGAGCAGAAAATGACAGTTCTAGATTCACCAACTCTAGAAATCTAACAATATTGAGATGAGAATTATATCATGAATATTCCAAAACTCATGGATGATGGAGAGACAGCAGCCAGGACCACATGATTGAGAAGATCTAGAACAATGATGAGGAATGAGTCTTTTGAACCACTTTGCCCCTTATGTACTTTTGTAAAAATTTTTATTCGCAGAGTTTATACAGGATCATGTTCTACACTAAGAGTGATAGGCTAGAGGCTGATAGATATTTCCTTCTTCATTTCAAGACTCCTTATGTGAAATATTGGGAGACTAGTATAGCTCAGCAACTCGTTTATTTGTATTTAGAATGGATTTGGACTCATAATGGTCAGCCCATGAATCTTGTTCATTTATCTGTATCCACCTTGTGGATATTCCTGAGGAATGAGACAACAAGTAGTCTCAGTATTCTCAACTATGTAGACTCCAACGTATACTACCAGTCAGGTCTGGTAGACATCTTGCAACGCTGGCTACCCAGCAGTCATCATAGACCCTAGCCAGGGACTATTCTTCATTGCAGAGTGTTTTGAGGCCCCTTAAAGCAGCAGGAAGTACATCTAGGAACAGTGTCTGATCGCAAAATACATGTAGGATACCAGCTGAAATACAGAAGCTGACACCAAAGTCAGCCGATCCAGGGTTACAACAAGTTAACCTGACTACTATCACCAGTTAAACTAAACAGTAAATGTCTATTTACCAACAGTGAACTCCTTTATATGGCAGAGGAGTTTATTATTAATAGTGCACTGTCATCCATGTATAAGAGCAAAAGAGTTTAAATCAGAGACGTAAAACATTACAGAGAACAATGGGGAGGCACAAGAAGTAAACACAAAAGAAAGAGAAACCTATAAACCCCATGATGAATAATTCCCAGAGTGTTTTTTAATTAAGTTACAAGTATAAGAAAACACCACCAAAACCTGGGCAGATATCTGTTGCTCATGGACAGGCCAGAGCAGTCAGAAGAACAGGTGAAGGCCCCACCAGCATGAAGAGCAGATAGGCTGCCCTCCACCACTTTTAGCTCTCTGAATCAGTAGGTTCAGTTTCCCAAGACTCAATATCCCACCACCGTTCTTGACCTACTATCCAGCAAAACTTTCAATCACCATATCTGGGAAAAGCAACATATTCCATGGTAAAGCCAATTTTGAACAATATCTACGTCAAGATCCAGAAATACTAGAAAGACATTTCCATCCCAATAATTTCAACTACACACATGTAAAAACAGGAAATAAATAATTTCACACTAGTAAAGGCAAATAATGGAAGAACATGTATGTTCATGTACTTGCCAACACCCCCCCACACACAGAGAGAGAGAGAGAGAGAGAGAGAGACAGAGAGACAGAGACAGAGACAGAGACAGAGACTACCACTACCACCACCAAAATAACAGGAATTAACAATCATCGGTCATTACTGTTTTTGGTATCAATGGACACAATTCCTCCATGAAAAGATCCAGACTAGAAGAATGGTGTGAAAACAGTACCCATCCTTCTGTTGCATACAAGAAACAGCACTAATATCAAATGTAAACATCACCTCAATATCTCAGAATAAAGCACTGGTCCAGTAATTTCTAGGCAAAGGGATATAAGAAGCAGGCTATTACCCTTCAAAACTAAAGTCTAAGTGGATCAAAGACCTCAACATCAAACCAGATTTATCAACAGATGGGAGCAGATGCAGAGATCCACAGCCAAACATTAGGCAGTGCTCCAGGAAGCCCAAATAAGAGAGGGAAGGAAGAATTGTAGGAGCCAAAAGGTCAAAGGCATCACCAGAACATGACCCAAAGATTCAAGTAGAATGGATCATGGCCTTCAGTTACAGAGACTGCAGAGTTCATCAGGGAACCTGTATGGGTCTACAATAGTTATTCTGCATGTGTGTTATGGATGTATATCTTGGTGTTCTTCTTGGACTCCTAGAATTGGGAGCTGGTGCTGTCTCTGATTCTTATACCTACACTTGGGACCCTGTTCCACTTATACAGTTTTCTTGTCCAATGTTGATATAAGCTTATGGGCCTTGGCTTAGTGTTACTTTTTGTGCTTTGCTCTGTTAATATCCCAGAGAGCCTTGCTCTTTTTTGAATATGAAAAGAATTTAGGAGAAACTGTGATAGGGATATAATATATGAGAGAAAAATAAAAACTAATCCTTGTCAATTGTTAGGAGAATAAACACACGGTTTCAGCTTTAGAGCTACCATCCAGTGACAAAATAGAAAATATGCTATTTTTGTTTCTGGGTCTGGGTTACCTTGGTCAGTATGAGATTTCCTGGTTCTATCTGTGTCAATGTTAATTTCATTGTTATTTATCTTTGAACAGTATTCCACAGTGTACATGTGTTAAAATTTCATTATCCATTCATCAGCTGAAGGACATTCAGGTTGTTTCCTTGTCCTGACTTTGAAAATAGAGCAATAAAGAACATGACTGAACAAGCATTTATGCCATAGGACATCAAGTTCTTTGGATACATTCCAAGGGGTTGAAATGAGGTACATATAATAGTTATGTATGAAATTCTCTATATATTTAATTTACAAAGAAAAACATCTTTTATAAAAGAAAAAAGATGCAATCTAACTATAAAAAAAGAAACTCTTGGTAGAAAATATTTTGAAATGAATCAACAATAACATAAAATTTTTGTATACCACCCCACAGACAAAAATCAGCAGCTGAATTGGAAGAATATATGGGCCAGCTTGATGTCTAAGTGGGTAAAGGCTCTTTCTGCCAATCTTGACCTTCTGAAAACCATTGCCAGGATGCACATGGTGAAAAGAGAAAATTGATTTCAGCAGGTTTTCCTTTACCTCCACACTAGTGTCATGGTGCATGTACACACACACACACACACACACACACACACACACACACACTCACATTCACAAATTCACCAAATAAATGTAAAAATAAAAAGTTAAGAGAACATTCCAACAGTTTACTTGATTATAATATAGGAGAATGAGTGAGCTTAGATCATGCATTACATGATATGTCATGTAAATACAAAACCTGAATGAAAATAAATTGAAACCATCCAAATACCCAATTGCAAATCATAAAAATTCAAGAAAGGTAAAGGAACATTGAGTTTACTTGGGACGATGAAGGTGGCATTTAGAATGTGTTTGGGAGCAGAATGAATATTATTAAAATATTATATGAAATTCACAAAGAAATTGTATAATATTTACAAAAAGATAGAAAAACAAAGCTTATAAAAGAGGAGAGAAAAACTTATTTAGAAAAGTTACTGTACAACACTCTTGAGACATGAAGAAAACTGAAAATGGTCAGGTTAAAGATGGTCAAATGACATGAAACAAATTCAAATCCAATCATCAAGATCAATGAGCATATAATTGTCATGAGAGATCCTGACATCAGATTGACAAAAGAGGAAAAGAACATGGGTGACTTTCAGTACAGCTAGTGTCAGTCTTCTGAGCAAACACTTACAGGACACAGGAGACCAGGATGACCAGCTGAGTGGAAAAAAGAAAAACTATGCCTATAATTGACAGCAACACTCTCCTTCAGATATGAAGTATATAAAAATTTTCTCAGAAAAACTATATCAGACAGAGTTCCTAATAATAAGATCAGAAAAGTCTGTGTAATTCCTGAAGCTGAAAGAATGTCTGGTCATGAGTTTCCAGGTGTTATGGCTCACTCTTTTAATTGCAGCACATGATAGGCAGAAGCAGGAGAATATCGGGAATTCATGGGTAGCCTGGTCGACAAAGTAAATTCTATGCTAGTCAGGGCAACACAGAGAAACCCTGTGTTGAACAACTAGAAATTAAAAGTTTATCCAATATACATTGATGCCTGACTCAGCCAAGGGCTGTGTCTGGGACAATCTAGGAGAGAGCTGATGGACAGGGTTCAGAGTCCTAATTTCATAATTCAGAAGGCTTACGAACAAGTCACTCACAGAAGCCAGCAGCCAACACCCTGTGATGCCTGCTCTCCTGTTAGAATGAAACCTATCTATTGCAATGGATAGTATCTCAATATTTAAAGATGGACTCACCTGCTTGTGCCAATGTCCTGAGGACTAGGAAGAGGCCTGGAAAGAAAAACTCATGTTGAACTCATCTTTCTTTTTCAGTAGCCTGGCCATCTGTCATCCCTATCTCCGTTGTTCTCTGTACATTAGAATCAGAGCTTACTTAGTCAAGATGAACTCATGTACTAATATAAAACACGGAGGCCAGTGTTTCAGCTGTAGGCAGATTCAGTCTCCCAGGATGATATTTCCACCCTGTTATTGCTCACCATCTATTCCCAGCAGGACTCACCAGTACAGATCAGGTTTAGGAGCACAGACAGCATGGTGCTGCTTTGGCTGACAAGAGGCAGAAGCAGAATAAAACATATTGGGTGTCATAAGAGGCTTGAGGCGTCTGTCTGACCACAGCTCGGAAAGCTTAACAACAGAAACATCTGCCCTTGTTGCCACGTTCATTAATTTAGTGTGTGACAGGGTTCTCTGTAGCCCTGGCTATACTGGAATGCACTTTGTAGACCAAGCTACATTGGCTTTGAATTCAAAGTCCCACCAGCATCTGCCTCCCAAGTGCTTCAATTAAGTGTGTGTGTTCTCATACTAAGTTAATGAAATCTCTTTTGCCATTGGCTTTGTGGATCATAACTTCTTGGAAATAGTTCAGGCTTTACCTTTTCAGCACAAGTATTTACCATGACTATAAGTGAATTCCATCTTGAATCCATCACCTTTATGCAAAATAGTTAAATCTGATTATTGTTCTCAAACTTTTGATGTGTTCTCTTTGCTTTTTAAATTCAAGACTCAGTGTTTCCCTGACATTCTATACAACATGTCCCATAATTATTTTTCATATTGTAAGAATAGTTCTAATGAGTCATTCAAAGTGACTATACTGAATCATTCCAGTTTTATGTTATAGTTATTTAGTTTCTTAATTATTCATGTAGGTATTTAGAATAATAAAATTCCACTTTTAAAAATCAAACAAACAAAGCAAATAAGTTTTTGCTGTATTTGAAATTTGTTTTTAGAAGCTGAAAAAAAAATCAAAAGATGGAGAATCTCTCATGCTCACGTATCAGTAGGAATTGCATAGTAAAAATGTCCAACCTACCAAAAGTAATCTGAAGAATCTCATCTATGCAGTCACATCAAAATTTCAACACAATGCTACACAGATCTTAAAAAGACAATTTCTGGCTTTAATGTAAACACACAGAGAAAATAACAAGATAGTTAAACTATCATGAACACTAAAAGAAATTCTGGAGGTCTCATCATTCCTAACTACAAGTCCTACTATAGACCTATGTGAATAAACACGCCACAGTGTTGGTGGAAAGGCAGACAGGTCCATCAACGGAATCAATATGAAGACCCAGACATAATTCCAGACATATATGCATAGCTGATCTTTGCTAAAGAAACCCAAAACATTCACTGGAAAACAAGTCATTATCTTCAACAAATGGTTTGATCAGATTGGATATCTGCATGTAGAAGAATACAAATAGCTTCTTACTTATCAATTTCAACAAACTCAAAACGAGTATAATCCCTAAATGCATTCTAAATATCTAAATATTCTCCTTATAGATACATGGAAATGTAGCTCTCACACATGAATGAAAAAAAATCCATTGAATAGCATCAAACAAACACAAATAAAAACCGCAAAACAAAAAAAATAGAGAGAACAGATGATTATGAGGTGTCCAAGCCCAGCTGATATATTACAGCAGAATTCCTGCATCTAAGGCTCAGGCAATATTATGGAAGTAGGGAAAGAAAGATTCTACTAACAAGAGGAAAAAGTCTGTTGTGAGATGGCATCTGCTAGAAATGTCAATATAAAATTATGTAAATATAAATAACATTATACACATTAATCTGATTATATTCATAAAATTAGGAATATATGTAGATATTTAAAGGTAATTAAAAATAAAGATGAATTTGAGAGAAGAAAATGGCTGTATATGAGAGGTTGAGAGGAGTAAGGAAAGGAAAAATGGTTTAAGTAAATTTATTTGAAAAAATAAGCCTAACAATATAGTAAAATATTGAAGGTCCTAAATATTAAATATGCATACTATACTTTTAGGATTTCTGTGGCCAATAATCAGTCCAGTTTCAAATGTTTCCAGTTCTTTGCAGTGTTTTACAGCTTCTTGGCCTCTGACAAAATCTTCTAGAAATACATCATGAGAATATTGATATTTCTTGTCTATGTTCATTGTCAAGAATAGTGTATGTCCTACTGAAATAAAGAGGAAGTGCTGTAGAGTCAGTAAAGAGGCTTGTAAAATAAAAATGTCTGAAAATATGCAAAGACAAGTTGTCAAATTGTTCATATTAACCATTTTCAGATATTTCTAAGTCAACCATTCAACAATGAAGTGAAACAACACGACATAAAAATATATTTCTGGTGTCTTGGTAAAGAATGGTGAATGTACAGGGCTAGAGAAATCACTTACACATTAAGAGTGTGTTCTGAACTTGCAGAGGACCCAACTTCAGTTCCCAGTGCTCACAGCAGGAGGCTCACAACTGCCTGAGACTACAGCTCCAGGGGATCCAATCAATGCCCTCTTCTGCCCTTACAAGCACCAGAACTCACATGCACACATTCACACATCATTTAATCAGTGTGTGCTCTTATACCAGGCTAAAGAAAACCCACTTTTACCATTGCCTTTTACCATTTACCAAGGACCATAACTTGGTTTGTGTATCAGGGTGACTGTGGCCTCATATAATACTCTTTTTATATTTTGTGGAATAACTGGAGGGATATTGGCATTAATTTTGAAATTCTGGCAGAATTTTGTGCTAAATCTATTTTTTTTTCTGAGAATATGTTTTATTGACTACTGCTTTGATTTCAGTAGGGGTTACAGGTCCACTTATATTGCTTATCTAATCTTTATTTAATTTTTATACTTTATAAGTGGTGTGCATAGAGACAATTATCCATTTCTTCTAGATTTTTCCAATTTGGTGCGGTACAGGTACTTAAAGTATGTCCTTAAGATTCCTTTGATTTAACCTTCTCTATTTTTATATCTCATGTTCAGGACTTATTTCTTAATTTAGATATTTTTCCTATGGTTTATTTAAGTTGGATAAGGGTTTGTCAATATTGTTTTTCCTGATGACTAAAATTGCTTTATTGATTCTTTGTATTTATTTTGTTTTTTATTGTATTAAATTCAAACATGAGTTTGATTATTTCTTGCCCTATCGTCCTGCTGGGTATGATTTCTTCTTTTTGTTCTAGAGCTTTCTGGTATGCTGTTAACTTCCTTGTATTATACCTCTACAATATTTTATTTATGTACTTAAAGATCTGACAATAAGTTTGGGTATATCAATTATGTATGTCACTGTGATCTGTAATCATGTGGGTAGCTATCTTTCTAGCACCTATTATCTATCTATCATCTATGAATCTATTATTTATCTACCATATATCTAGTCATCTTTGTATTTTTCTATGTATCTATATGTATGTATGTATCTATCATCTATCTATCTATTATCTGTATACATAAATATACACACACACACACGTATTAGCTATCAATCATCTTTTTTTATCCTCTTCATTCTATCAATCAAATCATCTGTAGTCATTTATATATTTGTGATTTGTTAAACTTTTTTTCCAATCATCTATTTTTACACATCTTTATTCTACTCATTATCTATTTATCTCTGCTTGTCATTCATCTATCATTACTTTAAATTTTTTCTTTTTGGTTTTTGAAGACAGGTTTTCTCTGTGTAATTTTGGTGCTGTTCTGGATCTTGCTCTGTAGATTAGGCTGGCCTTGAACTTACAGAGATCTGCCTGGCTCTGCTTCCCGAGTGCTGGGATTAAAGGCATGCACCACCACTGCCGGCCTGTCTATGATTTCTTACAAATATCTTTAACTATCATATGTCTTTCTGTATATTCACAACACATTTTTCTTTTCAAAATAAGCACAGTCTTGAGGGTTCAAATGTAGTTTTCAGTCTCTCAGTCTCCTCTCAATAATTTTCATTCACCCTGAAACACAGACAGTATGTCAGTGGTTGAAGAGAGGCAGCCATACCCACAGCTCCAGACAGTCACGTCACATTAGCAAAATGCTAAGGAGAGTAGACTATCCTTGCCTGCCACTAAAATGAGTTAGTCTTCCTGTTAAGAGACAGTCTAGCTTTTAGGGAGCCCTGTCTTCCTTGATAACCCACTTTCATTTAGGACACATTGAGGACACAGGAAGGTTTTTTTTTGTGGGTTGAAATGCTGATATAGCTGCAGTCCAGTTAGCTTCCTGTTTGTGTGCCTTCAAAACCACAGGTAATTGTGAGGTAGTAGGACCCACAGGAGGTGTGAGGTCTCAGTTACTGACCACACTTTTCTAATTTCATTGCTTCAAATGCAAAATAAGCAGTTCTTTTTTGAAATACTTAGTTGGTCTTGTGGGGAATTGCAGAAGAAACAAAGAATACTTCTGTTTATATTTCCAACATGAAAGGCATTTTCCCTAAAACCATTTAAGGTTGCTAAAATTCCTGTCTCTCTTTTCATCTTAAATTTGTTTTTTTTTATTTTTTTAGTAAATGTATTTTACAACATCATTTAGTTCAACATAATAGCCACAGATTCCCCTGTTCTCCAACTCTTGCCCTCTCCCCCTCCCCCCACCCCACATCTCATTCCCACCTCCTCCAGATCAAGGTCTCCCCCGAGGACCGGGGTCGACCTGGTAGACTTAGTCCAGCCAGGTCCAGTCCCCCCTCCCAGACCTAGCCAAGCGTCCCTGCATAGGTCCCAGGATTCAAACAGCCAACTCATGCAACGAGCCCAGGACCCGGCACCAACACACAGCTGCCTCCCAAACAGATCAAGCCAAATGACTGTCTCACCCGTTCAGGGGGCCTGATCCAGTTGGGGGCCCCTCAGCCTTTGGTTCATAGATCCTGTGCTTCCATTCATTTGGTTATTTGTCCCTGTGCTTTATCTAACCTTGGCTTCAACAATTCTTGCTCATATAAACCCTCTTCTTTCTCACTAATTAGAATCTCAGTGCTCCACCAGGGGCCCAGCTGTGGATGTCGGCATCCAGATTCCTCAGAACTTCCTTGGATGGGGTTTATGGCACAACTAACAGGGTGTCTGGCCATCCCATCACAAGAGTAGGTCAGTTCCTGCCGTCTCTCGACCATTGCCAGCAGTCTTTTGTGGGGGTATCTTTGTGGATCTCCGTGGGCCTCCCTAGCTCTCTGCTTCCTCCCCTTCTCATGTGGTCTTCATTTAACATGGTCTCCTATTTCTTGTTCTCCCTCTCTTTCCTTGATCCAGCTAGGATCTCCCACTCTCTTTCCCTTGACCGTCGCCCTTCATTGTTCCCACTCATGACCAGGCTGTTCATGTAGATCTCATCCATTTCTCCATGTCTTTTTTGGGGTCTCGTTTTCCAGGTAGCCTCACTGGTGATGTGAGTAGCAGTCCAGTCATCCTTGTTCCACATCTAGCATCTTCCTATGAGTGAGTACATACCATATTTGTCTTTCTGAGTCTGGGCCACCTCACTCAGGATGATTTTTTCTAGATCGATCCATTTGTCTGCAAACCGTATGATGTCATTGTTTTTCTCTGCTGAGTAGTATTCCATTGTGTATATGTGCCACAATTTATTTATCCATTCTTCAGTTGAAGGGCATCTAGGTTGTTTCCAGGTTTTGGCTATTACAAACAATGCTGATATGAACATAGCTGAGCAAGTGCTCTTGTGGTATGATTGAGCATTTTTGGGTATATGCCCAGGAGTGGTATAGCTGGATCTTGGGGGAGATTGATTCCCAATTTTCTAAGAAAGTGCCATATTGATTTCCAAAGTGGTTGTACAAGCTTGCATTCCCACCAGCAGTGGAGGAGAGTTCCCCTAGTTTCACAACCTCTCCAGCATAAAGTGTCTTCAGTGTTTTTGATCTTAGCCACTCTGACAGGCATAAGGTGGTATCTCAGAGTTGTTTTGATTTGCATTTCCCTGATGATTAGGGATGTTGAGCAATTCCTTAAATGTCTTTCAGCCATTTGGGTTTCCTCTGTTGAGAATTCTCTGTTTAGTTCTAAAGCCCATTTCTCAATTGGACTGTTGGTTGTTTTGATGTCTAATTTCTTGAGTTCCTTATATATTCTGGATATCAGTCCTCTGTCAGATGTGGGGTTGGTGAAGATCTTTTCCCATTCTGTAGGCTGTCGCTTTGCCTTGTTGACCGTAACCTTTGCTCTACAAAAACTTCTCAGTTTCAAGAGGTCCCATTGATTGATTGTTTGTCTCAGTGTCTGCGCTACTGGTGTTATATTTAGGAAGTGATCTCCTATGCCAATGCGTTCAAGACTACTTCCTACTTTTTCTTCTAGCAGGTTTAGAGTAGCTGGATTTATGTTGAGGTCTTTGATCCACCTGGACTTAAGTTTTGTGCATGGTGACAGATATGGATCTATTTGCAGCCTTCTACATGTTGATATCCAGTTATGCCAGCACCATTTGTTGAAGATGCTTTCTTTTTTCCATTGTACACTTTTGGTTTCTTTGTCAAAAATTATATGTCCATAGGTGTGTGGGTTAATGTCAGGGTCTTCAATTCGATTCCATTGGTCCACATGTCGGTTTTTATGCCAATACCAAGCTGTTTTTATTACTGTTGCTCTATAGTAGAGCTTGATGTCAGGGATTGTGATACCTCCAGAAGTTGTTTTATTGTACAGGTTTCTTTTAGCTATCCCGGGTTTTTTGTTTTTCCATATGAAGTTGAGTATTATTCTTTCCAGGTCTGTGAAGAATTGTGTTGGTATTTTGATGGGGATTGCATTGAATCTGTAGATTGCTTTTGGTAAGATTGCCATTTTTACTATGTTAACCCTGCCTATCCATGAGCATGGGAGATCTTTCCATTTTCTGACATCTTCTTCAATTTCTTTTTTCAGGGACTGTGGGTGCCCGTTCTGGGGTTCCTAGTGGCTTTACCCAGCAGGTCCGAATAGAGGATGATCAGGACCACGGGCCTGAGTGCAGGTGTCTGAGATGGCCTGCACTTGGCTGTGCTGGGGGAGGAGGTCTTTTGCTCCACCCCTTGGCGTCTCTATAAAAACCCTGGACCAGAGACAGTCGGGGCCCGTTGGAATAGGTTCCAGGCCCTCTCGAGGCTATCCTTTATTTTCTATCTGTTTATCTCCACAAGATTCTCCGCTATAAATCCTTCTATCTAATATTTCCTGCTGCTCGCACTCAAGAAAACTCTGGGAAGCTGTGGGGGTGGTGGGTAAACGCCCCACAAGGGACTTAAAGTTCTTGTCATATAGGTCCTTCACTTGCTTGGTTAGTGTTACCCCAAGGTATTTTATGTCATTTGTGGCTATTGTAAAGGGTGATGTATCTCTGATTTCCTTCTCAGCTTCTTTGTCCATTGTATATAGGAGGGCTACTGATTTTTTTGAGTTGATCTTGTATCCTGCTAAGTTGCTAAAGGTGTTTATAAGCTTTATCAATTCCTGGGTGGAATCTTTGGGGTCACTCAAGTATACTATCATGTCATCTGCAAATAGGGAAAGCTTGACTTCTTCCTTTCCAATTTGAATCCCCTTAATCTCCTTATGTTGTCTTATTGCTCTGGCTAGAACTTCACATACTATATTGAATAAGTATGGGGAGAGTGGACAGCCTTGCCTCGTTCCTGATTTTAGTGGAATTGCTGTGAGTTTCTCTCCATTTAATTTGATGTTGGCTGTTGGTTTGCTATATATTGCCTTTATTATGTTTAGGTATGTTCTCCATATTCCTGATTGCTCCAAGACTTTTATCATGAAGGGGTGTTGGATTTTGTCAAATGCCTTTTCTGCATCTAGTGAGATGATCATGTGGTTTTTTAATTTGAGTTTGTTTATATGGTATATTACGTTGATGGACTTTCATATGTTGAACCACCCTTGCATCCCTGGGATGAAGCCTACTTGATCATGGTGGATAATTGTTTTGATGTGTTCTTGGAGTCTGTTTGCCAATATTTTATTGTGTATTTTTGCATCAATGTTCATGAGGGAGATTGGTCTGTAGTTCTCTTTCTTTGTTGTATCCTTGTTTGGTTTAGGAATCAGTGTAATTGTAGCCTCATAGAGGGAGTTTGGTAATGTTCCTTCTGTTTCTATTATGTGGAACAATTTAGAGAGTCTTGGAATTAACTCTTCTTTGAAGATCTGGTAGAATTCTGCGCTCAAACCATCTGATCCTGGGCTTTTTTTGGTTGGGAGACTTTTAATGACTGTTTCTATTTCCTTAGGGGTCATTGGGCTATTTAAATAGTTTATCTGGTCTTGATTTAACTTAGGTATGTGGTACTTATCCAGAAAAATGTCCATTTCTTTTAGGTTTTCCAGTTTTGTGGAGTAGAGGTTTTCGAAATATGACCTTATAATTCTCTGGATTTCCTCAATGTCTGTTGTTATGTCCCCCTTTTCATTTCTGATTTTGTTGATTTGGATTCTCTCTCTCTGTCTTTTGGTTAGTTTGGATAACGGCTTATCTATCTTGTTGATTTTCTCAAAGAACCAACTCTTTATTTCATTAATTTTTTGTATTATTCTCTTAGTTTCTAATTTATTAATTTCACCTCTCACTTTGATAATTTCCTGGCGGCTATTCTTCCTGGGAGACTTTGCTTCTTGTTCTAGAGCTTTCAGGTGTGCTGTTAAGTCACTAGTGTGAGATTTCTCCAACTTCTTTATGTGGGCATTTAGTGCTATGAATTTCCCTCTTAGCACTGCTTTCATAGTGTCCCATAAGTTTGGGTATGTGGTGTCTTCATTTTCATTGATCTCTAGGAAGTCTTTAATTTCTTTCTTTATTTCTTCCTTAACCCATTGGTGATTCAGTTGAGCATTATTCAGTTTCCATGAGATTGTAGGTTTTCTGTAGTTTTTGTTGTTGTTGAAATCTAACTTTAAACCATGGTGGTCTGATAGAACACAGGAGGTTATTCTAATTGTTTTGTATCTGTTGAGATTTGCTTTGTGGCCAAGTATGTGGTCGATTTTGGGGAAAGTTCCATGGGGTGCTGAGAAGAATGTATATTCTTTCTTGTTAGGATGGAATGTTCTGTAGATATCTATTAGGTCCATTTGGGTCATGACATCACTTAAGTCCTTTATTTCTCTGTTAAGTTTCGATTTGGGAGATCTGTCCAGTGGTGAAAGTGGGGTGTTGAGATCTCCCACTATTAATGTGTGGGGTTTTATATGTGGTTTAAGCTTTAGTAATGTTTCTTTTACATATGTGGGTGCCCTTGTGTTTGGGGCATAAATGTTCAGAATTGAAACTTCATCTTGGTGGATGTTTCCTGTGATGAGTATGTAATGTCCTTCTTTATCTCTTTTGATTGATTTTAGTTTGAAGTCTATTTTGTTGGATATCAGGATGGCTACCCCTGCTTGTTTCTTAAGACCATTTGATTGGAAAGTCTTTTCCCAGCCTTTTATTCTTAGGTAGTGTCTGTCTTTGAATTTGAGATGTGTTTCTTGTATGCAACAGAAAGTTGGGTTCTGCTTTCGTATCCATTCTGTAAGTCTATGTCTTTTTATAGGTGAATTAAGTCCATTGATATTAAGGGATATTAATGACCAGTGATTCTTCATACCTGTTAGTTTTGGTGGTAGTGTGTGTGTACTTCTCTTCTTTGGGGTTTACTGTTGTGGCTTTATCTATTGCCTGTGTTTTCAAGTGTGTATCTGACTTCCTTCGGTTGGAATTTTCCTTCTAGTGCTTTCTCTAGGGCTGGGTTTGTGGATAGGTACTGTTTAAATCTGGCTTTGTCTTCGAATGTCTTGTTCCTTCCGTCTATGATGATTGAAAGTTTTGCTGGGTATATTAGTCTGGGCTGACATCCATGGTCTCTTGGTGTCTGCATTACATCTGTCCAGGTCCTTCTGGCTTTCAAAGTCTCCATTGAGAAATCAGGTGTTATGATGGGTTTACCTTTATAGGTCACTTGGCCTTTTTCCTTGGATGCTCTTAATATGCTTTCTTTATTCTGTACATTTAGTTGTTTAATTATTATGTGTCGAGGGGACGTTTTTGGGGGGTCTAGTCTGTTTGGTGTTCTATAGGCTTCTTGTATCTTCATAGGCATTTCCTTCTTTAAGTTGGGAAAGTTTTCTTCTATAATTTTGTTGAAAATATTTTCTGTGCCTTTGAGTTGGTATTCTTCACCTTCTTCTATCCCTATAATTCATAGGTTTGGTCTTTTCATGGTGTCCCAGATTTCTTGGACATTTTGGTTCATGACTTTGTTGGCTTTAGTGTTTCCTTCGACTGATGAAACTATTTCTTCTACTGCATCTTCAATGCCACAAATCCTCTCTTCCATCTCTTGCATTCTGTTGGTTATACTTGCATCCGAAGTTCCTGATCTTTTACTCAGGTTTTCTATTTCCAGCATTCCCTCTGTTTGTGTCTTCTTTATTTTTTCAATTTCCCTTTTCAGTTCTTGGACTGTTTCCTTTGTTTGTTTCATTGCTTTTTCATGATTTTCTTTCAGTGCTTTATTGTTTTCTTCCAGGACTTTATTGTTTTCTTCCAGGACTTTATTGTTTTCTTGGAGGGCTTTATTGTTTTCTTCTAATTTGTTTGCCCTTTCCTCTAGTTGTTTACAGCATTCTTCCAATTTTATTGTCTTTTCCTCTACACAAGCCTCTACCTTCTTCATGAAGTTACTCATAAGGCTACTTTCTTCTGCTTCTTCCAATTTTTGGTGTTCAGGTCTAGATGTTGGAGGCGGGCTAGGTTCTAGTGATGCTGTAATTCTCTTCATTTTGTTGTATGTACTTCTGCCTCGATGTCTGCCCATCTCCTTGTGGTTCCTTCTTGGTCTTATCAGTGTACTTGTTTCAGAAAGAGCTGACAGATTCAGGAAGACTCTCTCTCTTGTCCAAAAGGGAGTTCTCTTGTCCAACTCTCTGGTCCAGAAGGGAAGTCGGGGCCAGGCTCTGGTCCAGAATGGCAGTCGGGGACAGGCTGGGAGCTGGGGGCCGGTCTCTAAGTCTCAGGAAGTGGCTGGGGTCTCGGGCAGATGGGCGTGGGGGCAGGGCGCGGAGAATGCAGGGGCTGCCGGGGGCTTGGAAAAGGGGATCCCTCCCGGTGGGGCTAGAAGGGGAGTTGTCCGGTGGCCAGAACCTGGTGCCAACTTGGGCAGGTCTTCCTGGAGTGGCTGGTGCCCAGGGATGGGGGTCCGGGTTGGACCCAGGTACTCACCTCTGGTTCAGAAGGGAGGTCAGGGGCAGGCTGGGAGCTGGGGGCCGGTCTCTAAGTCTCAGGAAGTGGCTGGGGTCTCGGGCAAATGGGCGTGGGGGCAGGGCACGGAGATTGTAGGGGTTGCCGGGGGGCTTGGAAAAGGGGTTCCCTCCCGGTGGCCAGAACCTGGTGCCAAGTTGGGCAGGTCTTCCCGGAGTGGCTGGTGCCCAGGGATGGGGTCCGGGTTGGACCCTGGTACTCACCTCTGGTCCAGAAGGGAAGTCGTGGCTTAAATTTCTTTTTATATTTTTCCTCACAGCCTATATTAAGCAGCCCAGGTTGTACCAGAATTCAGTCATGAAGCCAAGACTGGCCTCAAACTTGAATTAATTCTCTTCCATCCTACCCATTTCTGGGAATATAGGTGTTGACTACCACACTTGCTTGTAAGCATTTTTGTCTTAATTTTTATTTTTGAAGGAGAAATTTTTGTTTCACTTGCAATTTCATCTTTGTGGATGAATCAAAAGTAATGTCCCTCAAGAGACAGTGGTCACATTGTATTTACAAATAAAAATCACATCAAGGAATGTCTGTTTATATTCAACTTGTTTACTTGACTCTTAAAACTTTAAGGACTTTCAACTTAGGAAATTATGCCACTTACTATATATTGAGCAGATCTCTTCATACCAATTATACTGAATCAGAAAATTTTCCTCCAGGCATGCCAACATGCAAACTCTCTGTGGTTTATTCAACTCTTAGATATTTGAAGTGATTCTGGATTCTAGCAAGTTGACATTTTAAATTAAAGTTCACACTAGCAGATATATCAAGATAATACTGACATTTACAATTGCCTAAAACATTTAGAAACAAGAGCTACACCTCTCTTGAGAATATACTTGAAGGACTGTTAGTCATCAGCACAGCATGGATACAGTTGCATATTCATGTCTGTTGATTGACTAGGTAGTTTTACAGCTGTGGTGCTTTCATTTGTATAACAGCCTTGTCATGTTCAGAGACCAGCCTCTCACTGTACTCCTTCCCATCTTCTAGCTCTTATGCTCTCTTCAAAGCCTTCTTTTGTGATGATTCCTGAAGCCTGGAAGGGGTTGCTGTAGATGTTCCAAGATGGCCATTTGTCTCTATATAGTGTTTTAGGACTTCGGGCTGATGTGTCTGAGAAATGCCTGAATTTGTTCTTGGAAGACTTTAGATCACACCCTACTGCTCTTGCTGGTTTCCCTTCTACTTCTAGCTTTGTCTCTCTTCTGCTTTCCTGTTACATGCACTTCTCACCCACCATCCTTAATTCTCCACCCTTTTTATTCTCCTCTTCCTCTCTGTCACATCTGCCTCTACAAGTCTCATGGATCATCATAAGAGACATCAATGTTTCTCTTTCTCTCTCTCTGCCACAGACATGAACACACATACAGTATACTACACATATATATGTATATATATATATATATATATATATATATATGCCATAAGGAAATGCTATATTTTCTTAGCTAACATAAAAATTATTAAATATTAAAAATATAGAAGCACAATTTTTAATTTTAATCAACATAACGAAATATATGTTATTTTATCTTTCTAAAACTTGCTCATTATTATAAACTATGATTTCCAGTTGATTCCATTTTCCTGAAAACTTTCTATTTAATTTTTCATTATGAATACATTAGGAAAACAAAATATTTGTGCCAAATGACCACTAGAGAAGCCAAGAAGTTCAAACATGAATGGTTGTCTTTTCAAAGAACAGATGTGTAGCCTGATTTTTTCCTTGAGATCTAGGGATTAAAAGTGATCAATAACCTGGTGATCTCTATTTTCTGAAGGTTCAGATCCTATCAATCTCCTATAAGCAGGTCTAGAAGTAGCTCATAGTCTATATAAACACTGTTTTCTCTGAAAGGCCAGGCCATATCAAGCTCCAAAATGAGGACTGCAGATGCTTAATAGTCTTTGAATCCTTTACATTATCTGCATAGCCAGGTATTCCCTCAGGCTCCAAGAACCAGGAACAGAGTTGGTTAATAGTCCAATGATCACTAAGCTATTTGTGTGATAGAAAACACATAAGAGCTTTCCCTATGCCCTTAAACTAATACTGGTAGCCTATCTCTACAGTCTATCTTTGGAACAAATTACATGTACAATGTTTTGACTTTTGATGCCATTATACTTCCTTTTGCATTAGAAACTGCATTATATCAGGATACTTTTTTTCCCCTCAAAGTGTAATGTTTCAATGTGCTTGAAACAAATTGTTTGTTTTCAGACTCCAGAAGTTTGGACCAGTCAGGACAACTAAGTCATGCTGAACTGAGTTTCCTTCTTGTCTTTCAATGTTTATTTCTCTGCCACCCATAGCATTTGCAAGGATCCCCACAGCTGACAACCAGTGTGAAGGGCTAAGTCCTCAGTGAAGGTTAGAACACTTTTCCATTGTAGCTTGAATCCTAATTGGTAGTAAAATAAAGACTCGGAGCTAGATATAAGCCTAGATGCTGAAGGATCAGAGAGACGAAGGAGCTAGCCACTTCACCTCTTATCTTACCAAATCCACAGCCTGGAAAGGGAGTCAAGTTCCTGTCTCCACCCCATCTCATCACTTCCTCTCTCTGCCCAGCCGCATCACTTCCTCTTTCCTTCTCCCATGTGTTAGATTAAATGCATGTGACACCACTGCCTGGCCTCTATGCTTAACTCATGGCTAGCTCTGCTCTCTGATTTCCAGGCAAGCTTTATTTGTTAGAGCACAAAAAAAATTTTACCACATTTCTCCTTTTTGTCTAAATTTTTAAAAAGTAGGGTAAAACTAATATAAGAAAAACTATATACAATAAGTACACAACTATATACAATATATACAGGCAATGAGTACATGAAAAATGTCTAGTCCATAAACATTTGAGAAATTCAGAGGAAATACTCCATAATCTATCCTATCTTGGTGAGTCCAAAAGTTGTACCTAATTCATTTTCTATCCTAATTTGCATTATCAAAAGTGTCATTTAATGTCCCTCCATTCTATACACTTTACATGTCTTAGTGAGTTTAATATCTGAATCTGAGTCACTAGTTGATAGTATAGATCCACTCTTAATTTTAAGACCTGAATAACTTTCAATATTTTGCCAAAAGTCCTTTGATAAAGGACTTCACTATAAGGAAATCAAGTACTGTGAATGTTTTCCCCACATCAATAAACAGTTAGATCTTATGGTCCTCAAATGATAAATGCGAAACCTGAGTCTCAGAAAATTACCCCGGAGCATACACCTAGAAACATCACACCCGGGAATCTAGCTTACATTCTCAACACTTAGATAAGACTGGGTTGTACTGTGTTGCCTCTATCATGCTCATGCTCTGCCATGTGCAGGAAGAAGTTTCTGTCCCACTAGTGAACTCCCTAGTAAACAAATGAAGACTTACTAATCATGAAACCTCAGCAGATAGCTTGTTTCTAACTAGTTCTTATCGCTTAAATTTACCCATGTTTTTAAATCTACATTCTTTTAAGTGGCTTAGTTTCCCTTATTTCTACTCCCTATCCTGCTTTCTCTCTGTCTAGATGGTGACTGTGCCCTTCTTCCCAGTGTTCTCTTAGTCTGGGTCTCTTGCCTAACTTATACCTGCCTAGCTATTAGAGTTTGCTCTTTATTAAACCAATGAGAGTAACTTATCTTCAGAGTGTACAAAAGATTATGTCACAGCAGTGATGCATAAGTTGGGATCATTTATCAACATCACTTTATGCAATGGCACATTGGAAATTAAGTACTTACTAAGGCTTAGATGTCTGCTTCTAGGAGATACATTAGTTGACTGACCCTCAAATCAGTTTAATATAGGGCAAGAAGACAATCTGTTGAATAGCTCAACTTTTCTTTTTCATTTAACAAACCCATTTTATCATATATCAAAACAAAGAAAATGCAAAAGAGAACATATGTGGTAGTGTCCCAGTTATTTATTTATTTATTTTTTGTCAGTTTGAAACAAGATATGGTCATTTGGGCCTATCAATTGAGAAGATGCATCCACACAAATTGCCTGGAGGCAATCTGTTGGGAATTTTCTGTTTCAAGGTTGAGGTGGGAAGGCCTAGACCTCTATGGGTAGTTCTACTTCTTGACAGGTCGTCATAAATTGCAGAATAATGCAGGCTGACCAAGCCATGAAGAACATTCAAGTATGTGGTGAATCTTCATTGCATCTGTTTCAGTTCTTTCATCCATGTTCCTGCCTTGGCTTCCCTCAATGGATTGTGACCTTGGATAGTAAAGATATGTTAGACAAATAAACCCTTTACCTCAATTCGCTTTTGATGATGGGATTTTATCACAGCAACCAAAAACGTATTTAAGATTGTGTACAAAGTTTGTGTGAATCTTTCTGGTAAAACATGAGCATACATCTCTTGATTCTAGCAGATAGGGCACCAATGACAGATCCAATAAATGATCCAGACAGGTCTATTGTATTGAACTAAGAAGGTTATTATGATTACTTACAGGATCATGGTGTTATGGGTGTGGGGTCACTCAGAGATTCACCTCTCTGATCATTAATAAATTTTAAGAAAGCAAAGGCGTTTATTCACATGCTGACACCAGATATATAGTTGAGACTTGGGGCTCTCAAAGGCAGCCCCAATATACCTCAATCAGGGGTTTTTAAAGGCAGAGTACCTGACATTACACTCTATCTTCAGGCAAACAGAAGGTCATCTGGAACAAAGCAAGCTTTAATTTACAGAAACATGCCAAGAAATTTTGTTAAAGTTGTGCAAGATTAGGCAATTAAAAAATGAACCCTTAGCAGGCTTTAACATTTCAAGTCTAATTTCATTTTATAATTTGATTTTTTTGTCCACAGGAAAATTGAGAACCATAGCATTTAAATATAGGAAATCCACATTCAGATCCATTTCAGAACAATGACAGATGGCACCAAAGTTAGAGACTTCTATCCTATGATTTCAGTAATTGTTTCACTGCATCTATTCATTTTTGCTTCCAAAAGGGCTGAGGTCTTTACAGAAGAATTCCTGATATCTTACTTTGAGTACTCATATGGTACCAACAATCTATGATCTCAGCTCATCATTTGATAACTCCTATGCACACCCTGATATGTGTGGAGGCTTGATTGGGCTGTGAGGAACTGGTCTGGATAAATTGAGTTGGAAGACCCACTGATCAAATTCTGTGCATGTCACATTCTGCATTTATTTTCCTTCAGGGTCCTAAAATGAGGCAAATTTTGAGTGCTTTTATATGAACATATTCTTGTGCAGTATGAGGGGATGTAGGACACCCTTCATGGGAAAGTGTGAGTTCATGAGGACCTATCTCTTCCAAATTCTTTTCAATTCAGACCCTTGGTCATTGGTGTTGCATTTTTAGAGGAGAGGAGTAATTAATAACACCCAAGAAAGCACTTCTGCATGCTCATTTCAAATACCAATTTATTAATGAGAGATATGGTAAAAACCAAGGTTTCTCTTCTCCCATCAGAATCAGATGTTCTGCATCTCTATGTTCCAGTCCCATCTCTTTCTTGCTCTATTCTCCTAGTTCTCTCTTTAGTGCTCTCTCTTTCATAAAACCTTCTTCTAGATATTAGTCTGCTTTGAATGTGAATATACAGTGAAGAATTAGTCACTGGTCTGTGAGCTGAGGGAAAGAACAAGGGCTCAGCTGTTCTCTCTGCAAAGACCCACATCAGTGTCCCTGTCCTAGGCCATGTAAATGAATGCCACACACCTGTATTCCTCCAGGTTCAGTTTCTCATGCTACTCAGATGACACTCACTGCTGCCTTATGATGTACATTCCTTTTTGTGTGGCACCAAGAATGCATGAGGAAAACGAGCAAAAAAACCCATCATGTAGAATGACAGTCTAATCAGAATATACAGGAGCCCATGATTGTCTGATGGAACATATGAATGCAATAAATAACATGACAATCATAAGATCCCTGTAATAGATTGACTAATATTTATTGATAGATGGTTAACTAATAGAATATTAATCTTTAGGACAAGATTCTTGATGAAGAAGCTACTATTCTCATTGTGCTAAATGCACACAGTATTAAACTGGCTCCTATGACTTTCCTTTGGATCCCTATATTAATGCATCTCTTGTTGCTAGAGTTTTCTGGCCTTGCCCACAGTCAGGACAAATCTCTCTCACCCGCCAGTTCCACAGCCACTCAGACCCAACCAAGTAAACACAGAGACTTATATTGCTTATAAACTGCATGGCCGTGGCAGGCTTCTTGCTAACTGTTCTTATAGCTTAAATTAATCCATGTCCATAAATCTATACCTTGCCATGTGGCTGGTGGCTTACCGGCGACTTCACATGCTGCTGGTCATGGCGGCAGCGGCTGGCAGTGTCTCCCTCCTCAGCCTTCCGCTTCCCAGGATTCTCCTCTCTCCTTGTCCCACCTACTTCCTGCCTGGCCACTGGCCAATCAGCGTTTTATTTATTGACCAATCAGAGCAATTGACATACAGACCATCCCATAGCACTTCCCCTTTTCTTTTTTTAAAAAGGAAGGCTTTAACTTTTACACATCTCCAAAGCCAGCTTGGTATATTTGGGAATTTGGGCGTAGCTTCTCTTACTACTTCCTGCTGGAGGGGGCGCTGTATCTTATGGGGATACAAAGACAATTTTAGGATCATGGAGTAGTCAGTCCATAAGGCTGTATCATCTGAGCCAGTTGCCTTGAAATGATTTTGGATGTTGGATCATCTGGGCCATGGTGTCATTGGAGACCTTCAGGTGGTCTTGGCTGGTCAAACCTGATGTATCTTAATCTGGAACAAATCCATAGGCTCTGGCTTTCTGTAGAAACAAAAGTAGAGCCTCTTGTCCAAAGCAACATATCCTTATAGCCAAATTTTGAAGTCAAGGTACCTTTAAAATACACATTTTGGCATAACTTAACAGCTTTTGCAACCAAATGTTTTTCTTCAGTTACGAATATCAAAGAGAACATAATCCAGATTCTCTGTGTGGTAGCCATCTTTACATGGCTTATTTTTTATATTACCTTGAGCCTATTGCTTTAAACTGCAGCCTTTTAAGTCTGCTGACTCCATCCACTTCAGCTTCCCAACATGGCGGTGGTACGTTTTCCACCAGCTCTGGGAGCCCATTAATTCTCAGAAATAGTGGGTCTATGCTTCTACCAATGCAGCATGTAGCCCAGAAACCTCTTTTTTTGTTTTGTACTAGCAAAGGCTAAATCCACCATGCAGCTTAATGTGCCACTTGCAGAGGCCTCATTCCCGCCATACTGCAGGTCAAGCTCACACACTTGGAGCCCGCCAGTAGCTCAAACCGGCAGCTGCCGCTCATTTGAGAGAGACAATTAGGAACTGTTTTTAGCTCTGTTTTAGAATATTTTTTCTCAGGTTTTAGGTGGAAACTCTTGCCAACACGTTGGGCGCCATTTATTGCTAGAGTTTTCCGGCCTTGCCCACGGTCAGGACAAATCTTTGTCACCCGCCAGTCCCACAGCCGCTCAGACCCAAACAAGTAAACACAGAGACTTATATTGCTTACAAACTGTATGGCCGTGGCAGGCTTCTTGCTAACTGTTCTTATAGCTTAAATTAGTCCATGTCCATAAATCTATACCTTGCCACGTGGCTGGTGGCTTACCGGCGACTTCACATGCTGCTGGTCATGGTGGCAGCGGCTGGCAGTGTCTCCCTCCTCAGCCTTCCGCTTCCCAGGATTCTCCTCTCTCCTTGTCCCACCTACTTCCTGCCTGGCCACTGGCCAATCAGTGTTTTATTTATTGACCCATCAGAGCAATTGACATACAGACCATCCCATAGCAATCTCTCAAACTCAGCAGGGAAGTTTATATTTGCAATATATCATGATCAATGCAGATATCCACAACTAGCCAAAGTGCAGTGCAACATGAATCTTAAATAATCTTATTAATAAAAACAAGGGATAGGAGAGGGAGAAAGGTCATCAAGAGCCTGTCTGCCTTCATCTATGGAGTGTTTTTTCAGTTTGGACAGTGACCAGCACCTACTAAACCCCTTAGTGTTGAACCTTTAGAGTTATATGGTACCATTATGTGGTTTGCTTCTAGGTATAGACTCTCTCTTTTGGATTTCTTGTTATGATACAAGAAGAATGTGTAGTGGCATTCCTGCTGAGCTCCTGGCTTGGCTCCAGAGAGCAGCACCTAGCTCTAATCCTTACTTTGTTTAGCCACCTCTTTTGTTTCTCTTACCTTTTGTTTCTCTTATTACCCTATGTGAATCTTGTTTGAGAGTCAAGGATCAGAGAGTCCCCCAAGGATCAAAGGCCTATGCAAAACTTGGTCCAGGAAACCCGGAAAAACAAGGTACCTGATAATTCAAGTATTTTTCACCTGGCATTTTGTCTCTGGGAGCTCTTTTTGGGTTGCTTTGAAGGTATGGAAATTTATTATCTAAACTGGAAAAAGGAGTAAATAAATTTGTCCTAGGTGAAGGGAAGAGTGCTTCAGTCCTTTGAGGCTAGACCCCCCTGCAGCCATGATAGGCTAGATTCATTCATAAGATGCCTCTGTGTCTTCATTCCATGGACCCACATGAAAGCACACACTCATGTAGGGACCACACAGCTACAAGAATGCTATGGGGAGATCTGTGTGAGTGAGATTTCAGGTGGGCTTCACCATTTCTGCTCTTCCAAAACTGATTTGAACCTCATCCTTAATGAGTCTGTCCTGACATGTTTCAATATCTGCCTGGACACACAGATCTCCCAGTTTGGGTGCAGTCATATAAGGAGTGTTTGGGAGGCTACCTGTCTATCATTTTGTAATCTGATACCATGTCTCAAGTTCCATGTCTTTTATAAAAGGTTTTCAACTGAAATATAAGTGTATTACTTTCTTCCTCTCTTTCCTGTTTCTAGACCTTCCATTTAGCCTTCTACCAAGCTTTTGCATATCCCCACAGCACTCTTAAGCTGACAGCCTCTTTTTTACTGATAATTATTGGTATATGTATATCTACAGATATGCATATTTACATATATATGTGTGTATATGTGTCATATATACATACACATATATACATATTTATATACATATACACACATATATATATACACATATGAGTGTATAAATATCTTACACACACATATAGACACAATGTACATATATGACTCTAGGATGCACAGCAATCCTTCACTGTAGTTCCATGATACTTTCTGTCTATCATCAGTTGGATGGTTCCCAGATATGGTTTTAGTATTTCATTAGTCACAAGATATGAGATCTCTATATGAGGCTTTCCTACCTGTGACAGGAAGGTACCATGGGTCAATTGGGGATGACCACACATGGGAAGAGTTCCTGAAAGAGCCATAGCATCTAGAGTTCCCTGTCTGGATTACAGGACCAAGAAGGAAGCTGGTCTGGAATGTCCCACTGTGGCTCTGCACTGCAGGCAGCCCATGCCTCTGAGTCACCCCTTCTATGGACAGATGGAACATGTCAAACTGATGGTCAGAGATGCAGGACAAGGTCACATTCTCTCCTGACATCACCACAGGGCTCATCAGGGCTGACAGAGAAGGTTTCTTGTACAAACCTGGAAGAAAAGAGCCAGAGACAGTTAGAGGGAGAGTTTCTTACTAGTGTTTGTTCACTGCTCAGTGTTTCCTCTCCCTGATTCCATTTCTGTGATCTTCCTGCCTCTCACCATCTCCCTCTCTCAATTTCTCCACTTTTCTTCTCTTTCTCTCCTTCTCTCTCTTCCTTTCTATATTATCATATTTAGTCAATGACTTCTCTCCTCACTCAAACATTTTAAGAGAGTTTTTGCTTTTTTACATTTTCTGCCTCTGTTTTCATTTGGTTCATTCAATCTGTATTTTAATGTATGTTTTTATAACATAATACAGTTACATCATTTCATGTATTTAAATTGTTTTTAAATTTGTTGTTACATATATACTTATATATACATATAAATCATATTAATGCTATTATTCTCAATTGTCCCTCAATTTCCACTAATTAATCTCACTTCAAAGTACAGAATAATCCATAAATATCTATATTTCTCTTGAACAGTGGCCATGGTGATCTTCCCTCTCTTGTTCTTTTCAGTGTGTGTACTGCTCAAGTGTCATCTATTGTCTGCCTCCCAAGCATTTGGTTTAGAATTTGTTTTTGGGTTCTACCTCTATAAGAATTCTACCAAGAAAGCCAGACATATCATGTGTCTGACAAGCTCTGTCTTGACATATTTAACATATGCTATAAATTTTCCATCTCTATTTTCAAAGTTTCCATTCAGGCTTCTGTCTTTTTGTAGTTTTTCTCTTAGCACACATTCCATGTTTACAAATTCCCAGCAAATCCTGGGTTCCACCTGTGTGAAGGTATAAGGATTCATTAAGAACCAGCCCAACTAAGTATTTGGACTCAGGTCATAGCACATTATGTCTGGTTCTCTTGGTAGACTTCTTGTAGAGGTAGAAGTCAAAAATTTTCTGGATGTTAATAGAAAGCCTTCATTCTCTCTGGTTCATATCATGCTCACCAAATCACCATTTTCTGTTTATCTCTACTTAGGACTCCTTTGCACCTCCCTGTATCTGTGTTTTATGTTACAACCAATGGTCTGTTCTTGTGTATTTCTTTTCACTGTCTATGTCAGTAAAATACTCAACAAGGTTGGCTTCATGTAAATTTTCCACACTCTTTTTCCTTTTGACCTCCCATAGCTTTTAGTATATAGAATATTTTTTCTATATCACAAAGAGAATGATGAGCAGGTAACATGCTCTTACCTGTGATCTTTATGTCAATGGGGTCACTGGATTCAGAACACTCATATGGTGTGTGATTATAAGAACCATAGCATGTATAATTCCCAGCATGATCAGGTGTCATAGGACTTATTGAGAAGTTGGCCTAGGACCTCCCAAGATGATTTTCAGCAGAAAGCTGCAAAGAGTCCTTGATTATTCCTTTTGTGTGAAAAGTCAAAGTAAAAGATTCAAACTTAATCTCGGCATGACACTCCAATGTCACCTTCTCTCCTAAATTCACCAGGGGAGTTCGTAAGGCCAAGAGGAAAGGCTTTCTGTAGATTCCTATAAATAAAGAAATTGTATGAACCTGATCAAAATCTCTATGTCCTTGAAGACTTGTGGTTCTCCCAAAATTGATCTGTTCTTCCCATTAGTGCTCCAGTGCACTAGTTTTTGTCTATTTCAACTCTGGACACAGAATCCTTCATTGTTGTGTCCATTTTCCACATGTTTGACTCTATGATTAGCACAATATTATCCCATTTGCTTGTTGTGAGAATGTGTCTTTTGAACCCTATTTCCATAGACCCTATTGTTGTAGTGAGAAAGTTTTCCTGGTCCTGCCTGGCTCCTCTGGCACCAAAGTCCCACAGTCACTCAGACCCAAGTAAACACACAGAGGCTTATATTAATTAAAACTGCTTGGTCATTAACTCAGGCTAACTACTTACTAGTTTTCACATTTAAACTCACTCCATTTCTGTTAATCTATATGTTGCCATATGTTCTGTGGCTTTACTTGTGTGCCATTACATGCTGCTTCCTGGATGGAGGGATGGTGTCTCCTGACTCAGCCTTCCTATTCCCAGAATTCTCTTTGTTTTTCCTTCCTATACATTCTGCCTGGCTACTGGCCAATGGGCATTTTATTAAACTAGTGTTCAAAAGCATTATCCCACAGCATATTGTCTTTTTTCTAAGATTGGGGAATGCAGGAAACATGGCCAGGTTCAAATCAGGCTGCTTTATGTGTCCTTTTTTATGCAACTTTGGATAAAGTATAATCCTTGGCAGCATAAAGGAATTGGTGTTGAACATAGTGATCAGGGAAACACTTCAGTCCTCTCTTTGGTTCAAACCTCTGTAAGGCATTCCTGATCCAGAATCATGAACAGTGTTTCCTTTCAACATGTTGATGAATTAGCGTCCTGACTTACTGCTCTCAGAGCATCCCTTCATGCTTCTTAATTTGCCCTTGACATGGGTTCCCATATTATTTTCCAAATGCTAACATAACAAATACCACAAATTTGATTCTTAAAAAGAATGTAAGTGTTGTGGAGATTAGAATTCTGAAAAGCTTAAATGGCATAAATCAAGTATCTTCAGGGATAGTAACTACTGATCCCTAGGAAAGTGTCCATTTTTTTCCTTCCAGCTTCTAGAGCCTCATGCATTCCTTGGCACTGGACCCTTCCTCCATGTTCAGAGTTTGTGACAGGGGGTCTCCCTCATGATGATTTTTTTTGCCCACAACTGAATTTTTCCCTATTTTGTTACATCAACCCTTGTAGTTCTACAGACCCAGGATAATTCAGGATATTCTAGCATCTTGATGTCAACTTGTTAAGACTTGAATTCCATCCTCCAGCCCAAATTTTGCTTGACTTACTTAACACACAGGAAGATTTAGGGATTAGAAAAAATGCATGTTATGTGTATCATATTATGCCCAGAACATTATATATTTCTCTATGTTGAATATTCCTTATAAATCCTAGCCTCTGACTAATACTATTTCAGACAATTACAGGGTTGAGAGATTTTGGGGAGTGAAAAGATACTACAAATGTCATCTCTGACCTGAAATTATGATCTTCAGAGGGTCACTGTGTGCTGAAGTTTCATCAGGGGATTGATAATTAAAACCATAGCATCTGTATGTTCCTGCATGTGCTGGTGTCACAGGACCCAAGACAAGTTTCCTCTGGAATATTCTTCCATGGATCTGAGGAATAGGATTACCATGTTCTTTGTACAACTTGAATATGTAATAGTCACTATGATAGTTACATTCTAATTCCACATGATGTCCCTGAGGAACAACATGGCTTGGCCTGGCAGAGAGTGAAGGCTTGTCATGAACACCTGGAGAGAGATGCACATTATAAAAAATTTAATGATGCTCCTTCATCCCTGTGTTGATATTGTCTTCCCCAAAATACTGTACAACCTAATAAACTTATCTGGGGTCAGAGAACAGAACAGCCACTAGAGATAGAGGCCAGAAAATGGTGGCACACATGCCTTTAATCCTATTACTTGGGAGGCAGAGATCCATCCAGATCTCTGTGAGTTCAAAGCCACATGGAAACAGCCAGGCATGCTGACTCATGCCTTTAATCCTAGGAAGTAAGGGCAGAAAGCAGAAATGTATATAAGGCGTGAGCACCAGGAACTAGGCTGGTTAAGCTTTTAGGCTTTGAGCAACAGTTCAGCTGAGATTCATTCTGGATAAGAACTGAGAAGCTTCCAGTGCAAGGAAACAGGATCAGCTGAGGAACTGGTGAGGAACTGTGACTTGTTCTGCTTCTCTGATCTTCCAGGATTCACCCCAATACCTGGCTTCCCAGGTTTGTTTTTATTAACAAGACCCTTTAAGATTCCTGCTACACATCCCTGAGAGCTGAGCTTCCAATTTTCATTTCCTTTGGGGTCTTCTGTATAACATTTTTCTCTGAATTGAAACATCCCTGTTTCAATGTGAGAGGTTGAGGGGCTCAGAATAATCAGAAAGTAAACAAACATTCTATGCCCTGGGAAGCTGACGCATCCACGATTCATGAGTGGCCCTTTCAACTATATAGAAAGAGTAAGCTACTGGGCCAGTTGAGCTCTAAGAGGAGATTTCTAAGACCTGTTGAGTTGCCTGTATTTTATACAGAGTTCCAGGGCTCTGACTGTCATGATAAGCACTCATACAGAGATGTGCTTTCAGTACTGTTTTGAGTCATCACTTGCTTTTGTAAGTAACCCATAAACTACACTCACAGAGGAGGTACAAAAAAAAGAAAATAAAATTCTGCAGGGAACCATGACCATGCCTATCAGTAGCTTTGAAATCTTCAAAAGGATGACAGAATCCCACATTGATGATTCCACATGGACTATGATAATGTCATTAAGCTGATTAACAACACTGAAAGAACTGTTTTGGACTAAAGCCTGCTCAGGACAATTTTGAGATGGCTAGCTGAGATGATACAGATTCCCAGAGTACTCGAGGAAGGACTTAAGCCTGCATTTTTCCATTATGGAAAGACTGGACAAATGATACAGGACTTGATAATTAACCTCAAAATTTCTTTTCAGGATCCCCTGAAGACATCTTTGTCCAAGAAAGCAGGAAGTAATTTGAAGAAAATGATGTTCACATTCCCAAGAGGCAGGGTGGATAGTTTTTGGTTATTTAAGTTATGAATAGTGTCATTGTTTACAATGGTTGGTTACAAGTTGTTAATTGTTAATGTTCAAGAAAAAGCTAAACAAGGAGATTAGATTCAGAGTTTTTTGTTTAAAAAAAGGAAAAGTGAAAAGAGGATATAGATATGAGGTAGATCATGGAGTCTACTGTGAAAAAAATATAGAAATAATAGAATAAAAGTTTGCTCATTAAATATACTTTAAAAGGAAAAAAGAGAAGATATAGAAATGATAACATAAAAGGTAGATTTTTGAATCTACTCAGAAAAGAAAAAAGAGAGACTATGGATATGATAAAAAGGTAGATTATTCCATCTGCTTTAAAAAAGGAAATACTTGTTTTCAATATTTTACATTGAATTGGATTTTTGTATATTATGTACAAATTTTGTATTGGACTCAACAAAATAGGGTACATTTTCATTATTCACTCATCAGCTGAAGAACATTCAGGTTGTTCCCTTTTCCTAACTATTGAGAATAGAGCAGCAAAGAAGATGACTGAACAAGCATCCATGGCATAGGATGTCAGGTTCTTTGGACATATGCCAAAGGGTGGACATGATGAATATATAGTACTCATGTATGAAAGTCTCAAAAATATTAAATTTACAGAGAAAATCATCTTTTATTAAATAAAAAATGTGTAATCTGACTATAAAAAAAACTCTAGGTTGAAATTGTTATGAATTTTTAAATGATTCATCAAACAACATAAAAACTTTGAAAACCACCCCTATAGACAAAGAATACACCTACTGAATTGGAAAATTTTATGGACCAGCTTAATGTCTAAGTAGGTAACGGCTATTGCTACCAAGCCTGATTCTGAAAATCATTGCTGGGACCCAAATGGGGAGAGGAAAAAAAACTAATTCCAGTAGATATTCCTCTGACCTCCACATTTTTAAATAGTACACACACACACACCCACACACACACACACACACACATCAACTGAATGTAAACTTTAAAAAGTTAAGAGAGCATTTCAATAGTTTACTTGATGATAAAATAGGAGAATGAGTGAGCTTAGATTGGTCACTTTATCATCAGAGGTAAATACAGAAATTGAATAAAAATACAATCAAAGAATGATCAGATAATTTTGAAACTATCCTAATACCAAATTATACGTCACAAAAATTCAAGAAAGTTTAAAGAAACATTGAGACTTACATGGGAGGATGGTGGTGACAGCTAGAATGAGTTTAGGGAGTGGGTTGAATGTTATTAAAAGTATTGTATGAAATTCTCAAAGAGTTTGTAAAACATTTACAAAAAGTCATAAAAATAGCTAATAAAAAGAAGCAGAAAAAACTATACAATGTTATCGAGACATAAAAAAAATGAATATGGTCAGGTCCAAGATGGGCAAATGACATGAAACAAATTCAAACCAAATAGTCAAGATCACAGAACATATAATTATCATAAGAGATCCTGATATCAGAATGGCAAAAGAAGCAAAGAACACAAGAGACATTTCCAGCAATGCTAATAGCAGTCTTCCGAGAAAAATCTATAGGACACAAGAGACCAGGGTGACCAGATAAAAGAAAACAAGAAAACACTCTACAAATGTCAGCAACAGTGTTGTTCAGAAATGAAGCATATAAAGATTTTCTCAGCAATATAGTAGCAGACAAAGTCTATCACAATAAGCTCAGGAAATGCTGTGGTGTTCTTGAAGCTTAAAGAAAAGGCTGATAATGAGTTACATGAAAATATCTCCCTGTAGAAAAAATAAAAGTAGCTCACTAAAGCAATACAAAATTAGATGATACAATAGTGTGGTGATGGTACACAAATTCTATCTTTAGCACAGATGTTGCAAGAAAAATAATCCCATAATAATTTGTCCATTGACATATATGTCTAAAAAGTCATAAATTATAACATCAAAATCTCAATACAAGGGGAGGTAGTCATGGGGATTGGAGTAATATGGAAGATACTTTTTTTAAAAAAAATGATTATCCAGCAGGTGCTGTGGTCCACACTTTTAAATGCAGCACTTGAGAGGCAGAGGCAGGTGAATACGTGAGTTCATGGGTAGCCTGGTCTACAAAGTAAACTCTAGGATAGTCAAGGTAACACAGAGAAACCCTGTTTTAAAGAACCAAAAAGTTCATCCAATCAAAGTTGATGCCTGACCCAGCCAAGGGCAGTGTCTGGGACAATCTGGGAAAGAAATGACTGATAGGAAGGTTTCCAGGGTCTTAATTTTGAAATTCAAAATATTCACCAACAAGTCACTCACAGAAGCTAGCAGCCAACACCCTGTGATGCCTTCTCTCCTGTTAGAATAAAATCTATCTATTTTGATGGATAGTATTTTAAGGTTTTAAGGATGGACTCACCTGCTTGTGCCAATGTCCTCAGGACTAGGAAGAGGCCTGGGAAGAAAAACTCATGATGAATGCTCTTTGTTTTTTCAGTAGCCTGCCCTCTTACATCTGTGTCCCTGTTGGGCCTCTGTACATTAGAATTAGAGCTTAGTTAAGATGAACTCATGCACTAATATAAAACAGGAGGCCAGTGTTTCTGCTGTAGACAGATTCAGTCTCCCAGGATGATATTTCCACCCTCTTATTCCACACCATCCATTCCCAGCAGGACTCACCAGTGCAGATCATGTTTAGGAGCACAGACAGCATGGTGCTGCTTTGGCTGACAAGAGGCAGAACCAGAATAAAACTTAATATGGGGTGTGAAAGGCTTGAGGCATCTACTTGACCACAGTACCAAAAGCTTACCGACAGAACATCCGCCCTCACTGCCACTTTCATTATTATTTTTTTGTGTGTTTGAGTATTTTTCTGTAGCCCTGGCTATACTGGAATGTACTTTGTAGAGCAGGCTAGGCTGGTTTTGAATTGAAAGCCTCACTAGCATCTGCCTCCCAGGTGCTTGGATTAAAAGTGTGGGTTCTCTTACCAGGTAGTAAAAGACTCTGCTTTTACCATTGCCTTGTTGAACCATAGCTTCTTGATTATTGTTCATACTTTATCTTTTCATAAAAAGTATTTGCCATGACTACAGCTCGGTTGTATCTTAGACCGACTTCTTTGTTTCAAAATGGTTAAATCTGAGCCGGGCAGTGGTGGCGCACACCTTTAATTCCAGCACTCTGGAAGCAGAGGCAGGCAGATCTTTGTGAGTTTGAGGCCAGCCTGGGCTACCAAGTGAGTTCCAGGAAAGGCTCAAAGCTACATAGAGAGACCCTGTCTCGAAAAAAAAAACAAAAAATAAAAAAAATTAAAAAAATAAAAAAAGGTTAAATCTGATTATTGTACTCAAACTTTTGATGTGTTCTTTTGCTTTTTATATCTGAGACTCAGTGTTTCCTCTGGATTTCTATGCAGCATGACAAATAATTATTATTTATATTGTAAGAGCAATCCAAATTGTCATTCAAAATGATTGTACTGCTAGTCTTCCAGTTTCAGGTTACAGATATTCAGTTTCTTAATTAATCATGTAGGTATTTACAATAATAAAATACCAATTTTGAATAATAGAACAAACAAAGCAAGTAAGTTTTTGCTTCATTTGAAATTTGTTTTAAGAAGTTGAAAAACATCAAAAAATGGAGAATATGTCATACATATGTATCAGTAGGAGTTGCATATTTAAAATGCCCATCGTATCAAAAGTAATCTAAAGAATCCCATCTAGGCAGTCATATCAAAATTTCAACATAATGCTACACAGACCTTAAAGACAATTTCAGCTTTAATGTAAACACACATAGAAACTAACAGGATAGTTAAACTATCATGAACACTAACAGAACTGCTGGAGGTCTCACCTCTCCTAACTTCCATTCATTCTGTAGACCTACATTAATAAACACACCACAGTATTGGTACAAGACAGACACATTCATCCATGGAATCAAATTGAAGACCAAGACATAATTCAAACATTTATGCATATCTGATCTTTGATAAAGAAACTCCTAACATTCACTGGAAAAAAAGACAGTATATTCAACAAATAATTTTGATCAACTTGGGTGGCTGCATGTAGAAAAGTGCAAATATCTTCATACTTACCAATTGCAACAAAACCCAAAACAATTATATCAGTCTAAAGATGTACATATTTTCCTTCTAGATACATAGAAATGTAGCTTTCACACCTGAAGGGAAAAAATCCTTTGATTAGCAATAAACAAACACAAATAAAAACCCCAAAACAAAAACAATAGAGAGAACAGATGATTATGGGGTGTCGAGGCCTAGCTGATCTATTACAACAGAACTCCTGCACCTAAGGCACAGGCAACATCATGCAAGCAGGGAAAGAAAGATTGTAATAAATAGAGCAAGAAGATGTTTGCTGTGAGATGGCATCTGCTAGAAATATAAAATCATGTAAATATAAATAACATTATACACATTAATCTGATTACATTCATAAAATTAGGAATATATGTAGATATTGAAAGGTAATTAAAAATAAAGATGAATTTGAAAGAAGAAAATGGCTGTATGTGAGAGGTTGAGAGGATTAAGGAAAGGAAAATTGGTTTAATTATGATTTATTTGAAAAAGTATATTAATAAAAGTTTTCAGTTTAGAAATGTAGATTAATACAAAAGAAAAAAGCCTAATAATATAATAAAACATTGCAGATACTAAATATTACATATTCATACTACACTCCTAGGATTTCTGTCCTATTTCAAATATTCCCAATTCTTTGCAGTGTTTTGCAGCTTCTTGTCCTCTGGCAGAATCTTCCAGAAATATATCATGAGAATATTGATGTTTCACATCTACGTTCATTGTCAAGAGTAGTGTATGTCCTACTGAAATAATGAACATGTGCTATAGAGTCAGGAAAGAGCCGTGTAAAACAAAAATGTCTGAAAATTGGCAACAATAAGTTTTCAAATGTTACATATTAAACATTCTCAGATATTTCTATGTCAACCATTCAACAATGAAGTGTAACAACACAGAATAAAAATACATTTCTGGTGCTCTTGGTAAAGAATGGTGAGTGCACAGGGCTAGAGAAATCACTTATCCATTAAGAGTGTGTTCTGAACTTGCAGAGGACCCAACTTCAGTATCCAGTGCTCACAGCAGGAGGCTCACAACTGCCTGTGACTCCAGCTCCAGGGGATCCAATCAATGCCCTCTTCTGCTCTTACAAGCACCAGAACTCACATGCACATATTCACCCACCATTTAATCAGTGTGTGCTCTCATACTATGCTAAAGGAGACTCCCCTTTTACAATTGCCTTTTGCCATTTACCAAGGACCATAGCTTGGTTTGTGTATCAGAGTAATTGTGGCCTCAGAAAATACCCTTTGTTTATATTTGTGGAATAACTTGAGTAATATGGGCATCTACTATTTGAAATTCTGGTAGAATTCTGCACTAAATCTATGTCTTTTTGCTGGGGGAAATATTTTATTGACTGCTTTGATTTCACTTAAATTGCTTATCTAATCTTCATTTAATCTTTATCCTTTATAAGTTTTGTGCACAGAGATAATTGTCCATTTCTTCTAGATTTTCCAATTTGGTAGAGAACAGGTTTTTAAAATATGTCCTTATGATTCCTTTGATTTACTTTTGTCTATTTTTTATGTCCCATGTTTGTGTCTTATTTCTTAATTTAGATATTCTTCCTATGGTTTATTTAAGTTGGATAAGGTTTTGTGAATGTTATTGATTTTTCCCAATTACTAAAATTGTTTTATTGTTTCTTTGTATTTATTTTGTTTGCATTGCATTTAATTCAACCATGAGTTTGAATATTTCTTGCCCTCCACTCCTGCTGGTTGTGATTTCTTCTTTTTGTTCTAGAGATTTCTGGTGTTGCTGTTAACTTCCTTGTATTATACCTCTCCAATATTTTATTTATGTACTTAATGATCTGACAATAAGTTTGGGTATATCAATTATGTATGTCACTATAACCTGTAGTCATGTTTGTATCTATCTTTCTAGCACCTATTATCTATCATCTATGAATCTATTATTTATCTATCTATCATGTATCTAGTCATCATTGTATTTTTTTCTATGTATGTATATATGTATGTATATGTATGTATTATGTATCTATCTATCTATCTATCCATCTATCTTTATCTATCTATCTATCTATCTATCTATCTATCTATCTATCTATCTATCTATCTATCTATCATCTATCTATCTATTAATATCTATCTATTGTCTGTCTACGGACATATATATCTATTAACTATCCATCACCTTTTTTCTCTTCTCTTCATTCTATCAATCAGATGATCTGTCAATTATTTATGTATTTGTGATTTATTAATCTATCTTTCAATCATGTATTTTTGCACATCTTTCTTCTACCCATTATCTATTTACCTCTGCTTGTCATTCTGTCTGCCTATTATATTCTTTTAAATAGCTGTAAATATCATATGTTTTTCTGTATATTCACAACATATTTTTCTTTTCAAAGTAAGCACTGTCTTGAGGATTTCCATGGAGTTCAGTCCCCCAGTCTCCTCTCAAGAATTTTCATTAATCATGCAACCAAGACGGTATGCCATGGGTTGCAGAGAGGCAACCAAGCTTCACAGTCCCAGACACAATTACAGTCACCTTAGCAGAATGCTATGGAGATTAGATTATCCTTGCCTGCTGCTAAAATAAGTTAGTATTCCTGTTAAGAAATAGTCTAGCCTTTGTGGGAGTCCTTTCTTCCTTGATAACTCGTTTTCATTAAGGACTCACTGGGACATAGGAAGGTGTTTTTTTTTGTGGGTTCAAATGCTGATATAACTGCAGCCCAGTTAGCTTCCTGTTTGTGTGCATTCAAAACCACAGGTACTTCTGAGGCAGTAGGACACACAGGAGGTGTGAGGTCTCAGTTACAGACCACAATTTTTTAAATTCATTACTTCAAATGCAAAATAATCAGTTCTTTTTTGAAATAATAAGTTGGTCTTGTGGGGAATTGCAGAAGAAACAAAGAATCCTTCTGTTTATATTTCCAGCATGAAAGGAGGATTTCCCTAAAAATGTCTAATGTTGCTCAAATTACTGTCTCTTTTTTCTCCTTATATTTAGCCTAGGTTATACCAGAATTCAGTCATGGAGCAGATGCTAGCCTCAAACTTGAGTTAATTCTCTTCAATTCTGCCCAATTCTAGGAATATAGATGCTCATTCTAACACTTGTCTGTAAACATTTTATGTTTATTTTTATTTTTAAAGAGAAAAGGTTTGTTTCACTTACAGTTCCATCACTGTGGGTGAATCACAGCGACTGTCACTTGAGAAACAGTTGGTCAATTTGGACCCACAATTAAAAATCAGATCAAGGAGTATTTACTTATACTGAACTGTTTACTACTTAGGAAATGATGCCATTCTGTAAATGTTGGGCAGGTACCTTCACACCAGTTAAACTAAACAGGAAAATGCCCCCCCCCAGACATGCCCATATGCAAACTCTCTGTGATTTATACAACTCTTAGACTCTAGAAATTATTCTGTATTCTGGTAAGTTGATATTTTAAATTAAATTTACACTAGCAGATATACCAAGATAATACTGCCATTTACAATTGCCTAAAATATTTAGAACCAAGTGCTACAACTCTCTTGAGAATATTCCTGAATGAATTTATTATCAGCACACCATGGATACAGTTGCATATTCATGTCTGTTGATCCACTAGGTAATCCTGGCTGCTGTGAGTTCATTTGCAGTATCGTCTTGTCATGTTAAGAGACCAGACTCTCACTGTACTCCTTCCCATCTTCTAGCTCTTAAGCTCATTTCAAAGTCTTCTTTTATGATGGTCCCTGAAGCTGGAGGGGTCGTTGTAGATGTCCTAAGATTGCTGTTTGCCTCTATATAGTGTTTTAGATCTCTTTGGCTGATGTGTCTGAGAAATGTTTCAATTTTTCTTGGAAGACTTTAGATCACCACCACCCCTACTCCTGCTGGTTTCCTTTCTACTTCTAGTTGGTTCTCTCTTCTGCTTTCCTGTTACATGCACTTCTTACCCACCATCCTTTATTCTCCACCCCTTTTATTCTCCTCTTCTTCTCTCTCATATCTGTCACTACAAGTCTGATGGATCATTGTAAGAGACGGCATTAGTCCTCTCTGTCTATCTCTCTCTTTCACACACACACACAGACACACAAACACACACACAGTATAACATATATGTGTAAATATATCATAAAGAAACTCTATACTTTGTTAGCTAACCTAAAAATGAATAAAAACTAAAAACATAGAAATATAATTTTTAATTTTTATTCCACATAATGAAATATGTGGTATTTATCTTTTTGAAATGTGCTCTTATGATAAACTATGATTCCCATTTGCATCCATTTTCTTGTAAACTTTCTATTTAAGTTTTCATTATGAATACATGTGAAAACAAAATATTTGTGCCCACAGATCACTAGAGAAACCAGGAATGTTAACCATCCATGCTTGTCTTTTCAAAAAACAGATGTATAGCCTGAATTTTTCCTGGAGATATGGGAATTAAATGTGATTAATACCTTGGTGATCTGTGTTGCCTGAAGGTTCAGGTCCTATCAATCTCCTACAAGCTCTTCAGAAGCAGCTAATATTCTATATAATCACTGTTTTCTCTGAAAGATTAGGACATATCAAGCTCCCAAAATGAGGACTGCAGAAAGTTAATAGTCTTTGTTTACCTTACATTATCTGCACAGCCAGATACTCCCTCAGGCTCCAAGAACCAGGACCAGAGTTAGCTCATAGTTCAAATGACCACTAAGCTATTTGTGTGATAGAGAACACACAAGAGTCTACCCAAGGCCCTTAACCCAACACAGGTAGCCTGTCTCTACAGTCTATCTTTTGGAACAAACCATGTTCTGACATTAGATGCCATTGTACTTCCTTTTGCACTAGGGATTGTATTATATCAGGATTTTCCCCTCAAAGTGTACCGTGTTTCAATATACTTAAACTGCTTGGTGTCAGACCTCTGAAGTTTGTACCAGCGGGGACAACTAAGTCATGCTGAAACGTGTTTCCTTCTTGCCTTTCAAGTTTAATTTCTTTGCCACCCATAACATTTGCAAGGATCCCCACAGCTGACAACCAGTGTGAAGTGCTCAGTCCTCAGTGAAGGGTAAAACACTTTTCTAGTGTAGGGCAAATCCTATAATGCTATGAACATAGTTGAGCATGTATCCCTGTGGTATGATTGAGTATTCCTTGGATATATGTCCAAGAGTGGTATAGCTGGGTTTTGAGGAAGGTTGATTGCCAATTTCTGAGAAAACGCCACACTGATTTCAAAAGTAGCTTTACAAGTTTATATTCCAACCATCAGTGGAGGAGTAGTGTTCCCTTTTTTCCCATCCTCTCCAACATAAGCTGTCTTCAGTGCTTTTGCTTTTAGCCATGCTGACAGGTGTAAAATGATATCTCAGAGTTGTTTTAATTTTCATCTTCCTGATGATTAAGGATGCTGAGCAATTAATTAAATGCCTTTCGGCCATTTGAAATTCTTCCTTTGAGCATTCTCTGTGTGTAGCTCTATAGCCCATTTCTTAATTGGATTGTTTGTTATTTTGAAGCCCAGTTTCTTGAATTCTTTATATATTTTGGAGATCAGTCTTATGTCAGATGTGGAGTTGGTGAAGATCTTTTCCCATTCTGTAGGCTGTCCTTTTGTCTTATTTACTGTGTCCTTTGCCTTACAGAAGCTTCTCAGATTCAGGAGGTCCCATTTATTAATTGTTTCTCTCAGTGTCTTTGCTACTGGTGTTATATATAGGAAGTAGTCTCCTGTGCCAATGCTTTCAAGACTACTTCCTACTTTCTCTTCTGTCAGGTTTAGTGTAACTGGTTTTATATTGAAGTCTTTGATCCAAATGTACTTGAATTTTGTGCATGGCAATAGATATGGATCTATTTGCCATCTTCTACATGTTGACATCCATTTAGGTCAGCACCATTTGTTGAAGATGCTTTCTATTATAGTTTGTCCAGTTTTGACTTCTTTGTCAAAAATCAGGTGTTCATAAGTGTGTGGGTAAATACCAAGGTCTTCAATTCTGTTCCATTTTTCCACGTGTTGGTTTTTATGCCAATACCAAGCTGTTTTTATTACTATAGCTCTATAGTAGAGCTTGAGGTCAGGGATGCTGATACCACCAGAAGTGGCTTTGTTGTACAGGATTCTTTTAGCTATTCTGGGTTTTCTGTTTTTCCAAATGAATTTGAATATTGTTCTTTCCAGGTCTGTGAAGAATTGTGTTGGAATTTTGATGGGGATTGCATTGAATCTGTAGATTGCTTTTGGCAAGATTGCCATTTTTACTCTGTTCATCCTACCTATACATGAGCATGGGAGATCTTTCCATTTTGTGGTATCTTCTTTAATTTCTTTCTTCAGAGACTTAATGTGCTTGTCATACAGGTTTTTCACTTGCTTAGTCAGGGTTACCCCAAGGTATTTTAGATTATTTGTGGCTATTGTATAGCGTGATGTTTCTCTGATTTCATTCTCAGCCCATTTATCATTTGTATATAGGAGGGCTACTGATTTTTTGAGTTAATCATGTATCCTGACAAATTATTAAAGGTGTTTGTCAGCTGTAGGAGTTCCCTGGTAGAATTTTGGGGGTCACTTATGTACACTATCATGTCATCTGCAAATAATGTCCTCTTGAATTCTTCTTTTCCCATTTCTGTCTCTTTTATCTCCTTTTGGTTTCTTATTGCTCTAGCTAGGACTTCAAATACAATTTTTTTTTTTTTTTAGGTTTTTTTTCGAGACAGGGTTTCTCTGTGTAGCTTTGCGCCTTTCCTGGAACTCACTTGGTAGCCCAGGCTGGCCTCGAACTCACAGAGATCCGCCTGGCTCTGCCTCCCGAGTGCTGGGATTAAAGGCGTGCGCCACCACCGCCCGGCACTTCAAATACTATTTTAAATAACTATGGGGAGAGGGGACAGCCTTGTCTTATTTCTGGTTTTTAATGGAATTGCCTTGAGTTTCTCACCATTTAATTTGATGTTGGTGGTAGGCTTGCTATAAAATGTCTTTATTATGTTTAGGTATGTTCCTTGTAATCTTGATCTCTCTAAGACCTTCATCATGAAGAGGTGTCGGATTTTGTCAAAGGCCTTTCTACCATCTAAGAAAATGATTTTGTGGTTTTTGTCTTTCACTTTGTTTATATGGTGTATTACATTGACAGATTTTCATATGTTGAACCACTTTTATATCTCTGGAGAAGCCTACTTGATCACGGTGGATAATTTTTTTGATGTGTTCTTGGATTCAGTTTGCCAATATTTTATTGAATACTTTTGCATCAATGTTCAAGAAGGAGATTGGTGTGTAATTCTCTTTCTTTGTTGCATTTTTGCGTGTCTTGGGAATCAGAGTAACTGTAGCCCCATAAAAGGAGTGTGGTAACATTTCTTGTTTCTATTATGTGGTACAATTTGAAGAGTATTGGTATTAACTCTTCTTTGAAAACCTGGTCGAATTCTGTGTTGAAATTGTCAACTCCTGGGCTTTTTCTTTTTGTGGTAGGGAGACTTTTAATGACTCTTTCTAATTCCTTAGGGGTTATTGGTCTATTTATATTGTTTGTCTGGTCTTAATTTAGCTTTGGTATGTGGTATCTGTCCAGAATATTGTCCATTTCTTTTAGATTTTCCAATTTTGTGGAGTACAGGTGTTTGAAATATGACCTGTTGATTTTTTGGGTTTCCTCATTGTCTGCTGTTATGTCTCCCTTTGCATTTCTGATTTTGTTAATTTGGATGTTCTATTTGCCTTTTGGTTAGTTTGGATAAGGGCTTGTCTATCTTGTTGGTTTTCTCAAAGAACCAACTCTTCGTTTCATTGATTTTTTGTTTTGTTCTCATTGTTTCTATTTTATTGATTTCAGCTCTCATTTTGATTTTTTCTTGTATCTATTCCTCCTGAGTGACTTTGCTTCTTTTTGTTGTAGAGTTTTTAGCTGTGCTGTTAAGTCACTAGTGTGAGATTTCTCCAACTTCTTTATGTGGGCATTTAGTGCTATGAATTTTCCTCTTAGCACTGCTTTCATAGTGTCCCATAAGTTTGGGTATGTGGTGTCTTCATTATCATTGCATTCTAGGAATTCTTTAATTTTCCTTCCTTCCTTCCTTCCTTCCTTCCTTCCTTCCTTCCTTCCTTCCTTCCTTCCTTCCCTCCCTCCCTCCCTCCCTCCCTCCTTCCCTCCCTCCCTCACTCCCTCCTTCCCTCCCTCCTTTCTTACTTTCTTTCTTCTTGACCTGTTGGTGATTCAGCTGAACATTGTTCAGTTTCCATAAGAATGTATGCTTTCTGTTATTTTTGTTGTTGAAATCTAACTTTAAGCCATGGTGTTTCGATAAAATACACGAGGTTATTCCATTTTTTTGTATTTGTTAAGATTTGCCTTGTGATTGAGTATGTGTTCGATTATAGAGAAGGTTCTATGTAGTGCTGAGAAGAAGGTATATACTTTTTGTTAGGGTGGAATATTCTGTATATATGTAAGGGCATTAGACTCATAACATCTGTTAAGTCCCTTATTTATCTGTCAAGTTTTGATCTGGCAGATCTGTCTAGTGTTGAGAGTTGAGTCTTGAAGTCTCCCATTATTAATGTGTGGGCTTTGATATGTGATTAAGCTTTAGCAATGTTTCTTTACATGTGTAGGTACCCTTGTATTTGGGCCATAAATGTTCAGAATTGAAACTTCATCTTGGTGGATTTTTCCTGTGATGAATATGTAATGTCTTTCTCTAGCTCTTTTGATTGATTTCAGTTTGAAATCTATTTTGTTAGATATTAGGATAGTTATACCTGCTTGCTTCTTAAGTACATTTGATTGGAAAGTCTTTTCCCAGTCTTTTACTCTGCAGTAGTATCTGTCTTTGCAGTTGAGCTGTGTTTCTTGTATTCAGCAGAAGGATGAGTCATGATTTCTTATCCCTACTTTTATCCTCTGTCTTTTTATAGGTGAAATAATTCCATTGATATTAAGGGATATTAATGACAAGTTATTGTTAATTTCTGCTAACTTTTGGTGGTAGTTTGTGTGTATTTCCCTTCTTTGGGATTTACTGCTGTGGGGTTATCTATTGCCTGTGTTTTCATGGATGTATCTGCCTTCTTTAGGTTGGAATTTTCATACTAGTATTTTCTGTAGGGCTGGATTTGTGGATAGGTATTGTTTAAATCTCATTTTATCTTGGAATGTCTAATTCACTCTGTCTATGGTGATTGAAAATTTTGCTGAGTATATTAGTCTAGGCTGGCATCTCTTAGTGTCTGCATTACATCTGTCGAAGAACTTCTGGCTTTTAAAGTCTCCATGGAGAATTTGGGTGTTATTATGATTGGTATAACTTTATATAACTTGGCCTTTTTCCTTTGCTGCTCTTAATTTTCTTCCTTTTTTATGTAGGTTTAGTTGTTTAATTATTATATGGCAAGGGGACTTTTTTGGAACATCTAGTCTATTTGGTGTTGTATAAGCTTCTTGTATCTTCATGGGTGTTTCCTTCTTTAGGTTGGGAAAGTTTTCCTCCATGATTTTGTTGAATATATTTTCTGTGACTTTGAGTTGGAATTTTCCTCCTTCTTCTATCTCTATTATTCTTAGGTTTGGCCTTTTCATGGTGTCCCAGTTTTCCTGGAAATTTTGTTATGACTGTTTTCGGCTTTGGTATGTTCTTTGACTGATGAGTCTCTTTCCTCTATTGTATCATCTACACTAGAAAATTTCACTTCCATCTCTTGTATTATTTTGGTTATGCTTGCATTTGAGTTTCCTGTTCATTTACTCTGATTTTCTATTTCCAGCATACCATTTGTGTCTCCTTCATTGTTTCTATTTCACTTTCAGGTCTTGAACTGTTTTCTTCACATGTTTAACTGCTTATTCATTGATTTCTTGGCTTTCTTTAAGGGTTTCTTCCAATTTTTTATTTTTCTTTTCCTCAATTTCTTCAACAGAATTTTTCATTGCTTCTATAAAGCTTCTGGCATCTTCATTAAGTTCTTTTAAAGGCTGATTTTCTCTGCTTCTACTTTGTGATGTTGAGGTCTTGCTGTTGTAGAAGTTGATGCCATATTGCTCTTTGTGTTGTTGTATGTATGTTTGCATTGACGTCTACCCATCTCTTCCTCCAATAGGTGTAAGATGTGCCTATGTCTGACTGAGCTGCTATTTGTCCAATCTGTGCTTGCTGTTTCTGTGTCTCAGGGGCCACTGGGGTCCATTCTTAGCTCTTGGTCTAATTGGAGTTGGCAGATTCTGTATCCCAGGGAGCTGTTCTTGGTCCAATTCAAGCTAGCTGATTCTGTAGCTCTTGGAATTGCTCTTGGTCTTATCAGGGTTCTTGTTCCAGTCAGAGCTGGCAGATTCTTTGTCTCAAGAAGCCTCTCTTGGTCCAAAGAGAGCTGGCAGATTCTGTGTCTCATAAGCCAATGATGTTGCAGGGTGATGAGTATTGGTTTAGGGTTTAGGGTGTGGGTCTTGTAGATTGCTGGGTCCAATGGGTAGTTTTGGTGGAGAAGCCTGCCTGTAGGAGATATCCCTGCTGACCAGCTTGTGAGGCAGATTTGGGTGGGGGTTCCCTAAGACTGGTTATGTCCTACAATTGGTGTCCTAGAAGTTTGTATAATTTTTATACATATGAATTTTTCTTTTTTGAAATCAAGTTATTTTCTTAGTGTACAAAATAATGGGATCTTGATATTTTCATAGTACACATTGTACCATGTTCTTGTCTTCTCCCTCTAATTTCTTCTTCACTCTTCTTTTGCACCTCAGTTTTCTGCTGCCTTTTCCCAAAATATCTCCTGTGTTCATCTGATTTTACACCACAGGCATATAAATACAATTGTCTAATTTCACCATGAGAAAACATATATTTCATGTCACACATTCATATTTAGATCATGATTATGCCTTTGAAAGAAAATGTCTAATTCTTCTTTAATATCCTAATTTGTTTCATTTACCTTGAGGATCCCCAGGGCTATACTTTTTTATTTTTATCCATGTGCATGTGTGTCTGTACGCTCACATGTGTGTTAGATACCCTGAAGTGGGAGTTGTAGGTTGTTGTGATCCAGCACTCATGAGTGACAAGAACCGAACTCAGGCCCTCTGCTATAGCAAAGCACCCTTAACTGTTGAGCCATCTCTTTAGCCCTGTTCTCAGTAGTTTTGAAGCCATCACTTTTAGTCTTCATGTTTTGCACAGCTTAAAATTAAACCCTGGGTCTTGTATAATTTATCTGAGCACTCTACAAATGAACCACATCCCCAGCACTTTTTAGAAGACATCACCTTCTCTGTAGCAAAGTCTGGTCTGTGTATTCAAAGTTGTCTATTGCTTAATGCCTGGAAATAGTCTGTGTGTCTTAAATATATTTTTAATGCCAACCTACCAAGTTCAATCAGCAAATGTGGTGTATCTGAAAAGAGATTAAATAGGAACAAAGAAAACCAATATACAGGTGGTGTTTTTTGGTACCATGTTCCTCTATTATCATGTAAATACATTATGGACTTCCCAAATTAATTCAATATCAACTTATTAAATTCAGATGGGCAAATGCATCAAGATGGTCTGAATGTCTAGAAACTCCCAAGGCCTTCAGAGCAGGGCGGTGGCTCTGATAATGTCTAATTCTCCAGCAGCAAGACAAAATCACTAGATAATCTTAGAGCTGGATGGGACCTTTGACATTGTCCCAGCATTTTTTCAAACTGAAAGAGATGTTGAACTAGAATTTAAGCCTTCTAAATCTCCCCTTATCTATGACACCTTATCTTTTATGGCCATCAGGTGAGTGTGATAAAAAATAAGTATAGAACTCACAATGTGAGGCATAATGTTCTATTTGGTTGTTTGATTTCTCTTTTTTTCTATCATCCATCTCTCCATCTTTCTCTCTATATCTATAAACTATCTATTTGTATGTACGTATGTATGTATGTATGTATGTATGTATGTATGTATGTATCTATCTATCTATCTATCTTTCTATCTATCATCTATGTATCTATCATCTATCTATCTCTCTATCTTTCATCTATTTATCTATTTCCTATCTATGTAATATCTGTCCAATATCTACCATCATTTGTACTGTCTATTCTATGTCAAATTGACACACAAACTAGTGTAGGCAAATTTCAAATCGGTCTTATTTAATAAGAAACATGGAGCCAAATGTAGGGGTGAAAGCTTTAGATTTTAGGGAAATAATGAGAGCCACCACATAATCTAAACTTACCACACTGTAGTGTGGTACTGCTGCCTGACTTTTGTATTAATGGCTTGCTATTTCCTCTGATCCCCAGACAAATTTTACTTATTAACATACAAATAAAATATCACCACAGTTCAGCACAAATAAAGTATCACCACAAACTAGAGTTGTCTGAAAGTAGGAAACCTTAAATGAGAAAATGCCTCCACAAGATCCAGCTTTACGGCCTGTTCTAAATTGCTTATTGATGGTGATGGGCCCAATCCTTGGTGGATGATGCTGCTCAAGAGCTGGTGGTCATGGGCTCTATAACAAAGCAGGTTGAGCAAGCCATGAGGATCAAACCAGTAAGCAGCACTCATTCATGGCCTCTGCATCAACTCCTGCCTCCATATTCCTGCCCTGTTTGAGTTCCTGTCATGATACCTTTGAAGATGAGCATCAATATAGAAGTATATGTGAAATAAACCCTATCCTCCTAAACTTGTTCTTTGGTCATGTTGTTTCATTGCAACAATAGAAACCCTATCTAAGAAATTATCTACTAACCTTTCATCCACCTACACAATTCTGTCCCTCCTATTTACCTGTATATACACATGCATGTGCCTTATAAATATAAACATATAAAAGCTAAATTGCCTAAAGTCCTTTCTAATATAGTTGGAATGAGTTATTTCCTTTTATTAGATGCTCACCAACTTATGTTTCAAATTTTTATTTTTTGTATATGGGTGTTTTACCTGAATGTATGTCTGTGTACAGTGGGGACATCTGGTACCTGTAGACTCCAGAAGACAGCACTTGATTCTCTGGAGTTGGAATTACAGGTGGTTGTGAGCTGCCATGTTTTGCTGGGAATTTATTCCAGGTCCCATGGAAGAGTATCCAGTGCTTTTTCCCACTGGGCTATTCTCCAATCCCTCAAACAACTTTTTTATAAGCAAAATATTTTTAATTTAATATTACCAAATTATTCTCAAAATAAATACATATCTTCTTAATTTAAAATTATTCTCAAAATGAAGACACTTGGGGTCAGTCGTAACATAGGGGTTAGAGTTTTACTTGGATGGGTAAAATTATTTTTGTTTGTGCTAAAAACCCTGAACTTATTGGACAGAGCAGGTGAGTAGAGGGTCTTTCTCTTTCAATCCCTTCTCTTCTCCCTTGCATCTTACCTGACACTCTCATCACTTGAGGATACCTACACTCTTATTTATATTTTTAAATTCATTCACTAGCTTTTCCAGCCAATCACAGTCTCTCCTCCCTCTTTTCTATTGTTCATTTATCTAACCTTCCTTCTTCCTTCCATCCACTTCTCCAGTCTCTTCAGAAAAGGGTAGGTTTTCCATGTATATCAGCCGGACATGGCACATCAAGTTGCATCAAGCCTATGTATCTCCTTCCTGTTAAAGCCTGATTGGCAACATAGTAGGAGGAAAGGGTTCCAATAGTACGTAACAGAATGGGAGACAGCCCCGATCCCATTGTAAGGAGTCCCACAAGAAGATCAAGTTATAGAACTGTCACATATATGCAGAGGGCCTAGATCAGTACCATGCAAGCTCTCTGGTTGTCAGTTCAGGCTCTACAGGTCTCTCTGAGTCCAGGTTAGTTCATATCGTGGGCTTTCTCGTGGTGTCCTTTAGCTCTCTTACTCCCACAATTCTTCCTCCCCTTCTGCAACAGGATTCCCTCAGATCTGTCTAATGTTTTGTCTGTGGACCTCTGTGTCTGTGTGTTGACAAATTTCTAAATGATCTTTGTTGCTAGAGTTTTCCTGCCTTGCCCACTGTCAGGACAAATCTCTGTCACCCGCCAGTCCCACAGCCGCTCAGACCCAACCAAGTAAACACAGAGACTTATATTGCTTACAAACTGTATGGCCATGGCAGGCTTCTTGCTAACTGTGCTTATAGCTTAAATTAATCCATTTCCATAAATCTATACCTTGCCACGTGGCTGGTGGCCCACCGGCATCTTCACATGCTGCTGGTCATGGCGGCATCTGCAGTCAGTCTTTCTGACTTCCTGTCCTTTTATTTCTCCTCTCTGTTATTCCCGCCTATCCTTCCTGCCTAGCCACAGCCAATCAGGTTTTATTTATTGATCAATCAGAACAACTTGACATACAGACCATCCCCCAGCACAGCCAAATGCAGACCATCTCAGACACCTGCACTAAGGCCCATGGTCCTAATCATCCTCTATGCGGACCTGCTGGGTAACGCCACAAAGAACCCAAGAAGGGCTCCCACAGGACATACAGAACATCCCACAGCAGATCTTATTAAATTAAAAATGTGGAGACAAATATAGGAGTGAAAGCCTTAGATCAGGGAAATAGTGAGAGCCACCAGGCAACCTACCTCACCTACTCTGCAGCTTCCAAATGCCACGACTTCCTGTCTACCCAGGCTTTTATTGCCTTGCTGTTGTGCCTTCTCATTGGCTATCTAGCCCAGATACCTCATTCCCTCTTCCTACACAGCTCTGTTACTTTCTGTCCATCTGCACAGACCTCCAGATCTCTATGGTTGGTACTGAAATGAAAGGTATGTGTCACCATGCCAGGCTCTATTCCCTAGTGTGGTTTTGAACACACAGAATAACTGCCTGCTAAGTGATAGGTTTAAGGGCATGTGCTACCACTTCCTGACTATTGTGTTTACTTAAAATGGCTTGCTATTTCCTCTGATCTCCAGGCAAACTTTATTTATTAACATACAAATAAAATATCACCAAGTGTGTTTCCATCGGTTTCTGGGTGATGCCTCTCTGATGACAACTGGCCTAGGCACCAGTCTATGAGTAGAGTAGAATATCATTAGGAACCATTTCATTGACTTTTTTGCAAGTCATATTTAATTTTATACTAAGTTTGTGGTGTATTAGGCCTCCACATTCTGGTCTTTCAGGCAATGCAGGATGTGGGCTCCCTCTCATGGTATGAGTCACAAGCTACGTCAGTAATGGGTTGACCACTCCCATAATTTTTGTGCCACCTTTACCCCAGCTCATCATGATGGCAGAGAAAATTGTAGGTTAGAAGTTACGTAGCTGTATGGGCACCCCTGTTCTTCTACTGGAAGTCTTCCCTTGTTAAGGAGATGGCTGGTTCAGGCTCTGAATCCCCCATTCTTTGAAGTCTTATATAATGTCACCCTCATAGATTCCTGGGTGTTTCCATTGCACAAGGTTTTATAGATCATTCCAGAGATCCCCATGAATCCAAATGTCTCTCCAAACACTCTTTCTCTCCATTTTCTTCTCACTGGATCCCTTCTGTTCCCACGAACACACTCATAATCCACCACCCCCATTTACCTATGATGTCCATTCTATTTACCCTTCACAGTGAGATTTATGTGTCTCCCTTGAGCACTGATGGTTACTCCTTTGGGTTTGTAGATTATAGCATGCTTTCCCTTTACTTTATGACTACTACACACTTAGAAGTGAGTAAATATCAGCCGGGCGGTGGTGGCACACGCCTTTAATCCCAGCACTTGGAAGGCAGAGCCAGGTGGATCTCTGTGAGTTCGAGGCCAGCCTGGACTACCAAGTGAGTTCCAGGAAAGGTGCAAAGCTACACAGAGAAACCCTGTCTCGAAAAACCAAAAAAAAGTGAGTAAATATCATTTTTGTCTTTCTGGGTCTGGGTTACCTCACTCAGGGTGATCTTTTCTAGTTCCATCCATTTGCTAACAAATTTCTTGGTGTCATTAATTTTTTTTTTTTGGCTTTTCGAGACAGGGTTTCTCTGTGTAGCTTTGCGCCTTTCCTGGAACTCGCTTTGGAGACCAGGCTGGCCTCGAACTCACAGAGATCCGCCTGGCTCTGCCTCCCGAGTGCTGGGATTAAAGGCGTGCGCCACCACCGCCCGGCCTTGGTGTCATTAATTTAACAGCTGAGTAATACTATACTGTGTAAATATAACACATTTTCTTCATCTATTCTTAATTTGATAGACATCTAGGTTGTTTCCATTTTCTGGATATTGTGAATAATGCTGCTATGAACATAGTTAAGCAAGTGTCCTTGTGGTATGATAGAGGGTCCTCTGGGTATATGCACAGGAGTGGTATAGCTGGGTCTTGAGGTAGGTCAGTTCCCAATTTTCTGCAAAACCACCCTATTGACTTCCAAAGTGCCTGTGCAAGTTTGCACTTCCACCTGCAGTGGAGCGGTGTTCCCCTTGTGCCACATCCTCTTCAGCATAAACTGTCATTTGTGTTTTTGATCTTAGCCATTCTGACAGGTGTAAGATGGAATCTCAAAGTCATTTTGATTTTAATTTCCCTGATGGCTAATGGTGTTGATTATTTTTTATGTGCTTCTCAGCCATTTGAGGTTCCTCTGTTTAGAGTTCTTTATTTAGATCTACATCCCATTTTTAATTGGATTATATTTTATGAATTCTAATTGGTCATATAATAAAAACTCATTGCTAGATATTGGGGTAAATCCTGAAATATTAGAGGAAACAAGCCACAGCCACTTGTCACCGTGTCAACTCCTCAGCTCATCCTGTCCCCATGAATCCTCCGACTGAATTCCTCTGAGTCCTCAGCCAAAACGCTCTAGTTCCTGTATCCTCAAATCTTCTATGCCTTCCTCTGCCCATACTTCTTCCCTAATGCTGGGATTAATGTCATGTGCCCTTCCCAAATACTGATAGCAAAGACATGAGATCTCAAGAATTGGGATTAAAGGCTTGACTCTCTAGTACTAGGATTAAAGGTATGTGCCACCACTGCCTGCTCTCTTTCTCTGCTAGACTGAATCAATTTCATGTAGTCCATGTGGCTTTGAACTCACAGAGATCTAAACAGTTCTCTGCCTCCTGAGTGCTAGGACTTACGGTGTATGCTATCACTGCCTGGCTTCTATGTTTAATCTAGTGCCTGTTTCTGCCTTCTGAACCCCAGGAAAGCTAAAGCTTTATTTGGTATACAATATATCATCACAGGATTATTTGATTATTTTGATGCCTGAAATCAGCCTTCTGTTAGATGTGGGTTGGGTGTGTTTGCTTGTTTTTTTTCTAGAGCTTTCAGGTATCTTGTTATGTTGCTAGTATGACATCTTTCTAATTTCTTTATGAAGACACTTAAAACTTTCCTCTTAACACTGCTTTTATTATGTCCCATAAGTTTGGGTAGTATGTATATTCATTTTCATTCATTCTAGGAAGTCTTTAATTCCTTTCTTCATTTATTCTTAGACTCAGTTGTGATTAGGCAGACAGTTATTCAGTTTCCATAACTTTGTAGGCTTACTGTTGTTTTTGTTATTGTTGAAATACATCTTTAATTCATAGTTTTCTGAGAGGATGCAGGAGCTTATTTAAATTCTCCTGTATCTGTTGAGAGTTGCTTTGTGACTCACTATTAAGTTTAATTTTGGAAAGATTTGATGGGAAGAAGGTATATCCTTTTGTGTTTGGGTCAAATGTTCTGTAGATATCTGTTAGACCCATTTGATTCATAAAGCCTGTTAGCACTATTATGCCTCTTCTTGTTTTGTCCTGATGACCTTTTCATTGGGGATAGTGGGGTACTGAAGTCTTCCATAATTAATGTGTGAGGTTCAATGTGTAATTTAAGCTTTAGGTATGTTTCTCTTACAAATGTATGTGCCCCTGTGTCTGGGGCATAGATGTGAAGAATTGCAATGTCCTCTTGGTATTATATAAATTATTAAATTTATATAATACCAGGTAGTGACAAAAATAATCACTAAGTAGACTTTAACATTTGCAAATTCAATTTTGATATGTAGTTACCTTTTTTTCCAGAGCTGAGGATTGAACACAGGGATTGAGCTTGCTAGGCAAGTGCTCTACCACTGAGCTAAATCCCCAACCCCAATATCTAGTTATCTTAATCACAGAAATTTTAAACTTTTAAACACATAGTTAGCCGTCAATGTGACATTAGCCATCCCAATGTATGAAGAGATACTTATGGGAACATGGGTGACACAAAATTTGGTGCACCCCCAAAAACCAATGTTAGTGTGGGTGAAGATAAAGGAAACCTGCATCCCTACATATTGTGCAGCTTGGTTAACTGGAGGATCTCCTCAGCTTTTGTTATTACTCATATGAAATTAGGGAGGACCCTTCTGCATTCTGTATATTTCACAATCTTCCGGAGCCTTTTGAAGTTTAATTTAGTTCTTGTGACTTAATTATTTTTCTCCCAAAAGGCAATGTTCCAATTCTGAGGAACTAACTTTTCAACAGGAAAGTAATTGAAAAAGAAGAGAATGAGGTGCTTATTCAACCACACCTTAGAAAATGTTTCGATAATGGGGATGTATACATTGAAATATTTAAAAAATATGAGGATGGTTCTGGTTAGAGAAGACTTTGACATACAGCAATTGGGGTATACAGTATAGCAAATGGTAAAACCCAATGTTAACCGTAGGCTTTCAGAATGATAACTCTAAGAGCAGAGTTAGAAAGACAAGATGGGGTTACTGAGTGTGAATAAGATATATATGAAATTGTTTTGAAACCCATTGTGTTGTATAACATGATTACATATTAGTAACATACACTAATAAAGAGTGAGCCTCTTGTTGATCTGCAGTTGTGAGATACTCAACATGGTTACAGCTTCAAGTACATCAAGAACTTAGAGCCAGTCAGGTTATAGAGGTCTGCCAGAGAGAAATTAAATAGAGACCCATGAACTAAGGAAAAGAGTTTCATTTCTGTTGAGTGGGTTGCAAGGACCATAACCTTTGTAAGTAAAGGAAAGCCACTTTCAGAACCATATTACAATGATGAAGCATAGTCCCAAAATTAGAGACCTCTGTCTTCACATTCCAGCTCTTGTTTCACTGCATCTATTGGTCTTTACTGGAGAAGGGACTGTGGTCTTCCTCAGAACTTTCTTTGAGAATTCATGGGATGACCATCTTTCTTCTCAGTTTAACATTTCCTGACTTCCATGTATAAACTGGGATCTGTGGAAAATTCCTTGGGAATCTGGGAATTGGGATTGGTCAATTTTTGTTTGAAGATCATCTGATCAAATTTTAAGTATGTCACCTCCTGCACTTCTTCTCTTTCAGGGTCCCAGAAAGAGGTAAACATTAAGTGATATTGTGTACACATAATCTTGCAGAGAATAAAGGTATATTAGACTGTATGGAAGAGAGAAGACTCAGGACGACCTACCTGTCTGTTCAGTGTTGCTCTTACTTCAGAGTCTTGACCCATAATGGCTGCATTTTAGAAGACAGAATTAATCAAACCCATGTAATAAAGTACTTCTGCACTCTCATTTCAAATGCAAGATACTAGTGAGAGATATGGTAAAACCCAAGGTTGCTCACCCACTGCAAATTAGAACTAGATTTTCTACAATGCTGTACCCTAGAAATTCTTTCTTCAGCACATACTCTCTGCCCTCTTCCTCCTTTCCACCCTCCCTCCTTCTCTTCCTCCTTCTCTGCCTGCCTCCCAATCTCTCTCTCTCTCTCTCTCTCTCTCTCTCTCTCTCTCTCTCTCTCTCTCTCTCTCTCTCTCTCGTTAAACCTTCTCCTTGATATTAGTGCATGCTTTGGATGCGAAGATGCAGAAGATGCATTGAGGAATTATTCAGTGGTCTGAAAACTGTTGGGAAGAGCAAGGGCTGTGGATTTTCTCTAGAAAGCTCTGTCTCAGTTTCCCTGTCTTGGTCAAAGTATTTTCTTATAAATTAAGAAAACATACCTCTACTTCTCTGGTCTTGTTTTCTCACACTACTCAGATGACATTCACTGGCTTGGTCCAGAGACTTACTCTTTTTGGCAGAGCACCAAGAATAAAGGAGGATGATGAGGAAGACAATGATCATGGTCACTGACAGTCCAATCAGAATATGCAGGTTTCTGTGGTTCTCTGGAGGAAGATGTCAACCGAATAAGAGGTATATCTCAGTACCCCCATTTTGACAGATTACATAGTAGTTATTGATTAATAGGTAACTGATAAAATATTGCTTTAGGACAAGAGTCTTGATGGAGAACCCACTAATAATATCTGCTCAATGGAAACAGTATTAAATGGACTTCTAATTAAATATCATTATACCCAGATATGACTATATTTCTCAACTCTCATTAGAGGAATCTATATTTGGTATAGATGGTGATTAATACAGATACCCACAACTGGGCAAATTGTGGAGATGAAGAGACTATAGAATTATGGCACTAAATGAGATGTTTACATCTCAAATCGGTCTCCAAATGTCTAGCATCATTTTTAAAGATATGGGGGAAGAGATTGCAAAAAGAGGCTATGAGTAACTATAAGAAATCTGTCTTCTGTACACTGAGGGCAGGTGAAAAATGAACTTCACAGGAGGTTGAGATAGCCTGCCCAAGACTGGTGCAAGTTCAAGCATGGCCAAATGTCATCATGGAGAGTGGAGTTGGACATGAGGTCTCATCCCTAGTCAAGGGTCTATAGGCTATTTGTGAATGTTGGGAGAATGAGTTTCAGTTTCAGGAGTGTTGTTATTAGTAAATTGACTATGCTCCAGCAGAGGTCCACACATCCAGGAATATATTGGTGTTATGCAAGTGGCAGAAAACCGCAGGACCCTAGGTTCAAATCACATGTTCAGTAGCTCAATCTGAGATTGATATCAGTGCTCATTAGATCTGCTTTGCTTCTGTGACACCTTGAACTAAACATTTAATTCTCTTGTCGGGAAAAAGGGAAGTCAAGTCCAATCTGTCAGAAGTAGTATTTTTTTTTATATATAAAATCCTCCCTTCTGCTCACTTGTTTCCTTCTTCAGTCCCCATCACCTCCTCTCCAGGAGGAACAGAGCTAGAATGAGCACTTCATTGCTCCTGGGGAGGGAGAAAATTTACTCTCCTTTTCACTCACCAAGGTCTCAGGTACAGAAATTAGAGATGAATAGTCATTAAATTTCCCATGCTGCTCTAAATAACATCTAATGTTGATGTGATCAAGAATCAGAGAGGGGAGACAATGATGATAATAATACAGAGTCAAGAAGGAGCTGAGACAAAAACAAAACAAAACAAAGAGCTTTTGGTCCCTAAGTTTCCACATTAGAAGAGGAATCAGTTACTCACTAGTTTTGGAGTCTTGTTCTGTGTAAGAAGTACAGTTTCTTGTTGAGTTAACTAGAGAAGGGGACAGGAGAGGGAGAAAGTTCCTGAGAGGCTGTCTGCCTTCCCCTTAAGGAAAGCTTTTAATTTGGACAGTGACCACCACCCACTCCATATCTTAGTGCTGAGCCTGTAGAGTTATAGGATGACATTTAGTGGTTTACTTCTAGGTGTTGGCTCTCTCTTTGGATTTCAAGTTTTGATGATTCATAGAAATGCTGTGGGAAGATCTATGTGAGCAAGACTTCAGGAGGGCTGCTCCATCTCTGCTCTGCCCAAACTGATATGAAGCTCATGCCTAATGAGTCTGTCCTGACCCCTTTTTATGTACACCTCTATACACAGACATCCCAGTGTGGATGCAAAGTCATATAAATCGTTTTTGGTAGACTCCTTTCTGTTATTTTGTAATCTGCTACCAAATCCCAAATTCTATGTTGTTTTTTTTTTACAAAAGGTTTTTAGTTGAAATATAATTCTTTCCCTTTCCCCTCCCTTTCCTCTCTCCAGACGCTCCCAGCAACCCTTCCTCCAAGTTTCTCATATCCTCACAACACTCTTAAATTGATATCCTCTTTTTCATTGAAAACTATTATTATGTGTATGTCTAAAGCTATGCATAATCACATATATATGTACACATGTTGTATATACCCATACATATATAATACATGTACATATATATCATATATGTATACACACATGTATAAATGTAACACACACACACACACACACACACACACACACACAAACACGGCATTAGAACACAGTGCGGTCCTTCTTTGTAGTTCCCAATGCTATTTTCTCTCTATCATCAATTGGAGGATTCTGAGACATGGCTTCAGTATATGATATATAAATGAAGTTCTCTTACCAGTGACAAGAAGGTACAAGGGGTCGCTTGGAGTGGACCACACATGGGAAGAGTTCCTGAAAGATCCATAGCATCTATAGTTCCCTGCTGGGACCACAGGACCAAGAAGGAAATCTGCCTGGAATGTCTCATTTTGGTTCTGCACTGCAGGCAGACCATTTCCCTCAGGTACCCCTTCCCTGGACAAATGGAACATGTCAAACTGAAGGGCAGAGACACAGGACAAGGTCATGTTCTCTCCTGAGATTACCACAGGGCCCATCAGGGCTGACAGAGAAGGATTCTTGTATAAACCTGGAAGAAAAGAGGAAGAGACAGTTAGTTACCAGTGTTCATTCATCCTCAGTGTTCCCGCTACATGCTTCTATTTCTTTGATTTCTCTCTGCCTCTTACCATCTCCCCCTCTCTATTTCTCCCTTTCTCTTCTCCTCTCTTTTGCTCCTTCTCTCTCTTTATTTCTATGTTACCATCTTTAGTCTATGACCTCACTCTGTCATAGACTATTTTTTCCAATTTTTGCTTAATGACTTTTTCTCCCTCTATTTGCTTGGGTTCATTCCATCTGTCTTTTAAAGTTTGTTTTTGTGAGCATAATTAATTTTATCTAGCACTCAATTTCATTATGAAATATTCCTATGCAAACATAATATATTTTATGCTTGTTTTAAGTTTTGAAATTGAACTATATATCATTTAATATTTTAAAAAATTGTTGTTACATATATAATTATAGATGTACAATATTAACCATATTAAGGATAGTATTCTTTATTGACCTTCTACTTCCAATAATCACATTCATTTTACCAATTTCTCTTCTCTATATTTCAATTTTTCCAAATGTTTTGCAAGTCAATGGGTTCAATTAGAATTAATCATGATTTTGTTTTAATTAGCATACCAAGTAACAGTCTTCATTATAACATTCTCATACAGCTCCTTTTGTTCATTTTTTCCTCTCTTCTCTCCCTTGGACCAGATTGGCTGATCTCTTTACTCCCCTCATTTCCTACTCCATGGTCATACATCTTTCATTTATTTCCCATCCCTCAACATTAAATATTTCTTCCTCTCATGGTCACTTGTTAAATTCATGACCTATAACATTGCCATCCTATATATAATAAAAATCTAGAATCTAATATCTTTCTATTTTTCTTTGTAGGTGTTGTATCTGTTTACATGTGTGTTAATTAATCTCTCTTTCAAAGTACAGAATATTCCATAAATATCTATATTTCTCTTGAACAATGGCCATGGTGATCTTCCCTCTCTTGTTCCTCTTAGTGTGTGTACTGCTCAAGTGTGATCTGTCATCTACTTCCCAAGCACTTAGTTCAGAATTTGTTTTTTGCTTCTACCTTTATAAGACTTCTACCAAGAGAGCCAGGCATATCATATGTCAGACAAGCTCTGTCTTGACATATTTAATATCTGCTATAATTATTCCATCTCTGCTTTCGACGTTTCCATTCAGGCTTCTGTCTTTTTGTAGTTTTTCTCTTAGCACACATTCCATGTTTACTAATTCACAGCCTTTTCTGGTTTCCACCTGTGTGAAGGCATAAGGATTCATTAATAACCAGCCCAATTATGTATTTGGAGTCAGGTCAGACACATGATCTCTCTGGCTCTCTTGACAGACTTCTTATTGAGGTAGAAGTAAAAAAAAATCTGAATGTTAGTAGAAAGACTTCATTCTCTCTGGTTCATATTATGCTCACCTAATTGCCATTTTTTGTGTACCTCTACTTATGACTCATTTGTACCTCTCTGTATCTATGCTTGATGTTATAACCAAGGGTCTGTTCTTGTGTATTTCTTTTCATTCTCTATATCAATAAAATACTCACCAAGGTTGCCTTCATGTAAATTTCCCACACTCATTTTCTTGTGGCTTCCCACAGCTTTTAGTGTAGAGAATATTTTTCTGTATCACAAAGAGAATGACAAGTGTGTATGCACCCTCTTACCTGTGATCTTTATATCAATGGGGTCACTAGAGTCTGACCACTCATATGGTGAGTGATTGTAAGAACCATAGCATTTGTAAGTTCCAGCATGGTCAGGTGTCACAGGACCTATTGAGAATTTGGCCTTGAGATTCCAACGATGATGTTCTGCAGAAAGTTTGAAAGAGTCCTTGATTGTTCCATTTTTATATGAAGTCAAAATGAAGATTTCAAACATAATCTCTGATCGACATTCCAGTGTCACCTTCTCTCCTAAATCCACCAGGGGAGTTGGTAAGGCCAAAAGGAAAGGCTTCTTGTAGATTCCTAACAATAAAGTAATTGTATGAACCTGATCAAAATCTCTGTGTCCTTGAAGACCTATGGTTCTCCCTCAATTGGTCTGTTCTTCCTATGAGTGCTCCAGTGCACTTGCTCTTGTCTATTTCAACTCTAGACACAGACTCCTCAAACTTTGTGTCCATTTCCTCCTTATCTGACACTAGGATTATCACAATATTTTCATACTGGCTTTTTGTGACAATGTGTCTTTTGAACCCTAATTCCATAGGCCCTATTGTCTTTTTCTAAGACTGGAACGTGCAGGAAACATGGCAATTTTCACACCAGGCAGCTCTATGTGTCCTTTTTAATGCAACTTTGGATAAAGTATAATCCTTGGCAGAATGAAGGAATTAGTATTGAACATGGTTATCAGAGAAACACTTCTAGCCCTATGCTTGGTTCAAACTTCTGTAAGACATTCCTGATCCAGAATCAAAAGCATTGTTTCCTCCCAATATGTTGATGAATTAGCATCCTGAACTTACTGCTCTCAGAGCATCCAAACCATGCTTCTAAAATTGCTCTTGACATGGGTTCCTATATTATTTTCCAAGTGCTATCATAAAAATTACCACAAATTTCATTCTTAAAATGAATACAAGTATTGTGGAGATCAGAATTCTGAAAAGCCCAAATGGCATAAATCAGGTTTCTTCAGGGATAGTAACTACTGAAATCACTAGGAAAGTATCCATTTTTTGTCTTCTAGCTTCTAGAGCCTCATGCATTCCTTGGCACTTGTACATTTCCTCCATGTTCAGAGTTTGGGACACAGTGTCTCCTTCATGATGCTTGTTTTTCCCACGAATGGATTTTTTCCTATTTTGTTATATCAACCCTTGTAGTTCTACAGACCTGGAATAATTCAGGATATTCTTGCATCCTGATATCAACTTGTTAAGATCTGAGTTCCATCCTCCAGCCCATTTTTTCCTTGACATATTTAACACACAGGAAGCCATAGGGACTAGAAAAAATGTATGACCTTTACATTTTATTATGCCCAGAGCATTATCTATTTCTCTGTGTTGAATATTCCTTTATAAGTCCAAACCTCTTACTAACACTGTTTCTGAAAATTTCAGGGTTGGGAGATTTGGGGAAATGAAAGGAACTCAAACATCATTTCTCACCTGAAATTATGATCTTCACAGGGTCACTTTTTTCTGAAATTTTAATAGGGTAATGAAAATTCAAACCATAGCATCTGTATGTCCCTGCATGTGCTGATGTCACAGGATCCAATAAAATTTTCTTCTGGAATGATCTTCCCTGGATCTGAGGGATAGGATTACCATTTTCTTTGTACACCTTGAATTTGTAATAGGCACTATGAGAGTCACATCGAAGTTCCACACGCTGTCCCAAAGGAACAATATGGCTTGGCCAGGCAGAGAGTGAAGGCTTGTCATGATATCCTGCAGAGGAATGCACAGAGAAAATATTTAATGATGCTCCTTCATCCCTGAGATCTGAGTCTCCATTTTTCTCTTCTTTGGGGTCCTTTGTATAACACTTTTCTCTGAATTGAAACATCCCCGCTTCAATGTAAGAGGCTGAAATTTTCAGGAGATACAGAAAGGAAACAAACTTTCTCTGTCATGGAAAGGTGAAACATTCAATTCATCAGTGGCCCTTCCCAGCTCTATAGAAGGAGTAAGATACTGGACCAGCTGAGCTCTGAGTGCTAATGTCTAAGACCTGTTGGGCTGCTTGCAAGTTGTGCACTGAGCTCCAGGGTTTTGGCTGCATGATAATCACTCATACTGGGGTGTGCTTTAAGTAAGGTTTGAGTCACCGTTGCTTCTATGAGTAACCCCTAATCCACGATGCTGTCAGTAACAGAGTAAATCTATAGATTCACAGAGTTGTGCTTTGGTGCAATTAGTGTTTGGTCTGCCATGGATTTCTTTCATGAGTTGAGTAGATTTGTATGTGTTGTACACAATAGTGTCATTTTGAAATGATGAGTGTAAAAGACTGTGGCTTTTTGAATAGTTGTGGTCCACATAGACACTTCTGTTTAATTACATGGCACATAGGGAATATCACTAATAGGAGATATGGCCTCATTGGAGTAGGTGTGGCCTTATTGGAGGAAGTGTGTCACTGTGGAGGCACACTTTGTAGTCTGTTAACTCAAGCTATTAGCAGTCTGAAACACAGTCGCCTTCTTCTGCCAGTGGATCAAAACGAAGAAATCTCTGCTCCTTCTCTAGCATCATCATCCTGACTACCTACACACTGCTAGGTTTTCTACTGTGATTTTAAAGGACAAAAACTCTGAACTGTAAGTCAACCTCAATCAGATGTTTTTCTTTCTTAGAATTTCCATGGTCATGGTGTCTCTTCAGAGCAATAAAAACCCTAAGACAAAGACTGTAAGTGTTATCCAACATACCATATATATGCTATATCTTTCATGTTAAGATATTCTAGCTGAGAATTTTGAGTTTTGAATAATGAAGCAAATTTCATAATGACAATAATATAATTTAAAAAGAAATTACACCAGAAGTGTAGAAGGAAAGGTTAATGTGATTGAGATGATAGATCAGAATTGATGCCACCAAGGGAGCAGAAAATGACAGTTCTGGATGCACCAACTTCAGAATTCTAACAATATTCCAGTGAGAAGTATATCGTGAATGTTCTTAAACTCATGGATGAGGGAGAGATAGCCAACAGGACCACAGAAGTGAGAAGATCTAGAACAATGATGAGGAATGAGTCTTTTGAACTAATTTGCCCTCGTGTACTTTTGTAAAAATTTTCATTCACAGAGTTTATACAGGCTCATGTTTCTATACTAAGTGTGATAAACTAGAGGCTGATATATACATAGTTCCTCCATCATTTCAAGGCTCCTTTTATGTGAAATGTTGGGAGTCTAGTATTGCTCAGCATCTTGTTTATGTATATTTAGAATCGATTTGGACTCATAATGGCCAGCTCATGAATCTTGTTCATTTATCTGCATCCTGAGGAAGGAGACAACAGCAACTCTCTGTATTCACGACTATGTAGACTCCAAGCTATACTACCAGTCAGCTCTGGTGGATATCTTGCAACACTGGCCACCCAGCAAACATCATAGACCCTAGCCAGAGACTGTTCTTTATTTCAGAGTGTTTTCAGGCCTTTTAAAGCACCAGGAAGTACATCCAGCAACAGCATCTGATCTCAAAATACAGGAAGGTACCCAGCCAAACTATAGAAGCTCACACCAAATTCAGTCAATCCAGGGTTGCAACAAGTTGACCTGACTACTATCACCAGTTATACTAAATAGTAAAGGACTATGTAGCAACACTGAACTCCTCTACATGGCAGAGGAGTTCATTATTATTAGTGCACAGGCACACAAGTGTAAGAGCATAAGCATGGAAATCAGAGACGTAAAACATTACAGAGAACAATGGTGAGACTCAAGAAGTAAACACAAAAAAGGGAGACCTATAAACCCCATGATGAATAATTCCCAGAGTGTTTTTAATTAGTTTACAGAAGTATAAGAAACCACCAACAAAACATGGGCAGATAGCTGCTGCTCATGAACAGGCCAGAACAGTCAGAAGAACAGGTGAAGGCTCCACCAGCATGAAGAGCAGATAGGCTGCCCTCCACCACATGTAGCTCTCTGAATCAGTAGGTTCAGTTTCCCAAGAGTCAATATGCTGCCACAGTTCTTGACCCACCATCCAGCAAATCTTTCAATCACCATATATGGGAAAAGCAACGTATTCCAAGATAAAGTCAAATTTGAACAATATCTGTCTTGAGATCCAGCCCCACAGGTATACTAGAAAGACATCTTCACCCCAATAATATTAACGACACTCATGTAAAAACAGGAAATAAATAATTTCACACTAGTAAAGGCAAATAATGGAAGAACATGTATGTTCATGTACTTGCCAACATATACACACACACATACACACACACACACACACACACACACACACGTACACACATACACAAAGAGAGAGACAGAGAGAGAGACTACCACTACCCCCACCAAAATAGCAGGAATTAACAATCATCGGTCATTAATATTTTTCAATATCAATGGACACAATTCCTTAATAAAAAGATCCAGACTAGCAAAATAGTGTGAAAACAGGACCCATCCTTTTGTTCCATACTAGAAACACCCCTAATATTGAAGGTAAACATCACCTCATTATCTCAGAATAAAGCACTGGTCCAAGAATTTCTAAGCAAATGGATATAAGAAGCAGGTTGGTTTTTCCATACTAATATCTAACAAAATAGACTTCTGTGGTGATTTGAAAGGCAATGGCCTGAAAGGGAGTGGGCTATTAGGAGGAGTGGCCTTGTTGGGGTTGCTGTGGTCTTGTTGGAGGAAAGAAAACAGAGAAACACTGGACCTAACAGACATGGTGTCCCAAATGAACATAATAGCTATCCACATCACATATCACCCAAATGCTAAAGAATATACCTTCTTCTCAGCACCTCATGATTTTTTTTTCAAAAATTGACCACATACACTTTCACAGAACAAGTTTCTACAGATACAAGAAACTTTAAATAACCCCTGAATTATATCAGACCACTATAGTTTGAAGCTGGAATTCTAGGAAACAGAATCAAAAGAAAGCCTGCAAACTCAAAGAAAGTTAAGAATGCTATACTGAAAGAAAACTGGGCCAAGACCAAAGTAAGAAAGAAATGAAAAACATTACACAGTTCAATGAAAATGAATGCAAAACATACCCACACCAATGGGACACAATGAGAACAGTGCTAAGAGAAAAGTTCATAACTTTACGTGCCTACATATATAAATTAAAGAGATTGCATATTAGCAACTTAACAGCACACCTGAAAGATCTAGAAAAAATAGCAAACACATCCAAGACAGGAGGGAATAATCTAACTGAGGGTTGACATCAACAAAGGAGAAACAAAGAAAATAATATAAAGAATCATTAAAATGAAAAGTTTGTTCTTTGAGAAAATCAACAGAATGGACACCAACTTGCTGTGTGATGTTCTATATGCTGTGAATATGTGTTGCTCCAACTGGTTGATAAAATGCTGATTGGCCAGTAGCCAGGCAGGAAGTATAGGCAGGATAAGCAGACAATGATATTTTTGGGAACAGGAAAGCTGAGTCAGGAGATGATGGCCTGCTGTCTGGGAAGCAGCATGTAATGGCACACAGGTAAAGCCACAGAGCACATGACAACAAAAAGATGAACAGAAATGGGCTTAGTTTAAATGATTATTTTAGAATCTGCTGTGGGATCTGTGGGTTTGGGCAAGACCAGGGAAAACTTTCAGCTACACCTCCTAATTCATATTAACTAAAAGGCTGGCAGAAAATACACAAATTAACAAAGTCAGAAATGAAATGTGGGACATAACAAGACACATCTAAGACAACAAATGCATCACTAGGGCACACATTTAAAACCTGTAATCCACAAAACTGAAAAATCTAAGAAAATGAATAATTTTCTCATTAGCTACCACTTTCCAAAGTAAATCAAGGTCAGATAAACAATATAAACAGCCCTATAACCCCTAAGGAAACAGGAGTTCTCCATAAAAGTTTCCCAAGGAAAAAAGTAGAGTCAGTAGATTCTAGTAAACAATTCTTCCAGACTTAAGAAGAGATAATGCCAATATTTCTCAAATTATTCTTAGAAACAGAAGTAACATTGCTTCATTTTATGAAAGCACAGTTACCTGATACCCAAATCATGCAATGGTTCAATAAAAATATAATTACAGGCCAATCTCTCTCATGAACACTGATGCAAACATATTCCATTAAACACTTGCAAAAATACATCCAAGAACACATTAAAGGATTTCCAAAGTGATCAAGGAGACTCCATCATAGAGATGTACGGGTATTTCAATATATGAAAATCTGTAAAGGCAATCCACCATATACTCCTGAAAAAAATTCACATAATTTTTTTTAGATTAGCCTGAAAAAGGCTTTGAACTTAATCTAACATGGCTTAATGATAAAGGGATATGAGGGATACAAGGAACATACTTAAACATAACAAAAGCAATATACAGAAGCTCTTTAGTCAACATCAAACAAAAAGGAGAGAAACTCAAAGCAATTCCACTAAAATCAGGAATAACACAAGTCTGTCGGCTTTCTCTGTATGTATGAAATTTGGCACCACAACTGCACAGATAAACACTGTCTTAAAAAACCAAACCAAACCAAACCAAAAAACCCAGAAAACAAAGAGGTTGATCAATACAATGTAATTGAAGACCCAAATGTCAATCTGCAAAGCTATGAATACCTGATTGTTGATAAAGAAGACAGAAATATACAATGGAAAAAACAAAGTATCTTCAACAAGTGGTATAACTGGATGTCTACACGCAGAAGAATGCAAATAGATGGCTCTCTTTCACCATTCAAAACCATTGTCTAAGTGGATGTAAGACCTCAAAATCAAAATCAAAACAGATATATCAACAGATGGCAGCTCATACAGAGATCCACAACCAAACATTAGGCAGTATTTCTGGAAGCCCATGGAAGATGGGAAGAAGGGTTGAAGAAGCCAGAGGGGTCAAGGGCATCATCAGAACATGACCCAAAGATTCAATTAGGATGAGCTCATGGCCTTCAGTTACAGAGACTGAAGAGTTCATCAAGGAACCTGTATGAGTCTAAGATAGGTACTCTGCACATGTGTTATGGATGTTTAGCTTGGTGTTCTTCTTGGACTCCTAGAATTGGGACTTGGTGCTGTCTCTGATTCTTATACCTACACTTGGTATCCTGTTCCTCCTATAGAGTTTCCTTGTTTAGTGTTGATACAAGCATATGTGCTAGACTGAGTGTTACTTTTTGTGCTTTGATCTGTTGATATCCCAGGGAGCCTTGCTCTTTTCTGAAGGGGTATGAAGGAAGGGTGGATATGGGGAAGATAAGTAGTGTGTGTTTGAGAGAGTGTGTGTGTGTGTGTGTGTGCACGCACGCACGCTCGCTGGTGAAGTGGAAGTAGGAGAAACTGTGGTAGGAATATAATATATGAAAGAAGAATAAAAAAAATCCTTGTCAATTGTTAGGAGAATAAAACACACAAATAAAGCATTGGAGCTATCAGTCACATACAAAAGAGAAAATATGCCATTTGTTTTTCTGTGCCTGGGTTATCTTGTTCAGTATGAGATTTCCTAGTTCTATCTATGTCAATGCTAATTCCATTGTTTTTACCTTTGAACAGAATTCCACAGTAACATGTGTTAAAATTTCATTATCCATTCATCAGCTGAAGGACATTCAGGTTGTTTACTTGTCCTGGCTATTGCAAATAGAGCAGCAAAGAACATGACTGAATAAGCATTTATTCCATAGTTCATCACATTCTTTGGATACATTCCAAGGGTGGAAATGATGTAAATAGAATAGTTATGTATGGAAATCTCCATATAATTTACAATGAAAAACATCTTTTATAAAAGTAAAAAGATGCAATCTAACTATGAAAAAAGAAACTCTGGGTAGAAAATGTTTTGAAATTTTGAAATGAATCACCAACAACATAAAAATTTTGTAAACCACCCCCACAGACAAAAAAATCAGCTATTGAATTGGAAGAATATATGGGCCAGCTTGATGTCTAAGTGGGCAAATGCTCTTTCTGCCAATCTTGACTCTCTGAAAACCATTGCCAGGATGCACATAGTAAAAAGAGAAAATTGATTCCAGCAGGTTTTCCTCTACCTCCACACTTGTGCCATGGTGCATGCTGCATGCACACACACACACACACACACACACACACACACACACACACACACACATACACACTCACTCAATCACTTACTCACACTCACACATTCACCAAATAAATATAAACATTAAAAAGTTAAGAGAACATTCCAACAGTTTACTTGATTATAATATAGGAGAGTGAGTAAGCTTAGATCATGATCTGAAATGTAAATACAAAACCTGAATGAAAATAAATTGAAATCATCCAAATACCAAATTGTAAGTCATAAAATTTCAAGAAAGGAAAACGAACATTGAGTTTTACTTGGGAGGATGGAGGTGCCATTTAGAATGAGTTTGGGGAGCAGAATGAATATTATTAAAATATTATATGAATTCACAAAGAAATTTTATAATGTTTACAGAAAGACAGAAAAATAAAGCTTAGAAAAAGGAGAGAAAAATTTACTTAGAGAAAATACTGTACAACTCTCTTGAGACATGAAGAAAACTGAAAATGGTCAGGTAAAGACAGTCAAATGACATGAAACAAATTCAAATCGAATCATCAAGATCACCGAGCATATAGTTGTCATGAGAGATCCTGATATCAGATTGACAAAAGAAGAAAAGAACATGAGTGACTTCCAGTACAGCTAATGTCAGACTTCTGAGCGAACACCTACAGTACACAGGAGACAGGACGACCAGCTGAGTGGAAAAAAGAAAAACTCTGCCTACAAATGTCAACAATACTCTCCTGCAGAGATAATAAAAATTTTCTCAGAAAAACTGTAACAGACAGAGTTTCTGACAATAAGCTCAGGGAAGTGTGTGGAATCCCTCAAGCTGAAAGAGTGTCTGGTCATGAGTTACAGGGTGTTATGGCCCACACTTTTAATTGCAGCACTTGGGAGACAGAGGCAGGTGAATATCTGAGTTCATGGGTAGCCTGGTCTACGAAGTAAATTCTAGGATAGTCAAGGCAACACAGAGAAACCCTGTGTTGAACAACCAGAAATTAAAAGTGTATCCAATAAAAGTTGAAGTCTGATTCAGCCAAGAACAGTGTGTGGGACAATCTATGAAAGAACTGAGTGACAGGTTTTCAGAGTCCTAATTTAAAAATTCAGAAGGCTCACCAACAAGTCACTCACAGAAGCCACCAGCCAACACCCTGTGATGCCTGCTCTCCTGTTAGAATGAAACCTATCTATTGTAATGGATAGTATCTCAATATTTAATTTTTTTTTGGTTTTTTGACACAGGGTTTCTCTGTGTAGCTTTGCTCCTTTCCTGGAACTTTCTCTGTAGCCCAGTTTGGCCAACGCCTTTAATCTCAGCACTCAGGAGGCAGAGGTAGGCAGATCTCTGTGTATCTCCATATTTAAAGATGGACTCACCTTCTTGTGCCACTGTCCTCAGGAATAGCAAGAGACCTGGAAAGAAAAACTCATGATTATCTCATCTTTCTTTTTTCATTAGCCTGGCCATCTAACATCCCTGTCTTGTTCGGCCTCTGTACATTAGAATGAGGGTTTACTTAGTTAAGATGAACTCATGCACTAAATATAAAACATGGAAGCCCAGTGTTTCTGCTGTATGCAGATTCAGCCTCCCAAGATGATATTTCCACCCTGTTATTGCTCACCATCTATTCCCAGCAGGACTCACCAGTGCAGATCAGGTTTAGGAGCACAGACAGCATGGTGCTGCTTTGGATGGCAAGAGGCAGAACCAGAATAAAACATATTGGGTGTCGTAAGAGGCTTGCAGTGTCTACCTGACCACAACACGGAGGGCATAACAAGAGAAACATCCGCCCTCGCTGCTACATTCATTATTTTTTGTGTGTGACAGGCTTTCTCTGTTGCCCTGGCTATACTGGAATGCACTTTGTAGACCAAGCTAGGTCGACTTGGAATTCATTTGGCTCCCAAGTGCTTTGATTAAAGTGTATGTTCTCATACTAAGTTAAAAAAATCTCTTTTGTCATTGACTTTGTGGATCATAACTTCTTGGAAATTGTTCAGACTTTAGCTTTTCATCAAAAGTATTTATCATGACTACAACTGAGTTGCATCTTGAACCCACTTCCTTTATTCAAAATGGTTATATCTGATTATTGTACTAAAGTTTTGATGTGTTCCTTTGCTTTTTAAATTTGAGACTCAGTGTTTCCTCTGGCATTCTATACATGTTCAACAATTATTTTTCATATTGTAAGAACAGTCCTAATGTGTCAGTTAAAATGACTATACTGCTATTATTCCAGTTTCAGGTTATAGTTATTCATTTTCTTAATTAATCATGTAGGTTTTTAGAATAATAAAATTACACTCTTTTAAAATCAAACAAACAAAGCAAGTAAGTTTTGCTGTATTTGAAATTTGTTTTAAGAAGTTGAAAAAATATCAAAAGATGGAGAATCTCTCATGTTCATGTATCAGTAGGAATAGCATAGAAAAAAAGCCCATCCTATCAAAAGTAATCTAAAGAATCCCATTTACACAGTCACATCAAAATTTCAACACAATGCTACACAGCTCTTAAAAAGACAATTTCTGGCTTTAATGTAAACACACAGAGAAACTAACAGGATAGTTAAACCATCATGAACACTAACAGAACTGCTGGAGGTCTCACCACTCCTAACTTCAAGTCCTACTATAGACCTATGTGAATAAACACACCACAGTGTATGTGAAAAGACAGATAGGTTCATCAACAGAATGAATTTGAAAACACAGACATAATTCCAGACATATATGCATAGCTGATCTTTGCTAAAGAAACCCAAAACATTCACTGGAAAACAAGACAGAATCTTCAACAAATGGTTTTGTTCAGACTGAATCACTGCTTGTATAAGAAAGCAAATAGCTTCATACTTATCAACTGCAACAAACTCAAAGCAAGTGTAACCCCTAATTGCATTCTAGATATCTAAATATTCTCCTTATAGATACATGGAAATGAAGGGGGAAACACATGAATGGAAAAAATCCATTGATTAGCATCAAACAAACACCAATACAAACCCCAAAACAAAAAATAGAGAGAACAGGTGATTATGAGGTGTCCAGGTCTAGCTGATCTAGTACAGCAGAACTCCTGTACCTAAGGCACAGGCAACATCATGCAAGAAGGGAAAGAAAGATTGTAATAAATAGAGCAAGAAGATGTTTGCTGTGAGGTGGCATCTGTTAGAAGTGTAAATATAAAATCATGTAAATATAAATAACATTATACACATCAATATGATTACATTCATAAAATTAGGAATACATATATAGATATTTAATGGTAATTAAAAATAAAGTTAAATTTGAGAGAAGAAAATGGCCATATTTGAGAGGTTGAGGGGAGTAAGGAAAGGAAAAATTGTTTAAGTATAATTTATTTGAAACAATAAGCCTAACAATATAATAAAATGTTGCAGGTCTTAAATATTACATATGCATACTCTACTTCTAGGATTTCTGTGGCCAATAGTCACTCCAGTTTCAAATGTTCCCAGTTCTTTGCAGTGTTTTGCAGCTTCATGGCCTCTGACAGAATCTACTAGAAATACATCAGGAGAATATTGATGTTTCTTATCTAGGTTCATTGTCGAGAATAGTGTATGTCCTAGTGAAATAAAGTGCTGTAGAGTCAGGAAAGAGCCTGGTAAAATAAAAATGTCTGAAAATATGCAAAGACAAGTTGTCAAATTTTACATATTAAACATTCTCAGATATTTCCATGTCAACCATTCAACAATGAAGTGAAACAACACGATATAAAAATTCATTTCTGGTGTCTTGGTAAAGAATGGTGAGTGTACCGTGCTAGAGAAATCACTTATCCATTAAGAGTGTGTTCTGAACTTGCAGAGGACCCAACTTCAGTTCCCAGTGCTCACAGAAGGAGGCTCTCAACTGCCTGTGACTCCAGCTCCAGGGGATCCAATCAATGCCCTCTTCTGCCCTTACAAGCACCAGAACTCCCATGCACAGATTCACCCACCATTTAATCAGTGTGTGCTCTCATGTGATGCGAAAGAGACTCCCGTTTTACAATTGCCTTTTGCCTTTTACCAAGGACCATAGCTTGGTTTGTGTATCAGGGTAACTGTGGCCTCATAGAATACCCTTTTTGTATTTTGTGGAATAACTGGAGGAATATTGGCATTATGGCAGAATTTTGTGCTAAATCAATTTTTTTTTTTGCCTAGGAATATGTTTTATTGAGTGCTTTGATTTCAATAAGTATTACAGGTCTGCTTAAATTCTTATGTAATCTTCATTTAATCTTTATCCTTTATAAGTGTTGTACATAGATAAAATTATCCATTTCTTTCAGATTTTCCAATTTGGTGCAGTACAGGTTTGTAAAGTATGATTCCTTTGATTTACCTTTGTCTTTTTTTATGTCCTATGTTCATGTCTTATTTCTTAATTTAGTTATTCTTCCCATGATTTAGTTAAGTTGACTAAGGGTTTGTAAATCTTATTGATTTTTCTGATGAATAAGTTGTTTTATAGATTCTTTGTATTTATTAAGTTGGTATCATGTTAAGTTCAACCATGAGTTTGATTATTTCTTGCCCTATCCTCCTGCTGGGGTGTGATTTCTTCTTTTAGTTCTAGAGCTTTCTGGTGTGCTGTTAACTTCCTTGTATTATACCTCTACAATATTTTATTTATGTACTTAATGATCTGACAATAAGTTTGGGTATATCAACTATGTATGTCACTGTGACCTGTAATCATGTTGGTAGCTATCTTTCTAGCAATTATTATCTATCTCTCATCTATGAATCTATTATTTATCTGTCATGTATCTAGTCAGTTTGGTTATTTCTATGTATCTATATGTATGTATCTATCTATCATCTATCTATCTATTACCTGTTTACATTCATATATATGCATTAGCTATCAATCATCTTTTTTTCTATCCTCTTCATTCTATCAGTAAAATGATCTGTCAATTATTAATGTATTTGTGATTTATTAATCTATTTTTCAATCATCTCTTTTTACACAACTTTATTCTACTCATTATCTATTTACCTCTGTTTGTCATTCTGTCTATCATTTCTTCTTCTTTTTTTTTTGAGACAGATTTCTCTGTGTAATTTTGTGCCTGTCCTGGGTCTTTTCTATAGACCAGGCTGGCCTTGAACTCACAGATATTTGCCTTACTCTGCCTCCCAAGTGCTGGGATTAAAGGCATGTGCCCCCCAGTCTATCATTTCTTATAAATATCTCTAACTCTCACATGTCTTTCTGTATATTCATAACACATTTTTCTTTTCAAAATAAGTACAGTCTTGAGGGTTTCCATGCAGTTTTCTTTCCCTCAGTCTCCTCTCAGTAATTTTCATTCACCCTGAAACCCAGACAGTTTGTCATTGGTTGAAGAGAGGCAGCCAAACCCCACAGCTCCAGACAGTTACAGTCACATTAGCAGAATGCTTAGGAGGTTATCCTTGCCTGCCACTAAAATAAGTTAGTCTCCCTGTTAAGAGAAGTTTAGATTTTGTGGGAGCTCTGTCTTCCTTGATAACTGACTTTCATTAAGGACTCACTGGGACATAGGAAGATGTTTTTTGTGGGTTTAAATGCTGATATAGCTGTAGTCCAGTTAGCTTCTTGTTAGTGTGCATTCAAAACCACAGGTACTTGTGAGGCAGTAGGACCCACAGGATGTGTGAGGTCTCAGTTACTGACCACACATTTCTAAATTTGTTACCTCAAATGCAAAATAAGCAGTTCCTTTTTGAAATACTTAGTTGGGCTTGTGGGGAATTGCAGAAGAAACAAAGAATCCTTTTGTTTATATTTCCAACACGAAAGGAGAGTTTTCCTAAAAAAGTCTAAAGTTGCTCAAATTCCTATCTCTCTTTTCATGCTAAATTTCTTTTTATATTTTTTCCTGACAGCCTATATTATGCAGCCCAGGTTATACCAGATTTCAGTCATGACGCCAAGACTGGCCTCTAACTTGAGTTAATTCTCTTCCATCCTGCCCATTTCTGGGAATATCGATGTTTACTACCACACTTGCCTGTAATAATTTTTATCTTTATCTTTATTTTTGGAGGATAAAAGGTTTGTTTCACTTGCAGTTTCATCATTGTGGGTGAATCAAAAGTAGTGTCACTCAAGAGACAGTGGTCAAATTGTATCTACAAACAAAAATCAGATCAAGGAATGTATGCTTATACTCAACTTGTTTACTTCACTCCTAAAGATTTAAGGACTTCCTACTTAGGAAATGATGCCACTCACTAAATATTGGGCAGGGCTCTTCACACCAATTCTACTAAACCAGAAAATTTCCCTCCAGACAAGCCCATATGCAAACTCTCTGTGATTTACACAACTCTTAGATTCTAGAAAAGATTCTGGATTCTGGCAAGTTGACATTTTACATTAAAATTCACACTAGCAGATATATCAAGATAATACTGCCATTTACAATTGCCTAAAATATTTAGAAACAAGAGCTACACCTCTCTTGAGAATATTTATGAAGGACTGTTAGTCATCAGCTCAGCATGGATACAGTTGCATATTCATGTCTGTTGATTGACTAGGTAGTTTTACAGTTGTGGCGCTTTCATTTGTATAACAACCTTGTCATGTTCAGGGACCAGCCTCTCACTGTACATGAACTTCTTATGCACCATCCTTTATTCTCCAACCCTTTTCATTCTCCTCTTCTTATCTGTCACATCTGAGTCTACAAGTCTCATGGATTATCATAAGAGATGGCATTGTCTCTCTCTCTCTCTCTCTCTCTCTCTCTCTCTCTCTCTCTCACACACACACACACACACACACACACACAGTATAACATACGTGTATATGCAAAAAAGAAACGTTATATTTTGTTTTCTAAAATAAAAACTAATAAAAAATAAAATTATAGAAACAATTTTTATTTAATACTACATAATGAAATATGTAGTATTTTATCTTTCTGAAACTTGCTCATTATGATAAACTCTGATTTTCAGTTGATTCCATTTTCCTGAAAACTTTCTATTTAATTTTTCATTATGAATACTTGTTAGGAAAACAAAATATTTGTGCTCAATGACCACTAGGGAAGCCAGGAAAATCAATAATCCATGGTTGTCTTTTCAATAAACAGGCATAGAGCCTAATTTTTTCCTAGAGAGATGGAAATTAAAAGTGATCAATAGCCTGGTGATCTCTGTTGTCTGAAGGGTCAGATTCTATCAATCTCCTATAAGCAGGTCTAGAAGTAGCTAGTAGTCTATATAACCACTGTTTTTCTCTGAAAGGCCAGGCTATATCAAGCTCCCAAAATAAGGACCGAAGATGCTTAATAGTCTTTGTGTAAATTATCTGCATAGCCAGGTACTCCCTCAGGCTCTGAAAACCAGGACCAGATTTGGTTAATAGCCAATGACCACTAAGCTATTTGTGATAGAGAACACATAAGAAATTTCCCTAGACCCTTAAACTAATACGGGTAGCCGATCTCTACAGTCTATCTTTTGCAAAAAATTACATGTACACTGTTTTGATTCTGAATGTCATTATACTTCCTTTTGCATTAGGGACTGCATTATATTGGGATACTTTTTTTCCCTTCAAAGTGTACTGTTTCAATATGCTTAAAACAAACTGTTTGTTTTCAGACTCCAGAAGTTTGTACCAGCCAGGACAACTAAGTCATGCTGAACTGTGTTTCCTTCTTGTCTTTCAATGTTTATTTCTGTGCCACCCATAGCATTTGCAAGGATCCCCACAGCTGACAACCAGTGTGAAGGGCTAAGTCCTCAGTGAAGGTTAGAACACGTTTCCATTGTAGCTTGAATTCTGATGGGTAGTAAAATAAAGACTCAGAGCTAGATATCAGCCTAGATGCTGAAAGATCAGAGAGACAAAGGAGCTAGCCACATCACCTCTTATCTCACCAAATCTATGAAATCTCACCAAATCTTATCTCACCAGCCTGGAAAGGGAGTCAAGTTCCTGTCTACACCCCATCTTATCACTTCCTCTCTCTGCCCAGCCACATCATTTCCTGTTTCCTTCACCCAAGTGCTAGGATTAAAGGTATGTGACAGCATTGCTTGGCCTCTATGGTTAACTCATGACTAGCACTGCCCTCTGATTTCCAGGTAAGCTTTATTTTTAGAGCACAAGCAAAATATTACCACATTTCTCCTTTTTGTCTAAATTTAAAGAAAGTAGGGTAAAATAATATAGAAAAACTATATACAATAGGTACATGACTAAATACAATATATAGGAAATAAATACATCAAAAATGTCTAGTCAATAAACATTTGACAAATTCAGAGAAAAGATTCCATTATCTATCCGATTTTGGTGATTCCAAAAGTTGTACCTAATTCATTTTCTACCCTAATTTGCATTATCAAAATTATCTTTTAATGTCGCTCAATCTTATTCACTTTACCTGTCATAGTGAGTTTATTTTCTGTGGTGTAACAAAGAAAACTATAACTATAGCTGTAAAATCTTCAACTTCCTCAGAGATTGGAGAAAGGAATAATATTTCCTCCATATGCAAGGAGTGCAAGTGACTTCCAAAAATTGTGAGAAATGACAGCAACAGCTAGCTGCCTAGATAGTCAGCCAAAGTTCATCTGTAATATTGGGGCATCCATCTTCAGACTAAAGGCCCAGAATATCTGACTGACTTTTCTGTGATGCAGATTGTTCTGAAGGGCTGTTCTACTTAGTCTTGGCAAAATTTTGGCAGCTGCTTTCTTTTGTGTCCCGCTTGTCCAGTTTGGACACAAAGTGCCACCAGTTGAGGCAAGAGCACTTTCTTGTCCAGTGGCTCTCTTTTGCCACAATGATAGTAAGCTCATGTGGATTTTCTTCAATGCCCATCATCTTCTCTGATGTATATTGGTACTGCCAGGAGCAGACATGACTCCTTGTCAAAAAAAATGCCTACATTATTAAAATATCTTAAATATCATATTCTGTAAATCTCTGAAGTGTTTGAAGACAACCTGTCTATCTAAAATATGTCTCTGTTTGATCTTCAAAACATACTTTATATGACTACAAGTTTGATTGTTATAAATAACTACTAACTTGCATCTCTTTATATCATACTTAGTTGCTAAAATAATTTTCAAGGAATGGAAATTTTCATTACATTGCTAAATGAGTTATATGGGTATAATGCTTGAACAAGAGTAGACATGTTCTAACAAAAATAACCATAAATTCTTACCAATATGCAGAGATCCATATCAATGTAAATATTTAAAGCTAGTAGTTGTTCTTTTAAAATGAGATTAAATAACCTGCATTTTTATCTTATCACTTTTATATTCCCAGACACTTATATTCTCAGACACTTATCATTTTTATATTCCCACTTATCACTTTAATATTCCCAGACACTTATATTCTCAGACACTGAGATCAATAATTAATAAATGGGACCTCCTGAAACTGAAAAGTTCTTGTAAGGCAAATGATATGGTCAATAAGATAAAATGACAGCCTATAGAATGGGAAAAGATCTTCACCAACCCCACATCTGACAAAGGGCTGATCTCCAAAATATATAAAGAACTCAAGCAACTAGACATCAAAATACTAAGTAATCTGATCAAAATGTGGGACACAAATCTAAACAGAGAATTCTCAACAGAAGAATCTCAGATGGCCAAAAGACATTGAAGGAGTTGCTCAACATCCTTAGTCATTAGGTAAATGCAAATCAAAATGACTCTTAGATATCATCTTACAACTGTTGGAATGGCTAAGATAGAAAACACTGATGATAGCTCATGTTGGAGAGAAGTGGAGTAAGGGGAACACTCCTCCATTGTTGGTGGGATTGCAAACTTGTACAGTCACTTTGGAAATCAATATAGAAGTTTCTTAGAAAATTGGGAATCAATCTTCCTCAAGACGTAGTTATACCACTCTTGGGTATATGCCCAAATGATGCTCAATGATACCACATGGATACTTGCTCAACTACATTCATAGTAGCATTGTTCATAATACCCAGAACCTGGAAACATCTTAGATTCCCCTCAACCAAAGAATGGATAAAGAGAATGTGGTACATTTAAAAACAATGAGATCCTGAAATTTGCAGGCAAATGGATGGAACTTGAAAAAAAATGTTTCTGAGTGAGGTATCCCAGATCTAGAAAAATAAACATGGTATATGTTAGTAAATTGCAAAAGCTCTGCATTTGGTATTCCGGGTTTTGGCACCAATGTTAGTAAACTGCAAAAACTCTGGGTTTGGTGTCCTGGGTTTCGGCACCAAATGTAGGTAAACTGATGGCTGAAACTGCGAGGAGACAGTTCAACCCTAGAAGGCGAGGTATCCCAGACACCTCAGAGCTACTTAGGACACGAGCTCTGCCCTGAAGGTGTCCTGGATACCTGGAGCTGTTTAGCACAGCTCTGATGGCTGAGACTAACAAAACAGCTCAATCTTGGAAAGGAAGGTTTTCTGACTTCTCAGGAGAGTCAAGCCTGGAACTTCTTCAGCAAGGAAGATTATCTTGACTCTTCCGGAAGGTCAAGATATACCTGGTATGATGGTATGATGGGGGATGGTTTCCCCACAGGACACAGCAATCCTGCTCCTCTCCTGGAGAACCACAATCTCTGGCTCAGTGTTACCAGCTCTTAGTCGCTCAGTCCACTATGGGACATCACAGCAAGGTTCTTCTGTTCAGCTCCCCCTTGCTCAGTCCACTATGGGACGTCCCAGCAAGGTTCTGTTCAGCTGTCAATGAAGGTCTTCACCCAATACTGTTTTGAAAAAGAGGTTTATTTGGGAAGGAGGAGTCCAGGAGAGTAGCTGCCTCTACCAGGGTGGAGAGAACAGCTCACAACTGACCAGACAGTGCGGTTTATATAGGATGTCTAGGGGGCAGAGTCAACTGTGTTTGGTTAGTTTATTTTATGCCCAGGGATTGGCCAGTTTTGTGAGCAAGGGGCAGAGATGGCCCTGATTTCAGGGCCAAACTGTGTTTCTTTCACTGGCCTTTCTTGGCTTTTTGACACTACCTCTAAGGCCAGGGCACATTTCTTTCACTGACTCTGATTCTAGGGGCCAAGAGTGTTACATTTTGGTACTAGTTTCAGAGTCAGGGCATATTTCCTAGGTTCTGGATTTGGGGATAAAGTGTTCACTTCTCTGCCTCAGGTCCCAAACACAGGCTGTGTTTCTTTCCCTGGTCCTGGGACCTAGGGCCAGTATTCTACTGTTCTGCTCTGTAATTGGTTGTTTTCACAAGTCAGTTGGACAGGGGCAGAGATGGCTCTGATCTGAGCTAAACTGTGTTTCCCTCACTGGCTTTATCTGAAAAATCCTTCCCTAATCCTGGCCTCCAGGGTCAGGGTGGGTTTCTCTAACCAGTCCCCTTTTATATATTCACCAGTGTATATTCACTGATAATTGAATATTTGGAGTAAGTATAGGATAAGGAACCTACAATCCACAGCACCAGAGAGGCTAGACAACAAGGAGGGCCCAAAGAGGGATGCTTGGATATCCCTGGGGAGGCAAAATAAAGGAGATCTCCTGGGTAAACTGGGGGGAGGGCAGGTGAGGTCCCTCCAGATGGCAATTTGAAGGAGTGAGTTTGGTGGGCTGGGTGCTGGATGCAGGAAGGAGGCAGGACAAAAGGGAGTGTAATAAAAGAGATGTCATAATGGGGGCGTTTTGGGGTTACAGAGAAACCTGGCCCCAGAGAATCCCCAGGAATTCACAAAGATAACCACTGCTAACAATCTTAGCAGTAGTGGAGAGAATGCCTGACCTGACCATCTAATGTTAATTGTCATCATACATACTCTATTTAGTGACTGATGGAGGCAGATTTATGATCCACAGGAAAGCATTGGGCTGAGCTTCAGGAAATTTGATGAAGAAAGGGAGGAGGAATTGTTGGAGCCATTGGAGTCATGATGGGAAACCCACAGAGATAGCTGACCTGAGCTGGTGTGAGCTCATTGATTCTGGTCTACAAATTAGGGAAATTCCATGGGACAGACATAGGCCCACTGCATATGTGTGATAGTTGTGTAGCTCCAGCTCTTTTTAAGGATCCTAGCAGTGAGATCAGGACCTGTCCCTGGTGCTTGGCTGGATTTTGGAAATCCATTCCCCATGCTCGATTAACCTTGCTGAGATTTGATGAAAGGGGAGTAGCTTGGATCTGTCTCTACTTGATGTGCCATGTTTTGTTCAAAGTAGTGGGAGGCTAGCCCATTTCTGAATGGATATGGAGGAGGAGTGGAAGTCAGGGCTAGATGGGAAGTCACAGGGGACTAGGAGGAGAGAAGAAGGGGAAACTGTTGTTGATAGGAAAAAATAAATTAGAAAATTTATAGCAATAAAATAAAATAAAATGACAGGGCTTCTTATCCCTTTGGTCATCATAGGATTGTATGGAGCACATCATACTTCTTTCTATCTGCATTGAACAAACTAATGTCTGAGTCATAAACTTAAGTGTCTTCTGTTAAATTTCTTAAATTTAAAACAGTTTTAGAAAAGATCACCTACTGTGACATGTGCTTATTACTAGTAAATAAATGGATGGATTGACAACGGATTACTTATTTGATTTGGGTTATTGAAAACTTCTAATTATGGAAAACAATGTGCAGATATGAGCCACTAGTTTTTAATGTAGATTCACTCTTAATTTTAAGACCTGAATAAATTTCAACATTTTGCTCAAAGTCCTTTAATAAAGGGCTTTACTATAACAAAAAATCAAGTACTGTGAATATTTTCCCCACATCAATAACCACAGTTAAATGTTATGGTCCCAAAATGATAAATGCAAAACCTGAGTCTCAGAAAATTACCCTGGAGCATATACCTAGAAACATCACACCTGGGAATCTAGCTTATATTCTCAACACTTAGATAAGACTAGGTTGTACTGTTTTTGCTTTATCATGCTTATGCTCTGCCATGTGCAGGAAGAAGTTTCTGTCCCACCAGCCAACTCCCTAATAATCAAATGGAGACTTGATAATTATGAAACCTCAGCAGATAGCTTAAGTTTGTTTTAACTAGTTCTTATAGCTTAAATTTACCCATATTTTTAAATCCACATTCTTTTAAGTGGCTTTGTTTCCCCAATTCTCTACTTTCTATCCTGCTTTCTCTCTGTCTGGCTGGTGACCCTGGCCTTCTTCCCAGTGTTCTCTCATTCTGGATCTCCTGCCTAACCTCTTCCTGCCTAGCTATTGAACTGTTGGCTCTTTATTAAACCAATGAGAGCAACTCATCTTTACAGCATATAAAAAGATGATTGTAGAGCAGCCATGCATAAGTTGGGATCATTCATCAACACCTCTGTATACAACGGCCTGTTAGAAATTAAGCTCTTACTAAGGCTTTGATGTCTGGTTCTAGGAGACATATTAGTTGAATGATCCTCAAATCAGTATAATATAGGACAGGAAGACAATCTGTTGAATAGCTCAGCTTTTCTTTTTGATTTAACAAATATATTTTATCATATATTAAAACCAATAAAATGCAAAAGAGACCATATGGGGTTGTGTCCTATTTATTTATTTATTTTTGCTAATTTGAAAGAAGATATAGTCATTAGGGAAGTGGGACTATCAATTGAGAAGATGCATCCACACAAATTGCCTGGAGGCAATCTGTTGGGAATTTTCTTGTTTCAAGGTTGATGTGGGAAGGCCTAGACCTCTGTGGGTAGTTTCACTTCTTGACAGGTCATCATAAAATTCAGAGTAATGCAGGGTGACCAAGTTATGAAGAACATTCAAGTATGTGGTGACTCATCATTGCGTTTGCTTCAGTTCTTTCATCCCTGTACCTGCCTTGGTTTCACTCAATGCATTGTGACCTGGGATATTTAATATATGTAAGCCAAAGAAATTCTTTACCTCAATTAGCTTTTGGTCATGGTTATTATCACAGCAATAAAAATCATATTTAAAATTGGTAGTATGTATAAAGGTTGTGTGAATCTTTTTAGTAAAACATGAGAATCTCTTGATTCTAGCAGATGGGACATCCATGACAGATCCAATAAATGATCCAGACAGGTCTATATTATTGAAATAAGAAGGTTATTATAATTACTTACAAGATCATGGTGTTATGGGTGTGGCCTCATTCAGAGATTCATCTCTCTGATCATTAATAAATTTTAAGAAAGCAAAGGTTTTTATTCACATACTGATAGTAGGTATATACCTGGGACTTGGAGTTCCCAAAGGCAGCCCCAAGACACCTCAATCAGGGGATCTAAAAGCCAAAGTTCAGGCTTCTGTTCAGGCAAACAGAAGGTCATCTGGTACACAGCAAGCTTTAATTTACAGAAACATGCAAAGAAATTTTGTTAAAGTTGTGCAAGACTAGGTATTTAAAAAAATGAACCCTTAGCAGGCTTTAACATTTTAAGTCTTATATCACTTTATAGTTTGATTTCTCTCCAAAGGAAAAGTGAGAACCATAACATTTTAAGTATAGGAAATCCACATTCAGATCCATATAAGAATAATGACAGATGGCCCCAAAGTTAGAGACTTCTATCCTATGATTACAGCAATTGTTTCACTGCATCTATTCATTTTTGCTTCCAAAAGGGCTTTGGTCTTTACAGATGAATTCCTGATATCTTTCTTTGAGAACTCATAGGGTACTAAAAATCTTTGATCTCAGCTTATCATTCCATTGCTCCCAGGCACACACTGATACATGTGGAAGGATTCCTTGGGCTGCTGTGAACTGGTCCTGATAAATTGCTGTTTGAAGATCCACTGATCAAATTCTGTGTATGTCACATTCTGCATTTGTTTTCCTTCAGGGTCCTAGAAAGAGGTAAATGTTGAGTGCTTTTGTATGCACATATTCTTGTGGAGGATGAGGGGATGTAGGACCCACACTCTAAAAAATGGTGAGTTCATGACGACCTATCTCTTCCATATTCTTTTCACTTCAAACCCTTGTTCATTGGTGCTGCATTTTTGGAGGAGAGAAGTAGTTATTAACACCTAAGAAAGAACTTGTGCATGCTTCTTTCAAATATCAAGGATTAATGAGAGATATGGTCAAACCCAAGGTTTCTCTTCTCCCACACAGCCAAGTCATATGTCCTGCATCTCTATGTTTCAACCCCATCTCATTAATGCTGTATGCTCCTAGTTCTCTCTTTAGTGCTCTCCCTTAAAAAAAAAACCTTCTTCTAGATATTAGTCTGCTTTGGATATGTGAAGAATTAGTCACTGGTCTAAGAGCTGAGGAAATAACAAGGGCTCAGCAGTTCTCTCTGCAAAGACCCACATCAGTGTCCCTGTCCTAGGCCAAGTAAATGAATACCACACACCTGTATTCCTCCAGGTTCAGTTTCTCATGCTACTCAGATGATACTCACTTCCTCCTTCTTCTTGATATGCATTCCTTTTTGCACAGCACTGAGAATGGATGAGGAAAATGAGGAAGCTAACCATCGTGTAGAATGAGAGTCTAACCAGAATATGCAGGAGCCCATGATTATCTGATGGAACATATGAATGCAATAAATAAGATGACAATCTTAGGATCCCTGTAATAGATTACCTATCATTTATTGATAGATGGATAGTTAATGGACTATTAATCTTTAGGACAATGTTCTTGGTGAAGAAGCTACTATTCTCATTCTGCTAAAGCACACAGTATAAATTGGCTCCTGATGACTTTCCTTTGGAAATTTCCTTATAATAATCCCTATATTAATGCATCTCTCAACCTTCAGCAGGGAAGCATATATTTGCAATAAATGGTGATCAATACAGGTACTCACAACTAGCCAAAGTGCAGAGAATAAAGGACTGTGGATGCTTGGCTCTAAATATGACATTTACATGATATCGACTTCTACAAGTCTCAGTGTTAATTGTGAAAATGATGGATTAAAAATGACTGATTGAGGTTTATGATAACAAAAAAGAAATAGGGTCTCCTGGACCCAAGATGTCAGTTGTATATATGAACTCAAAAGCAGATGTGACAGCATGCAAATGATCAGTACACGTGCAAGCTAGACCAAATCCCAGCATGCATTGAGGCTGAGGACATGAAGTCCCACCCTTAGTCAAGGGGCTATAGGCAAATGAAAGCTGTTGGGAGAATCAGTTTCAAGAGAGTTGTGATGAATATGTTGACCATGCTCCAGTGAGAGGACACATTCATGAATATATGGACATCAGAAATTGAACTTCATGGATAAAAAAGATAACAGCATTGGGTGGGTAGGTCTAGGAGGACTTGAGTAAGGTGGTGTATATGTAGTGGGGAGCCATGCCAGCTTTGATCTGGAAGGTCCAACCCCCATTGAGGCTTCGGTAACTGTCATGCCTACCAGGCAGGGCCAAGAGAGGACCCTGAAGACCCAAGATCTGGATGGGCCAGCTCTCTTGGTTCCTGAACCTTGAACTCTGGAGGTAGACCAAGCAGAGTTCTCCAGAGAACACAGTTGGACTGCGCCACACCTTTCCCAGACCCTTTTACTTATCCCTTCACTTGTAAGTTACCCCACAAAATAAACCTCCCTTTTAACTATGTGAAGTGGCCTTAATAATTTTACCGATATCAGCACATTGTTTGAAATTCTCAAAAAACAAATACAAATTAAATAATAAGAAATAAGCATCTATAGAAATGATCCCTGAAAGTACAATCTTTGGAAGGGAATCAAATTTCCCCTTCTGTTCACTTACAGGGGACTCAGGTGCAGAAATTAGGGATCAAACGCCCCCATGTATCCCATGCTGCCCATGAATAACTTCTGATTTTGCAGAGTTTGAGAATCAGAGAAGAGAGATGACTAGGCAAATATTACAGAGCTGTGAGGCAGCTGAAACAGCACATGATCTCAAGAGATTTGTTTACCTACAGTTTTACATAAAAAAGAATAATTTACTCACTAGTTTTGGAGTCTGGTTCTGTGCATGAAGTGTCATTTCTGGATGTGTTTACTATGTAATGGGAACAGGAGAGGGAGAGAGAGGCGGTCAATGTTGCTGTCTTCTTCTTCTTTTTTTTAAGATTTATTTACTTATTATGTATACAGTGTTCTGTTTGCATGTACCCCTGCAGGACAGAAGAGGGCACCAGGTCTCATTACGGATGGTTGTAAGCCACCATGTGGTTGCTGGGAATTGAACTCAGGACCTCTGGAGGAGCAGTCAGTGCTCTTAACCTCTGAGCCATCTCTCCAGCCCTGCTGTCTTCTTCTTATGGAAAGTTCTTTCAGGTTGGTCAGTGACCAGCACCCACTTTACCCTTAGTTCTGAGTGTCAGTGTTATAGGAGGCCTTTATATGGTTTGCTTAGAGGATGGCACTCTGTCCTTGGATTTCAAGTTGTGATGAGACAATAGGAATACTGTGGAGAGATCTATGTGATAGAGATGTCAGGAGGGATGCTCCATCTCTCCTCTGCCCAATTGATCCCAATCTCATTTATTATGAGTCTTTCCTGACCACTTTCTATATCTGTGTGTACATACAATGTCCCAGTCTGTCTGGCAAGTAAGGTCAGCATTGTTTCAGGTGTTCCCTGTCTCTTATTATATAATCTGCTACCCTTACTCAAACTTTATCTGTTTTTTAAAAAAGTTTTAATTGATATATAATTATATCCCTTCCCTCTCCCTTTCATCTCTCAAGCACTTTCCAGGTATCTTTCCTCCAAGCTTCCCATATTCTTTGATTATTACTTTTGTATGTGTTATATATTTTCATATATATATATATATATATATATATATATATATATCTTGCTGAGTATAGTATTTTAATACACACATACATATGTATATTATATCTTGAATATACACATGTATATATATATATATGTTTGCACACACGCACACACACACACACACACACACATATATATATATATATATATATATATATATATATATATATATAAACAAAAATACTCATGGTTCTTCTTTCTAGCACTCTATGAGATTTTCTCTCTATTATTAGTAGGATGGTTCTAAGACATGGATGCAGGATTTTATTAGCCACAAGACATCATATATCTATCTCTATCTCTGTCTATCTCTATCTCTATCTCTATCTCTATCTCTATCTCTATCTCTATCTCTATCTCTATCTCTATCTCTATCTATGAGGCTTTCTCACCTGTGACAGAAATGTAAAAGGGGTCACTTGGTGATGACCAGTCATGGGAAGAGTTACTGAAAGAGCCATAACATCTATAGGTCGCTTTCTGAGTAAGAGGACCAAGAAAAAAGTTGGCCTTGAATGTCCCATTGTGGCTCTGCACTGCAGGCAGCCCTTGCCCCTGAGGCACCTCTTCCCTGGACAGATGGAACATGTCAAACTGATGGTCAGAGATGCAGGACAAGGTCACGTTCTCTCCTGACATCACCACAGGGGCCACCATGGCTGACAGAGAAGGTTTCTTGTACAAACCTGGAAGAAAAGAGGCAGAGACAGTTAGAGGGTCAGCTCCTTCCCAGTGTTCGTTCCTTCCTCATTTCTGTCTCCTCCTTCCATATCTGTGATCTCTCTCTCTTTCACTATCTCTCTCTCTTTATTTATCCCTGCCCATCTTTCTTTCTCTCTCCTTCTTTTCTTTTCATTATCATCCTGAGTCTCTGATCTCACACCAGTACACAAACATTGTAACCCAGCTTTTGCTTTTGGATACGTTCTGTGTCTAGCCACATTGGTTTATTCCCTTTGTCTTTGTAAAGTATACTTTTATTTACATATATTAATAATAGCTATCAATTGACTTCATTTTGAAATATTCATTCATATATCATGTAATTTCATAGTTTTAAATTTTTTTTTACTTTCTGAAATAAAAATACAGTTCTACTATTTCACGCCCTCTTTGTGTTCTACTGTTCTTACACAAATCTTTATGTTTATTATTGATCATATTAATGGTACTATTTTCTATTGTCTCTCACTTCTGATTTCATTCATTTTCCTAATTGGTCTTCATTATACTTTCATTTATTTTAAGTATTTTTTAAATCAATGTGTTTAATTGGAGTTAATTATTATTTTGTTCATTTTTTTCCCACTCCTATCTCCTGTACCAACTTTGCTGGTCCTTCCCGTCCCCGTCATTTCCTCTTCCAAAGCATGTGTATTCTACTCCTTTCCCCGTACCTCTCTTAATCTCCTTCCCTTCTCATGGCCAATTTCCAAATCAATGACCTCTAACTCCCCCATCCTATGTATATTAAATACCTAGAGTCTGACTGCATTCTAAGTTATTTTGAATCTGATCTCTTTTTAGATATCTGTGTTAATTAATCTCTCTTTATAAAGCACAGAATACTCAATGAATCTGTTTGCATCCCTTGAACAGAAGCTATGATCATCTTCTCTCTCTTGTTTCTATACTGTGTGTGTACTGCTTAAGTGAGATCTATCATCTTCTTCCATAGCTCTGTTTTGAAATATTTAACATCTGCTATTATTTCTCCATCTCTATGTTCAAAGTTTCTATGCAAGCTTAAATATTTTTTGCAGGTTTTCTTTTACCACTCATGCTTGCTTACTATTTCCCTAGTACTTTCCATCTCTGAGTTTTCCTCTCAGTTTTCCTGCACTGACCCATTGTGTGAATATATTTCCATGTTTTTGCTTTATTTGGATCAGCATATCACTGGGGGAACTCCTGTAGAATTTTTCAGCCATTCTAGAATGTCTGAATGCTTTGAACATGGATGGCAAACAGTTTGAGGATGTAGAGAAGAGTGTTTGGTGTTTTACTCGATTACCCAAGGCAATGCTATTCAAGGACAAATAATTGGTCAACCACAAGAAAGGAAGAATATCAGTCTTGACAGATATTCTATGGATGTCATCTGTACGAAGGTCTTAGGACTCATGAAGAATCAGCCCTACTCAGCACTTGAACTTAGGTCAAACATGATATATCTGGCACTTCTGGGAGACTTGTAGAGGTGGAGGGCAAACAAAATTCTAAACTATCTAGGCCTTTGAGCATTAGTGGATGGATATCATTTTGTGTAATTCATATCAAGTTCACCTTGTCTCACCTTTCTCTTTATCTCTATCTGTGACTCCTTTGATGGTCCTGTATCTGTGGTTTATGTTATAACCAATGATCTGTTCTTGTGTCTCTGTCTTCCTTGTCTTTGTCAGTAATATACTCACCAAGGCTTCCTTTCTCTAGGTTTCCCCACAATCATCTTCCTCTGAACCTCCCAGGACTTCCAGTCTATACAATATCTGTTCTGTCTCACGGATAGGATGATGAGCAGATAACACCCTCTTACCTGTGATCTTTATATCAATAGGATCACTGGATTTGGACCACTCATATGGTGTGTGATTGTAAGAACCATAACATGTGTAATTCCCAGCATGGTCAGGTGTCATAGGACCTATTTCAAAGTTGGCATGGGACCCCCCAAGATTAGATTCTGCAGAAATCTGGAAGGAGTCCTTGATTATTCCTTTTCTTAGTGAAGTCAAAATGAAGGTGTCAAACATAATCTCTGATCGACACTCCAGTGTCACCTTCTCTCCTAAATCCACCAGGGGAGGTTGTAAGGCCAAGAGGAAAGGCTTCCTGTAGATTCCTAAGAATAAAAAAAATGTATGAATGTGATAAAAATCTCTGTGTCTTTGAAGACCTATGGTTCTCCCTCAATTAGTCTATTCTTCCTATTAGTGCTCCAGTGCAACTTGTTTTTGTCTATTTCAACTCTAGACACAGACTCCTCTATCTTTCTGTGACCATTTCCTACTTATCTGACTCTACGAGCAACACAATATTTCTCCACTGACTTGCTATTAACTGTGTCTTTTTAACCCTTCTTTCATAGATAGACCCTATTGTCCTTGACTAAGATTGGGGAGTGCAGGAAACATGGCAAGCTTCACACCATGCAGCTTTATGTGTCCTTTTAATGCTAGTTTTGATTACGTATAATCATTGGAAGGATAAAGGAATTGGTATTGAACATGATTATCAGAGAAACATTCAGCCCTCTGCATGGTTCAAACTGCTGCAGGGCATTCCTGATCCAGAATAATGAACATTTTTTCCTCCCAACATGTTGACGAATTAGTACCCGGGCTTCACTGCTCTCAGAGCATTCTTTCCATGCTTCTTACTTTTCCCTTGACATGGGGCCCATGTATTACTTTCCACATGCTAACCTAACAATTTACCACTGATGTGATTCTTGAAAAGAATATAAGTGTTACAGAGATTAGAATTCTGAAAAACTCAAAGCGGCATAAGTCAGGTGTCCTCCAGGATAGTAACTACTATAATTCTTGGGAAGTGTTCATTTCTTGTTGCCTTCCAGCTACTAGAGACTCATGCATTCCTTGGCACTTGGACCCTTCCTCCAGTGTCAGAGTTAACTCTAGGGTATCTCCCTTATAATGCATTTTTTGTTCACAACTAAATTTTTCCTTATTTTGTTATAATAACCCTTGTATTTAGAAAGACCCAGGATAATTCAGGATGTTCTCCCATCCTCATATCAACTTGTTACAATCTGATTTTCATTTTATAGCCCATTTTTCCTTGAATCATTTAACACACAGGAAGCATTAGGAACTAGAAAGTACATGTCCTAGTGTATTATATTATGCCCAGAACATTATCTATTTTTCTGAATTGAATATTCCTTTATAAATCCAAGCCTCTGAATAACACTCTTTCTGAAAATTCCTGGGGTGGGAGATTTGGGGGAATGAAAAAACACTTCAAACATCATCTCTGATCTGAAATTATGATGGTCAGAGGGTCACTGTGGGATGTGAGTACATAGAGAGACTGATACTTCAAACCATATCATCTGTATGTTCCTGCATAAGCTGGTGTCACAGGACCCAAGACATGTTTCTTCTGGAATAGTCTTTCATAGACTTGAGGGATAGGATCCCCTTGTTCTTTTTACAACTTGAATATGTAAGAGGCACTATGATAATCACATCGAAATTTCACATAATGTCCCTGAGGCACAACATGGCTTGGCCAGGCAGAGAGTGAAGGCTTGACATGACTTCCTGCAGAGAGATGCAGAGAAAAAATTAATGATGCTCCTTCATCCCTGATAGCTGAGCTTCCAATTTTCATTTATTTGGGTCCTTTGTATAACATTTTTCCCTGAATTGAAACATTCCTGCCTCAATGTGAGGAGTTGAGAGGCTCAGGAGACTCAGAAAGTAAACAAACTTCCTATGTCCTGGAAAGCAGAAATATCCAAGATTAAACAGTAGCCCTTTCTAGCTCTAGACAAACAGTAGGATACTGAACTAGTTCAGCTCTAAGTGTTAATATCTAATACCTGTTTAGTTGCATACAAGTTGAATACAGTGCTTCATGGTTTTGGTTTCATGATAATCACCCACATTGAGGTGTGCTTATAGTAATGCTTTTGAGTAATCGATTGCTTCTGTAAGTAACACCTAATCCATACTATTATTAGTAACCTCTTTCACACATATTCACAGAGTTGTGCTTTGGTGCAATCATTGTTTGGTCTGTCATTGGTTTCATTTATGAGTTAAGCATATTTATATGTCTTGTATTTCCCCAAGGAAAGTCTCATACACAATAGGGTCATTTTGAAGTGATGGGTGTGAAAGATTGTGGCTGTTTGAATAGTTATGGTCCCAATAGACACATTTGTTTGAATGCATGGCACATAGGGAATGACACTAATATGAGGTATGACCTCTTTGAAATAGATGTGGCCTTGTTGGAGAAAGTGTGTCATTGTGGAGGTATGCTGTGAGGTTTCCTATGCTCAGGCTATTAACAGTGTGAATACAGTCCCCTTCTACTGCCAGTGGATCAAAATGAAGAACTACTACTCCTTTTCCAGCATCATGTCTGCCTGCACACTGCCAGGTTTCCTACCATGATGATACTGAACTAAACCTCTGAACTATAAGTCAGCCTCAATCTAACAATTTTCTTTATTAGAATTCCCATGGTCATGGTGTCACTTCATAGCAATAGAAAGCCCCAGTCAAAGAATGTAAGTACTCCTCAACTACCACACACACACACACACACACACACACACACACACACACACACACACATCTTTCACGCTAAAATATGCTAGCTGAGAATGTTGAGTTTTGAATAATGAAGTAGATTTCATTGTGAATATATTGTAATCTAAAGAGAAATTACACAATAAGTGTAGAGGAAAAGGCTAATGAGAATGAGATGATAGATCAGAATTGATGCCACCAAGGAAGCAGAAAAGAAATGCTCTTGATTCACCAACTCTAGAAATCTACCAATACTCAGATAAGAAGTACATTGTGATCATTCTAAAACTTGTGGGTGATGGAGAGATAGCCCATTGGACCAAAGAATTGAAAATTTCTGTAGGAAAAAGGGGCTGGCTAAAGAAACCCACCCTGACCCTGGAACCCAGAACCAGAAAGAGAAACACAGCATGGGTTTGGGACTTGATCCAGAGAAAAGAAACATTTTATTCCCAAACCCAGAACCCAAGAAACAAGCCTTGACTCTGAAACCAGTGCCAAAGAAACACTCTTGTTCCCTAGAATCAGAGCCAGTGAAAGAAATATGCCTTGGCCTTAGAATTGAGTCAAAATGCAAATAAAGACCAGAGAAAGAAACACAGTTTGCCCTGAAATCAGGGCCATCTTCACCCCTAACCCACAAGACTAACTAATCCATGAGCAAAAAAAACTAACCAATCCCTGGTTGACTCCACACCCAAGAGATCCTATATAAATCACCCTGCTTGGTCAGGTGTAGAGTATCCACTCCACCCTGGTAGAGGCAGCCCCTCTCCTGGACTCCTCCTTCTCAAATTAATGTCTTCCTCAAAAGAGTTTTGGGTGTGAAGATCTTCATTCATCAGCACAGAGAAGAAGATTGGTAAGTTATCCCACAGTGGACTGAGTAGGAAAAAACCTTGCTGAAATGTCTCTCTGGGTACTGAGCAAGGGGGAGCTGAACAGAAGAAACTTGCTGAGATGTCCCTCAGGGGGCTGAGCAAGGGGAGCTGAAAAATAACACATTTTGCTAGAGCCAGAGGAGATTGCTACATTTCTGCAGGGGTTTCGCCTTTTGCAGAGTGAAGGAAAAGAAGCAAAGAAGTGGAGCTCTGCTAAGAAGCCCCCTTAAGTGGGGGCTGAGCAAGGCTCACCTTTAGCAGCTCGCTAGGAGAGGAACGGAATTCTCTATCCTACGGGGAGACCATCCCTCACCACAGCAGGTATAACCTGACTCTTTCAAACAGTCAGGATACCCTTCCCTGTTGAAGCAGTTCCAGGCCTGACTCTCCTGAGCATTCAGAATACCACCTCATCTAGTGCTGAGCTGTCTTATTGCAGCTCCAGCCGTTGGAGCTGTCTTAGCATCTTGAGGTATCCGGGATACCTCCAGGGCTGAGCTGTCCAGCAGCTCAAGGTTTCCAGTTGTCAGAGATGTCTTAGTAGCTCAAGGTGTCGACTGACTCCTCAAATAGTCAGGACACCTTTGCCCCAGAGTGACAGCACAGTTATTATATATATATATATATATATATATATATATATATATATATATATATATATATGTGTGTGTGTGTGTGTGTGTGTGTGTGTGTGTGTGTGTGTGTGTGTGTGTGTGTATGTGTATATGTATACACACATATACATATATACTTAGGGGGAAATTTTTTGAATTACTTTGTCCCTTATGAACTTTCATACATATTTTCATTCACAGAGGTTAAACAGTCTCATGTTTCTACATTAAGAGTGACAAGTTGCAGGCTGGCATATAGTTACTTCATCATTGCAAGGCTCCTTCCATGTGAAACATTTGGAGTACAGCATAGCTCAATAACTTGTTTACTTGTATTTAGAATGGATTTGGACACATGATGGCCAGCCCATGAATCTTAGTCATTTATCTATATCTATTTGGTGGATATTCCTGAGGAATGTGACAATAGCTGGTCTCTGTAGTGAAGACCATGTAGACTCCAAGCTATACTATCAGTTAGCCATGGTGGACATCTTGCAACACTGGCCACACAGCAGCCATCATAGACCCTAGCCAGAGACTGTCCCTGATTGCAGAGTGTTTTCATGCCTCTTAAACAGCCAGGAAGTACATCCAGCAACAGCAGCTTATCTCCAACACAGGAATGATACCAAACTGTAGAAGCTGACACCAAGGTCATCCATGGTTGCAACCAGATGACCTGACTACTATCCTCAGTTATACTAAATAGCAAAGGTCTGTTTACCAACAGTGAACTCCTCTACATGGCAGAGGAGTTCCTTATTACTAGTGTACTGCTATCCACATATAAGAGCATAAGCGTAAAAATTAGAGAAGTAAAACATTACAGAGAACAATGGTGAGGCCCAAGAAGTAAACACAAAAAAAGGGAGACCTATAAACCCCATGATGAATAATTGCCAGAGTTTTTAATTAAGTTACAGAAGTATAAGAAACCACCAACAAAACCTAGGCAGATATCTCCTGCTCATGGACAGGCCAGAACAGTCAGAAGATCAGGTTAAGGACATAACAACAAGAAGAAAGATAGGCTGCCCTCCAGCATGTGTAACTCTCCAACTCAATAGGTTCAGTTCTCACAGACTCAACATGCTGCCTCCCCTTCTTGCCCTACCATCTAGAAAAACTGGATTTTTTTTTACCATAAGTGGAAAAACAAGATACTCCGTGATAAAGTCAAATTCAAACAATATCTGTCTACAGATCCAATCTTACATCAGAAACTAGAAAGACAGCTCCAACCCAATGAGATCAACTATACCTTTGTAAAAACAGGAAATAAATAATCTCACACTAGCAAAAGCAAATAATGGAAGAACACGCATGCTCATATAGATGGCCATCCATACACACACTCAGAGAAAGAAAGAGAAAGAGAGAGAAACACTACCACTACAACCACAAAAATAACCAATGGAAAAATCAATGAAGATAAAGTTTCAATTCTTTACATCTATGACCCAAACACAAGGACGACTACATTTTCAAAAGAAACATTACTAAAGCTTACATCACATATGGGCCCAAACACATTAATAGTTGGAGACTTCAATTCTCCACTCTTACCAATAGGTCATCCAGAAAAAAAAATAAACAGAAAATTACTGGAGCTAACAGACATGACATCCCAAATGAAACTAATAGCTATCTACAAAACATATCACCCAAATGCAGAAGATTATACCTTCTTCTCAGTACCTCATGAAATTTTTTTCTAAAATTGACCACATACACAGTCACAGAACAAGTCTCACCAGATACAAGAAAATTGAAATAACCCCTGTATCATAACAGACCACTACAGATTGAAGCTGGAATTCTAGGAAACAGAAACAAAAGAAGGCCTACAAACTCATCAAAACTTAAGAACACTCTACTGAATGAAAACTGGGTTAAGACAGAAATAAGAAAGAAATTAATAACATTATAGAATTCATTGAAAATTAATGCACAACATACCAAAACTTATGGGACACAATGAGATCAGTGCTAAAAGTTCGTAACACTAAATGCTTACATAAATAAATTGAAATGATCTCATATTAGCAACTTAACAGCACACCTGAAAGCTTTAGAACAAAAAGAAGCAAACACACCCAAGGCAGGAGGAAATAAACTGAGGGCAGAAATCAATAAAAGAGAAACAAAGAGAACAATATAAAGAATCAATAAAACAAAGAGTTGGTTCTTTGAGACAATCAACAGGGTGGACAATGCCTTATTCAAACTAACAAAAAGGCAGAGAGAGAATATCCAAATTAACATATTCAGAAATGAAAAGTAGGACATAACAACAGACACCAAAGATACCAAAAGCATCACTAGGCCATACTTTAAAGACCTGTAATCTAGGGATGGATCAAGCTACACAACTGTCTTAGCTGGCTTTTTATTGCCAACTACCTATGGTGGGACACCTTGTACAGCCTTGATGCAGGGGGGGGGGCTTGGACCTGCCTCTACTATATGTATGTAGAAAGCTCTAATGCCTCCCCATGGGAAGCCATACCTTGTTGGAGGAGGAAATGGGGGTAGATTAGAGAGGAATTGTGGAGGGGTGGGAGGAGGGAAGAGAAGGGGGATCAGTGGTTTGTATGTAAAGTGAATAAAAAATTCCTTTAAAAAAGAGAAAAATCAAAACCTGTAATCCACAAAATTGGAAAATCTAAAAGAAATGGAAAATTTTCTCAATAGCTACCACTTTCCAAATTTAAATTAAGACTAGACAAACAATTTAAATAACACTATAACCACTAAGGAAACAGAAGCTGTGAATGAAAGTTTCCCAAAGAAGAAATTACGGAGCCAGTTGATTCTAGGGAAGAATTCTTCCAGACTTATGAAGAGCTAATGCCAATATTCTTCAAATTATTTCTAGAAACGTTTTATGAGACCACAGTCACTCTGATACCCAAACCAAACACAGATTCAATAAAAATACAATTACAGACCAATCTCCCTCATGAATATCAATGCAAAAATATTCAATTAAAGACTTGCAAAATGCATCCAAGGACACATCAAAAAGATCATCCACCATGATAAAATAGGCTCCATCACAGAGATGTACGTGTGTTTCAACATATGAAAGTCTGTCAATGTAATGCACCATATACCATCTGAAAGAAAAAGAAACCCACATAATTTTCTAATTAGATGATGAAAAAGCCTTTGAAAATAATCTAGCATAGCTTCATGTTAAAGAGATATCAGGGATTCAAGTAATATACATAAATATAACAAAAGCAGTATGCAGAAGGCCTTTAGTCAACATCAAATTATAAGGTGAGAAACCCAAAGCAATTGCACTAAAATCAGGAAAAACACAAAGCTGTCCACTTTCTCTGTATTTATGCAATTTAGTACTTCAAGTTCTGAGTGCAGGAATAAGAGAACTGAAGGAGATCTAGTGTATAAACTGGAAAGGAAGAAGTCAAAGTATCCTCATTGGCAGATGAAATTATAGTATACAAAAGCAATCCCAAAATATTCTACCAGGAAACACCTATACCCAAAAGATACCTTCATCTAAATGTCAAAATACAAGATTATTTTTAAAAAAAGTCATTGGTCCTCATATATACAAATGATAAACTGGCTGAGAAAGAAATCAGAGACACAATAAACTTCACAATAGCCACAAATAATATAATTTATCTTTTGAATAACTCCAACCAAGTAAGTGAAAGTCTTGTATGTCAATAACCTCAAGTATTTTTATAAGGAAACAAATAAATATCATTTGATATTGAGTATGAAATAATCTCCCATACTCACAAATCAGTAGGATTTACATGTTAAATATGGCCACAGTACAAAAACAATCGACAAATTCCTTGTAATTCCCTTCAAAATTCCAACAAAATTCTTTACATACCTTGAAAGGATAATAGTCAACTTCATATGGAAAAATAATAAACCAGGATAGCTAAAACAATATTGAACAATAAAAGAACTTCTAGAGGTATCACTATACTTGATTTCAAGCTGTACTACATAACTATAGTAAGAAAATCCAAACTGTATTGGCTTAAAAACAGAAAGGGTGATAAATAGAATCAAATTTAAGACCCAAAATATCAATCTGCAAAGCTAAGGATACCGGATTTTTGATAAAGAAGACAGAAATATACAATAGAAAAAAGAAAACATATTCAACAAATGATGTGGATCTACCTGCATGTTTACATGTAGAAGAATGCAAATAGATGCACATCTATCCTCCTTCACAAAACTAAAGTCCAAGTGGATCAAAGACCTCAACATCAAACCATATGCTGTCAACAGATAGCATCAAATGCAGAGATCCACAGCCAAACATTAGGCAGTGCTCCAGGAAGCCCAAATAAGAGGAGGAAGGAAGGATTGTAGGAGCCAAAGTGGTCAAAGGCATCACCAGAACATGACCCAAGGATTCAGCAAGGATGGGCTCATGGCCTTCAGTTACAGAGACTGAAGAGTCTATCAGGGAAACTATATGGATCTAAGCTAGGTCCTATGCATATATGATATGGTTGTGTAGCTTGGTGTTCTTCTGGGACTCCCATAATTGGGATTTGGTGCTATCTGTGATTTTTATACCTACATTTGGGACCCTGTTCCTCCTATTGGGTTTCTTTGTCCAGCATTGATACAAGTATATGTGCCTAGGCTTAGTGTTACTTGTTATGCTTTCCTCTGTTGATATCCCAGGGAAGCTTGCTCTTTTCTGAAGGGAAATGAAGGAGGGGTGGATCTGGAGAAGATGAGAAGCATGCATGTGTGTGTGTGTGTGTGTGTGTGTGTGTGTGTGTGTGTGTGTGTGTGTGTGTGTGTGTGTAGAGGGCTGCATAAGCGGAAGCAAGAGAAACTGTAGTCATAATATAATATATGAGAGAGGAATAAAAAAATCTCTGTCAGTTATTACGAAAAAACATACATGAATAAAGCTTTAGAGCTATCAGCCACAGACAAAAGAGAGAATATGACATTTGTTTTTCTGTGTCTGGGTTGCCTTGGTCAGTGTGACATTTTCTACTTCTGTCTATTTCACTGCTAATGGCATTGCTATTTACTACCAAATAGTATTCGACAGTGTACATGTGTCACAATTTCATTATCCATTCATCAGCTGAAAGACACCAGGTTGTTTCCTTTTCCTGGCTTCTGAAAATAGAACAGCAAAAAACATGACTGAGAAGCATCCATGGCATAGAATGTCAAGTTTTTTGGATATATGTCAAAGGGTGGAAATGATGTAAATATAATAGTCATGTATGGAAGTCTCCAATATATTACATTTACAAAGAAAAACATCTTTTATCTTAAAAAGGTGCAATGTAACTATTAAAAAAACACTGTGGGTAGAAAATGTTATGAATTTTTGAAATGAAGCATCAAGCAACATAAAAATTTTTGGAAACCACCCCCATAGAGAAATGAATCATCTACAGAATTAGAAGAATATATGGGCCAGTTTGATGTCTAAGTGGGTAACGGCTCTTTCTGCCAAGCTTGACACTCTGAAAACCATTGCCAGGACTCACATGGTGAGAAGAGAAAATTGATTCTAGCAGGTTTTCCTATACCTCCACACTTGTGCCATGGTGCATGTACATGTACACACACACACACACACACACACACACAGAGAGAGAGAGAGAGAGAGAGAGAGAGAGAGAGAGAGAGAGAGAGAGAGAGAGAGAGAGAGACTTACCAAATAAATGTAAATTTTAAAGAGTTAAGAGAATATTTCAATAGTATCATTGATTATAAAATAGGAGAATGAGCAAGTTTTGATCAGGCATTATGTGATTTGACATGTAAATACAGAAACTGAATAAAAATGCCATGAGAGAATGAACAGAAAATTTGAAACCATACTAATACCAAATTATAAGTTATTAAAATTCAAGAAAGGGGAAAGGAACATTGAGTTTAGGGAGGATGATGAACAATATTAAATATTTTATGAAATTCACAAAAAATTATAAAATATTTACATAAAGACAACAAAATAAAGCTTAGAAAAGTAAGGAGAAAAAATTTATTTAGAGAAAATATTGTACAACACTCTTAGGACATGAAAAAAATTGAAAATGGTCAGGTACAAGATCGTTAGATGACATGAAACAATTTCAAATCAAATCATCAAGATCACTGAGCATATAATTATCGTAAGAGATCCTGACATCAGAATGATGAAAGAGGGAAAGAACATGGTTGACTTCCAGGACAGCTAATGTCAGGCTTCTGAGCAAATACCTAGAAGACACAGGAGACCAGGATGACCAGATGAGTGGAAATAAATAACTCTGTCTATAAATGTTTACAACAATCTCCTTCAGAGATGAAGTATATAAAGATTTTTATCAGAGAAACTGCAGCAGACAGATGTTCATCACAATAAGCTCAGGAAAGTCTGTGGAATTCCTCAAGCTGAAAGAAAAGGCTAGTTATGAGTTACATGAAAAATATCTTCATATAGAAAAAGTAAAATAGCTTGCTAAAAGCAATCCAAAATAAGATGTTACAATAGTTTGCTGGTAGTACACAAATATTATCTGTAGTGTAGATGTCTAAAGAAAAAAAACCCCAAATGATTTGTCTGGTGACACATATATGTAAGAAGTCATAAATTATAACATCAAAATCTTAATACATTTTAAGGTGGTCAGGTGAGATTGTAATAAAGGAAGATATTTTTTATTTCAAAAATTGATTATCCACCAGTTGTTGTGGTCTACACTTTTAACTGCACCACTTGAGAGGCAGAGGCACGTGAATATCTGAGTTCATGGGTAGCCTGGTCTACAAAGTAAATCCTAGGAGAGTCAGGGCAACACAGAGAAACTCTGTGTTGAACAACCAGAAATTAAAAGTTTATCCAATATACGTTGATGCCTGACTCAGCCAAGGGCTGTGTCTGGGACAATCTGGGAGAGAGCTGATGGACAGGGTTCAGAGTCCTAACTTCACAATTCAGAAGGCTCACCAACAAGTCACTCACAGAAGCCACCAGCCAACACCCTATGTTGCCTGCTCTCCTGTTAGAATGAAACCTATCTATTGCAAAGGATAGTATCTCAATGTTAAAAATGGACTCACCTGCTTGGGCCAATGTCCTGAGGACTAGGAAGAGGCCTGGAAAGGAAAACTCATGTTGAACTCATCTTTCTTTTTCAGTAGCCTGGCCATCTGACATCCTTATTTCTGTTGGACCTCTGTACATTAGAATCAGAGTTTACGTAGTTAAGATGAACTCATGTTCTAATATAAACATGGATGCCAGTGTTTCTGCTGTAGGCAGATCCGGCCTCCTAGGATGATATTTCTACCTTGTTATTCCACACCCTTCATTCCCAGCATTACTCACCAGTGCACACAAGGTTTAGGAGAGCAGACAACATGGTATTCCTTCAGCTGACAAGAGGCAGAGCCAGAATAAAGCATACAGGATGTTGTGAGAGGCTTGAAGAATTTACCTGACCACAGCAAGGAAAGCTTACCAACAGAGCACATCCGTCCTCACCCCCATGTTTATTGATATTTTTCCAAAAGTGTTTCTGTGCAACCCTGGCTATCCTGAAATGCACTTTGTAGGCCAGGTTGTCTTTGAATTCCAAAGTTTACCTAATAGTATCACCCAGTTGCTTGGATTAATGGTGTATGTTCACATATGAGGGTTCATAATTGCTCAACCTTTTACCATGGCCTTGGAGGACCATAGCTTCTTGGAAATTTTTCACACTTCAACTCTTCACCCACACACAGCATTTACCTTGACCACAACTGGGTTAAACCCAACATCCTCTTGTGTAGACATTAGAAGCCAACACTGGGTCCTCTGCAAGTGCAGAAGATATTTTTGATCTCTGAGTGATCCTTCTTGCTATAATTTAGCCCAAATCCGCAGATACATGTTTCTTGTGCTGTGTTTTTTCACTTCAATGTTGAATGGTTGACATAGAAATACCTTAGAATGTTTAATATGTACAATTTGACGTGTTGCTTTGCATTCTCAGGCATTATTATATTACAAGGTTGGTTCCTGACTCTGTAGGACTTATTTGTAGCTGGAAGATTCTCCAGTCCTGCCTGGCCCTGGGGTCAGGACAAATCTCTCCCACCTGTGTCCTATAGCTACTTGGTCACAAGTAAACACAGAGAGACTTATATTATTACCAACTGTATGGGCTATGGTCATGCTTCTGGTTAGTTAACTCTCATCTTAAATGAACCCGTTTTGATTAATCTACATGTTGCCACATGGCAGTGACATTACTGGTCTGCTGGCATCTTATTGTTCCTTGGGCAGCAGTCTGGTATCTCCCCCCACTCCACCCTTCATCTCTCTGTATCTCTCCTTGGATTTCATACCTGGCTGCAAGCTTTCTTGCCATAGACCAAAACAGCTTTATTTATTATCCAATGGGAGCTACACATATTTACAGCACACAGAAAGATCTCATGAAGCTTCTTCTTTTCTGTCTAATCAAAAGGCAAGTTTTTAACTTTAACATAGTAAAATTACATATAACAAAACCGTTACCAAGCAAGAATTACAGTTACAATATCTAGTCTATTTGTATTTGGCAAAATTAAAGAAAATATTCTATCATCTATCCTATTTTTGTGAGTCTAAAGTTTCATATGTAATTTATCTTTAACATGACTAAGGAAAACTATAATTATAACTTTCTAATCTTCAACTCCATCAACGACCCCAGAAGGATATATTACCTAAGAAAACAGGAAGTGCATTGTCAGCAACTTCCAAAATTCTAGAAATGACAGAGACATCTGGCTGTGTGGACAGTCATCCAAAGTTCCTCTGTAATGTTGGGGCATCTATTTTCATCCTATAGTCCTAGAGTCTCTGGCATATCTTCCAGTGAAACAAGAAATTTTAATGACTGTTGTGCCCATTCTGGGAAAGTTTGAAAGCAGGAATCTTAACTTGCAAAGTTCAGTGGTCACCTTCCTATGTGTCCTGCATGTCCAGTTTATATATCATCCTATCAAGCAGTCAATGAAAGAGAATTTTTTTGCCCAGTGAATAACTTTTGCCACAAAGAAAGCAAACTCCATACATAATTAGTTTCTTTGGTGCCCATGATTTTCTTTGAGGTAATTGGTGCTTCCAGTAGCAGATGTGTCTCACTGTCCAGAAAAGTCTAAGTTCTTAAAACATTTTAAATGCCATATTCTGTAGGTCTTTGAAGTGTTTGAATATTATCTACCTAATTGATAATATATCTCTATATATCTAGAAAACTTAACTAACATGATTGTAAGTTTTGTTATCATAAATGACTAATTATTCTGTATTTTTAATAATAGATTACAATTTTAAATGAGTTGCATAAACATAACACCTTAAACAAGAGTAAAATATATCTATAGTATAACAAGGTCAACTTTAAATTTGTATCAATAAACCAAAATCCATAGCAATGTAAAACATTTCAAATAAGTGTTTGCTCTTTAAAAGTAGATTGAAAAATCTACCCTTTCATCCTATCATATCTATATCCTCTTCTTTTTCTTTAGAAAGAGACTGCATTAAAATCAACCCCCTTTAAATAAAAATAAACATTTATAAACAGTATTTTGTGAATTTAGGCATAGCTTCTCATACTACTTGCTGCTGGTTGGGGGAGTTGGCAATCTTATGGGGATCCTGAAATACTTAAAAATTATAGTTAAATCTTGACTATAGTAGTCTGTGAGGCTGTATCAACCTTTCAAGGGGTCTTGTTTGATCAAAGTATTTTAGCCTGGAAGTAATTCATAGTTTCTCATCTTCTGTGGAAACAAAATCAGAACCTCTTTTCCAAAGCAACATATTCTTAGATATGAATTTTGAAGTCAAGATATATTTAAAATATACATATGGGTTTAACTGAGTAGCCTTTACAATCAAATATCTCTCTCTAGTTATAAATCCTCAAAACAATATAATAATGTTTTATCCAGATTCTTTGTGTAATTTCCATCTTTATGTGGCTTAACTTTCATATTATTCTGATTGTTTCTTTAAAGATTTTATTTTTTAAAACTATTTCATTATATAACTGTCTATATTCTTTTTCCTCACTCTTCCAAGCCTACATACATTTCTACACATACTGTAAACTGTTTAGAGTTTTATTCCATCTGCATCTGTCTTATTGTGAATCTGTAATAATTTTTGACCATTGGTTTAAACTGGAGTGTGGCTAGGACAGAAGCAGGAGCTGGCTGCTGGCTCCAACCATCTCAGCTTCTTAACATGGGACAGGTATGTTTACTGCCAGCTCTGGGGGAACCATGCTCACTGCTGACTCTGGGAAGCAGTGGGTCTATGCCTCCATCCAGCAGCATGTAGCCCAGGAACCATTTTTTCTGTACTAGCAAAAGCTAAAACCACTATGTAGTACACTACATGGCTTGGAAACACCCCTCTGTACTGCAGCAGGAATGTGCCATGCTGTAGGTTAAGCCCACACATGGAGAACCCACCATTCTGTAGCTCAAGCCTGCAAGCTGCAGCATCTCTGTATCATGGCTTGCCTGAGAGATACAACTAGGAAGCTGCTTTTAGCTCTCTTTTAGAATCTTTTTAAAAAAGCTTTCTCAGGGTTTAGGTAGAAATTCTTGCTACCATGTTGGGTGACAAATGTAGCTGAAAGTTTCTCCAGTCCTGCCCAGCCTCACAGTTGGGAGACATCTCTCCCACCCATGTCCTGCAGCTTCTTGGTCCCAAGTAAACACACAGAGGCTTATATTATTTACAAACTATATGGCCTATGGGTCAGGCTTCTCGCTAGCTTACTCTTTCATCTTAAATTAACCCATTCCTATTAATCTACATGTTGCCACACAACCATGGCATTCGTGGTCTGCTGGCATCTTGTTGCTCATTGGGCAACAGGCTGTTGTCTCTCCCCACCGCCCCCGATTCTGCCCTTCTTCTCTTTGTGTCTCTGCATGGATTTCCCACCCTACTGTAAGCTTTCTGGCCAGTGGCCAAGAGCTTTATTTATTATCCAAAGGGAGACTCCACATATTCATTGCATACCGAAAGGCATCCCATAGCACTTATTCTCCAATTCCATAGGACATATTAAATACACAACAGTGAACCTAGATGAGAAACATCAATATTGTAGTGATGTATTTCTAGAAGAATCTGTCAGAGGACAAGAACCTGAAAGACATTGCAAGGAAATGGGATTTTGAAACAGGAATAACTCACTACACTCACTCTGGGAATGTACTATGTATATGTAATATTAATTATTTTCTATATTTTATTACATTGTTATGCTTTTTATATATTTCTCTACATTTTTAAACTTAAAAATTTTGTTGACAATTTTTTCCAAATAAATTAAAATTCTATCATTTCTCTTGCTTTTGCTGCTCTCAGTCTTTCCTGTATAGCTATTTTGTTTTCTCAAATATAGTTTTATCTTTAATTACATCTATGTATCTGCACACACACAGATGCACACACATATTCCTAAATCTAAACCATAATCTGATTAACCTGTATGATGTTACTTATGTGTATATAATTTTAGTGTTGAACACATTCCTAGGAAGTGCAATCTCACAGCAAACTTCATTTCTTCCTTTTCCTCTGGTTCTCACAACTCATCCACTCCTTCCTACAAGATGTTCACTCGGCCTTAGTTGCATGAAATCTGTTATAAATGGATCTGCTGGAGGTGTACAACATACAATCACATGTTCTCTATATTTGTATTTATTTCTACTTTTATAATGATGTTTTTTGAGACTAATCAAAGGTTTTTTTTGAGTTGGAGCTAGATTTATCCGTGGGTATAAAGAAAAATATTAAGATATTCGGAATGCAATTAGGAATTAGCTTATTTAGTAAAGTGGCAGTTGTAGATTTTTCCAAGGTCAAAGGCCTCACTAGCTCCAGATAGTTGGGTAGATTTCCAGAACCAGGCCACATTCCCGTGTGTTTGAGCAAAACTTGAGTCCAGTTAGACAGCTGTGATCTGCCACTAAGATACATGTGCCACTGTTGCACACTTAAGGTCACTGTGCCATGGTGGTCATGAAGAAACTAAACACAGTTTCCATCCTTTACCTTTAGAAATGCCGAAACATCAGCAATAGCTTCCTGGTATTTCTTCTTCACCATAAATGGCTCAGTGTGTCCACAGTGACTAGTTTTAAAAGTAATTACTTGGATATTAGGGAGATGGCTTATGGATTGAAACACTGTCCATCTATGGTCTCTGTCTACCTACCTATATAGTTATTTATTAATTGATCATGTTTTATCTATTATCTTCAGTCTATCAACAAACCTGCCATTCATTCATTTATGTATTTATTTATAAATCTCTCCATTATTTATTTATCAGTTATCTTTCTTCTATAGGTCATCTATTTTTGTGTGTGTATCCTTTTTTTTATCTAGGTCTAGCTCTCATATTGATCTGTATATCCATCAGCATTTATTTCCAAAATAAGCACAGTCTTGAGAACCACTCTTAAGTTTTTTGCTCTCAATACTTTCTTTCCAGAATCCCAGTGGTCACTATGAATCCCAGACGGTATGTCATAGGTTGAATAGAGACAACCAAACCCCACCGCTCAAGACCCAGGTTCAGCAACTACAGCAGAACACTAAGGAGATCACTCTATATCCTTGGATGCTACTACAGTTAGATAGTCTTGGTGCTAATAGCAGGTCTAGCTTTTGTGGGAGCCCTGTTTTACTTGCTAACTTACTTTCATTTCAGGACTCACTGAGAGGCAAGAATGTGGTGTCCTGTGTGGCCATGATGTTAATATGGCCTCAGCCCACTTAGCTTCCTGTCTGTGTGTTCAAAACAATAGATATTTGTGATAGAGTAGAATGCACAGGATGGTGAGTTCTGATAACCTGACCACATATTTCTGTATCTGTTAATCCAAAGGCAAAAGAACAGTTCCTTCTTGAAATATTTAGTTCTCAATTGATCCTGACTGGAGTCTTAGGAGAGACAGAAGAGTCCTTCATTTTCTATTTCTGACATTTATGAAGGTTTTCCTCAAAGCATGTCTTTCAGTGCTCAAATTTCTGATTCTTTTTCACCTTAAATTTCTTTTTAATTTTTTTCTGGCAGGCTTTATTATGCAGTTCAGTTTCCATCCAGTTTATTAAGCACAGACTGGCCTTACACTCAAGTTTCTTCCCCTTCAGCCTGCCAAATGCTGGGAATATTCGTGTACATCAACACAATTTTATTTAACCACTTTTACTATATTTTTAATTAAAACAATGTTTATTTGACTCACAGTTCCATCATTGTGAGTGAGTCACAGAGATATTCCCTAGAGACAGGCAACTGGTCACATTAATCCACAGTTAAAAAACAGAGACTAATTAGTTCATGCTTATGTTCAGCTTGTTTTCTTCACTTTTAAACAGTTCAGGATATCCCACTTAGGGAATTCTCTTATTCTTTAAATAGTGGGAAGGTCTTCTCACACCAATTAAACTAAACAGGTAAAATTTCCCCAGACATGCTCATAGACCAAATCTTTGTGATTTAGACCAATTCTCTGTCAGACTCTATTTTGAAGTGATTCTGGATTATGGCAAGTTGACTTTTAAAATATATATAACAATAGCAGAAAAATTAAGATAACACTACCAATTAAAATTGCCTAAAATATTTGGACCCAAGTCTTACCACTTTATCTAACTATATCAACCAATCATGAGAATACATGTGAAAAAGGACTGTTAGTCTTCAGCACACCATGGATACAGTTGCATATTCATGTTTATTGATTTACTAGGTAATCACAGCCATTGTGAGTTTATTTGCATAATAGTCATGTCATGTTTAGAAACCAGACTTTCTCAACACTCTTCCCCATAGTCTGGATCTTACATTCTTTTCACTGGGTCCTCTTTTGTGTTGTTTCTGAGTCCTGGAAGAGGTTTATGAAGATGTTTCAAGGTTACTGTTCTTCTGAGAGGTTAGGGAAATGAGGGAGCATTGAATATGACCCAAATACAATGTACACATATATAAAATTTCTTTCCAATTAAAAATTCTTATATTAAGAAGATTTCTACTTTCCTTCCAATGACTTTTTTCTAGTTTTCTCTCTCTTACACACACACACACACACACACACACACACACACACAAAACAAAACACACATATCATCCCTTACTCTCTCTCACAGACATATACAGATTGACACATATGTGTACAGATGTTATAATGAAACACAATACATAGTATGCTAACTTAAAAAGTTAATAAAAATCTAAAATATTACTTTTAAATATATTTTACACATATAAAAATATGCAGTGTTTATCTTTCTGAATCTGACTTATTTTGCTAAACATAATGATTTCATGTTGCATCCGTATTCTTGCATTTGATTTAGAGTGCATAAAATTTTTAAGTCCCATGGCCTTTGAAAACCCTTCTCTGCTGCTTTCATGGAAGGCTACTTGGATTAAAGAGACTTCAAATAAAATTCCATCTTCAGGTTCTCACAGTTCCTGTATCCTTAACGCTTGGGACATTGAAGCTGAAGCAGGATGTGCACAAGTTGGAGGATACTTAGTGAGTCCCTTTATCAAATAACAGACAGACAGGCAGGCTGGCAGGCAGGTACACACACACACACACACACACACACACACACACATACACACACACACACGCACACACACACGCGCACACACACACACGCACACACACACAGATGTATCTCACAGTCACAGTATGAAAATGCAAAAAGAACATATGGCATAGTATCCTACTTGTGCTTTGTTTTGGTTTGGTTTTTGGTTTTTCAGTTTGAAACAAGCTATAGCCATTTGGGAAGTGGTACACTCAACTGAGAAAACTCTTCCACATCATTACCCCTAGGCAAGTCTGTTGGCCATTGTTTTAATTCATGGTTGATGTAGGATGGCCTAGACCGCTGTGGGTGTCACCACTTCTCAGCAGGTCATCCTAAATTGTACAAGAAAGTAGGCTGAGCAAGGCATGAGGAACAATCCAGTATGTGGTGAATTTTCATTGCATCTGCTGCTATTCCTGCCTTCAAATTTCTGCCTTGGCTTCCCTCAGGGGATTGTGACCAGGGATATGTAAGATATGTCATCCAAATAAGCTCTTACCTCAATGAGCTTTTGGTCATGGGGTTTTATCACAGTAAATGGAAACCATATATAAGATTGGTAGTGTGTACATAAGTTGTGTGACTCCTTTTCAGAAGATAAGTGCATTCATCTGTTGATCCCAATATGGTACCAATGACAGGTCAAATAAATGATCCTTTTAGGTCTATTTTGCTGAACTACTGTATTTATTAGAATTACTTACAGAATTATGGTCTTATGGGCCTGGTTTTGTTTAGAGCTTCACCAGTTTGAGCATTTATACTTTTTTGTTCCACAAAGTATTGCTTTTTTGGAATAAAAAGTATTGTTACTTATTTTTAGATCAGTTTAATACAGTAAGATTTTGACAATTTCTGTCTTTCTGTTGTGTGTGTTTTATACATCTGAGTTTTTTCTTTTTTGACATTAAGATATTTTTAGTGTATAAAATAATGGCACCATGATATTTTCATACATACATACTGTCCCTTGCTTATATCTCCTCCCCTACTATCTTCTCTGTTCCTCTTTCTTACCACAGAACTCAGTTCCTATCCCCAAACTTCTCCCATTTCTTCTGCTTTTATAACAAAAACACATAAAGACAGATTGGGTGAATTCACCATAAGAAAGTAAATATACATTTCATGTCACACACACACACACACACAAACATCCACTCACATTTAAATCTAGATTATGCATATCGAAGAAATTGTCATATTTATCTTTCTTTTCCTAACTTATTTTATTTATCTTGATGACCCCCAGTGCTATCCACTATCCTTCAAATGGCATCACTTCATTATTCTTTATGGCTGCATAAAAATCCATGTGAGATATGTACACCACATTTCTTAACTCACTCATGTGTTGACAGGCATCTAGCCTGGTTCCCTGTCTTGGATACTGTGAACACAGTGGCAATCGACATGTGTGTGCAAGTATTATCAGCTTTCAGTATTAGATACCTTTAGGTACACACCAAGGAGTTATTACTGATCTTTACTACATCATTTTTTCCTTCTCAGATCAGGTTTTTATTTTCAGAAAAATTTCAACATATCAGTTTTAATTATATCAATGTGCATGTATATTTGTATGTTCACATATGCATTAGATCCTCTGGAAATGGAATTAAAGTTGGTTGTGAGCAATCACACATGGGTGACAGGAACTGAACACAGGTCCTCTTCTACATCACAAGCACCCTTAACTCATGAGCCATTTCACTAGCCCTACTCTCAGTAGTTTTTGTAGCTACCATTTTCAGTGTGTATGCTGTGCAGGGCAGGATATTCAACTGTATGATTCTTAGGTTTGGCACTTTCATAGTACCCCAGATTTCCTGGATGTTTTGTGTTCAGAATGTTTTAGACTTAACATTTTCTTGACTGACTGATTAATCTATTTCCTCTATTATTTCCACTATGTCTGAGATTCTCTCTTCCATCTCTTATATTCTGTTTGTGATGCTTACATATGTAGTTCCTGTTTACTTCCCCAGATTTTCTATTTCCAGATTTCCCTGCTGTTGTGTTTCTTTTTTGATTCTATTTCCATTTTCATGTCTTGAATGGTTTCATTCATCTGGGTTTTTTGTTAATTTTCTTGGCATTATTTATGAGATTTATTTATTTCATCCAATTTTTATTTGTCTTTTCTTCAATTTACTTGAGGGATTTTTAAAAATTTCCTCTTTAGCGACTGCTATCATCTTCATAAATTTGATTTTGAGGTCATTTTCTTATGCTTCCCCTGGCTTGGAATGTTTAGGTCTTGCTATTGTAAGATAGCTGGGCTCCAGTGGTACCATGTTGCCCTTTCTGATGTTGATTGTGTCCTTATACTGGCATTTTGGCATCGGGTTTTTGGATGATGATAAGTCTACATGCTGGTTCCTGAGTTTGCCACAACTCTTGATGTTTTACTGGAGGTCAGGCTGTTTCTAATAACCCAAGATAATACACCATCCATTGCCTGCTAGCACACCTTACACCATGCCCCAAAGCCTCAGACTGCACCCTTTATCCTGGGTTCCATTTTCCAGCCTACAAATTCAGCAGAAGTCTTCGGCTTTACGGGAGGCCAGGCTGGTTCTAGGTACCCAAGGTAAAACACTGCCCACTGCCCACTAACATTCCTTAAAGCCCACCCAACAGCTCCCGTCAGTACCCCTTCCCCTAGGCTCCATATTCCAACCCACAACTTCAGCAGAAGACTTCTGTTTATCCAAAGCCAGGCTGGTTCTTAGGACCCAAGGAAAGAAACTGCCCACTGCCAGCTTGGACTCCATAAACCTGCCCCAACAGTCCCCAACTGCTCCTTCTTCCCCAAGCTCCATATCCCAGCCCACAACTTTGGCAGAAAACGTCTACTTTACTGGAGGCCACAATATATTAAGAATCCCAGAGACTAAGCGGGTATCCTGAGCCCCAGAGGCCACATGGGCTCTTGGAACCTCAGAGCAACTTTTGCACCCAAAACTCACAGATGTCTCACAGGCTACACAATACCCAGGGGAGGTACCCTACTGGATCTGAAGACTTTCTAGTCACCAGAAACACTGGCCACTAAGGTCAGAAGATCTGAGAGAAAAAAAGAAGCCAAAGAACGAAACACCTATCCAACAATGACAAACTCAGGAGACAACACTATTAATAAAGTTTAACAAAGAAGGGATTCTTATTCATATAGTGGCACCACGTACATATCTGGGACTTGGGATTCCTGAATGCAGCACCCAGACACCTCAGTCAGGTGATTTTAAAAGCCAGGTACCTAAAGTAAACATTCTGTCTATGTGTAAACAAAGTATCATCTAGTACAAAGAAACCTTTTATTTGGAGAAACAGAAAAATAATTGTTATATGTATAACATATCAGGCAATTAAAAATAAAAACTAAGCAGATTTTATCATGTGCAAATTCAATTTTTATATCTAGTTCTTTTAATTACAGAAACTTCCAACTTTCAACATATAGTTAGCCATCAATATAACGTTAGCCATCCCAATGCATGAGGAAATAATTATGGGAGCATGAGTGAAACAGAATTTGATGCACCCCCAAAAGCCAATGCCAACATGGGTGACGCTACAGGAAACCTGAATCCCTGCAGCTCCCTACATATTGTGCAGCTTGGTAAACTTGAAGGTCTCCTCTGCTTTTGTTATTACTCATGCAAAATTAGGGAGGACCCCTGTGAATTGTGTATGTCTCAGGATCTTCCTGAGTCTTTTGAAGTTTAGTTTACTTCTGGTGTCTTAATGATTTCTCCTCCAAAAGGCAATATTTCAATTCAGAGGAGCTAACTTTTCTTTTTTTATATATTTATTTTATTTTACAATACTATTTAGTTCTACATAACAGCCACAGATTCCCTTGTTCTCTCCCCTTCCTGCCCCCTCCCCTTCCTCCCAGCCTACCCCACATTCCCACCTTCTCCAGAGCAAGGCCTCCCCCGAGGACTGAGATCAACCTGATAGACTCAGTCCAGGAAGGTCCAGTCCCCTCCTCCCAGATTGAGCTGAGCATCCCTGCATAAGTCCCAGGTTTCAAACAGCTAACTCATGCAATGAGCCCAGGGCCTGGTACTACTGCCTAGATGCCTCCCAAACAGATCAAGCCAATCAACTGTCTCACCTATTCACAGGGCCTGATCCAGTTGGGGGCCCCTCAGTCTTTGGTTCATAGTTCATGTGTTTCCATTCATTTGGCTATTTGTCCCTGTGTTTTATCCAACCCTGGTTCCAACAATTCTCGCTCCTATAAACCCTCCTCTTCTCGCTAATTAGACTGCCGGCGCTCCACCTGGGGCCTAGCTGTGGATGTCTGCATCCAGAACCTGGAAACAACCTAGATGCCCTTCAACTGAAGAATGGATAAATAAATTGTGGCACATATACACAATGGAATACTACTCAGCAGAGAAAAGCAATGACATCATGAGGTTTGCAGGCAAATGGATGAATCTAGAAAAAATCATCCTGAGTGAGGTGACCCAGACTCAGAAAGACAAATATGGTATGTACTTACTCATAGGAGGATACTAGATATGGAACAAGGATGACTGGACTGCTACTCACATCACCAGTGAGGCTACCTGGAAAATAGGACTCCAAGAAAGACACGAGGATCGCCCAATGATGGAGAAATGGATGAGATCTACATGAACAACCTGGACATGAATGGGGGTAATGAAGGGCAAGGGTTGAGGAAAAGAGAGCGGAGATCCCAGCTGGATCAAGAACAGAGAGGGAGAACAAGGAATAGGAGACCATGGTAAATGAAGACCACATGAGAAAAGGAAGAAACAAAGTGCTAAAGAGGCCCACAGAAATCCACAAAGATACCCCCACAAAAGACTGCTGGCAATGGCCGAGAGACAGCTTGGACTGACCTATTCTGGTGATGGGATGGCCAAACACCCTAATAGTTGTGCCAGAAACCCCATCCAAGGACTGAGAAACTAACTTTTCAATAGGAAGGTAATTGAATGATGGGAGTAGGAGGTGTTTATTTCAACCACATCTTAGAAAATGTTTCAATATTGGGGAAGCCTACATTGAAATATTAAAGAAATATGAAGATTCTTCTGGTGAGAGAAGACTTTGACTTACAGCATTTAGGGTACACAGTACAGCAAAATATAAAACCCAATGTTAAGAGTGGGCTTGGTGAATGACATCAGCAGGAATGGTGGAAAGTCAATATAGGGTAACTGGGTATGAATTATGATCAATATAGATTTTATACATATACAAATTTGCCTTGAAAACCATTATTTTGTATAACATTATTACATATTAGCAATATAGAGTGAGCCTCCTGTTGATCTGCAATTGTAAGATACTTTATATAGCTTCAAGTAGGTCAACAATTTACAGGTAGAACGGTTGTAGTGGTCTGCCAGAGTGAAATGAAATACATACCTAAGTACTAAGCAAAAGAGTTTGATTACTTTGGAGGAATTAATGAGGACCATACCTTCATAAGTAAAGGAAAGTCACTTTGAGAACCATATGAGAATAATAAAGAATGGTCAAAAAATTATAGACCTCTGTCTTCACATTCCAGCTGCTGTTTCACTGCATCTATCAGTCTTTATTGGAGAAAGGACTGTGGTCCCCACAGAGGACTTCCTCAGAACTTTCTTTAAGAGCTCATGGGATGAAGAAGATCTTTCATCTCAGCGTAACATTTCCTGACTTCCATGTACACACTGGGATCTGTGGAAAAGTCCTTGGGAATCTGGAAATTGGGAGCGGTCAATTTTTGTTTGAAGATCATCTGATCAAATTCTAAGTATTCCACATCCTGCACTTCTTGTCTTTCAGGATCCTAGGAATAGGTAAATGTCAAGTGATGTTGTGTGCACACATTCTTGCAGAGAATGAAAGAATATTAAACTGTATGGAAGAGGGCAGACTCAGGAGGACCTACCTGTCTGTTCAGTGTTGTTCTCATGTCAGAGTCCTGGTCCATGATGGCTGCATTGTTAGGACACAGAAGTAATCAAACACCCATAATAAAGGACTTCTGCACTCTCATTTTAAATCCTAAGTGCTAGTGAGATGTATGGAAAAAACCAAGTTTGCTCCACTGTGGCAAATTAGAATCAGATTTTCTGCTGCTCTATATTCACAGTCACATCCCACACATGGTATACCCTAATAATTCTTTCTTTAGCATATTCTCTCTCCCCCTTACTCTCTTTTGTAAAACCTTCTCTTCAATATTAGCTTTGGATGTGAAGATGCCGAAGATTCATTGAAGAATTAGTCAGTGGTCTGAAAGCTGAGGGGAAGAGCAAGGACTCTATTTCTCTCTAGAAATCCCTGCCTCAGTTTCCCTGTCTTTGCCCAAGTATCATTTGTAAATGAAGAAAACACACCTGTATTTCTCCGGTCTTGGTTCCTCATGTTACTCAGTTGACACTCACTGGCTTGTTCCTGAGACTTGCTCTTTTTGGCCAAGTAACAAGAATAAAGCAGGATGATGAGGAAGATAAGGATCATGGTCACTGACAGGCCAATCAGAATATGCATGTTCCTGTGAATATCTGGAAGAAGACATGAACCTAATAAGAGGCAAATCTTAATGTCCACATTTTGACAAATTGCATAATATTTATTGATTGATGGATAATTGATACAATGCTGCTTTAGGACAAGAGTCTTGATGGAGAACCCACCAATAATGTTCTGCTTAATGGAAAGAATATTAAACTGACTCCTAATGACTTATCATTACACCCATATATTAATTCCTTTCTCAATTCTCATCAAGGTAGTTTATATTTGTGATAGATACTGATTAATACAGATACCACAACTTCATAAGCGGAGCTGAGCCAAAACAGGAACTCTAGATTTTTTGTTCCCTAAGTTTCCACAATGGAGAAGATGTATCATTTACTCACTAGTTTTGGAGTCTGGCTCTGTGCATGAAGTGCAGTTTCTTGTTGAGTTAACTAGAGAAGGGGACAAGAGAGGGAGAGAGTTCATCAGAGGATGTCTGCCTTCCCTTAAGGAAAGTTTTTTAAATTTGGACAGTAACCAGCACCCACTCTGTCTCTTACAGGATTCCTATTATGTAGTTTTCCTTGTGGATTTTCTCCTTGGATTTCAAATTGTGATGAGACAATAGGGAATGTATGTGAGGAAGAGATCAGGAGGACTGTACCATCTCTGATCTGCCCAAACTGATGCCAATCGTATCACTAATGAGTCTGTCCTGGCTTTTTTTTATTCTCCCTGAACACATACACATCCCAGTGTGACTGGCCAAGCAGCATAAGCACTGTTTGGGAGGCCCCTTGTCTATTATTTCATAATCTGATAGCCATTCTCAAATTCCATGTCTTTTAAAAAAAATCTTAAATGAAATACAACTATCTCACTTTCATCTCTCCATCCCCTCCCAGCTAAACTTTCTCCAAGCTTTTCCACACACCCCTTAAGTTGAAAGCCTATTTTTCTTTGATTAATATTGTTACATGTGTTTAGACACACACAAATATATATATATATATATATGTAAATGTGTATCTTACTGAGTCCATTGTTTATATATATATATATATATGCATATATATATATATGTATTATAAAATAACTCCCAGTAACCCTTTTCTGTAGCTGCCTAAGAACTTTCTCTCTATCATCAGTACAATGATTCTCAGATATGCCTTTAGTATTTCATTAGTCATATTTGTATGGCTTTCATACCTGTGACAGGAATGTACAATGGGTCACTTGAGGATGACCACACATTGGAAGAGTTACGGAAAGAGCCATAACATCTATAGGTCCCTGCCTGGATCACATAGCCAAGACAGAAATTGGCCTGAAATGTCTCATTGTGGCTCTTAACTACAGGCAGCCCATGTCCCTGAGGCACTCCTTCTCTGGAGAGATGGAACATGTCAAACTGATGGTCAGACACACAGGACAAGGTCATGTTCTCTCCTGACGTCACCACAGGGTCTATAAGGGCTGAAAGAGAAGGTTTCTTGTATAAACCTGGAAGAAAGGAGGCAGAGACATTTAGAGGGGCTGTTCTTTACCAGTGTTTATTTCCTCCTCATTTCTCTCTCCTCCTTCCTGGTCTCTGATCTCTGTCTGTCTGTCTGTCTGTCTGTCTGTCTCTGTCGCACCTATATCTCTCCTTTTTTCTACTTCATGATTTTCCCCTCTCCCTCTTACCTCCTATATTGTTTTATCGAGGCTCTGAATTCAATCCTGCAATCATACATTGTACCCCATTTTTTGCTTTTTGCCAGTGTCTGCCTCTATATGCATTGGTTCATACCATCTGTGTTTTTAAGTTTGTTTTCATTAACATGTTAACTTTATATAGCTATTGAATGCCTTATGAAAATTTCTTGTATATATATAATGTATTAGTGTATTTATTTTCAATAAAAACTTGAAATTAAAATATAATTAAAAATTTTCTGGCCTCTTTTTCTTTAAGTGATGTCTCATATATATTTATATATGTAATGTGGATCATATTTATGCTGTTATTCACTCTTGTCCACAAACTTACACTGATTCCATTGTTATATTTTGTCCTTTCAGTTTTTCCAAATGTTTTGTCAATCAATTCTTTTAATTAGAGGCACAGGTTATTTTGTTTTAATTAGAGTGCAGTGTAATGGATTTCGTTAAGTCATCCTCAGAGAGTTCTTCCTGGTTCCCTCACTTGTACCACCTTTGCTGGTCCTTTCCCCCCATTTACTCTTCCATGGCATGTGTATTCCACCTCTTTCCCCATCCCTGCTTGTAAATCTCCTCCCTCCTCATGGTTAGTTTCTGATTTCATAACCTATAACTCCTTCATCCTATGTATGCTGATAATCCAGAATCTGACTTCATTCTATGTTTTTCATATTCTATCTTGTCTCTTTTTGCAATCCATTTTAATTAGTCTCTCTTTTCAAAGCACAGGATGTTCTATGAAATGTGTTTGTTTCCCTTGGTCAGGGGACAAGATGATCTTCCTTCTCTTGTTTCTCTTAGCATGTGTACTATTCAAGTGTGATCTACCATCTGCCTCCCTAGTTTTGTCTGGAAACTTACAGCATTTGCCATTACTTCTCCACCTCTACTTTCAAGTCTTCCATTCAAGCTTAAGACTTTTACAGGTTTTCTCTTCCCATGCCATGCTTATTATTTCCTCAGCCCTTTCCATCTTTGAATCTTTCTCTCAGGCCCTGTCTGAGTTACTGTGTGCATATATTTCCATGTCTCTGTTTTACATGTGTCTGCTTATCCCAGCAGGCACCCCATCAGATTTTTTCCTTAAGCCATCCTCAAATGTCTGAATAACTTAGAACATGAACTGACAAGAGTTTGGTGATATGGAGAACAGACAGTGATTGGTGATCTACTCAGTTACCCAAGGTAATGCTCTTCTGGGATGAATAATGGGTCAACCACAAGAAAGGAATCATGACAGTCTAGACAGAAATTCTAAGGGTGCCATCTGTACTAAGACTTCAGGACTCATGAAGAACCAGCCCCACCCTTCACATGAACTCAGGTCAGACTTATAATATGTCTATGTATTCTTGCAGATGTCCTGTGTCTGTAGAAGGCAATCAAAATCCTGCACTTTCAAGGCCTTTGAACATTAGGAAAAGGACTTCATTGTCTTTTATTCATATCAAGCTCATCAAGCTGCCTCTTTCTCCTTACTCCCAGTTATAACTCCTTTGATTTCCCTGTAGCTGTGCCTTCCATTGTAACCAGTGGTCTGTTTTTTTATCTCTGTTTTCATTGTTCATGTCAGTAATAAACTCACCAAGGCTGCCTTTCTCTAAGTTTGACACCCTCATATTACTCATGACATCCCAGGACATGCAGTCTATAGAATAATTTCTTTGCACCACAGAGAGGATGAAGGGTAGATAACACCCTCTTACCTGTGATCTTTATGTCAACAGGGTCACTGGATTCGGACCACTCATATGGTGTTTGATTGTAAGAACCATAGCATGTGTAAGTCCCAGCATGGTCAGGTGTCACAGGACCTATTGAGAAGTTGGCATGGGACCCCCCAAGATGAGATTCTGCAGAAAGCTTGATAGAGTCCTTGGTTATCTTATTTTTGTGTAGAGTCAAAATGAAGTTGTCAAACATAATCTCTGAATGACACTCCAGGTTCACCTTCTCTCCTGAATTTACCAGGAGAGTTGGCAGGGCCAAGAAGAAAGGCTTCCTGTAGATTCCTAGAAACAAAGAGATTGTGAGTATGAACCTGACACCAATCTATGAATCCTAGAAAACCTATGGTTTTCCCTCCTTCAGCTGTTTTTCCTGTCTGTGTCCCGGTGTCCTTGTCTCTGTTTATGTTAACTTTGTAAACAGACTCCTCCATCATTCTCTGAACATTTCCCACTTCTATGACTCTTGTAGCAGCACAACATTTTCCCTTGGCTTCTTGTGAGAGTGTATCTGCTGAACCTGTCTACCCTAGCCACTATTGTCCCTTTCTAAGTTCTGGGAAGGCACAAGATATGGCAAGCTTCCTGCCAGGTTCCGTAATGCGTCCTTTAGATGCTACTTTGGACTAAGTATAATCATTGGCAAGATAACAGAGTTAATAGTAAAGGTTGGTATCAGGGAATCTCTTCTGGCCTTCTCTACAGATCAAACTTCTGTAAGGCATTCCAAATCTGACATCATGAGCATTATTTCCTCCCAAAATATTACCTTCCTGACTTTATTGACTGCTACACTTTCCTGCTGAGTTCTTTATTTGCCCTTGATTGAATTCCTGTATTATTTTCCAGTCACTACCATAACAAATTATACAAACATGATTCTTAAAAAGAACACAAGTGTTTTGAAGATCAGAATTATGAAACAAGCCCAAATAGCATAAATCAGTTATATGCAGGAATATGATACTGCTGAAATCACTAGGGAAGTATCCATTATTTTTGCCTTTCAGCTTCCAGAGGCCTCATGCAATCCTTGGCACTTGGACCCTCCTCCACTGTCAGAGTTAGCAATAAATTGTGTCCTTCATACTGATTTGTTTTGCCTACAACTGCATTTTTCTTATTTTGTTAAAAGTATTCTTTTTGTTCTACAGGGACAGGATAATTCAGGACATTCTCTCGTCCTGATGTCAACTTGCTAGTCCTTGAATTCCATATTTAACCCCAATTTTCCTTGATTTGTTTAACACTTAGGAAGTGTTAGGGACAAGAAAGTGCATGTCCTTGGGTTTATGTTATGGCCATAGCAGTATCCAATTCCCTGTGTTAAATATTCTTTATAATGATGAGACTCTGCCTAATATTCCTTGGAAATTCTAAGGTTGGGTGGTTTGGGGTGAATGAAGGGACACTCAAAATATAGACTCTCACCTGAAATTATGATATTCAGAGGGTCACTGTGTGATGACAATTCATTAGTGTATTGATGACTGTTACAATAGCATCTGTATGTTCCAGAATATTCTGGAGTCATAGGACCCAAGACATAGTTCTTTTGGAATATTTCTTCATGTAACTGAGGTACAGCAGCCCCAAATTCTTTGTACAGCTTGAATGTCAAAGACTCATTATGAGTGTCACAGATAAGAGTCACATTTTGTCCCTGAGCAACAACATGGCTTGGTAAGGCAGACAGTGAAGGCTTGTCATGACTTCCTGCAGAAAGATGGACAGAGTAAAAAATGTAGTGATGCCCATTCATCCTCAAGAACTGAGCCTCAAATTTTCATGGCTTTGGGGTCCTACATATAACATTTTTCTGAATTGAAACACCCCTGTTTCAATATGAGAGGCTGAGATGTTCAGGTGATAAACAAATATTGTATGGACTGGAAAGTAGAAACTTGCAACATTCACCAGTGGCCCTTCCCAGCTCTATAGAAAGACTAAACTACTGGGCCAGCTGAGCTCTCCTTGTTAATATCTAAGACCTGCTGAGTTGTATTCAAGTTGTGCAGAGTTCTACAGGGTTTTGGTTTTCATGATAATTACACATAGTGAGGTGTGCTTTAAGTAAAGCTTTGAGTCATCCCTTGCTTCTGAAAATAGCCCTGTTACTCATACTACTATTAGTACTCTTGGTGAATCCACAGATTCACATATTTGGAATCTGGTGCAATTATTGTTTGCTCTGTCATAGGTTTCCTTTATGGGGTGAGCAGACTTGTATGTATCACATCTTTCCAAGGAAACTACCCAATACAATAAGATAATTTTCCTGTAATGAGTGCTCCCCCAACTAAAACATTTCATATGGTATATCTTTCTATTATGCTAAGATATATTACCTAAGATTTTTGCTTAAGTATTAAATAACAAAGAAGATTTGGTCATAGAAAATGTAATCTCAAAAGAAATCATATCAGATGGTTAGAGGAAAAGATTCATTTGTGATATGACAGATAGGAATTGTGGTCACTAATATGGCAGAAAAGGAATGCCCTTGATTTACCATCACTAATCTAGATATGTCACAATACTCAGATTAGAATTACATTGTGATTTTTCTAGACCTAAATGATGAGGATGAGCCAGCCCATAGGACCACAGAATTGAGAAAATCCACAAAAATTGGAGGGAAGAGTCCTTGGAAGTACAGTGTCCCTAAGGCACTCTTGCATAGAGTTTCATTCACAGAGGTTATACTGGCTCATTTTTCTACACTAAGAGTGGTAAGTTAGAGGCAGATATATATTTTTTCCACCTTTTCAAAGCTCCTGGCATGATAAAAATTGAAAATATAGTATTGTTCTGCTACTTGGATCACTTGGTGATGAAAAGGATTTGGACTCATGATTGACAGCCCATGCATCTTGGTCCATGTTCTGTGTCCACATGGTGGATGTTCCTGAGGAAAGAGACAATAGCAAAACACTACAGTGAAGACAGTATGGACTCCAGACAATGATGGCATCTTGCAACACTGCCCTGGTAGAGGCGATTGTGGACCCAGTGAGAAACTGTCCCTGATTGTGGAGTGTGGTCAGTGATCTTACTGAACCAGAAGCCCAAGTAGCAACAACATCTGATCTCAAAACAAAGGATGCAAGCTAGTCAAACAGCAGACATTGACACCAAGGTCATCTGGTACAAGATTGCAACCAATTTGCTCAACTTCGTTCTCAGGTTAGACTATATAGCAAAGGTCTATTTCCAACCAAAGAACTTCTGCATGTGGCAGAGGAGGTGCTTCTCTTCAATACGCAGGTGTGTTTGTGTCAGAACTTAAATATGAATCAGAGAAGTCAAACATTAACAGAGAACAATGGTGAGGTTCTGGTAGTGAGCACAGAGGAAACAAAGACCTATGGAGCCCATAATAAATAATTCACAGTAGTGTTTTATCTTTAATGAAATGACAGAATTATAAGAAACCATGACTAAAGATTTAGAGCTATGAAGCACAAATGAGGGGAAAAATGTTGCAGTTTTTTTCTGGAACTGGGTTGCCTCACTCAATATAATATTTTATAGTTTCATTTATTTTTCTCAGATCTTCATGGTCACTGTTACTTACCACTGACTACTATTCTAAGTGAACATGTAATATATTTTTGTTATCCATTCAACTGCTGAAAAACATTAAGTTGTTTCCTTCTCCTAGCTGTTGAGAATAGAGCAGCAAAGAACAAAACTGAAAAAGCATCCATGCCTTAGTCTGTCAGGTTATTTGGATATATGCCAATGGGTAGAAATGATGCAAAGATAGTTTTCATGTATGAAAGTCTCAAGAAATTAAACTTAAAAAGAAAAGTATTTTATAAAACAATAGCCATGTTCTAACTATGTAGAAGAGAAACTGTTAGAATATTTTATAATATTTGGAAATGAATCATTGAACAACATAAAATTTGGTAACATCCCTTTTAGGTAAACAATACAACTACTGAATTGGAAAATGTGTGGGCTAGCCTGATGTCTAAGTAGGAAAGGTTCTTGCTACCATGCCTGACTCTCTGGAATCCATCGCTGGGACTCATGTGGTGAGAGGAGATAGATAACTGATTCAAGAAGGTTGTTCTTTGACCTCCACACTTGTGCAATACTCCATGTATGTAAAATAGCACACACACACACACACACACACACACACACACATGAAAACACATTCATGTAGGTGCACATGGGAGTGTCTCAAGTAAATGCAAAATTTAAAAAAGTTAATAGTGTTTCAATAATACACTTGATTCAATAGGAGAATGAGTGAGCTTACATCAGACATTATGCAACCTGATGGATAAATACAGAAACTGAATTAAAACATAATGAAGAAGAATGACAGGATTTTTTGATACTACCCAAATACCAAATTATCAGTAATAAAAATCAAGAATGTGTAAAGAAATAGAGAGGTTTCCTTGGATGTGGAGGGGAGGGGATGGAACTAGGATGAGTTTAGGCAGGAGATGAATATAACTAATATACATTGTGTTCTCAAAAAATAATAAAATGTTAAAAGAAGAAATAACAGCACTAATAAAAATAAACAGAAAAAAATGTAGAGAAGAAAGTATAGAGCATTCTTGAATATGGAGTAAAACTTACATGGTCAAGAACAAAAAAGATCAAGTGACACAAAAGAAATTCAACCCAAATAATAATGACCAGAGAGCATATAATTATAATAAGAGATCCTGAAATCAGAATGATAAAAGAAGCAAAGAACACACGTGGGACTTCCAATACAGCTCATGGCAGACTTCTGAGCAAAGACCTACAGGCCTCAAGAGGTTCAGGATGATATATTCAATAAGGTAAGTTGAAAAAAACAAAGAGACACTGCCTATAAATGTCAGCAACACTGATCTTCAGAAATGGGGAAAATTAATTTCTTAGAAAAATAGTAGCAGACAAAGTTCATCACAATAAGCACAGGAAATGCTATGAAGTTAAGCTGAAAGAAAAGGCTGCTAATGAGTTACCTGAAAACATATTCATGTAGAAAAAGCAAAAGTAGCTCAGTAAATGCAAGCCAATATAAGAGTTTGCAATAGTGTGCTGGTGGTATACAAATTCTATCTGTAGCACAGATGTTTGAAGAAAAATAATAACTTCAGTGGTTTGTCAAGTGACACACATATTCAAAAAGTCATAAATTATAACATCAAAATCTCGAAATATGTGGGGGTGGTCATGTGATAGTGTAGCAATAGGGAGGATTATTTTTTATTTGAAAATATTGATTATCCTCCCGGTGTTATAGACCACTCTTTTAATCATAGCACTTGGGTGTCTGAGGCAGGGCAATATCTGAATTCATGGGCAGCCTGTTGTACAAAGTAACTTCTAGGACAGCAGGGCTCCACAGCAAAACCCTGCCTCAAGGAGCCTCCATGGGACTGGACTAGGCCCTCTGAATAAGCAAGACAGTTTTGTAGCTTGATATGCTTAAGGAGCCCCCTGGCAGTAGGATCAGGATCCATCCCTGGTGCATGAGCTGGCTTTTTGGAGCTCACTACCTATGCTGGGACACCTTGCACAGCTTTGATGCAGGGGGAGGGGCTTGGACCCGACTCAACTGAATGTACCAGGCTCTGCTGACTCCCCATGGGATGGCTTACCTTGTCAGAGGAGGGAATGAGGGGTGGGTTTTCCAGGGGAGAGACTGGGGAACAGGAGGAAGGATGAGAGGGGGAATCTGTGGTTGGTATGTAAAATGAATAAAAAATTATTAATAATAAATAAAGAAAGACCACAAAAATTTATCTGGTCAAAGTTGATGCCTAACTCAGCCAGGGGCAGTTTCTGAGAGTTTCTGGGAGAGAACTGAGAGGCAGGTTTCTAAGGTCTTACCTTTGAAGTTCAGAAAACTCACCAAGGAGTCACTCACAAGATCCACCAGCCAACATTCTGTGATGCTTTTTCTCCTGTCAGAATGAAACTTATCTATTGGGAAGGGTAGTATCGAAAGGTTTTAAGGATAGACTCACCTGCTTGTACCAAGGTCCTCAGGATTAGGAAGAAGCCTGGAAAGAAAAACTCATGATGGATCATCTATCCCTTTCCAATCGCCTGGTGATATGACCTACCTTTCCTTGTTGGGCCTCTGTACAGTAGATTCAGGGACCATTTAGTTAAGATAAACTCATGCACCAAAATCCACCATGGATGCCAGTGTTTCTGCTGTGGGTGGATCCAGCCTCCCAGGACAGTATTTCCCAGGACACACACCCCCATTCCCAGCAGGACTCACCAGTACACACAAGGTTCATGAGCTGTCTGTACATCATGGTGCTGCTTTAGCTGACAAAAAGCAGAGCCAGAAAAAAACTTACAGGATGCTCTGAGAGGCTTGACGCATCTACCTGACCACAGCACGAAAAGATTACCAACAGAGCACATCCGCTCTCTCCCTTACATTTATTGCCTTTTTTCCACACAGGGTTTCTCTGTAGTTCTGGTTGTCCTAGAATGCACTTGTAGGTAGTCCAGGCTGGCCTGAATTCAAAGGTCTACCCTAGAGGGCCTCGCATGGGCTTGGATTGAAGGTGTGTGTCCCCATCCCAGACATCAAAAGCGCTCCCTCCTTTTACTATGGTTTTAGGGGACCACAGGGTCTTGGAAATTGTTCAGATTTCAGCTCTTCAACCACGGCATTTACCATGACTACAACTGTGTTTTGTATTCTGGACCCAACACATTTTATTCCAAATAATCAAATTTGATTATGGTCCTAAATATTTGCATGTTGATACTTTTTAAATCTGAAACTCATTGCATCCTCTTGTGTTCTTTGCAACATGTGCAATGAGGATTCATGTTATAACAGCAATCACAATATGTCAATCAAAATGATTATGCTGGTAATAATCAAGGGTCAGGTTATACTTGTTCAGTTTCTTATATGATTAATTGTGTGGTTTCTCTAGAATAATAAAATTGTACATATTTTCAAAAACCAAAGAAATAAAGCAAGTATGTTTTTGCTTTAACTGAAATTTAATACCTAGTGTTTAGAGTCTTTAAAAGTTTCATTTTAAATTATGTGTGAATATGTACATGTATGTGTGATTATGTACTGCAGCATGAATCTTAGAGAGTCTTATTAATAAAATCAAACCTGAGGCCAGTTATTGGGGTGAACTCTGGAAGATCAGAGAGATAGAACAAGCCACAGTTAAACTCGCCTAGCCAACTTCTCAGCTGATCTTGTTTCCTCAGACTGGAAATCTCTATGTCCTCAAATTCGAATGGTTCTCAGCTGAACTGTGCTTCTCAAAACCTGAAAGCTTAACTAGCCAAATGCTTCTTGTTTCTGGTCCTCACACCTTATATACCTTTCTGCTTTCTACCACCACTCCCTGGGATTAAAGGCTCGCTTTCTGGGATTAAAGGTGTGTGTCACAATGCCTGGCTGTTTCCAGTGTGGCCATGAACTCACAGAGATCCAGAGGGATTTCTGCCTCTGGAATGCTAGGATTAAAGGTGTGAGTGCCACCATTTTCTAGCCTTTGTGGCTGTTCTGTTCTCTGACCCCAGATAAGTTTATTAGGTACACAATATTCTGGGGAACACAATACCACCACATTTCCTCTCTTTTTTTCTAAAATTTAAAAAAGCTTATAACTAATACAAGACAAATTATATCCAATAAGTATATACAATATACACAGTCAAGATTACATTAACAATGTCTAGTCCGTTATTTGACAGATTCAGTCGAAAAACTCCATTATATATATGAACAATGTCTAGTCCAGTAACATTTGATAAACTCAGACAAAAAGTTTTCATTACTCATCTTATTTAAAACAAGTAGTTCCTTTTTAAAAGTATTTTTTTCCTTTCATAATAGATTCAGTAATCTACCTTTTGTCATTTTTATATCTTAAACTTTTTCTTTTTAGAGTAGATTCTGTGATCTACCCATTTATCCTATTATTTCTTTATCTTTCTTTTTCCTTTTTTTAAACAAAAACCTCTGAATCTAATCTCCATGTTCAGCTTTTTTCTTGACCATTAACAATTAACTTGTAACCAACTGTCATAAACAATGACAATATCCAAAACTCATTAAACGACCAAAAACCTCTCATCCCACCTTTTGGGAATGTGGGTGTTGTTTTTTTAAAATTACTTCCAGCTTTCTAGGGGTGAAGATATCTTTAAGGAATCCTGAAAAGAAAATTTTTAGGTTAATTGTCAAGTCCTGTATCATTTGTCCAGTCTCTGCATAATAGGAAAGTTCAGGGATTTTCACAAGTCCTTGTTTGAGTAGTCTGTCAGGCTGGATCATCTCAGCTAATCATCTTGAAATTGTCCTGAACAGTTTGTAGTCCAAAGTCAATATTTCTATGGTGTTTAATAAGCTTTATGGCTTTACCATAGCCCATGTGGAATCATCTTTGTGGGGTTCCATCATCCTTTTTCAAAGTTGCTGTTAGGCGTGTTCATGATTCCCTGCAGATTTTTTTTTTGCACCTCCTCCTTAGTTTGGGGCAATCACAGTCTGATTAATGTCTGTCTCTCAGAACCATGAATGTTCTTCCCTAAAAGAGAAAATCTTCACAGCAATTTCTCCCCACCATTTGTCTTGCCAAACTTTTCCAAACTGACCTTTGCCGATGCTTTCTTGTAACACAATGGTCCTGGCAATTGTTTTCTGAACAAGCAGCAGTAAACCCTTCAACCCAGGTAGCAGCATCACCGCAGTGGCCAACATGATGAGAAGCAGCCAGCAACTTTGAGCAGCAGCCACTGCCTCCATGGTCCCACTGCTACTGTTTGTGGCTGGGCCCCCAGCCAAAGCTTCTCCTTAGCCAGCTTCCTAGGCCAGCCTCAAACTCAGGATTCTCCTGCCTCTGCCTCCTTCAGCAAATGCTACTGGCATGCACCACCACAACCAGCCAAGTGTAGCTCAGGCCTGAGCTCGGGCCCACAAGGCCCACAGGCAAGTAGATTTTTTGAGAATTCGTACCATCAACATTGGGTGCCAGATGTAGCATGAATCTTAAAAGTCCTTATTAATAAAATCAAGCCTGAGGCCAGTTATTGGGGTGAACACTGGAAAATCAGAGAGCCAGAACAAGACACAGCTACCTCACCTTGCTGGATCCTCAGCTGGTCTTGTTTCCTCAGACTGGAGGCTTCTGAGTCCTCATATCTAGAATGGGTCTCAGCTGAATTGCTGCTCAAAAGCCTGAATCCTTAAACAGGCCAAATGCTTCTAGTTTCTGGTCCTCATACCTTATACACCTTTCTGCTTTCTACCAGTACTCCCTGGGATTAAAGGCTTGCTTTCTGGGATTAAAAGCGTGTGTCACCATACCTGGCTGTTTCCAGTGTGGCCATGAACTCACAGAGATCCAGAGGGATTTCTGCCTCTGGAATGCTAGGATTAAAGGTGTGAGTGCCACCATTTTTTAGCCTTTGTATTTAGTGGCTGTTCTGTTCTCTGACCCCAGATAAGTTTATTAGGTACACAATATTTTGGGGAACACAATACTACCACAATGTACATGTGATTGCTGGTTTCTTGTTAGGCTAGAAGAGGGCATTGATTGGATCCCCTGGAACTGGATCTCAGGCTGTTGTAAGATTCTTGCTGTGGGCATTGGAAACTGAAGTTGAGTTCTCTGCAAGTGCAGAACACATTGTTCACCTGTGAGAGATCTGTCCAGCTCTAAAAACTTATCATTCTTTACCCCAAGTCCCAGATATATACTTATTATGTTGTGTTGTTTCGCTTCATTGTTGAATGGTTGACATAAATATCTGAGAATATCCAATATGTTCAACTTGACAAGTTGTTTCTGCATTTTTTCAAACAGTTTTATTTTAGAGGGCTCATCCCTGACTCTATAGCACTTTAAATAAATGCCAATGAATCTAAATTGTAGCTGAAGGTTTCCTGTTCCTGCTCAGCTCCCATGGCCCTGTGGCTGCTTGGACCCAAGTAAACACACAGAAGTTTATATTAATTAAAATTGTATGGCTTAATGGCTCAGGCTTCTTGCTAGCTAGATCTTACATCTTAAATTAACCCATTTCTGTAAATCTATACCTTGACATGTGGCTTGTGGCTTATTGGTATCTTTACAACTTGCTTCTCATGGTGGTGACTGACAGCATCTCCTGACTCAGCCTTCCTTTTACCGGAATTTTCCTTTCTCTTTGTCCTGCCTATACTGTACTTCCTGCCTGGCTACTGGGCAATCAACATTTTATTTATCAACCAAATCAGAGCAACACATTTTCAGCATACAGAGCGATATCCACAGCATTAAACAAAAAACTTCAATATTCTTATTGTATTTTTAGTACAATCTGTCAAAGGACAAAAATCTGCAAGAGACTGCAAAAAACTGGGAATATTTGAAAAGAGACTGACAAGGCCACACAAAACTTGGGATTGTGGTATGTATTTACAGTATTTATTGTATTCTGTAGTTTGTTACATTGTTAAACTCTTCTTTTTATGTATTACTCTATATTTCTATAGTTAAAATTTTGCTAACAGATTTTTCAAATGTATTATAATCATACCACATCTCCTTTCCTTACTCCCCTCAGTTTTTCATACATAACTCTTTTGTTAATTCATCTTCATCTTTAATTACCTTTATATATCTGCAAACACACAGAGACACACTTATATATTTAGATTCTTAAGTATCTAAATGGAACCTGGTAATCTGTATAATGTTATGCATATTATTTCCAGGCTGACTACATTTCTAGGAGATGCAATCTCACAGTAAACTTCCCATTCCTCTGGTTCTTACCACCTTTCTTCTCCATCTTGTGTGATGTCCCCTGAGCTGTAGGGTGTAGGAGTTCTGTTGTAGATCGATCAGGTAAGCTGGGTGTGACACAATCACCTGTTATCCGTATTTTTTATTAGTTTCTGTTTTTGTAATGGTGTTTGGCTGAGGCTAATAGAAGTTTGCTTTTGATGAGATGTAAGAGCTATATCTATCTGTGGGTACAAGGATAAATATTTAGATATTTAGATTGTAATCAGGAATTATGCTTATTTAGTAAAGTTGTAGTTTTAGTTTTTTTTCAAGGTCAGTAACCACACTAGCCCTTAATAGTTTATTAGATTTTCAGAACCAGACAATATTTCCTTGTATTTGAGCAGAACTTAAGTCCAATTAAACAGCTACTATCTACCTCTAAGATGTGTGGGCCACTATTGGAGTCTTAGTGTCATTGTGCCATACTTGTCTTGAAGAGACTAAACAAGGCTTCAACCTTTCATCTTCAGAAATTCTGAATCATCAGCAATAGCTTCCTGTTAATGGTTCTTGAAGATAAATGATCAAATGTGTCCACAGGATTAGCTTTAAAAATAATTACTTGTCTATGGGAAGGATGGCTCAATGAGGGGTAGACCTGCTATGTAAATCTGGTGACATGGAATCCATTCCAGGAATCCATTTAAAGCCATAGGACAAGTACTGATTCCACATCGTGGTCACTGACCTCCACACGAATGATAGAAAGCACCCTACCCTTGCCCTACCCCTCCTTATCAGTACCCACTGTTATTAATAAATAAGTAAATTACATAGGACACAAATTGCAATATTCCAGTAGCTCCATCGTTCCTTCAAGAATCCAGCAGTAGGTAAGTGAAAATAGCTTGCATTTTAAGTTTTATTTTTCTTCTTATTAAAAATGGATTTGTTTTTCATATAATACATCTTGATTATGGTTATGGTTTTCATTTGTTCTACCCCCTACAAGTTCCTCCATACCTCCACTCTAATATAGATCCACTCCCTTTCTGTCTCTTAGCAAATTCACAGGCTTCTAAGGGATAACAATAAAATATGACAAAATAAAATATAGTAAGAGAAAATAAAAGCTATCACATCAGAACTTGACACGACAAAGAAACAGGAGGAAGAAGTCACAAGAATCAGAGACCCACTCATTTGCACACTCAGGAATCCCATTGAAAACTCCAAGTTGGAAGCCATAATATATATTCAGAGGACACTTGTGGGCCCTGTGAATGCTGCTCTCCAGTCTGTGAGTTCATATGAGCTTTGATCACTGTGCTTTAAAGCAGAAGTTCTCAACCTGTGGGTCAGGACCCCTTTATAGTCAAATGACCCTTTCACTTGTGTTTTATATTAGATATCTTGCATATAAGATATTTAAATTAAAATTCTTAGCAGCATCAAAATTAGAGTTATGTACTAGTAACAAAAATAATTTTATGGTTTGTGGTAACCACATAAGGAACATGTTGCAGCATTAGGAAGGTTGAGATCCACTGATTTAGAGGGTCTTGCTCACTTGGTGTCCTCCATCCTCTTTGACTTATACTTTTTCTGCTTCCTCTTTCTCTAGGTTCATTGAGCTCTAAGAGGAGTTTGTAGATGCATCTATTTAGGACTGAGTGTTCAGGTACTCAACTGAGTGTGGTAGAATATCATTAGGAGTCATTTTATTGCTACTTTTTAAAAAAGAGCAGTAGTGTTTCTTATACCCCAGGTCTCTGAGCAATCTGGTCTCTGGTTCTTGGTCTCCTGAGCAGTGTTCAGTACCGGCTCCATCTTGTGAACCAGGCCATAAGTGAAACCAGACATTGGTTGTTTACTATAACAACCTTCTGTTGCCAAAGCTCTAGCATAGCTTGTAGGCATGACAACAATATATAGCAAAAGGTTAGTGGCTGTGTTGGTGTTTGTGCGTAGTAGTGGGCAGAGTATCTTTGTGTACCTTTGTGCTCTATGTAGGCACCAAATCAACTTGTCCATGTTCAATGAGTTGTGATGTCTTTAGCACTAGGGCCTTATGTCAGTTTGTGTTCATTACAGCTTGGGTTGTTTGGATTGCCACGGGACCCCTTTGGTCCATTTATAGTACTGGAAGAGTCTTTTGGTGACAAGAGATATCCTGTTAGAACTCTGTTTCTTCCATTTATTTGTAGACAATTTCATTTAGATCGCTTTCATATATGTATATATTTTAGGAAGCTTCTACAGTATTAGGTATTACTACCCCTCAAATGGCCCTTCATTTTAGCTGCCTCTCCCCACCTTCCTTCCTTTATTCTCCCTTCACTCCCCATCCCCACTTGATCATCCTATTCTAGGGCCCCTGTCATTTGTTCATTACTATCTATTCTATTGCCCTTTCCCACTGGATGTGTCTCTACCTCTAGTCCCCCAGTCTATACTCAATCTCTGGATCCATGGATTGCAGCTTAGTTAGCATTGACTTACTAGCTAATATCCACATACAAGCAAACATATACCATATTGTCTTTCTGTGTCTGGGTTATTTCACTGAGAATGATTTTTCTCTAGTTCCATCTATTCACCTATGAATTTTGTGATGGCCCCTGTATTTAGTGGCCAAGTAATACTTCATTGTTTAAATATACCATATTTTCCTCATCCATTCTTCTGTTGAGGAACATCTATGTTGATTACAGATACTATCTATCATAAATAGAGCAGCAACAAATATATCTGAGCCAGCATCGCTTTGGTAGGATGGAATATCTTTGGATATATATGCCTAAGTTTTGTCCTGGCCAGCAGGGTCTTCAGCAGAGACCCTAGAAGGGGGAATGGCGAATGAAAGGGACAAGAGACACAAAGAGTTGACAGCAAGACAGTATTCTGATCAAGCTGCAAAATTTTATTTTTCTCAGGCGGGTTTTATAGTAAGCAGACCAGGAAGCTTTCTTTGGGAAAAGATCAGGGGACTGTTGAGTTGCTAAGCAACCCAACCAAGCAACCCAACCACGAAACATTGTTACTAATGGTCAGTGTAGCCGAAAGATAAGGAAATGTTAAGTTACTTTCTAATAACACTGGACTTGTTCAGGCATGTCAAAAGTTTCTGGTTAGTGGCTCAATACCGGACAACAGAAACTTAACACAGGCAGGCAATATGGCATGGCTCTTAAAATTGTCCTTGGCAAATTTTAATATAGCTGTACCTTGATTTATATTGATTCACACCTTCCTGAAATACTAACACTCTGATTTTCACAGTAGCTGTACAAGTTTGCACTCCCATCAGCAATAGATGAGTTTTTTTCTTTGATTCATTTCCTTATCAACATGAACTGTTACTTGTTTTATTGATTTTAGCCATTCTAACAGTTGTAAGATGGAATCTTAAAGTAATTTTGATTTTCATATTGCTAATAGCTAAGCATTTTGAACATCACTTTATGTGATTTTCAGGTATTTTTGATAACTCTTTTGAGAATTCTCTGCTTATATCTGTGACTTATCTTAAAATAGGGTGATTTGTTTTGTTGATATCTAGTTTTTTTGAGTTTATTATGTATTTTGGATACTAGTCTTCTATTAGATGTGGAGTTGGAAAATGTCCTTTCCCATTCTCTAGGCTGCTGCCTTGTCTGAATGATGGTACCCTTTGTTTTGTTGAAGGTTCTCAATCTCAAGAGATCCTACTTATCAATTGTTGTTCATAGGGCATTTCTGTTCAGAAAGTCATTTCCTATGCCAATGTGTCCAAATGTATTACCCAGCTTCTCTTCTTTCAGGTTCAATATATCTTTTTTTAAAATTGAGGTCTTTGACCCTTTGTATTATATAATATTTTGTTTGTGTTCTGACAAGAAAAAAGCTTGCCTAGAAAGCAAAAGGTGGAGCTAGCCGATAGTTAACCATAGAGGCCATGTCAGTGGTGACACACACCTTTAATCCCAGCACTTGGGAGGAGGAGGCAGGAAGATCATGAGATCAAGGCCATCCTGGGCTACACAAGATTGAACCAGTCTAAAAGAGAAACAGCTGGGCAGTGTAGGTGAACACCTTTAATCCCAGCACTAGGGAGGTGGAGACAGGAATATAAGGCAAGTGGATACAGGATCTCAGCCACTATTTAGTCAGAGGATGCATAGATGTAAGAAGTCACTGGTGGCTGCTCTTTTGCCTCTCTGATCTTTCAGGTTATTACCCTGATATTTGACTCCTAGTTTTAATTTTTTATTTTATTTATTTTTTATTTTACTTTATTAAGAATTTTTCTACTCACTCTACATACTACCCACAGATCCTGTCTCCTCCCTCCTCCCACCCCCCCACCCCTCTTTCCCAAGCCACCCCACATCCACACATCTCCCAAATCAAAGTCTCCAATGGGGAGTCAGCACAGCCCGGCACACTGAGCCTAGGCAGGTCCAAGCCCCTACCCCACTGCACCAAGGCTGTGCAAGGTGTCACACCACAGGCACTGGATTCCCAAAAACCTGCCCATGCACCAGGGATGGATCTTGATCCCCCTGCCTGGGTGCCCCCCAAACAATTCCAGCCAAACAACCATCTTCCATATCCAGAGGGCCTTATGCAGTGAAATGAGGGCTCCACAGCCACTAGTCTACAGTTCACGGGCTTCCTCTAGTGTGACCAGTCATCTCTGCAAATATTCCCATTATGATCTTGATGTCCTCTGCCTGCAGAATCCCTCCTTTCTCTCATCAATTGGATTCCCAGAGCTCAGCCTGGAGGCTGGCCATGGATCTCTGCATCTGCTTCTATCTTTCACTGGATAAAGACTATTCGATGACAGTTAGGGTATTTGCTAGATCGGTCACCAGAGTAGACAGGTCCAGGCACCCTCTAGACCACTGCCAGCAGTCCAAGGTGGGGTCATCCTTGTGGATTCCTGAGAGCCTCCCCAGCACCTTGCCTCTTTCTATTTCCATGATGTCCTCATCTATCATGGTAACTCCCTCCCTGCCCTCCCACTCTGTCCCTGTTCCAGCTTGACCCTCCCATTTCGCTATGTTCTCTTCCCCTACTCCTTGCCTGCAGCCCCCAGCCTCCCCGTCTGCTCATGTAGATCTCATTTATTTCTCCTTCACAGGATCATGCATGTATCCCTCCTAGGGTCTTTCCTTGGTAGCTAGCCTCGCTGGAGCTGTGGGTTGGAGCCTGGCCATCTCTTCCCTCCCATCTAGTATCCACTTATGAGTGAGTAGATACTATGTTTGTCCTTCTGAGTCTGAGTTACCTCACTCAGGATGATAATTTCTAGTTCCATATATGTGCCTGCAAATTTCATGATATCATTTTTCTTTACTGCTGAATAGTACTCCATTGTGTATATGTGCCACATTTTCTTTACCCATTCTTCAGTTGAAGGGCATCTAGGTTGTTTCCAGGTTCTGGCTATTAAGAATAATGCTGATATGAACATAGTTCAGCATGTTTCCTTGTGGTAAGATTGAGCATTATTTAGGTATATGCCCAAGAGTGGTATAGATGGGTCTTGAGGGAGACTTATTCCCATTTTTCTGAGAAACCACCATACTGATTTCCAGAGTGGCTATACAAGTTTGTATTCCCACCTACAGTGGAGAAGTGTTCCCCTTGCTCCACATCCTCTCCAATATAAGCTGTCTGCAGTGTTTTTGATCTTAGCCATTCTGACAGGTGTAAGATGGTATCTCAGAGTTGTTTTGATTTACATTTCCCTGATGACTAAGGATGTTGAGCAATTCCTTAATTGTCTTTCAGGCATTTGAGATTCTTCTGTTGAGAATTCTCTGTTAAGCTCTGTAGCCCATTTTTTGTTAATTGGATTGTTTAGTATTTTGAAGTCTAGATTTTTGAGTTCTTTATATATTTTGGAGATCAGCCCTCTGTCAGATGTGGGGTTGGTGAAGATCTTTTCTCATTCTGTAGGCTGTTGTTTTGTCTTATTGACTGTGTCCTTTGCTCTACAAAAGCTTCTTAGTTTCAGGAGGTCCCATTTATTAATTGTTGCTTTCAGTGTCTGTGCTACTGGTGTTATATTTAGGAAGTGGTCTCCTGTGCCAATGTGTTCCAGACTACTTCCTACTTTCTCTTCTATCAAGTTCAGTGTAGCTGGATTTATGCTGAGGTCTTTGATCCACTTGGACTTGACTTTTGTGCATGGCGACAGATATGGATCTATTTGCAATCTTCTGCATGTTGACACCCAGCTGTGACAGCACCTTTTGTTGAATATGATCATGCTACATATTTGGAGTTAGTTTTGTGTAAGGTGATAAGTATGGGTCTGTTTAAGTTCTTCTATATTCAGTCATCAAGTTTGACTAGAACCATTTGTTGAAGATTCTGTCTTTCTTCAATGACTTGATGGATTTTATTCTACAAGTGTTTCTATTGCGTGGTTAGAGATACTTGAAGTTATTTTATATTACTTGAGTCTAATGTGAAAGTTGTTATTTCCCTTAGTTCTTTCTCAGTCATGTCCTCTTGTCACTCATATATAATAGGACTTCTGATGTTTATGAGCTAATTTCATATCAAGCTATTTTGCTGAAAATTATAACACATGTAGTCTTTTCTATGTGGAATTTTCCAGGTCACATTTGTATACTATCCTATCATCTGCAAATATAGATGCATTAACTTCTCTCTTCATTTTTGTATCCCCTTGATCTCCTTCATTTGTCTTAGTGATCTAATTAGGACTTTAAGCAGTATATTGAAAAGGTATTGAGAGAGTGGACAAGTTTGTCTTTTTCCTGATTTTACTGGAATTACTTTGCATTTCTCTCCATTTAAGTTGATGTTTTCTATGGGCTTGCTGTAGATTGACTTTATTGTGTTAAAGTATGACCGTTGTAGCCCCCAAATCTCCAAGACATTATTATAAAACTTAGTTGGATTTTGCCTAGGGCCTTTTCTTCACTGAATGAGATGATCTTGTGTTTTTTTGTCTTTGTTTATATGGTGGATCACAATTACCAATTTACATATGTTGAAGCATCCCTGGGATGGAGCCTATATGATCATAGTGTATTAACTTTTTAAATCTGTTCTTGGATTCAGTTTGCAAGTATTTTATTATGTATTTTTACACCCAATTTTCTTAGTGAAATTGGTCTGTAATTCTGTTTTAATTGGGAATTTATGTGGTTTGTGTATCATGGCGAATGTAGTCTCAGAAATGAATTGCACAATGTTACTATTGTTTATATTATATTGTGGAATAATTGAAGATTATTGGAATTAGATCTTTGAACTTCTGTTAGAATGGTGTGATAAATTCATCTGCTGTCAGGCATTTTGTTGCTGTTGGGAAATTTTTAATGACTGCTTCTATTTTACTAAGAGTTATAGGTCTGTTTAAATTGCTTATCTAATCTTGATTTAACTTTGTAAGTGGTATATATCGAGAAAATTACCCATTTCTTTTATCTTTCCAATTTGGTACAATACAAGTTTTTAAACTATGTCTTTATGATTTTCTGAATTTACTCAGTGTCTGTTGTTATATTCCTATATTCAGGTCTAATTTGTTAATTTGGATATTCTCTCTTTGTGTTTTATCTAATTTGGAATTGTGTTTGTCAATCTTATTGATTTTCTCAATTAACAAACTTCTTGTTATATTGATTCTTTTTATTTATTTTGTTTCTATTGAATTAAATTCTGCCATGGGTTTGGTTATTTTTGCCCTCCACTTTTTTGGTGTGATTTCTTCTTGGTGTTCTATAATTTACAATGTGCTGTTAAGTTCCTGGTATTATATCTCTACAATATTTTTATCTAGGTACTTAGTGCTATGAACAACTTCAACGTGTTCCATTAGTTTGATATGCCAATTATTTATATCTCTGTGATCTATAGTCATGTTGTGTTTATCTATCAGCTATTATCTGTCTGTCTGTCTGTCATTTGTCTTCTCTCTATCCATTATATGTATATAGCTATAATCTATTATTGATCATCTTTTATCTAGCCTCTTCATTCTATCAATCAACCAATCTGTCAGTCAATCATGTATGTATATGTGATTTATTTATCTACTTTTAATAATTTCTTTATCACCCATCTTTCCTCCATGCATCCTCTATTTTCATTTGTTTGTCTCTCTGCCTGTCTTTTTTTAAATAGCTCTAGCTATTATTTGTATGTCTATATATCAATAAAACATTTTTTCAAAATGAGCAGTCTTGAGGGTCCCTTTTAAGTATCAGCTGTTCAGTCTCTCATTGCCAGAAGCTCAACAGTCATCATGAAACCCAAACAGTATGATAAGTATCAAACAGAGGCAGCCAAGCTCCACACCTTGAGACCCAGTTACAGCTCCCTCAGCAGAATGCTAAGGAGAATAGACTATCCTTGGCTACTACAGGCGTCAACTCATCTTTGTGTAAAGAGTGGGTCTAGCTTTAGTGGGAGTCTGTTCTTCCTTGGTAGCCCACTTTCATTTGAGCAGTTAGTGAGAACAGGATGGTGGTGTCCTGTGTGGCCATTATTCTGATACAGACTCAGCCCAGTTAGCTTCCTGTCCGTGTGTGTTCACAACAACCGATAATTCTGATAAGTAGATTAACCTACAGGATGTATGAGGTCTGAGTTCCTGACCACATATTTCTATATGTGTTACTTCAAAGGCAAAATGAACACTTTGTTCTTTAAATACTTAATTCTCAGTTACTCTTACATAGACAATTAGAAGAGATCAAGAATTCTTCTAATTATATTTCTGCCATGTAGGATGGTTTTCCTCAGAAAATTCATAGTGGTGCTAAATTTTCTGCCTCTATTTTCACCTTAAATTTCTTTTTATTTATTTTTTCTGGTAGGACTTATTATGCAGCCCAGTGTATAACGGAATTTGCTTATGAAGAACAGAGTGGCCTCAAACTTGAGTTCCTTCTCTTCCAGCCTTCTCAATGCTGGTAACACATGAATGCATTACCATTTTTCTATTTCACCATTTTTAAAATATAAAAGGTTCATTTCAATTAGAGAGCCATCATTTTGGTGGAGTCACAGAGAGAGTCACTTGAGAAAGAAAATTGACTACATTGTATCCATAGTTAAAAATCAGAGCTTAGGGAACTCATGCTTATTCTTAGCTTGTTTTCTTCACTTTGAAACATTTAAGGATATCTTGCCAAGGTAATGTTGCTACTTCCTAAATAGTGGGCAAGTTTTCTCACACCAACTAAACAGTAAAATTCCACCCCAGATGTGCCCATAGGCCAACTCTTGTGATTTAGACAAACTCTCAGACTTTATCTTGAAGTGAGTATAAATTGTGGCAAGTTGACATTTTAAATTAAAAATCACAGTAGCAGAAAAACCAAGATAACACTCACATTTACGATTGCCTATAAATTTTAAAAACAAGTGTCACCACTTCATCTAGCTCTAGGAACCAATCTTGAGAATATACCAGAAGGACTGTTAGTCATCAGCACACCATAGATACAGTTGCATATTCATATTTATTGATACCCTAGGTAATCACAGCTGCTGTGTTTATTTTTAATAATAGTCACGTCATGTTTAGAAACTAGACTTTCACAGTACTCCTTCACACCCTCTATCTCTTATGTTCTTCCATTGTCCCTCTTTTGTGATCATCCCTAAGTCTTGAAATGGGTTTCTGTAGATGTTTCAAGACGGCTGTTCATCTCTATATATTGTTTAAGATCCCTTGGGCTGAAGAGTCTGAGAAATGACTGAATTTGTTCTTGGAAGACTTTAGACCACAGTCTCCCCCTGCTCTCGCTGGTTTCCATTCTTCTCCTAGTTTGTTCTCTCTTCTGTTTAGGGAGTATATGAATTCTGTCACCCACCATTCATTATTCTCCACCATCCTTATTCTTCTTTCTTCTCTATATCACATATGTCTCTACAAGTTCCAGGGATCATCATAAAAAATACGGAACTAGTTCTCTCTCTCTCTCTCTCTCTCTCTCTCTCTCTCTCTCTCTCTCTCTCTCTCTCTCCTCTCTCTCCTCCATACACACACACACACACACACACACACACACACACACACACACACACAGAGAATGACACATATGTGTAAATATTTGATAAATAAACCCAATAGTTTGTTACCTGACCTTAAAAGTTAATAAAAATTAAAAATATAGAAACATAATTTTTAATCTAGCTTTCACATATTGAAGTATGTAGGATTTACCTTTCTGAATACCAGTTTCCAGTTGTATCCATTTTCTTGCAAATGATTTATTTAAATTTTTTATGATTGCATGTTGGGAGCACAATGGTCCTTGTTCTCAGCAACCACAAAAGAAACCAGGAAAGTTAAACATCCATGATTGTCTCTTCTAAGAAACAGATGTTTAACTTATTTTTCCTCCCCAAAGTCTGGGAATTAGGTATGATTAATAGAATGATGATCTTTGTTATCTAAAGGGTCAGATCACATGACTCTCTTACTACAGGGCCAGAGATAGCTAACAGTCTCTATGATCTCTGTATTATCTGAAAGCCCAGGTCATACTAGGTTTTCACAATGAGACTTGCAAACACTTAATAGTCTAGATGACCCTTACATTTTTATAGAGCCAGGAACTTCCTCAGGCTCCCACAACCCAGAGCAGAGGTGGCTAATAGCCCAAATGACCTCTAAGCTATTTTTATGACTGAGACTATTCTAGCTCCTTCTTTAGGCCCTTAAACTAATAGAGACAGCTTATCTCTAGGGCCTACATTCTTGGGAGAAAAGACACGTACATTGAGTTGAGTTTCAATGTCATTATACTTCATTTTGCACTGGAGATTGTATCATATCAAGGGCCCCCCCCCTCAAAAAATTGTACTGTGTTTAAAATTACCTGCTTTGTGTCAGACTCCAGAATTTTCATCCAGCCTGGCTAATTAAGTAAATCTTTGCAATTGATCAATAAAATTAAGAGACCTCTCCCCCAAAACTGTGATGATTGTTTGCATTTATTGGATCCTGTAATGGTTGCAGCCACAATAGCACTTTTACTGCCAATCTGAGGAATGGTTACTGGAATACAAAGAGAGTTCTCAAAGATTGACTGTATGATTAGTAAAACTACTAATATTATAGCAAAAAATTGCAAAAATTAATCAAGAGATGGGTAAATTGAAGACCACAACTAAAAAATAGAGCAATAATAGATTATTTGTTGCTAAAGCATAATCTTGTTTATCTAACTTCCCAGCAAATGTTACTTAAATATATCAGATTTTCTCATAATATTGATGGTCAAAATAATTATTTACATAAAGAGAAAGACAATATCTCTCAAGGGACCTTTGAATGGCCACTATGGTTAAGATGTCTTTCCCATTTCCTTGTTCCTCCATTAGTTATTCTTATAATTCTCCAATACTTACCTATATTATTTAGACCAGTCATAGAGTTAATGTATTCAACTTTGACCTTTATTGCAACCATTAGTTATCTTTCAAAAATTGGAAAGGAGGGGATATTGGGAAGCATTAAGCTCCATATGCCCACAGATCACTAGGATAACCAAGAATGTTAAGCATGCAGGGTTGTCTTTTCAAATAGAGAGATGCATAGCCTATATTTCCACCTAAAAGGCTGGGACCTGGGAGATGATTAACAGCATGGTGATCTATGTTATCTGATGGGCCAAGCCATATCAACCTCCTACAAGCAGGACCAGAAATACTTAATGGTTCAGATGACACTTAGATTATCTATATATCCTGGGCTCCCCATGCTTCCCAAACCAGGAACAGAGGTGGCTAATAGCCCAATGGTTATCTGTATGACTGAGACCATGCCAGATTCTTCCCTATGCCCAGAGATAATACATATTGTAGCAAGTCTTTCTTTGTACCATGAACTCCCAAACAATGACAGAGAGATTTATGACTAATTATGAAAGCTTGGCCTTAGCTTAGTCTTGTCCCATTAGTTCTTAAAACTTAAATTACCCATTTATTTTAATCCTCATTCATTCACATGTCTTGTTACCTTATCTCTCCTTACTGCTCATGCTGCTTTCTCCTCATTGTTGGAAGGCATTGCTGGCTGGTCGAGGTTGAAGTCTCTCATGGCCTGGCAACTTTTTCCAAAAAGGAAATTCCCTCCCTCCCCAGTGAAACTTCCTGCCTCTATCTGCCCTTATTTGGAGAATGTCTCTGGGCCTGGAGGACTGATCTTATGTGAAAGCTGTCTCTAAACCAGATATCTGATTTGTCTTTAGCCTGAACCTTGTCACAGATTCCTGCTAGAAGAGTTATTCTCAAAACTCTGTTATAGGACTCTACTACCACATATGAAGCCTGTAGTAGGAGCATTCCACTTAATGCAAATTAGGGTTTGTCACCAGGCTCCCCAATACTATATATCACTTAAACTCTGAAATAAATCTGAGCTGTTTCACTGAAAGCAGTGTCCCAGAGAACTGTCTCCGTGGTTCCCACAGCCATCTTAAACCTTGTTCCTTGCTTCTGTTCCCTCCAACCTCATGGGTCAATGCACTCAAGCCACTAGAGGGAGCCCATTATTGACAAAGCTTGGATGAAAGGTTCAGAGACCTAGGGTATAACCAAATATAACTGACAAAAATGACAATGAAATTTTACTTTACTCAGTCCCTATCCCAATTATCATCACAGAGTCTTCCTCCAGCAGCTGATGGGAACAAATATAGCCAAATTCTAGGTTGAGCGAGGGAACCAAACAGATAATAGGGAGGTAGGATTGTAGGGGCCTGAGGGGACCAGGGCACCAGGAGAACACAGCCCACAGAATGAACTAATCAGGACTCATAGGGGCTCACAGAGACTGAAGTGACCACCAACAAGCCTGGATGTGAGCTAGACCCTCTGCATAATGCTGTTCTTATTTAGCTTGGGGTTTTGTTGGCATTCTGACAGTGGGAAGAGTAGGTGTATCTCTGACTCTTTTGTCTGCTAGTAGGACCCTCCTCCTGGGTTGCCTCATCCAGGCTTGATATGAGGATTTTTGCCAAGTCTTATTGCATCTTGTTAAGCCTTGCTCAGTTGACATCAATGAGAGGCCTGCAGTTTTCTGAAGGAAAATGGAAGAACAGTGGATCTTGGGCAGGTGGTGATGGTGGGGTCTTGGAAGTAAGTAGGGAGGTGAAGTATAAATAAAAAGAGAGAGGGATAAATAAAAAGAAAAAATATATAAGATGTGTCATGCACACAATGAATGGTGGAAATCAAGATCTGTCCAGATGCCCTAGGCTCTGTTACTGTTTGTACTAGAATTTGCCTTATGCTTTGCCTATGGGCCCTTATGACCTCAGCATATATAGTTAAGGATGGGCAGTCCTTCATATCCTATGGGTTACTGAGCAGGGAAGGTTGAGGACAGGTACTGATGTAACTCCATTATCATGCTGCAGCATTTCTTATACTTGGCATATTGGGAAACCATGATTCCTCAACTTTTATCTCTTACAGTTAAATTGTCAATAATTGTTAGTTCATGTGACTTGTGCATGAGTGTTTCACCTCATCAGCCTTATGCCATTGGCAAAAAATTGCAGGACATGAGGTGCAGATCATATGTTCAGTGACTTAACCTGAGATTAATACCACTGCTCAGTTAATCTGCTCTGCAACTTCTACACCTTTTAATAAAGCAGTAAATACCCCCAAATTGAAAAATTAAAGTCAAGGCCATTACTTTATAGATAGTGTTTCTACAAAAGCTTCCCATCTGTTTTTCTTCCCTTTTCAGGCCTCACCATCCCTTCTGCAGGAGGAACAGAGCTAGAAGGAGCACTTCATTTTCCCTTGGATGGGATTAAATTTCCTATACTGTTTACTTGCAGGAGTTTTAGGTACAAAAATTAGAGAAGAATCATCACTCCAGTCCCAAACTTCACTTAAAAGACTTGTGATGTTGCAGATTTTGTGACTGAGAGAGGAGAAATGATGACCCTAAGACTACAGAGCCGTGATGCAGCTGACAGAAAACATAGACCCATGAGTTTTTGGCCCCCAAGTTTCCACAATAGAGAAGAGAAATCATTTACTCACTAGTGTTGGAGTCTGGTTCTGTGTAGGAAGGGCAGGTTCTTGATAAATATACTAGAGAACACCACAGTAGGGTGAGCAAGAGCTGGTCAGTGATGCTATCTGTCTTTCTCTTATGGAAAAAGTCTTTGAGTTTGATCATTGACCAGCACACACTTCACACCATAGTTCTGAGCCTTTAGTAATATGGGATGCCATTATGTGGTTTACTTGGAGGAGATGGCACTTTCCATGGATTTCACATTGTGATGGGACAAAAGGCATATTATAGAGAGAACTGTGAGTAAGAGATCAGGAGGGCTGCTCCATCTCTGCTCTGCCCCAAATAATCCCAACCACATTCCTAATGAGTCTTTCCTGACTTGTTTTCTGTATCTGTCTGAATACAAAGATGTCCCAGTATGGCTGGCCAAGCAAGATAAGGATGGTTTGTGAGGCTTCTTGTCTATCATTTTGTAATCTGACACCCATTCTCAAACTCCATCACTTCAAATAAAGTTTTTTAATTAATTAACTATAATTATATCTCTTTCTGCTCCATTTCATATTTCCACCCTCTCCCAGATATACTTCCTCCAACTTTCATGCCTTATCACACCCCTTAAGTTGATAGCTTCTTTTTCATTGATCATTAATATTATAGGTATGTTTACATACACATGTATGTATGTACCTTATTGAATCAGTTGCTACAGTTTGTGTGTATATATATACATGCATTATATATATATATATATATATATATATATATATATATATATATGTTACAAAAGGAATTCTAGAATTCCTTCTCTATAGCTCCCCAATTCCTTCTCTCCATCATATTTTAGGATTTTATTAATCACTAATGTAATAGTTTGAATGTATGCCATTGGCACTCATAAACTCATAGGGTGTGGCACTATTAGGGGATTTGGCTTTGTTGGAGTAGGTATAGCTTTGTTGCAGAATATGTGTCCCTGTGTGAGTGGACTTTGGGGTTTCTACTGCTGCAATGAAACACCATGACCAAAAAGCAAATTGGGAAGGAAAGGGTTTATTTGGCTTGTGCTTCAGCACTGCTATTCATCACTGAAGGAAGTTGGGACAGGAACTCAAAGAGGCCAGGACTCTGGAGGTAGAAGCTTATGCAGAGGTCATGGAGGGGTGCTGCTTCCTGGCTTCATTCCAATGTCTTGTTCATCCTATCTTCTTGAAGAACCCAGGACCAGCAGCCCAGGAATGTTACCACCTACCATGGGCTGGGCCATCCTCCATTGATCACTAAATGAGAAAATGCCTTACAGCTGCATCTCATGGAGGCATTCCACAGCCGAGGATCCTTCCTTTCTGATGACTCTATAGCTTGTGTCATGTTGACACACAAAACCACCCAATAAAACCGACCTCTTGTTAACTTGACCCTCAAACATGTCACCATGAAGCCACAACCCTTCCTTTCTTACTCACCCCCATGATCTTAAATAACTTTAAAAGTCCTACAGTATTAACAAATTCAAACCCATTCAGTTCCTTTAAAATATCCAATCTCTTAAAATCCAAAGTCTTTTAAATTTCAAAGTATTTCAACTGTGGCCTCCAGTTAAATCCATTCTTACTTCAAGAGGGAAGAATCAGGGCACAGTCATAATCAAATCAAAGCAAGACAAAATTCCAATCACGCATTATCTTCTGGTCTCTTTCAAAGGGCTTGGGTCAATTTCTCTGGTTCTGCCCTCTGCAATGCACACGGCTCATCTTCTAGGCTCTGGCTGGCTCCACTGTGCTGCTAGACTGCTGTTCCCAATGATCTTCCCATGGTATTGGTATCTCCAAAACTTTGGGGTCTTCTGCTGCTACTGGGCTGTACCAATAGCCTCTCATAGGCTCTCCTCATGGTGCCAAACCTCAAATTTTTGTGTGGCCCCTTCAGTCCTGGGCCCTCAACTGTCCCTGAGGCTGCATCTTTCACCAATGGCCTCTCCTGGGCTCTCACAGTGCCAAGCCTCAGCTGTTCTCCGTGCACCCTTCATGCCTTCAAAACCAATACCACCTGGGTGACTTACACATTACCAAGTCTGGCTGACAGCAGGAGGTACAACCTTGGCCACCTCTGTAACACAGATTCTCTGTGCTCTCAGGAAACACTTCCCAGAAGTTTTCACTAGTGATGCTGGTCTCTTCCTAATCACTTCTAATTTCTTAGCTTAAGCTAACCAGAATCAATTGTCTAAGTAATATAAAGATTTCACTGTAGTAGGTCTGGTATCTTGTTAATCACAGCAAATTCTTGAGGCCCAGCTAACCAGAACCATAGGACCTTAATTTAAAATCACAAATGGCCCTGATAGTCTTTAAACTTCCCTCTGAAACTTTGCAAGCCAAGCCCCAAACTTAACATTCTCACCTTCCAAGTTCTCACAGAACATTCTACTTAAGACTCACTACTCAATGGCTTTTCTAACCCAAAGTTCCAAAGTCTTTCCACAATCCTTCCAAAGACAGGGTCAGGTCTATTACAGCAATATCCCACTATGCAAGTAACAATTTCTGTCTTATTAGGGTTTCTATTGCTGAAATGAAACACCATGACAACCTTAACAACACGCTCTTTTATGAATTCATTTTATGATATTTTGCAACATGTATAATCCTTGACAGGATAAGAGAATTTGTAATAAGTGTGGGTAACAGGAAATATCTTCTTGTCTTCTCTAAGTTTCAAATTTCTATAAGACAGACCTGATTCAGAATCATGGACGTTGTCCCCTCCAAATATGTTGGCGAATCCACATCATGATTCTACTCCTGTCTGCCAAACTTTTTCCTGTTTTTTTTATTTGTCTTTTCTGTGGATTTTTGTATTTCTTTCCAAACACTACCATAATAAATTATCACAATTGTGATTATTAAAACAACACAAGTGATCTGGAGATCAGAATTCTGAAAAGCTCAAATGGAATGTCAGGTGTCTTCAGGGATATGTTACTGCTCAAATTTCTAGAGAACCCATTTCTTGCCTTCAAGCTTCTGGGGGCATCACAAATTTCTTGGTCTTAGTCACTTCCTTCATTGTAATGATTTCAGTAGGTTGTCATTGTCATAATGCTTTGTACTGAACATTACTGTATATTTCCTAATTTTGTTATATGAAACTTTACGTTCTATAGACCTAGGGAAATTCAGGATAGTGTCCCATTCTGTCAACTTTACACTACCTGAATTCCATCATGAACCCAAGTTTTTGTTGATTTATTTAACATTCAAGAGGACTCACAGACTAGAAAATGCATGTCCTCAGGGGATAATTTCATGCCCACCTTAGTATACAATTCACTGTGTTGAATATTCCTTTATCAAAGTTGTTTGGACACATTCCTTTTGTCCTGATAGGATTGTGACTAAACTCTTTTCAGAATATTCTGAATTATGTTTATTTAGTAAAGTGGCAGTTGTAGATTACTCCAAGGTCAATGATCTCAATAGCCCTGGATATTTATTAGATTTCCAGAACCAGACAATGGTTCCTTGTGTTTGAGTAGACCTTAAGTTCAACTAGACAACTATTATCTACCACTTAGATATGTGTGCCACTATTGCACTCGTAGGATTATTGTTTCACACTAGTCATGAAGAAGGTAAACAAGGTCTGAAACCTTCATCTTCAGAAACACTGAAGCATCAGCAATAGCTTCCTAGCAATGCTTCTTGAAGAGAAATGGTCCAGTATGTCCACAATACTAGTTTTAAAAATAATTACTTGGATATTGGTGAGACAGTTCAGTGATTGAAACACTTGACATGTAAAGTCTGGTAACACAAGATCTATCCCAGGAATCCACTTAAGCTGGAGGACATGAACTGACTCCACAAAGTGGTCCACTGACCTAAACCCATGTGTTGTGGCAAGCACTCCACCACTACCCTACCCCTTCCCTCACCATACTCCCCCAGTAGTAATAAATATAGAAATTATGTAGATCACAAATTATATATTCCAGTAGCTCCAAGGTTACTTCAAGATGTCAAGGGGAGGTGAACATCCTTATGACAATAACATCTAAAATTTTAACATTCATTTTCTTGAAAATAGATTTTTCTCATATATTTCCTGATTATGGTTTTCCCTCCCTCTACTCCTCCTAGTTTCTCAACACATTTTCTCCCATCCATATATACTTCTTTCTGTCTCAGAGTACAAACAGGTTTCTAAGGAATAATAAGAAAATATAACAAAATAAAATATGAGAAAACAAAAACTATCACATCAGAATTGGACAAGACAAAGAAACAAATGTAAAAGATCCTAAGAAGAGGCACAAGAACCAGAGACGCATTTGTTTGCACACTCAGGAATCTCATACAAACTGTAAGTTGAAACCTGTAATAGATAGCCAGAAGACTCATGCAAGACCTGTGCTCCAGTCTCTGTGAGTTCATATGAGCTTTTAACATGATTTAGAGTATCCTGTTATCTTTATGTCCACCATCCCCTCTGGTCCTTACACCCTTTCTGTCTCCTCTCCCTCTGTGTTCACTGAGCTCCAAGGGGAGGGTTTTTTTTTTTCTTTTTAATTTCTTTTTTTTTTTATTATTATTATTATTATTTTACAACACCATTCAGTTCAACATAATAGCCACAGAATCCCCTGTTATCCCCCTCTCGCCCACCCCTCCCCCCAGCCCACCCCCCATTCCCACCTCCTCCAGATCAAGGTCTCCCCCGAGGACCGGGGTTGACCTGGTAGACTCAGTCCAGGCAGGTCCATTCCCCCCTCCCAGACCGAGCCAAGTGTCCCTGCATAAGTCCCAGGATTCAAACAGCCAACTCATGCACCGAGCCCAGGACCTGGCACCAATGCACAGCTGCCTCCCAAACAGATCAAGCCAACTGACTGTCTCACCCGTTCAGGTGGCCTGATCCAGTTGGGGGCCCCTCAGCCTTTGGTTCATAGATCCTGTGCTTCCATTCATTTGGTTATTTATCCCGGTGCTTTATCCAACCTTGGCTTCAACAATTCTCGCTCATATAAATCCTCTTCATACTCACTAATTAGACTCCCAGTGCTCCACCAGGGGCCCAGCCGTGGATGTCTGCCTTCAGATTCCTCAGTCCTTGGATGGGGTTTATGGCATCACTATTTGGGTGTCTGGCCATTCCATCACCAGAGTAGGTCGGTTCCTGCCGTCTCGCGACCATTGCCAGCAGTCTTTTGAGGGGGTATCTTTGTGGATCTCCGTGGGCCTCCCTAGCTCTCTGCTTCCTCCCCTTCTCACCTTCTCATGTGGTCTTCATTTACCATGGTCTCCTATTCCTTGTTCTCCCTCTCTTTTCTTGATCCAGCTAGGATCTCCCACTCTTTCCCTCGACTGTCGCCCTTCATTGTTCCCACTCATGACCAGGCTATTCATGTAGATCTTGTCCATTTCTCCGTGTCTTTTTTGGGGTCCCGTTTTCCAGGTAGCCTCACTGGTGATGTGAGTAGCAGTCTAGTCATCCTTGTTCCACATCTAGCATCTTCCTATGAGTGAGTACATACCATATTTGTCTTTCTGAGTCTGGGTTACCTCACTCAGGATGATTTTTTCTAGATCCATCCATTTGCCTGCAAACCGTGTGATGTCGTTGTTTTTCTCTGCTGAGTAGTATTCCATTGTGTATATGTGCCACAATTTATTTATCCATTCTTCAGTTGAAGGGCATCTAGGTTGTTTCCAGGTTTTGGCTATTACAAACAATGCTGATATGAACATAGCTGAGCAAGTGCTCTTGTGGTATGATTGAGCATTTCTTGGGTATATGCCCAGGAGTGGTATAGCTGGATCTTGGGGGAGATTGATTCCCAATTTTCTAAGAAAGCGCCATATTGATTTCCAAAGTGGTTGTACAAGCTTGCATTCCCACCAGCAGTGGAGGAGAGTTCCCCTAGTTCCACATCCTCTCCAGCATAAAGTGTCTTCAGTGTTTTTGATCTTAGCCACTCTAGCCAGAGCAATAAGACAACATAAGGAGATTAAGGGGATTCAAATTGGAAAGGAAGAAGTCAAGCTTTCCCTATTTGCAGACGACATGATAGTATACTTGAGTGACCCCAAAGATTCCACCCAGGAATTGATAAAGCTTATAAACACCTTCAGCAACATAGCAGGATACAAAATCAACTCAAAAAAATCAGTAGCCCTCCTATATACAATGGACAAAGAAGCTGAGAAGGCAATTAGAGATACATCACCCTTTACAATAGCCAAAAATGACATAAAATACCTTGGGGTAACACTAACCAAGCAAGTGAAGGACCTATATGACAAGAACTTTAAGTCCCTGAAAAAAGAAATTGAAGAAGATCTCAGAAAATGGAAAGATCTTCCATGCTCATGGATAGGCAGGGTTAACATAGTAAAAATGGCAATCTTACCAAAAGCAATTTACAGATTCAATGCAATCCCCATCAAAATACCAACACAATTCTTCACAGATCTGGAAAGAACAATACTCAACTTCATATGGAAAAACAAAAAACCCAGGATAGCTAAAAGAAACCTGTACAATAAAACAACTTCTGGAGGCATCACAATCCCCGACTTCAAGCTCTACTATAGAGCTACAGTAATAAAAACAGCCTGGTATTGGCATAAAAACCGACATGTGGACCAATGGAATCGAATTGAAGACCCTGACATTAACCCACACACCTATGGACATATAATTTTTGACAAAGAAGCCAAAAGTGTACAATGGAAAAAAGAAAGCATCTTCAACAAATGGTGCTGGCATAACTGGATATCAGCGTGTAGAAGGCTGCAAATAGATCCATATCTGTCACCGTGCACAAAACTTAAGTCCAAGTGGATCAAAGACCTCAACATAAATCCAGCTACTCTGAACCTGCTAGAAGAAAAAGTAGGAAATAGTCTTGAACACCTTGGCATAGGAGATCACTTCCTAAATATAACACCAGTAGCGCAGACACTGAGACAAACAATCAATCAATGGGACCTCTTGAAACTGAGAAGCTTTTGTAGAGCAAAGGATACGGTCAACAAGGCAAAGCGACAGCCTACAGAATGGGAAAAGATCTTCACCAACCCCACATCTGACAGAGGACTGATATCCAGAATATATAAGGAACTCAAGAAATTAGACATCAAAAGGACCAACAGTCCAATTGAGAAATGGGCTTTAGAACTAAACAGAGAATTCTCAACAGAGGAATCCCAAATGGCTGAAAGACATTTAAGGAATTGCTCAACTTCCCTAATCATCAGGGAAATGCAAATCAAGACAACTCTGAGATACCAAGGGGAGGGTTTTGATGGAGACATCCCATTTAGTTCTGAGTGTTCCAAGACCTCTTACTCTCTGCATAATGTCTGGCTGTGGGTCTCTCTGTTCCCATCTGTTTTTAGGAGGATGCTTTCCTGACGATGGTTGAGCAAGGCGCTGATCTCAGATTGTCATTAGAACTCATTAAATTGTTTTTTTCTTTTTCTTTTTTTGAACTCTAAACTATCAAGTCTCAGGTTCTTGGTCCCCCAAGTAGTGTCAGGTATATGTTCCATCACATGGGGTGGACTTTAAGTCAAACAAGATATTGATTAGCTTCTCCTGCAAGTTTTGTGCTAATATTGCCATAGCTTATCTTGTAGGCATGACACCAATGTAAATCAAAGGTTTTGTGGCTGGGTTGATGTTTATATTTTTCTTTTGGTAGTATGTAGAGTACATTCCTGTGGCAAAGGTGCTGGTACATAGGAGTGAAGGCCCTATTTACTCGCCACCTTGACTTCTCTATGTTCAATGAATCATGTACTTCCTTCAGTAATATGGCCTGACTGTCAATGTTTTGAGAGCAACCTTTAGTCTTGGCAACAGGCTATGTAATTTGGAGATTCTCCTGGGACCACTTTATCCAACATCTCAGATAGATGTAACACATTTCTGCTACTGGAAGCTTCAGTTTGGAATAAGAGATGTCCTGTTGGGACTCTGTCTCTCCCATTGTTTGGCAGTTCTAGTTATATTGGCTTCATATATGTCTATATTTAGGAAGCTTCCATACTACCCCTTAAAAAGTCCTTAATTTTAGCTATCTCTCCCCATAGTCCTCCCTTGTCCACCCTTTGCACACCTTCTCCTATTGCTGCCCCTCCATAACTATATTCTATTTTCAATTCCTAACCAGATAGATCTCTTCCACTAGTCATATAGTCTATACCTAACCTCTGTGATCTACAAAATGTAGCTTGGTTATCATTGATTTAGCAGGAAATATCCTCATATAAATGAATGCATACCATATTGTTCTTTCTGGTTCTGTTCTTCCTTAATCAGGATGATTTTCTCTAGTTCCATCCATTTGCCTGCAAATATTAAGATGACCTCATTTTTAAATGACCCATTAGTACTCAACTGTATAAATGTACCATATTTTCTGTGTTCATTTTTATGTTGAGTTACATCTAGGTTGTTTCAAGTGTTTTTGAATAAAACAGCATTGGACATGGTGAAGCATCCTTTGAGTATACACTCAAAAGAGATATTATGTTTTGAATTGTATATTGATTCCCATTTTCTTTAGGGACCACTGCACTGATTTTCATAGTGGCTGTACAAGTTTTCACTCCCACTTGCTATACCTGAGGTTCTCTTTGATCTACATCCTTGCCAGTATCAACTGTTTCCTTTTTGTTGACCTTAGCCATTCTGACAGGTATAAGATGAAATCTCAGTGTAGTTTTAATTTGCATTTTCTTGATGTCTAGGTTATTGAATATTCCTTTAACTGCTTTCAGCTATTTGAATTAAATCTTTAGAAAACTCTGTTTATATCTGTACCCCATCTTAAAATGTTTTCTTGATATGCAGTTTTTTCAGTTCTTTCTGTAGTTTAGACATTAATCTTCTATCATATGTGGTGGTGGTAAAAATTTTCTCCCATTCTGTACACTGCCACTTTGTATGAATGATGGTTTGCTTTGTCGTCTAGAAGTTTCTCAGTTTCATGAGGTCTCATTTTTTAATGGTTGATCTTAGTTCCTGTGCTAACATCATTATCTTCAGAATGTCTTTTCCTCTGCAGGTGAGTTCAAGACTCTTCCACACAATCTCTTCTATCAGTTCCAGTGTACCTATGTTTTTTTTTTGTTGTTGTTGTTTAGGAATTAAAACCATTTCATGTATAGTTTTTTTTTTTTGCAGCACAATATGTATGGATTTATTTCCATCCTTCAACATGTAGCCATCCAGACTGACCAGTACCATTTGTTGAAGATGTTGTCTTTTCCCCAGTGTGTGTTTTTGGATTCTTTAGCAAAGATCAGATATTCACAGCTGTGTGGAGATATTTCTGGCTGTTAAACTTAATTCCATTGTCCAACATGCCTGTTTTTATACCAATACCATGTTTTTTCACTACAATACCTCGCAGCACAACTTGAAATTGGTAATATTGAGACCTCCCCCAGTTCTTTTATTGTTCAGGATTGTTTTAGCAAATCTGATTTTTTTTTGGTTTTTCCATATGAAGGTGAAATGTCATTTTAAGATCTGTGTAGAAGTCATACCACCCAAAATCCCACCTCCTCCCTCCTCCCTCCTCCTACCCCCAGCCCTCCCTCCCAAGCCACTCCACATTCCCACATCCCCCAAATCAAAGCCTCCCATGGGGAGTCAGCAGAGCCCTGCACACTGAGCCTAGGCAGGTCCAAATACCTCCCCACTGCACCAAGGATTCACACCACAGGCACTGGGCTCCAAAAGCCTGCCCATACACCAGGGACAGATCCCGATTCCCGTGCCTGTTTTCTGTAAGAAAGGTAAAACTGAAATTGAGACCAGAATCAAGCCAGTAAGCAGCATTCCTCCCTAGTTTCTGCTCTAAGTTCCTGCTTCAGCACCTGCTGAGGCTTCCTTCACTGAGGTACTATATATAACCTGTAAGATGAAATAAACCTTTTCCTCCTCCACCCCCCCCCAAAAAAAAAAAGATCTGTGTAGAATTCTGTTGGAATTTTGATGGAATGTAGATTACTTTTGGTAAGGTGGCCACTTTTACTGCTATTCCTACTAATTCATGAGCATGGGAGATCTTTCCTTCTTTTATTATATTCATAGGCTTCTTTCTTTAATGTCTAGATGTTTCTTATCATACAAGTCTTTCACTGTCTTGGTTAGAGATTCTCCAGGACATTTCATATTTTTGAGGCTATTGTGAAGGGTGTGGTACCTGGATTTCTTTTTCAGTACTTTTGTCACTTGTTGTATTGGAGGGCTATTGTTTTCCAGACAGAGTTTCTCTGTGTAGCTCTGGATGTTCTTTAACTCATTCTGTAGACCAGGCTAGCTCTGAACTCACAGTGATCCACCTGTCTCTGCCTCCCTGAATGCTGGCATTAAAGGCATGTGACACAACCTCTTCCCTGCCCTCCCCCAACAGGCTATTGATTTTTGTGAGTTAGTTTTGTATCCAGCTATTTGGGGAAGTTTTTGTAATCCAACTGTAGTTATTTCCCTGTGGAAATTTTTAGTTCAGGTATGTATTCTATCCTATCATTTGCGAATACAGAGGCTTCTTCTTTTCCATTTGTTTCCCCTTGAAGTTCCTTAGTTTTCTTATTAGTCTAGCTAAGACTTCAAGTACTATTTTGAATAGGTGTTTGTAGCTAGAGTTTTCCTGCCTGGCCCACAGTCAGGACAAATCTTTGTCACCCGCCAGTCCCACAGCCGCTCACACCCAACCAAGTAAACACAGAGACTTATATTGCTTACAAACTGTATGGCCGTGGCAGACTTCTTGCTAATTTTTCTTATTGATTAAATTAACCCATTTCAATAAATCTATACCTTGCCGTGTGGCTCGTGGCTTACAGGCATCTTCACATGCAGCTTGTCATGGTGGTGGCTGGCAGTGTCTCTGACTCAGACTTCTACTTCCCAGAATTCTTCTCCTCCTTGTTCCACCTATACTTCCTCCTGCCTGACTACTGGCCAATCAGTGTTTTATTTACTAACCAATCAGAGCAACACATTTGCCATACAGAACATCCCACATCAGGTATTGAGAGAGTGAACAGGTTTGTCTTGTTCCTAAGATTTAAGTGGAATGGTTTTTAGTTTCTTTCCAGTTAAGTTCATGTTGGCTGTGGAGTTGTTGTAAATTCCCCTTAGTATGTTAGGGTATGACCCTTGAATCTCTAAACTCCCAAGAACTTTTATGATGAAAGGATGTTGGATGTTGCCAAGGGTCTTTTATGCATCTAATGAGATGAGCATGTGGTTTTTGTTTCTCTTTATATGATGGGTTATTAATAGCTGCTGGTAGCAAAAGACCATGGGAGTATACAGTGGGTGACAACTAGAGTTCAGAAGGTCAACCTATCAGAACTAAGGGTTCTGTTAGAGGAAACCATCATGCAAGGCATTATGGAATTACTGCCTTTAGAATGAATTGGCTGTTTCTTGTTGTAAACTTCTTGTGCAATAACAGCTATGATTCTCCCCACTTACCATGCATTCCCATGTAATGTATACATGTAATCTTATGGGCACAGCTTACCCTATACATTTGGGGTAGTTGGATAACTTTCTCCAGCTGTGTTTACTCTTCATTAGATTACATCTGGCCAGGGCCACTATTATTTACTAAACAGCAAATATTCACTTAAAAGTGAGTTCATAACATGTTTTTTTCTTTCTGGGTCTGGATTACCTCTCTTAGGATGAATTTTTTTTAGTTCCATCCATTTGACTGCCAATTTTGTGATATGTTAATTGCTTTATAATACTTTATCATGTAGTGGCTCCTTTACTGTCAATCCCAGAAATACAAACTGGAATACAAAGGTCTCAAAGATGGTTTGTATGATTATTGAAACTACTAATATTGCAGCAAAAATAGCAGAAATAAATCAGGAGATGTATGAATTGAGGACCACAATAAAAATAGAACTAAATACATTTTCTAGCATTTTTACATGCCTTAATGTCAGATTTCCAATCCAGTTGATGGGCAAAATAATGATTTGTGTAGAGATAGACAACATTCTCAAATGACCTATGAATGGCCATCATGGTTAAGATGGCTTTCCTCTCTTTTTTGTGGGAGGGCTCTGTTAGAATTTCTTATAATTCTCTTATGGTTACCTAAATTAATTAAACATGTCATAGAGGTAATGAATGCAACCTTGGAGTCTCTTATAGACACTATTTTTCTTTAAATATTAGAAAGGAGGAGATTTTGTGAGCAAAAAAATCCTTGCACCTACAAATACCAAAGAAACTAAGAATGTTAAGCATGCAACCTATTTTTATGACAGTGACCACTTCAGATCCTTCCTCAGACCCTTAAACTAATACAGACAATCTCTAGAGCCCATCTTCTTGGAAGGTATAACATGTACATTGAGTTTAATTTTGTGCACTGACTACTGCATTACACCAGGAAACATCTTTTTTTTTCCAAATTGTATTGTGTTTAAATATGCTCTAGAAGTTTAAACTAGCCAGGATTATTAAGTAATACTGAACCAAGTCTCATTCTTGCCTCCTATGGTTGGTTTCTCTGACAGCCATAGCATTTGTAGGGACCCCTGAAACTTTTATATCACACATATCCCCCAAATTTACTTCTGTGCTGCATTCTTAGAAGGGAACTTGTGTTAAAGAGATGTAAAATTAATCTTCAGGATGCCCACAGTCCTTGGAATCTTAACTCTCGGGAGACTGAGACAGTAAGACCACTAGTCAGAGGTCACTTGGCAACCCCCTGTTTCAAAAACAACAGACAAAAACAAAGATTCATCTAATAGTCCAGGCATGATTTTTTAAATAATTTTCATGTATTCTTTTCTCATACAATTTGTCCCAAGTCCAATTTCTCCTCCCTCAATGCTGTTCAGCCAAACTTAGGTTCCTTTCTTTTCTAGATCCACTCTGCCTCTCTTTCCCTACAGAAAAAGAGAGCCTTATATATGGGCAATGTCCTAGTTGTTTTTTTTTTGTCATCTTGACACAAGATCTAGTCATTTAAAAAAATACTCTCACAAGCTTGGCCTATAGGCAAATCCTTTGGGCATTTTCTTTATTCTCAAATGATGTAGCTAGACCTATCCCCCCATGGGTGGTGTCATTCTGGGGCAGGTCATCTTATGCTGTGTAAACTATAAGAAAAAATCCAACCTATGATGAACTTCCAAGGCATCTGCTTCAATTCCTATCTCCAGGTTCCTGCCTTGCCTCCCCTCATTGGACCATGACCTCAGACATGTGAGGTATGTAAGCCAAGAAACCCTGTTCTTCAATTATCTTTGGTCATGTTTTTTTAATTACAGCTTTAGAAACCATATCTAAGATTGTTAATGTGTTGAGTGACTCTTTGTTTGGAGATATGAGAAAACACCTGTTGATCACAGATAGGCACTAATGACAGATCCAAGAAATGATCCACCCAGATATGTTTAAATTGAACTAACAAGGTTTAGGATTACTTACAGGATCATGGATCAGGGGGTAATTATGGGATCATGGGTGACTCAACGCTGCACCAACAAATTTGCACACTATTGCAAGTGATAACTTATGAAAACTTCATTCCTGGATGTTTCTGCATGACTTTCAGGCAGCTTGGTTAATTGGAGGATCTCCTCTCCTCAGGTATTATTATTACTCCTATAACTTTATTGAGCATGATGTTGAATCTGTGAGTCTTGCATGTTTCATGGTCCTCCTGAGACATGTGAAGTGTTGTTTATTTCTTGAGAATTAGTGAGTCTTCTTCCAAAAAGCAATGCTCTAATTCAGTGGCACAAAGTTTTCAGCAGCATAGTAATGGAAAGATGTGAGAAAATGGATGTGTCTTACTTTAACCACATCTTAGAAAATGTTATAATTGAGGGGAAGTCTACACTGAAATATTAAAGAAACAAATACATGCTCCTGATGAGAAAAACATTAACAAAGGGTATCTGGAGTACAAAAATCAACATATGTTAAGGCCTAATATGAAGAGTAGCCTTCTTGAAGGATATCAGTAGGTGTAGAAGAAAGTCAGTGTAGGGTAATTAGGTATGAACATGATCAAAATACACATACATAAAAGAAACTGTGATAAGACCCATTATTTTGTATAAAGTTATAATATATTGCTCATATATACTTACAAAAGAGTGAGTTTTTGTTGATTGGGAATTGTGAAATACCCAACATGGTTACAGCTTCAAGTAAGTTTAGAATTTATAGCTACTCAGGTTTCAGAGGTCTCCATCATGAAATGAAATAGAGATCCATGGACTAAACACTAGAGTTTTATTTCTGTTGAGTGGTTTGTGAGGGCCATAAACTTTGTAAGTAAAGGAAATTCACCTTGAGAAACATATGAGAATAATGAAGGATGGTCCCAAAGTTAGAGACCTCTGTCTCAGATTTCAGCTGTTATTTCACTACATCTATACGTCTTTACTGGAGAAAGGGCTGTGGACTCCACAGAAAACTTCCTCAAATCTTGGAGAACTCATGGGGGTACAGACAATCTTTGATTTCAATTTATCATTTTCTGACTTCCATGTACAAACTTGGATTAGTAGAAAATTCCTTATGAATCTGGGAATTTGGAGTGGCCAATATTTGTTTGAAGATCATCTGATCAAATTTTAAGTATGTCACCTGCACTTCTTGTCTTTCAGGGTCCTAGGAAGAAGTAAACATCAAGTGATATTGTTTGCAGCGAACACAAACTTGCAGCTAATAAAGGAATATTAGACTGTATGGAAGAGAGCAGACTCAGGAGAACCTACCTGTCTGTTCAGTGTTGCTCTCACTTCAGAGTCTTGGTCCATGATGGCTGCATTTTTAGGTGACAGATGTAATTAAACTCACATAATAAGCAATGCCCTTTCATTCCATATCCCATGTACTAATTAGATGTATGTTAAAACACAAGGTTCCTCACTTTCCTCAAAGCAGAGTCATGTGTTCTGCCTCTCTATATTCACAGTCCTGCCCCACCCATGATCTCCCTTAATAATTCCCTCTTCAACATTATCTCTCTTCTTCTATCTCTCTTTCCCCATCTCTTTCATAAAACCTTGTCCTAGATATCAGTGTATGCAATTGATGTGAAAATGCTGAATTTTCATTCAGAAATTTCTCAGTGTTCTGAGAGTTGAGGGAAAGAGCCAAGGCTCTGGTTCCTCTCTAGAAAACCCTGCCTCAGTTCTCTCGTCTTGGTGAAAATATCCTTTGGTAAACAAAGAACACATACCTGTATTTCTCTGGTCTTGGTTTCTCACACTACTCAGATGACGTTCACTAGCTTGTTCCTGAGACTTTCTTTTTATGCCAGAACAACAATAACAGTGGAGGATCATGATGAGGAGGACAACAAGGATCATGGTCACTGACAACCCAATCAGAATATGCAGGTTCCAGTGGTTATCTGGAGGAAGATGTGAACCCAATAAGAGGTACATCTTGGGATTCCAATTTGATAGATTTCTTAATTTTTATTTATTGATGGATAATTACTATAATGTTTCTATAGGATGGGAGTCTTGATGGAGAACCTACTCCTGTTATTTTGCTAAATGGACACAGTATTATACTGACTCATAATGACTTATCATTAGACCCATATATTCACACATTTCTCAACTCTTAGTACAGAAACTTTTATTTATGGTAGATGGTAACTATACAGATAGCCACTACTGGACAAGTTGCACTGAATAAGAGATTTTATAATTCTTGTCCATAAATGAGACCATTACATCACATCTCCATGTGTTCAGGGATCATTGTGAAAGAGATGGAAGAAGAAATTCCAAAAAGAGTCTATGGATAACTACAGAGAAAATGTCTCTGGACACAGTAGGGTGGATGCATAGATGAACTCCACAAGAGGATGTTGCTGCATCCCCAAGACCAGTGCAAGCTCAAGGTAGAGAAAATCCCAGCATAGACAGTGGAGGTGAACATGAAGTCCTACTCCTATCAAGGTACTGTAGACAACTGATAACTATTCAGAAGAGAGTCAGTGTTAGGAGTGTTGTTACTCGTAAATTGACTATGGCCCAGGAGAAGACCACAATCCAGGAATATATTTACAGTTTGCCATTGGCAGAAACCTGCAGGACCCTATGTGTAAATCAAGTGTTCAGTTTCTCCATCTGAGATTGACACCAGTGCTCAACTAAGCTGCTTTGCAACTTCTACTTCTACAACACCTTGAACTAGACATTTAATTCTCTTGTAGGAAAAAAGGGGAGTCAAGGCTATTCTGTCAGAAGTAGTATTTTTATATAAAATCTTCTATTCTGCTTGCTTGATTCCTTTTGCAGGCACCATCACCTCCTCTCTATGAGGAACAGAGCTAGAAGAACTTCATTGATTCTGAGAAGGGAGTAAAATTTACTCTATTTTTCACTCGCAGAATGTCCTAGGTACAAAAATTCGAGACAGATAGTCCTTATATTTCTCATACTGTTCTTAAACAACTTCAAATGTCGCAGGGTTCAAGAATCAGAGAGCAGAGATGACAATGTCAAGATTAATGAGCCAGGATGGAACTGAGGAAAAAAAATGAGCCAAGGAGATTTTGGTTCCTAAGTTTCCACAGTAGAGAAGAGGGACCAATTACTCACTAGTTGTGGAATCCAATTCTATACAAGAAGTGCACTTTCTTGATGAGTTTACAAGACACTTCATCAAGAGCCTGTCTGCCTTCCTCTATGGAATGTTTTTTTTTTTTTATTTTTAAATTTGGACAGTGACCAGAAACCACAAAACCACTTAGTGTTGAACCTTTAGAGTCACAGGGTACCATTACTACTCTAGATGTAGACTCTCTCTTTGGATTGATAATAGAGAGAAAGTATCATGGCTTGTTATGATACAAGTGAAATGCTGTGGGGAGATCTGGGTGAGTGAGATTTCAGGAGGGCTGCTCCATCTCTGCTCTTTCCAAACTGATGTGAACCTCATCCCTAATGAGTCTGTCCTGACCTCTTTCTACATCTGCCTGGACACACAAATCTCCCACTGTGGGTGCAGTCATATAAGGAGTGTTTGGGAGGATCCTTGTCTATCATTTTGTAATCTGATATCATATCTCAAGTTTCATGTCTTTTATAAAAGGTTTTCAACTGAAATATAAGTGTGTCCATTTCTTTCTCTCTTTCCTGTCTCCAGGCCCTTTCATTTACCTTTCCACCAAGCTTTTATATATCCCTATACCACTCTTAAGTTGATAGCTTCTTTTTTCTGATAATTATTGGTACATGTATGTCTACAGATATGCATATTTACATATATATGTGTCAGATATATACATACACATATATACCTATATACATATTTTTTACATATGTACACATATGTAGGTATATAAATATCTTACATACACACACACACACACACACACACATATACATATGACACTAGCATGCACAGCAATCCTTCACTGTAGTTTCCCATGATACTTTCTCTATATTATCAATTGGATGGTTCCCAGACATGGTTTTAGTATTTCATTAGTCACAAGACATGGGATCTATATGAGGCTTTCTTACCTGTGACAGGAAGGTACCATGGGTCACTTGGGGATGACCACACATGGGAAAAGTTACTGAAAGAGCCATAGCATTTATAGTTGCCTTTCCTGATTACAGAACCAAGAAGGAAGTTGGCCTTGAATGTCCTGTTGTGACTCTGCACTGCAGGCAGCCCCTGCCCCAGAGGCACCCCTTCCCTGGACAGATGGAACATGTCAAACTGATGGTCAGAGATGCAGGACAAGGTCATGTTCTCTCCTGATATCACCACAGGGCTCATCAGGGCTGACAGAGAAGGTTTTTTATATAAACCTGGAAGAAAAGAGCCAGAGACAGTTATAGAGAGAGTGTCTTACTAGTGTTTATTCACTGCTCAGTGTTCACTCTTCATGATTCCATTTCTGTGATCTTCCTGCCTCTCACCATCTCCCTCTCTTCTCTCTTTCTCCTTTTCTCTCTTCCATTCGATGTTATCATATTTAGTCTATGACATCACTTCTTACTCAAATATTTTATGACAGTTTTTGCTTTTTTACATTTTCTGCCTCTATTTTCATTGGTTCATTCCATCTGTGTTTTAAAATATGTTTTTATAACATAATAAATTTTATCTAGCAATTGATATCATTATGAAATATTCATGTGCATTCAATATACATAATATATATTTTATACTTTTTAAGAAATATTTCTTAGTTTTTGAAATTGAAATACAGTTATATCATTTCATGTGCTTAAATTGTTTTTAGAAATTGTTACATATATTTATATATGTAGAATATTAATCATAATAATGCTATTATTCTCAATTGTCCGTCAATTTCCACTAATTAATCTCACTTCGAAGTACAGAATAACTCATAAACATTTGTATTTCTCTTGAACAGTGGCCATGGTGATCTTTCCTCTCTTGTTCCTCTCAGTGTGTGTACTGCTCAAGTGTGATCAATTGTTTGCCTCCCAAGCATTTGTTTTAGAATTTGTTTTGGGGTTCTATGTCTATAAGAATTCTTCCAAGAAAGTAAGATATATTATGTATCTGACAAGCTCTGTCTTGAAATATTTAATATCTGCTATATTTTTTCCATCTCCATTTTCAAAGTTTCCATTCAGGATTGATTCTGTCTTTTTGTAGTTTTTCTCTTAGCACAAATTCCATGTTTACTAATTCCCAGCAGTTCCTGGGTACCACCTGTGTGAAGGCATAAGGATTCATTAAGAACCAGCCCAACTAAGTATTTGGATTCAGGTCATAACACATTATATGTCTGGTTCTCTTGGTAGACTTCTTGTAAAGGTAGAAGTTAAAAATTTTCTAAATGTTATTAGAAAGACTTCATTCTCTCTGGTTCATATCATGCTCACCCAATCGCCATTTTCTGTTTATCTCTACTTATGACTCCTTTGCATCTCCCTGTATCTGTGCTTTATGTTATAACCAATGGTCTGTTCTTGTGTATTTTTTTCATTCTCTATGTCAGTGAAAGACTCACCAAGGTTGGCTTCATGTAAGTTTCCCACACTCATTTTCCTTGTGACCTCCCACAGATTTTAGTGTATAGATTATTTTTCTGTATCACAAAGAGAATAATGAGCAGGCAACACCCTCTTACCTGTGATCTTTATGTCAATGGGGTCACTAGAGTCTGACCACTCATACGGTGAGGGATTGTAAGAACCATAGCATGTGTAAATCCCAGCATGGTCAGGTGTCACAGGACCTATTTTGAAGTTAGCCTGGGACCTCCCAAGACGATTTTCACCAGAAAGCTGGAGAGAGTCCTTGATTGTTCCTTTTCTGAGTGAAGTCAAAATGAAGGTTTCAAACATAATCTCTGATCGACACTCCAGTGTCACCTTCTCTCCTAAATCCACCAGGGGAGGTTGTAAGGCCATGAGGAAAGGCTTCCTGTAGATTCCTAAGAATAAAGAAATTGTATGAACCTGATCAAAATCTCTGTGTCCTTGAAGACTTATGATTCTCCCTCATTTGGTCTGTGCTCCCTGTGAGTGCTCCAGTGCACTTGTTCTTGTCTGTTTCAACTCTGGACACAGACTCCTCCATCTTTGGGTCCATTTCCCACTTCTTTGACCCTAGAATTAGCACAATATTTTCCCACTGGCTTGTTATGAGAATGTGTCTTTTGAACCCTTCTTCCATAGACACTATTGTCTTTTTCTAAGATTGGAGAGTGTAGGAAACATGGCAATCTTCAAATCAGGCTGCTTTATGTGTCCTTTTGATGCTACTTTGGATAAGGTATAATCCTTGGTAGGATAAAGGAATTAGTGTTGACCACAGTAACTAGGGAAACACTTCAGCCCTCTCTGTGGTTCAAACCTCTGTAAGGCATTCCTGATCCAGAATCATGAACAGTGTTTCCTTTCAACATGTTGAAGATTTAGCATCCTGACTTACTGCTCTCAGAACATCCCTTCCATGCTTCTTAATTTGCCCTTGACATGGGTTCCCATATTATTTTCCAAATGCTAACATAACAAATACCACAAATTTGATTCTTAAAAAGAATATAAGTGTTGTGGAGATAAGAATTCTGAAAAGCCCAAATGGCATAAATCAAGTATCTTCAGGGATAGTAACTACTGATCCCTAGGAAAGTGTCCATTTTTTTGCCTTCCAGCTTCTAGAGCCTCATGCATTCCTTGGCACTTGGACCCTTCCTACATGTTCAGAGTTTGTGACAGGGGGTCTCCCTCATGATGATTTGTTTTGCCTACAGCTGAATTTTTCCTTATTTTGTTATATCAATTCTTGTAGTGCTATAGACCCAGGATAATTCAGGATATTTTCCCATCTTGTTGTCAACTTATTAAGATTTGAGTTCCATCTTAAAGCCCAAATTTTGCTTCACTTGTTTAACACACAGGAAGCCTTAGGGACTAGAAAAATGCATGACCTTGTGTATCATATTATGCCCAGAACATTATATATTTCTCTGTGTTGAATATTCCTTATAAATCCAAGCCTCTGACTAATACTTTTTCAGACAATTACAGGGTTGAGAGATTTTGGGGAATGAAAAGATACTACAAATGTCATCTCTGACCTGAAATTATGATCTTCAGAGGGTCACTGTGTGCTGAAGTTTCATCAGGGGATTGATAATTAAAACCATAGCATCTGTATGTTCCTGCATATGTTGTTGTCACAGGACCCAAGACAAATTTCCCTGTGGATGAGCTTCCATGCATCTGAGGAATAGGATTACCATGTTCTTTGTACAACTTGAATGTGTCATAGTCACTATGATAGTCACACTGAAATTTCACATGATGTCCCTGAGGAACAACATGGCTTGGCCAAACAGAGAGTAAAGGCTTGTCTTGATCACCTGCAAAGAGATGCACAGTGTAAAAAATTTAATGATTTTCCTTTATCCCTGAGAGCTGAGCTTCCAATTTTTACTTCTGTTGGGATCTTCTGTATGACAATTTTCTCTGAATTGAAATATCCCTGTTTTAATATGAGAGGTTGAGAGGCTTGGGATAATCAGAAAGCAAACAATCTTTATATGCCCTGGGAGGCTGAAGCATCCAAGATTCACCAGTGACCCTTTCCAACTCTATAGAAAAACTAAGCTACTTGGTCAGCTGAGCTCTATAACTGAGATTTCTAAGACCTGTTCAGTTGTCTGCAAGTTGTGCATAGAGCTCCAGGGTTTTGGCTTTCATGAGAAGCACCTATATAGACTTGTGCTTTTAGTACAGGTTTGAGTCACCCCTTGCTTCTCTAAGATACCCCTAAACTACACTGTTATTAATAACATCAGTAAACCCATGGAGTCACCAAGTTGTGCTTTGGTGCAATCTTTGTTTTGTCTGTCAGGGGTTTCATTTATGAGCTGAGTAGATTTGTATGTGTTTTATTTCTGCAAAGAAAGTTTCAGACTTAATAGGGTCATTTTGAAGTGTTGGCTGCAAAAGATTGTGGTGGCTTGAATAGCTATGGTCCCCGTAGACTCACCTGTTTGAATGCATGGCACATATGGAATGCCACTAATAGGAGACATGGCCTCATTGGAGTAGATGTGGCCTTGTTGGAGAGAGTGTGTCACTCTAGAGGCGGGCTTTGAGGTCTCCCATGCTCAAACTTTTACCAGTGTGAAATAGTATCCTTCTTCTGCCAGTGGACCAAGATGAAGAACTCTCTTCTCCTTCTCCAATATCATGTCTGCCTGCACACTGCCAGGTTTCCTACCATGATGATAATGGACTAAAACTTGGAACTATAAGTCAGCCCCAATCCAATGTTTTCCTTTATTAGAATGGCCATGGTCATGGTGTTTCTTCATAGCAACAGAAGCCTTAAGTAAAAGACTGTAAGTATGCTCCAACTACCACATATATATATTATATATCTTTCATGCTAAGATCCAAGCTTGGAATTTTGAGTATTGAATAAAGAAGTAATTTTCATCATGAACATTGTAATCTAAGAAGAAATTACACCAGAAGTGTAGAAGGAAATGTTATTATGAGTGAGATGATAGATCAGAATTGATTCAACCAAAGTAGCAGAAAAAAAACTGCTCTTGATTCAGCAATCTAGAAATATAACAATATTCAGATGAGAAGTAAATTGTGAATATTCCAAAACTCATGGACAATGGAGAGATCGCCCACAGGACCACAGAATTGAGAATATCTATAACAAGTCGGGGGAATGAATCTTTTGAACTACGTTTCTCCTTATGTACTTTCATAAAGATCTTCCTTTACAGAGGTTATACAGGCTCGTGTTTCTGTACTAAAGAAACTTGTTAAGTTAGAGGCCAACATATAGTTTCCCCATCATTTCATGGCTCCTTGTATGTGAAGCATTTGCAGTACAGCATAACTCAACAATCTGTTTACTTGTATTTAGAATGGATTTGGACTCATGATGACCAGCACATGAATGTTGGTCATTGAAATGTATCTACCTGGTTGATATTACTGAGGAATGAAACAACAGCTAGTCTCTGTAGTGAAGACCAGGTAGACTCCAAGCTATACTTCCAGTCATCCATGGTAGACATCTTGCAACACTGACCAGCCAGGAGCCATCATAGACCCTGTCCAGAAACTGTCCCTGATTGCAGAGTGTTTTCAGGGCTCTTAAAGAACCAGAAAGTACATCCAGGAACAGCATCTGATTTCAAAATACAGGAAGGATCCCAGCCAAACTACAGAAGCTGACACCAACTGCAGTCTGTCCATGGTTGCAACTAGTTGACCTGACTAATGGCCCTAGTTATACTAAATAGCAAAGGTCTGTTTACCAACAGTGAACTCCTATAAATGACAGAGGAGTTCATTATTATTAGTGCACAGGCACCCAGGTGTAAGAGCATAAGCATTAAAATCAAAGAAGTAAAACATTACACAGAACAATGGTGAGGCTTAAGAAGAAAACAAAAAAGAAAGGGAGACCTATAAATCCCATGATGAATAATTCCCAGAGTGTTTTGAATTAAGTTACAGAAGTATAAGAAACCACCAACAAAACCTGGGTAGATATCTACTGCCCATGGATAGTCCAGAACAGTCAGAAGATCAGGTGAAGGTCACACAAGCATGAAGAACAGATAGGCTGCCGTCCAGCATGTGTAACTCTCCAACTCAGTAGGTTCAGCTTCCATAGACTCAGTATGCTGCCTCTCCTTCTTTTTTCTTTTTTTCCTATTAAGACATTTTCTATTCATTTTACATACCAACCACAGATCACCCTGTCCTTCCTCCTTCAGCTCCCCAGCCTTCCCCTCAACCACCCCACATTCCCACCTCCTCCAAGGCAAGGCCTCCCATAGGGAGTCAGCAGAGCCTGCTACATTCAGTTGAGGCAGGCCCAAGCCCAGCTCCCTGCACCAAGTCTGTGCAGGGTGTCCCACCATAGGCACTGGTCTTCAAAAAACCTGCTCATACACCAGGGACAGATCCAGATCTCACTGCTAGGGGTGCCCCCTAAACAGTTCAAGCTAAACAACTGTCTCAGCTAAGCAGAGAGCCAAGTACAGTGCCTTGGGGCTCCACAGCTATTGGTCCACAGTTCATGAGTTCCCACTAGTTTGACCTGGACATTTCTGTATGTTTTTCTAACATGATTTTGATGTCCCTCACTCATAGAATCTCTCCTCTCTCTCATTGACTGGACCCCTAGAGCTCAGATTGGTGCCCATGCGTGGATCTCTGCATCTGCTTCCACCAGTTACTGGATGAGGGTTCTAGGATGACATTTAGAGTATTCACCAATCTGATTGCCAGAGTAGGCCATTTCAACTGCCTCCCCTTCTTCTCCTACCATCCAGTAAAGCCTTCAATCACCATAGATGGGAAAACAAGGTATTCCATGATAAAGTCAAATTCAAACAATATCTATCTACAGATCCAGCCCTCCAGCAGATAGTAGAAAGACAACTTCAACCTAGTGAGATTAACTACACCCATGAAAAAATAGAAAATAAATAATCTCATACTAATAAAAGCAAACAATGGAAGAACATCCATGTTCATGTTGTGCCCACCCACCCACACACATGCAGAGAAAAAAAGGGAGGAGAAGCAGAGCAGTGGTGGCTCATGACTTTAATCCCAGAACTTGGAAGGCAGAGCCAGGTGGATCGCTATGAGTTTGAGGCCAGCTTGGTCTACAGAGTGAGATCCAGGACAGGCACCAAAACTACAGAGAGAAACCCTGTCTCGAAAAACCAAAGAAAGGAAGAAAGAGAGGAGAGAGAGAGAGAGAGAGAGAGAGAGAGAGAGAGAGAGAGAGAGAGAGAGGAGAGAGAGAGAGAGAGAGAGAGAGCAGATCACTACCACCACCAAAATAACAGGAATTAACAATCATTGGTCATTAATATTTTTCAATATCAATAGACTCAATCTAATAAAAACACCCAGACTATCAGAATGGTATAAAAACAGGACCCATCCTTCTGTTGTATACAAGAAATACCCTTAACATCAAAGATAAACATTACCTAATCACCTCATAGTAAAGCAGTGGAAAAAGAATTTCTAAGCAAATAGATACAAGAATCAAGCTGCTTTAGCCATTCTAATATCTAACAAAATAAACTTCTATGGTGATTTGAAAGGCAATGGCCTCAGAGGGAGTGGGACTATTAGGAGGAGTGGCCTTGTTGAGGTAGATGTCTTGTTGGAGGAAGTGAGTTGCTGTGGAGGTAGGTCTCAGAGCAAGTCTCAACATATACAAGAAAATAGAAATTATCCCTGTATCATATCAGACTACTACAGATTGAAGCTGGAATTCTAGGAAACAGAAACAAAAGACAGCCTACAAAATCATGGAGACTTAAGAATCCTCTACTGAATGAAAATTGGATCAAGACAGAAATAAAAAAGTAAAGGCTTTATAGAATTCAATGAAAATGAATGTACGACATACACAAACTTATGGGACACAATGAGATCAATGCTAAGAGAAAAGTTCATAACACTAACTGCCTACATAAATAAATTGAAGAGGTCTCATATTAGTAACTTAACAGCACACCTGAGAGATCTAGAACAGAATAAAACAAACACATCAAAAACAGTAGGAAATAATCTAACTGAGGGCTGAAATCAATAAAGGAGAAACAAAGAGAGCAATATAAAGAATCAATAAAACCAAGAGTTGGTTCTTTAAGAAAATCAACAGTATGGACACTGCTTTATCCAAACTAACTAAAAGGCAGGGAGAGAATATCGAATTAACAAAATCAGAAATGAAAGTGGGACATAACAATAGACACCAAATATACCAAAAGCATAGTCAGGGCATACTTTAAGAACCTCTAATACAAAATTGGAAAATCTAAATGAAATGGAAATTTTTCTCAATAGCTACCACTTTCCAAAGTAGGATCAAGATCAGATAAGCAATTTAAACAGACCTATAACCTCCGAGGAAACAGAAGCTGTCAATAAATTTTTCCCGAAGATAAAAGTACAGGGCCAATAGATTCTAGAGAAGAATTCTTCCAGATTTAAGGAGAGCTAATGCCAATATTCCATAAATTATTCCTAGAAACAGAAGCAACAATACCTTATTTAATGAGTCCACAGTAACCCTAATACTCAAACCACACAAAGATACCATAAAAATACAATTACAGACCAATTTCCCTCATGAAAATTGTTGCAAATTATTCAAATAAATACTCAGAATATTCATCCAAGAACACATCAAAAAGATCATCCACAATGATCATGTAGGCTCCATCACAGAGATGTAGGGCTGTTTCAACATATGAAAATTTATCAATGTAATCTATAGTATACAACCTGAAAGGAAAAAAAACCACATAATTTCCTCATTAGATGCTGAAAAAGCCTTTGAAAAAAATTTAATGTAGCTTTATGGCAAAGGAATATTAGGGATACAAGGAATGTACTTAAATATAACAAAAGCAATATACAGAAAGCCTATAGTCAATATCAAACTAAAAGGAGTGAAACTCTAAACTCTAATTCCAAGAAAATCAGGAAAAATACAAGGCTATCCACTTTCTCTGTATGTATGCTATTTAGTACTTCAAATTCTAGCTCCAGTAATGACAGACCTGAATGAAATCCAGTAGATACAAATTAAAAAGAAGTCAAAGTATCATCATTTGCAAATGAAATTATAGTATACAAAAACAATACAAAAATATTCTACCAGGGAACTCCTATAGCCAAAAGATACCTTCAGCTAAGTGGCAAAATACAAAATTATCTAAAAACAATCAGTAGCCTTTATATATATAAATGACAAACAGGCTAAGAAAGAAATTAGAGATACAACAACCTTCACAATAGTCACAAATAATATAAAATAGCTTTGGAATAACTCTAACCAAGTAAATGAAAGACTTGTATGTCAATAACTTCAAGTTTTTAAAGAAGGAAACTGAAATCAATATCAGAAGTTGAAAACATCTCCCATACTCAGAAATTAGTAAAACCAACATAGTAAATATGGCCATGGTACAAAAAGCAATCTACAAATTCCATGAAATCTCCTTCAAAATCCAACACAATTCTTTATATACCTTGAAAGAACAATACTCAACTTCATGTGGAAAAAAAAACCAGGATAGCTAAAACAATATTGAAAAATAAGCAGACTTCCAGAGGTATCACCATCCTTGATTTCAAGCTGTATGGCAGAGTAATAAAATCCATAATGTATTGATTTTAAAACAGAGAGGTTGGTTAATCAAACTGAATTGAAGACCCAAATGTCAATCTGCAAAGCTATATTTTTGAGAAAGAAGACAGAAATATACAAGGGAAAAAAAGAAATCATCTTCAACAGATGGTGGTGGTCTAATTGGATTACTACATGTAAAATAATGCAAAACTAAAGTCCAAATGGATCAAAGACCTCAACATCAGACCAGATACATCAACAGATGGGAGCAGATGCAGCAATCCACAGCCAAACATTAGGCAGTGCTCCAGGAAGCCCAAGGAAGAGAGGGGAAGGATTATAGGAGCCAGTGTGATCAAGGGCATCATCAGAACATGACCCAAGGCTTCAACTAAGCCAGGCTGATGGCCTTCAGTTACAGAGACTGAAGAGACCATCAGGGAACCTCTGCATATGTTATGGTTGTGTAGCTTGGTGTTCTTCTGGGACTCTGAGAAGTGGGTGTTGTTGTGTTATGACTCTTGGACCTACATGTGGGCCCTTGTTCCTCCTACTGGCTTGTCTTGTTCAGCCTTGGCTTGAGAGTGTGAATCTACTCTTATTGTCACTTGTTAGCCTGAGCTCAGTTGACACCATTGGGAGGCCTGTTCTTTTCTGAAGGGAAACAAAGGAGGAGTTGATCTTGGCAAAAAGGGAAGAGGGAGCTGGGAGGAGAGGATGTAGCAGAAATGGTGGTCAGGACATGATATATGAGAGAAGTATAAAAAATAATCCCTGCCATTTATTACCAAAAAACACCCCGCATGAATAAAACTTTGCAGCTATGAACCACAGACAAAAGAGAAAATATGCCATTTGTTTTTCTCAATCTGTATTGCTTTGACCAGTATAATATTTCCTAGTTCCATCTATGTTCTTACTAAATTTCATTGTTATTTATTATTGAATAGTATTCCACAGTGTACATGTGATACATTTTCACTATCCATTCATCAGCTGAAGAACATTCAGGTTATTACCTTGCCCTAACTACTGAGAATAGACCAGCAAAGAACATGATGGAACAAGCATCCATGACATAGGATGTCAGGTTCTCTGGGTACATGCCAAGGGGTGGAAATGATGAATGTATAGTACTCATGTATGAATGCTGTGGGACGGTCTGTATGTCAAATTGCTCTGATTGGTCAATAAATAAAACACTGTTTGGCCAGTGGCCAGGCAGGAAGTAGGTGGGACAAGGAGAGAGGAGAATTAGGGGAAGTGGAAGGCTGAGGCGGGGAGACACTGCCAGATGCCGCCATGACCAGCAGCATGTGAAGATGCCGGTAAGCCACCAGCCACGTGGCAAGGTATAGATTTATGGAAATGGTTAATTTAAGATAAAAGAACAGTTAGCAAGAAGCCTGCCACGGCCATACAGTTTGTAAGCAATATAAGTCTCTGTGTTTACTTGGTTGGGTCTGAGCGGCTGTGGGACTGGCGGGTGACAAAGATTTGTCCTGACTGTGGGCAAGGCAGAAAAACTCAAGCTACAAATGGCGCCCAACGTGGGGCAAGAGTTTCCACCTAAAACCTGAGAAAAGATTCTAAAACGGAACTAAAAACAGCTTCCTAATTTTCTCTCTCAAATGAGCGGCAGCCTGCCGGTTTGAGCTACTGGCGGGTTCCTAGCGTGCGAGCTTGATCTGCAGTATGGCGGGAATGAGGCCTCTGCAAGTGGCACATTAAGCTGCATGGTGGATTTAGCCTTTGCTAGTACAAAACAAAAAGAGGTTTCTGGGCTACACACTGCGTGGATAAAATCATAGACCCACGATGGCTCCCAGAGCTTGCGGAAAACATACCACTGCCATGTTGGGAAGCTGAAGTGGGCAGAGCCAGCAGCCACAGCGCCGTTTCAGGCTTAGAAGGCTGCAGTTTAAAGCAATAGGCTCAAGGTAATATAAAACATAAGCCACATAAAGATGGCTACCACACAGAGAATCTGGATTATGTTCTCTTTGATATTCGTAACTGAAGAGAAACATTTGATTGCAAAAGCTGTTGAGTTATGCCAAAATGTGTGTTTTAAAGGTACCTTAACTTCAAAATTTGGATGTAAGGATATGTTGCTTTGGAAAGGAGGCTCTGCTTTTGTTTCCACAGAAAGCCAGAGGCTATGGATTTGTTCCAGATTAAGATACATCAGGTTTGACCAGCCAAGACCACCTGAAAGGTCTCCGATGACACCATGGCCCAGATGATCCAACATCCAGAATTGTTTCAAGGCAACTGGCTCAGACGATACGGTCTCACGGACTACTCCATGATCCTAAAATTTTCTTTGTGTCCCCATAAGATACAGCGCCCCCCTCCAGCAGGAAGTAGTAAGAGAAGCTACGCCCAAATTCCCAAATATACCAAGCTGACTTTGGAGATGTGTAAAAGTTAAAACCTTCCTTTTAAAAAACAGAAAGGGGAAGTGCTGTGGGACGGTCTGTATGTCAAATTGCTCTGATTGGTCAATAAATAAAACACTGTTTGGCCAGTGGCCAGGCAGGAAGTAGGTGGGACAAGGAGAGAGGAGAATTAGGGGAAGTGGAAGGCTGAGGCGGGGAGACACTGCCAGATGCCGCCATGACCAGCAGCATGTGAAGATGCCGGTAAGCCACCAGCCACGTGGCAAGGTATAGATTTATGGAAATGGTTAATTTAAGATAAAAGAACAGTTAGCAAGAAGCCTGCCACGGCCATACAGTTTGTAAGCAATATAAGTCTCTGTGTTTACTTGGTTGGGTCTGAGCGGCTGTGGGACTGGCGGGTGACAAAGATTTGTCCTGACTGTGGGCAAGGCAGAAAAACTCAAGCTACATATGAAAGTCTCAAAAATATTAAATTTACAGAGAAAAACATATTTTATTAAAGAAAAGAGATGTGATCTAACTATGAAAAAATCTCTGGGTTGCAAATGTTATGAATTTTTTAAAAGAATCATCAAACAATATAAAAACTTTGAAAACCACCCCCACAGACAAAGAATACACCTACTGAATTGGAGAATTTTATGGACCAGCTTGATGTATATGTAGGTAATGGCTATTGCTGCCAAGCCTGATTCTGAAAACCATTGCTGGGACCCAAATGGGGAGAGAAGAAAAATGATCACAGTAGGTTTTCCTCTGACCTCCACACTTGTGAAATAGTATATGTACACACACACACACACACACACACACACACACACACACACACACACACACTCTATCTCTCTCTCTCTCTCTCTCATCAAATGAATACAAACTTTAAAAGTTAAGAGAGCACTTCAATAGTATACTTCATGGTAAAATAGGAGAATGAGTGAGCTTAGATTGGGCACTTTATAATCTGAGAGGTAAATACAGAAATTGAATAAAAATACAATGAGAAGAATGACCAGATATTTTAACACTATCCAAATCCCAAATTATGAGTGAGAAAAATTTAACAAATTGTAAAGGAATGTTGAGGTTTACTTCCAGGGATAGTGGTGATGCCTAGAATGAGTTTATGGAGCTGTTTGAATATCATTAACAGTATTGTATGAAATTCTCAAAGAATTTGTAAAACGCTTACAAAAAGACATAAAAAGTACCTATTAAAATAAGCAGAAAAAAACTATACAACATTCTTGAAACATAAAAAAAAGAATAAGGTCAGGTCCAAGATGAGCAAATGATATGGAACAAATTCAAACCAAATAATCAAGATCACAGAATGTATAATTATTGTAAGAGATTCTGATATCAGACTGACAAAAGAAGCAAAGAACATATGAGGCATTTGCAGTACAGCTAAGGGCAGTCTTCTGAGCAAATATCTACAGGACACAAGAGACCAGGATGACCAGATAGTGGAAAAAGAAAGACACTGCCTACAAATGTCAGCAACAGTGTTGTTCAGAAATGAAGCACATACAGATTTTCTCAGAAATACAGTCGAAGATAAAGTTCATTACAGTAAGCTCAGGAAATGCTGTGGTGTTTTTGAAACTGAAAGAAAAGGCTGATAATGAGTTACATGAAAATATTGTCATGTAGAAAAAGTAAAATTAGCTCACTAAAGCAAAACAAAATTAGATGTTACAATAGTGTGGTGATGGTACACAAATTATCTCTGTAGCACAGATGTATAAAGACAAAATAATCACATAGTAATTTGTCCAGTGACATATATATCTAAAAAGTCATAAATCATAACATTAAAATCTCAGTACATGTGGAGGTGATCAGGTGGGGACTGTGGCAGTGTAGAAGATACATTTTAAAAAATGTTCATCCAGCAGGTGCTGTGGACCAAACTTTTAATTGCAGAACTTGAGAGGCAGAGGCAGGTGAATATCTGAGTTCATGGCTGCCCTGGTCTACAAAGTAAATTCTAGGATAGCCAAGGTAACACAGAGAAACCCTGTGTTGAAAAACCAAAAAATAAAATTTCATCCAGTCAAAGTTGATACCTGACCCAGCCAAGGGCAATGTCTGGGACAATCTGGGAAAGAACTGACTGATAGGCAGGTTTCCAGGGCCTTAATTGTGAAATTCAAAACACTCACCAACAAGTCACTCACAGAAGCCACCAGCTAACACCCTGTGATACCTGCTCTCCCGTTAGAATGAAACCTATCTATTTATATGATATATAGTATCTCAAGGTTTTAAGACAGACTCACCTGCTTGTGCCAACGTCCTCAGTATTAGGAAGAGGCTTGGGAAGAAAAACTCATGATGAATGATCTTTGTTTTTCCAGTAGCCTGGCCATCTGACATCCCTGTCCTGTTGGTCCTCTGTACATTAGAATCAGAGCTTACTTGGGTAGGATGAACTCATGCACTAATATAAAACATGGAGGCCAGTGTTTCTGCTGTAGACAGATTCAGCCTCCCAGGATGATATTTCCACCCTGTTATTGCACACCATCTATTCCCAGCAGGACTCACCAGTGCAGATCAGGTTTAGGAGCACAGACAGCATGGTGCTGCTTTGGCTGACAAGAGGCAGAACCAGAATAAAACATATTGGGTGTTGTAAGAGGCTTGAGGCATCTGCCTGACCACAGCACGGAAAGCTTAATAACAGAAACATCCGCCCTCACCGCTAGGTTCATTATTTTTTGTTTGACAGGCTGTCTCTGTAGCCCCTTTTATACTGGAATGCACTTTGTAGACCAGGCTGGCTTTGAATTCAAATCCTCACTAGCATCTGCCTTCCAAGTGCTTGGATTAAAGGTTTGTGTTCTCATACCAGGCTATAAAATTCTCCCCTTTTACCATTGCCTTTGAGGACCCTAGATTTTTGCAAATTTTTCAGATTTTAGCTTTTCAGCAACAACATTGACCATGACTACAATTGGGTTGCATCTTGAACCCACTGTCTTTATTCAAAATCATCCAATTTGATTATTGTACTCAAACTTTTGATGTGTTCTTTTGCTTTTTAAATCCAAGACTCAGTGTTTCCACTGGTGTTCTATGCAACATGTTCAATAATTATTCATGTTATATGAAAAATCAGTCAAATGCTGCTATTAATCCAGTGTCAGGCTATAGTTATTCATTTTCTTAATAAATCATGTAGTTATTTAAAATAATAAAATTCTACTTCTTTTAAAGAATCAGTCAAACAAAGCAAGTATGTTGTTGCTTTATTTGAAATTTGTTTTTAAGAAGTTGAATATCAAAAGGTAGAGAATCCCTTATGCTTGTGAATCAGTAAGAATAGCATAATAAAAATGGCATCCTACCAAAGTAATGTATAGAATCCCATCTATGCAATCCCATCAAAATTCCATCACAGTGCTACACAGATCTTAACAAGACAGTTTCAGATTTAATGCAAACATACACACAAAATAACAAGATAGCTAAACTCCTATGAACAATAAAAGAACGACTAAAGGTCTCATTCCCAATTTCAAGTTATACTATAGAGATATATTAATAAACACACTGCTGTATTGGTACAAAGACAGACAAGTTCATCAATGAAATCAAAATGAAGACACAGACAGAATTCCAGACATTTATGTATATCTGATCTTTGCTAAAGAAATCTAAAACATTCATTAAAAAAAAAAAGACAGTGTCTTCAACAAGTAGTTTTGATCAAACTGGATGACTTCAGATAAAAGAATGCATATAACATCATATTTACCAATTTGCAACAAAACTCAAAACAAGTATAATCCCTAATTGCATTCTGAGTATCTAACTATTTTTGTTGTAGAGACATATGAATGTAGCTCTCACTTCAGAAGGAAAAAAAAAACCCTTTAAATAGCATTACGCAAACACCAATATAAAAACCAATACAAAAAATAGAACAGATGATTATGTTGTGTCCAGGACTAGCTGATCTGTTACAACAGAACCCCTGCATCTAAGGCTCAGGTAACACCATGCAAGGGAAAGATTGTAATAACCAGAGGAAGAAGATTTTTGCTATGATATTCTGTCTGCTAGAAATGTAGTTAGCATTAAAATTATGTAAATATAAATGTCATTATACACATTAATCTGGTTTTATTTATAAAATTTATGTAGATATAAAAAGGTAATTAAGGTTGGGCGATGGTGGCACACACTTTTAATCCCAGCATTTGGGAGGTAGAGCCAAGCGGATCTCTGTGAGTTTGAGGCCAGCCTGGTCTACAGAGTGAGATCCAAGACAGGCACCAAATCTACACAAAGTAATCCTGTCTCGAAAAAAAAAAACAAAAAAAGAGTAATTAAAAATAAAGATGTTGTATATGAGAGGTTGAGAGGTGTAAGGGAAGGAAAATGATTTAATTATACTTTATTTGAAAAAATACATTAATAAAAACTTGAAGTTTAGAAATGTAGATAAACATATAATAAATAAAGCTTAAAATATAACAAAATATAGTAGACAATAAATATTATAAATGCATGCTGCCATCCCAGAATTTGTGTGGCAAATAGTCAATCTCATTTCAAATGTTCCCAATTCTTTGCAGTGTTTTGCAGCTTCTTGGCCTCTGACAGAATCTTCTAGATACATATCATAAATATATTGAGGTTTTTTTTTTATCTAGGTTCATTATTGAGAGTATAATATGTCCTACTGAAATATATAACTAGTGCTGTAGAATCAGAAGAGCCTGCTGAAATAAAAAAAAAGTCTGAAAATATGCAAAACAACTTGTCAATTTGTACCTATTAAACATCCTCAGAAATGTCTATGTCAACCACTCAACAATGAAGTGAAACAACACAACACAATAAATGTATATATGAGGATTTTGGTAGATGAACCCATTGATTTGATAATAGAAGGTCTGTTATGAGAGTGCCTTAGTTCATTTTCTATTGCTGTGATAAATGTCATGACCAAAACCAAGTCAGAAGAGAAAAGGGTTTATTTAGTTTACATGTCAGGTCACGATACATCAGTGAGGAAAATCAGGGCAAGAATTCTATTAGGACAAGAACACCAGCAAGGCAGAAAGTTGAAACAGAAACTATGAAGGAATGATGCTTATTGGCTTGCTCTCTCTGCCTACTGCTCAGTCAGCATTTGTATACAACCCAGGCACACCTGCCTAGGGTTAGCACTGCCCATAGTGGGCTGGGTCCTCCTACATCAATTAGCAACTGTTGGACCCCCAAACCTGGGGGTCTCGAGTGGGTGCCCCAAGAACCCAGACTCCAGTCCAGTTGATAAAATAGTATGAGGAATTTATTAAAGCTTCTATACAGAATGGCAAATTCTGCTCCTAAGAGCAAGAGCCACCTCTTACTGCGGCCTCATGGGGGCTTTTACAGGAAAAACCCACAAAAGCCATAAGATTAAAATTCCCATACAGTTTCATTTCACAAGATCATGGTCTGGTTACAGAGTGATCACAGGTACATTCTTCCTGAAACCTCAAGGCGAGTATCAGGGCGGGAGTGGAGTTTACATACAGGTCACGGTGGTCCTCCCTGGAACACCTGCAACTATCCCAGTCACAGCTGAACACATCTCTTAACAGAAATCTTTTTACATTGTTACATTGTGGCAGGGGTGATTGAGTAGTGGCTGAGTCAGGTTGCCCTTGGAACTAGAATTTTAGTTTCTCATATCCTGGTGCTTGAAGTTTCTCTTTTCCTGAGGCTTGGGGGTGTAAGCCTGAAGGGCTAGGGTCTTTCACAAACAAGAAAATGACCCCAGAGATGTGCTCACAAGCCAATCAGATTGAGGCAATCCCCCAATGAGGATCCCTCAGATAATTGAACTGACTTAAATTGACAGCAGAAGCTAACGAGCAGAAAGGGTCACTAACCACTTTTGGATTGGACTTGATGCCCACTCTCCAGGAGGGAATTTACATCTAGTACTGTAGACTCAGCCAAAAGTCATAGTGGGTATGCTAGTTTCAATGTAATTGGCCCCCATAAGCTCATAGGGAGTGGCACTGCTAAGAAGTGTGGCCTTGTTGGAGGAAGCATGTCACTGTGAGGGTGGTCTTTGAGGTCACCTTTGTTCAAGCTATGCTCAGGATGACACAGTTGCTTCCTATTGCCTGTGACTCAAAAGGTAGAATACTCTCAGCTCTTTCTTCAGTACTGTTTCTCCTATATGCTGCCATGGCTGGCTATGATGATAATGGACTAAACCATTGGACTGTAAGCCATCCAATCAAATGTTTTCCTTTATGAGAGTTGCCTTGGTCATGATGTCTCTTCACAGCAATAGAAAACCTAACTAAGACAATGGGCCAGTGAGATGGTTCAATGGGTAAAGACCTGACAACCTTCATTGGAGCCCTGGAACCCACATGATGAGAGAATAGAATTGATTCCTATAAGTTATTATCTGACCCCCACATTCACACCTCAGCATGTGTATTCCCTGCTCCACCATAAATGAAAAAAATCTTAAAAAAGTGTTCTGCGTTTGCAGAGGACCCAACTTCAGTACCCAATGCCCACACAGCAGACTCACAACTACCTGAGAATCCAGCTCCTGGGGATCCAATCAATGCTCTCTTCTGGCACCAGAACTCACATATACACATTCACACATATTTTAATGGGTGTGTGTTATCATACAAGGCTAAAAGAAATCCTCACTTTTACCATTGCCTTGAAGGGCCATAGTTTAGTTTGTGTATCAGGATAACTATGCCCTCAGAAAATTGCCTTTGTTTATATTTTGTGGTTGGTATATTGTGCACCCCAATAAACTTATCTGGGGGTCAGAAAACAGAACAGCCACTACATTACACATAGAAGTTAGGCAGTGGTAGCACATGCCTTTAATCCTAGCATTCTGGAGGTAGAGATCCATCTGGATCTCTGTGAGTTCAAGGCCACACTGAAGAACAGAGGCAGGCAAGGTGACAGACACCTTTAATTCCTGCACTTGAGATCTCATGTCTTACTTGGGAAAGACACATGCCTTTAACCCCAGGAAGTGATGGCAGGAATCAGATGGGTATATAAGGGGTGTAAATTAGGAGCTAGAGGCTTTTAAGCTTTTAGGCATTTAGCAGCAGTTCAGCTGAGATCCATTTGGATGAAGACTCAGAGGCTTCCAGTTTGAGGAAACAGGACCAGCTGAGAAGTTGGAGAGGTGAGGTTGGCTGTAGCTTGTTCTGTTTCTCTGATCTTTCAGAATTTACCCCAGTATCTGGCTCTGGATTTGTTTTTATAAATAAGGTCTTTATGATTTGTCTCACAATACTTTGGAATAATTTGAGGAATATTGGCATCAAATCATTGAAATTCTGGTAGAATTCTGTGTTAAATCCGTCATTTTTTGGCTAGGGTGATGTTTTAATGATGACGTTGACTTCACTAGGGATTATAGGTCTGTTTAAACTACTTACCTAAACTTCATTTAAACTTTATCCTTTATAAGTAGTGTGTATCAAGAAAATTATTCATTTCTTTTATATTTTCCAGTTTGATGTAGTACAGGTTCTTAAAGCATGTCCTTATGAATCTTTTGATTTACCATTGTCTGTTTTATGTCCTAGTGTTCATGCTTTATTTCTCTATTTGGGTATTCTTTTTCTGTATTTTTGCTATTTTGGATAAGTGTTTTAGTTAATTTAGATAGGGTTTGTCAAACGTATTGATTTTCTTGAGAAAAAACTTGTTTTATTGATTCTTCATATTTATTTTGTTTCTATTGTATTAAATTGAACCGTGAGTTTGACTATTTCTTGCCCTCTACTCCTTCTGGGTGTTATTTCTTTTTTGTTGTTGTTGCTCTAGAGCTTTCTGATGTGTTGTTCAGTTCCATGTATCATAGCTCTACAATATTTTTGTTTATGTACATAATGCTCTGAACATCTTCAGTGTGTCACATAAGTTTGGGTATGTCAATTATGTGTATTAATGTCATCCATAATCATGTTTGTATCTATCTTTGTAGCATCCATTACCTCTCTATTATTTACCAATATTATCTATCATGTATCTATGCATTTATGTATGTATCTATTATCTGTATGTCATACATCTTTAGGTATTAACTATCAACCATCTGTAATCTATCCTCTTCATTCTACCAATCAAGTGATCTGTCAGTCAACATTTATGTATTTGTGATTTATTAATCTATCTTTCAAGCATTTGTTTTCACACATCTTTCTTCTACTCATCTGTTTACTTCTGTTTGTTATTCTGTCTGCCTGTCATTTTTTTAAATAGCTCTAACTATCATATATCTGTCTATATATTCACAACACATTTTTCTTTTCAAAGTAAGCACAGTCTTGAGGGTCTCCATTCAGTTTTCAGTCCCTCTGTCTCTCCTTTCCTGAATTTTCATTCATCATGAAACCCAGACAGTATGTCATGGGTGGAATAGAGACAGCCAATCCCCACAGCTCCTGACACAGTGACAGTCACTAGCAGAATGCTAAGGAGATTAGATTATCCTTGGCCTTCACAAAATGAGCCAGTCTTCCTGTTCAGAGACAGTCTAGCTTTAGTGGGAGCCCAGACTTCCTTGGTAACCTACTTCCATTAAGGACTCACTGAGACACAGGAAGGGGGTGTCCTGTGGGGCCAGATGCTGATATTGCCTCAGCACAGTTAGCTTCTTATCTATGTGCACTCAAAACAGCAGGTACTTGTGAGATCATAGGACACACAGAATATGTGAGGTCTCAGTTCTTGACCATGCATTTCTTTATTTATTACTTCAAGTGCAAAATAAACAGTTCCTTTTTGAAATACTTAGTTGATCTTGTGTGGACACTTAGAAGAAACACAGAATCCTTCTGTTTATATTTCCAACATGGAAGGAGGGTTTTCTAAAATTTTCTAGTGGTGCTCAAATTCCTGTCTCTCTTTTCACCTTAAATCTCTTTTTATTTTTTCCAGGCAGCATTTATTGCACACATAATGAGATAAACATGTGGTTTTTGTTCTTGTTTATATGGTAGATTATATTTATTGATTTACATATATTGAAGCATCCCTGCATCTTTTGTATGGGGCCTATATGATCATAGTGAATGATTCTTTGAAGTGTTCGTGGATTCAGTTTGCAAGTGTTTTATTTAGTAATTTGCATCCTATTTTTACAAGGGAAATTGGTCTATGATTTTCTTTCTTTGTTGGGTTTTTATTTGGTTTGACTGTCAGAGTAACTGTGGTATCAGAAAATGTATTTCACAATATTCCCTCTTTTTCTATTTTGTGGAATAACATGTGGAATATTGGTATTAAAACTTTGAATTTATCGTAGAATTCTGTTCTAAATCCGTCTGGTCTTGAGCTTTTTCTTTTTAGTTTGGTTTGGTCCTATTTCACCAGGGGTTATATATCTGTTTAAATTGCTTATCTAATCTTTATTTAGCATTTGTAAGTGGTATGTCTCAAAAAAATTATCCATTTCTTTTAGATTTTCTAATTTGGTCTAGTACAGATTTTTTAAACTATGTCCTTAGGATTCTCTGGATTTACTCAGTTGTTATGTCCATGTATTTATTTCTAATTTCTTAATCTGGATATTGTCTGTGTGTTTTAGTTAATTTGTATAAAGGTTTTTCAATATCAATGAATAAGCTTATTTTATAGATTCTTCAAATTTATTTTTTCTATTGTATTAAATTCAACCATGAATTTGCTTATTTCTTGCCCTCTACTCCTTTTAAGTGTGATTTTTTCTTTCTGTCCTAGAGCTTACATGTGTGTTGATATATAATGTAACAAAATTAACTAATTTATATCACTATACTAAAATCCATGCCAATATCTGAGATTAGTAGTTGTCTTTTTATCCTATATTCTTGAATTCTCCTAAATTATAACAAATATCCATAAGCCACCAAATAACCAAAAATCACCAACATCCTTCAACTCTTGGGCAGGTGGGCATAGTTTTCTTCATTCTGCTTCCTGCTCTTTGTGGGTAAAGGCATCCCCAGGGGGGCCTGAGAAAATTTTGAGACAATGACTGTGTCCTGGGAAGACCAGCAGTAACCTTTGTTGCTAGACATTATCTGTCAAGTGTCAGGAAGTCTCCCTTGATCAAATCTGATCCATATTAACCTGGAACAAATCCACAGCCTCTCTTTTCCTGTGGAAACAGAAGCAAAACCACTTCTCCAAAGCAAAGCGTCTTTTAAGTTCTGTTTTACAAATGTATTTTGTGACTTTGGTGTGGTGATATTTTATTTGTACTGAAATGTGATTTTAATTTTATGTTAATAAATAAAGTTGCCCTGGGGTCAGAGCTATTAGAGCCATAGCAAGAGCATGGTGGTTAGAAGAGCTAGGTAGATTTCTGTGTGTTCAGGGATACAGCCAGTATTGGAAACATACGCCTTTAAGACCTGGAGGGCGGTACTTACAGGCAGTGATGAGGCAGTCATGTGGTTGGGTTTACAACCAATGAGAAGGCAGAACAGAAAGATTATTTAAACAGAGACACAGGAAGTACCTCCCTCTCTCGGGGAAGCTAGGAGCACTGCAGGAGGTAAGATTTTATCTCTGAGCTCTGACCTCTCGGCTTTCTCTTTTACATTGGCTCTGTGTTTCTTATTTTAATAATACGATTGGTTACATCTACACTTTGGTTTGAAATTTAAGGCATTCTTAAAATGTCTAGGATGGTATATGTCGTCAGCTGCTCTGTCAATCCCATGTCTCAGCCACTGTTGTTTGCTTTTCAACATTTAAGAAATTAAAAATCAACATAATAACATACAGGATCCAGACTCCCTGTTCATTTCCCATCTCTACGTCACTTATTCTTTTTCATATTGCTTTACTTCTCTCTTTCAAGATTTGACTTTATTTATAAGCTATTTATTCCTTTCTGGAACTGTCCATACCTTTTTTTTATTTCTTTCTTAAGCCTACACACATTATAATACACATTGGCACCTGTTTAGAGGTTTTTCTGTCTGGAACTATTTGTTGCTTTTAGTCATTTTTGCCTGCATGAGCAAAATCTAAATCTGCCCTGCAGCATGTGACACAGCTTGGAGACACCTCTGTGTACCGCAGTGGGAATCTGCCATGCTGTATGTCAAGCTGACATGCCACAAACCCAACATGCTATACCTCAAGCCCGCATGAAATGGCATTTCTGTATCATGGCCTACATGAAAGACAAAGCTAGGAATCTGTTTTTTTTTACTCTGATTATGTGTTCTAGAACCCCTATTTAAAGCTTTCTCAGGTTTTATGTGAAAATGCTTGCAGAACCAAATGCAGATGGTAGATGAAAGTTTCTGTCCCATCTGGTCCCACAGCCATTCAGTCCCAAATAAACACACAGAGGCTTATATTAATTGCAAACTCTTTGGTTTATGGCTCAGGCTACTTGCTATCTAGCTCTTACATCTTACATTAACCCATTTCTATTTATTTATGTATTGCCACATGGCTTAGTAGCAATTACCTATGGTCTATTACATCTTGCTCCTCCAGCAGTACTCAGTGTCTCTCCTCTGACTCCACCTTCTTTTCTCTCTGCTTAGATTCCCTGCCTGACTCTATTCTGCCTTGCCACAGGCCATAGAAGCTTCTTTGTTAACCAATGGTAGCAACACATATTCGGAGCATACAGAAAGACCATCCCACAGCACAGGTGTGCTTTTAAGTTCCTTGTATTACATCTCTACAATATTTTTATTTAGGTACTTAGTGTTATGACTAGCTTCAGTGTGTCCCATAAGTTTGGATATCTATTATGCATATTACTGTCATCTATATCAGGTTGTATCTATTTCTCTATCATCTATTATCTCTTATCATCTATCATCTATCTATCTATCTATCTATCTATCTATCTATCTATCTATCTATCTATCATCTATCTATCTATCATCACCTATCTGTCTATTACCTCATCTATCACCACTTCCTAGAAAATATTTTAATTGCAGGTAAGACTACATTGAAATATTAAAGAAATATATACATGTTCTTGGTGAGAAATTACCTTCACAAACAGCATCTGGAGTACACAGAACAGAGTATGTTGAAGCCTCAGATTAACATATTAAGTGTACTTGTGGAAGGATATCAGCAGGAATGTTAGAAAGTCGTTATGGTTATTGGGTGTCAATATGATCAAAACACATATACATATAAGAAAATGTCATGAAACCCATTATTTTATATACCATCATTATATATTACTAATATATACTAATAAAAAGAGTGAGGCTTTCATTTATATGGAATTGTGGCAGCCTCAACTTAGTTACATCTTCAAGTAAGTTTAGAATTTACAGCTAGCCAGGTTGTAGAGGTCCACATGAGTGAAATGAAACAGAGACTTATGGACGTAGCATTAGAATTTGATTTCTGTTGAGTGGGTAGTGAGGGCCATCACCTCTGTAAGAAAAGAAAAGCCATTTTGAGAACCATATTAGAATAATGGAGGACAACCTCAAAGTCAGAGACCTCTGTATTAAGATTCCAGCAATTGTTTCACTGCATCCATTACTTCTGCCAGAGAAAGATCTAACATCTCCACCAAAGACTTTCTCAGATTTTTTATTTTTTTGAGAACTCATTGGATACAGATGATCTGTGGCATCAGCTTATCATTTCATGACTTCCATGTAAACATTGCTATCTCTGGAGAATTCCCTGACCAAATGGGAATGAGTACGATCAATTATTGTTTGATGATCCTCTGATCAAATTCTGTGTATGTCATCTTCTGCATTTTTTCACTTTCTGAGTCTTCTAAAGATGTGCATTTTAACTGATGTTGTATGCGCCTATCTTTACCAATTGTGAAGGAATATGGATTTTATGGAAGAGGATGGGTTCAGGAAGACCCAATTGTCTGTTCAGCGTTCGTTTCACTCAGAATCGTGGTCCATGGTAGCTGCATTTTTTAGGGAACAAAAGTAATTAAAGCACCTTAGAAAGCACTTCTGGACTTTCATTTGAAATCCAATGTATTAGTGAGATATACAGTAAAACTAAAGTTTCCTCAAATGCCACAAAGTAGAGCCAGATGTTTGGCCTCTCTATGTTCAAAGTCCCATCACATCCATGGTCTACCTTAGTAATTCTCTCTTCAGCTTTCTCTCTCCTCTCTCTCATAAAACCTTCTCCTTGATATTAGTGTATCCTTTGCAGTATGAAGATGCAGAGTCTGAGAACTTGGAGAAGATCAGGGGGTCTTGTGTTCTTTCTAGAAAGCTGAGTTTCAGTGGCCCTGACTTGGGCCAAATATCCTTTTGCAAATGAAGAATACATGCCTTTATTCCTCAGTCTTGGATCCACATACTACTCAGATGTCTTTCTTTTTGGCAGAGCACCAAGAATGAAGGAGGATTATGAGGAAGCAAACATTGTCATTGAAAGTCTACCCAGAATATGCAGGTTCCTATGGATATCTGGAGAATGATATGAACCCAATGAAAGGTCAATCTTAGGATCCACATTTTGATACATTGCCTTATGTTCATTAAGTTAAGGATAATTAATACAATAGTTCTTTAAGACAATTATCTTGATAGAGAACCTACTACTATTGTTCTGCTCAATGGACATAGTTTTAAACTGACAATAACGAAGCCATTATTGTCAGTTCTTGCATCAATACATATCTCAAATCTCACCAGAGAAGCTTATATTTGTGAGAGATGGTGATTAATACAGATACCCACAACTCACTAAGGTGCAGAGAAGTAGAGACCTTAGAATTCTTGGCCCTAAATAACATATTTGTATCACATCTCCTCTAAATGCCCAGTGATCATTGTGGAAGAGACAGAAAAAGAGATGGCAGAAAGAGGCTGTGGATAAATTCAAGAAATTTTGGACACAGCAGGTAAGTTGAATATATGAACTTAATAGTTGTGATTGTACCACCAAGACATGTACAACCTAAAACTTGACAATATTCCAACATGAAGAGGGGAAGTGTTCACTAAATTCCACCCCCAGCCAAGGAGGTATAGACAGTTTATAGCTATTAGGAGAGGGCATTCCAGTTTTAGGACTGTAGCCACAAGTGTGGTGACCATACTCCATTGGAACACCTCACATCAATGAATATATGGGCGTCACACATGGTACTTTATGGATTAAAAAGAGATCATGAAGTCGGGTGGGCAGGTCTAGGCAGGCAGTTGGGGCAGGGGATGAATGTGATCAAAGCACATTTCTTATAATCAATAACTAACAAATTAAAATAAAAATATAAGGATATCTAGAGGACTTTGTCATCTGTATTTTCTTACATGTAATTCTTAGAATAAATATAAGATGTGCAATACATTCAGTGAATGGAGGTAAGGAGAATCTTTCCAGAATCCCTTGAGCTCTGTTACTGTCTGCACTAGAAAATGCCTTATGCTTTAGCTAGATACTTCTATGGCTTCAGAGTATAAGACACAGGATGGGAAGCCCTTCATATACAAGGAGGCACTGTGATGCAAGAAGGTACTGATGCAACTTTATTGTCATTCTGGAGGGTTCCTTATTTAGCAGGCTTTCCTGGACCACCAGACCCCAAATGATAATATGGAGACTTACAAATTATTTGTAAATGCTCAGCCTTAGCTTAGACTTGTCCCACTGAGTAGTTTAACTTAATTTAACCTGTTTCTCATCGTTTATGTTTTACCTCAAGCCTTTTCAACTTTTTTCATTCTTTGTGTTGTACTTTCCTGCCTCCTCCATGCCTGGCTGTCTGGTGGTTGACAAACTGACCCCTGACTAGTTGGCCCTTCTCTAGTGGGTCCCTGGCTGGCTGGCTGGCTCGAATTTTCTCTCTGCCCACCATCCCCACCTATCCTTCCTTTGACTAGCTATTAGGCATTCATATTTTTATTAGACCAATCAGGTACCTTAGCAGGCAAGATGAAACAGCAACACATCTTTACATAGTTAAACAAATGCTGCACAAAAAACCCCACATCTTTAAATACTTAAATATTCTATTCAACAACATCCTTAAACTTGGCAACTGGGGAGACCATGAATCCTCAATTTTCATCTCTAACTGCTTACTTGTAAATAAGTCTTATTTCATATAATTTGTACATGAGGGCTTCTCCTTACCAGCTTTATGCCAGTGGCAGAAAACTCCAAGACATGAGATTGAATGTATTAATCTGAGATTGATACCAATGCTCAGTTAACCTGCTTTGAAATTTCTGCACCTTTAAGCAAAGCAATAAATTCTCCCTAAGGGAAGAAGTGAAGAACAGAGCAACAGAGCTAGAATGACCACTTCAATGTTCCTTGAAAGGGGGTCAGATTTACTGTCCTGTTTACTTGTAGGAGGTCTTAGGTGAAGAAATGAGAGATGCATAGTCCCTAAATGTTGCATGATAGCCCTAAACAACTTCTGATGTTGAAGAGTTTGATAATCAGAGAGGGGAAATGACAGGGCTAAAACTATAGAGCCACGAGGAAACTAAGCCAACACATGAACCCAAGATTATTTGGCCCATATGTTTCCATAATAGAGAAGAGGAATCATTTGCTCCAGCCACTCACAGGTATCTCTCCTCCAAGATTTCCCACATTCTCCCTACTGTTAGGTTCATAGCCTTCTTTTATTTGATTATTATTGTTATATGTATGTCTGAGTGAGTGTGCGTAAACACATAAACACACACATATATACAACCTGCTGAGTATATTTTTGTGTGTATATATATGTGTGTGTGTGTATATATATAGTTACATGTGTACATACATATATAATAATGAAGAAAAAGCTGCTACCAACTCATATATATATATGTATATATATAGATATGGATTATCTTATATTTACATTTATAATATATTTATATTTTCTATTCTGTATTGTACAAGCAATAATGATAATTCTCCCACTCCCAACAGTCATTCTTCTCCTTAGATCTTTATGATACTTTCACTCTACCATCAGTAGGATTAGTCACAAGGCATGAGATACATGTAAAGCTTTCTTATGTTTAGCAAGAAGGCACAATAGGTTACTTGGGGATGACCACACATGAGGATATTTACTGGAAGAGTGATAGCATCTATAGTTCCCTTTCTGTATCATAGGACCAAGAAGGAATTGGGCCTGGAATGTCCCACTGTGGCTCTGCACTGCAGGAAGTCCATGTCCCTGAACCACCCCTTCCCTGTACAGATGGAACGTGTCAAACTGACAGATGCAGGACAGTTAGTGTGTTCACCTATGTGATCATCAGAGTAGGTCAGCTCCGGCTTTCTCTCGACCATTGCCAGTAGTCTATAGTGGAGGTATCTTTGTGGATGTCTGGGGACCTCTCTAGCACTCTGCTTCTTCCTATTCCAATGGGGTCTTCATTTATCATGGTATCTCTTTCCTCGTTCTCCCACCCTGTTCCTGATCCAGCTGGGATCTCCCGCTCTCCTAAGTTCTCTTTCCCCAATCCTTGCCTTCCATTACCCCACCTAATGTCCAGTTTTCTCACGTAGGGCCTATGCTGAGACATCTTGCTCAGCCTTGGTATAGGAAGGAGGGGACTGGACCTGCCTCAACTGAATCTACCAGGCTGAGCTGAATCCCAAGGGGAGACTTTGCTTTGGAGGAGGTGGGAATGGGGGGGTGCATGGGGGGGGGAAGGCTGAGAGGTGGGAGGAGGGAGGACAGGGGAATCTGTGGCTGATATGTAAAATTAAATTAATTATAAAATAAAATAATAGAAAAAGTTTAAACATATAATAAAGCTGAAAACATTTCAAAATGAAAAAAAAAGATGCAGGACAAGGTCATGTTCTCTCCTGATATCACCACAGGACCCATCAGGGATGAAAGAGGTTTCTTGCATAAACCTGGAAGAAAACAGGCAGAGACATCTAGAAGGGGAGTTTTTTTTTTGCAATGTTCATTCACTCCTCAGTGTTCCTTCTTCCTGCTTATATTTCTGTGATCTCTCTTTCTTCCCCTTTTCCTCTCCTTCTCTACCTTTTCATCTTTCCTCCTCTCTCTTTTCTTTGTTCTCTTTCTTCCTCTTCCACTTTTCTTATACATTATCTTTCTGGATCTCTGACCTCACTCCTATACCCATACACTTTATTCCTTTTTTTTTTTGCATTCTCACATTGGTTCAGTCAATTTGTCTATTTTAAAACACATTTTCATTAACATATTAATTTCATATAGCAATTGATTTCATTGTGAAATGTTCATGTTTATATAATGTACATTTATATTTGATTTAGAATATTTTCTAATTTTTGAAATTAAAATATAATAAAATAATATTATGGTCTTTTTAATTGTTGTTACACACATATATATGAATATATTTACTTTATTATTTTCCTTTTATTCCTCAACTTTCACTGATTTCATTATTTTTCTTATTAATCTTATTCTAGTTTCATTTTTTAAACCACTGTTTCTAATTGGAACTACTTATCATTTTATCTTTATTAGCATACAGTGTAATGAACTTCCTTAAGGCATCTTCATACTCTTCCTCTCTTCACACTTTACTTCTTTGCACCACCTTCTGCTGGTCCTTCCCCTCCACTTCATCTCCTCTTCCATGTCTTACATTTCCTTCCTCTTTCTCCATCTCTCTCTCTCTTAAGCTCTTTCCCCGTTCACATGGTCAGTTTCTAACTTCATGACCATAACTTCCTGATTCTATGTATAACAAAAATCTAGATTCTGATTTCATTCTGTTTTTCCTTTTCTGTCTCTTCTTTTCTTTAATACTATTTATTTATTTATTTATTTATTTATTTATTTATTTATTTATTTATTTTACAATTTATGCACAGTTTCCCCTTTCACCTCTCCTTCCAATCCCTCTCCTCATCTCCACTCTGTTCCCAGCCCCTACTCTCCTCCTCCTCCATTTCTGTTTAGGAAAGGGCAGGCCTCCCATATTTGCTTTAATCAGCATACAAAGCACTGGAGTTCATCATGACACCCTCACACAGTTAATTCTGCTCATCTTCTTCCCACACCTCTCCCTTGTAGCCCCTGTACTAGTCATTTCTTTCCCCCTCATGTCCTCTTCCATGTCACATGTCTTTCACCATCTCTCTGCTACGCTCTTCCCCTTTCCAGTGGTCAGTTTCATGACTTGTAACTCCCTCATCCTAAGTCTGTTAAAAATCGAGAGTCTGCCTTCATTTTAAGTTATTCATTTTCTGTCATCTGCTTTTACATACTCGTGTTAATTTCTCTGTTTAAAGGATAAACTGTCCCATGAATGTGGCTGTTTCCCTTGAAAAGGAACTATGATGACCTTCCCTCTCTTGTTCCCCTTAGTGTGTGCTGCTCAAGTGTGACCTCTCACCCGCCTCCCTAGGTCTGTTTTGTAATACCCGACATCTGCTACTATTTCTCCATCTCTACTTTCAGATCTTCTATTCTGTCAGCTGACCTTTCACAGTTTATTTTCCTCCCACTCATGTCATACTTTCTACTTCCTCGTCTCTCTCTCTCTCTCTCTCTCTCTCTCTCTCTCTCTCTCTCTCTCTCTCTCTCCCCTTCCCTCTCTCCCTCCCCCCCCTCTCAATTCCTCTCCTCCGACTCACTGTGCGCAGCATTTTCACGTGTCTGTTTTATTGGTATCGGCTTATCCCTATGGGGAATGTCTGTAAGATTTCTTTCTTCAGCCATCCTAGAATATATGAATGGCTTTGCAACACAGACTGGAAAACCAATTGGATTTGTAGAGAACAGACAATGATTGATAGAGAACCATAGATACCAGACATTGCTCAATGACCCAGGGTTGCAGTATTTTGGAATGAATAACAGATCAACAATAAACATGGAAGAACTGTCAAACTAGGCAGAGAAAAACTATCAGTGCCACCAGTCCCAAGGACAGGTGTGAGATGAAATGTCCAAGTAGTTTTTATTTGTTTTTCCTTGATTGCTATGATGTCTCACATTTCTTGAAGTGTTTTTCAGCTCTTTGAGCCCCCTCTTCTGAGAATTCTGTTTATCAATGTACCCCATTTTAAAATAGGGTTATTTGTTATCTTTTTTTCTGAGACAGGGTTTCTCTGTGTAGCTTTAGTGCTGTCCTGGATCTTGCTCTGTAGACCAGGCTGGCCTCGAACTCACAGAGATACACCTGGCTCTCCCTTCTGAGTGCTGGGATTAAAGGCGTGCACCACCACCACCCAGCCAAATGTGTAGCCCAGGCTGGCCTGGAACTTGTGATCCTCCTGCCTCTGCCTCCTTCAGCAAATCCTACCAGCATGGGCCACCACAACTGGCTATTTGTTATCTTGATAAATATGTTTTTTTGAGTTCATTACTTACATTGGATATAAATCTTCTATTAGATATGGAGGAGGGAAATATTTTTCACTTCTTTGTTTGAATCATGGGGTCCTTTTTAAAACAATTATTCTTCTCTTAGATATTACATCCTGACCACAGTTTCTGCTGCCTTCTCTCCTCCTAGTCCGTCCCTGTACTTCTGCTCTCCCCAGATCCACTCCTGCCCCATTTACCTTCAGAAAAGGGCAGACCTAGCCAGGATAACAACCCAACAGCGCATGTCATGTTGCAATAAGATTAGGCTCATCCCCTCATACAGGAACTTCACAAAGCAACCCAGAATGAGAAAAGGGATTCCAAAAGCAGGCAAAAGAGTCAGAGACAGCCTCTCTTTCCACTTTTATGTGTCTCACAGGAACACCAAGCTATACAACATAACATACATGCAGAGGACCTAGGCCAGACCCATATAGGCTCCTTGACTATCAATTCAGTCTCTGTGAACCTCTAGGAGCCCTGCTCATTTAATTCTGTGGGACATTTTCTTGTGGTGTCCTTGACCCCTCTAGCTCCTATAATTCTTCTGCCCTCTCTTCCCTGAAATTCCAAGAGCTCCACCTAATGTAGATCTGTATCTGCTCCCATCAGTTGCTGGATGAAGCCTCTCTGTTGATGAATATGTTAGGGTCTGGCCCATATGTATAGCAGCACATCACTAGGAATCACTTCATTTACATTTTTAATAGTTGTGTTTTCTTCCTTTCTAGGTTTATCTAGAAAGGACTATCCAGCCTCTGGTTCATGGCCCTTTAGACAGTCTAGGGTGTGGACTCCCACTTGTGGCATGGCTCTCAGGTTTGACCACTCATTGGTTGGCCACTCCTACAAGTTCTGTGCCACATTTATCCCAGCACATCTTGCAGGCAGGACAAATTGTAGGTCAAAGATTTTGAGGCTGTATTGGTGTCCCAGTCCTTCAACTTGAAGCCTTGCCTGGTTACAGAATGTAGCTGGTTAGGGCTCTGTATCCCCCATTACTAGTAGTCTTAGCTAGTGTCACCACTGTAGATTCCCAGGAGTTTCCTTTACACTAGGTTTCTTCCTTGTCCCTGAATTATCTTCTGATACCAGTCATCTCTCTCAGTACTCTCTCCCTCCATCCCTCCACCTTATCCCTCCTCTTCCCATCCCTACCTGTCTCTATTCCAACCACAAAAATCTATCCCATTTCCCCTTCCCAGAGAGATCCATGCATATCTCCCTGGAGCCCTCCTTATTACTTAGCCCCTCTGAGTCTGTGGATTGTATCATGATCATCCTTTACTGTACAGCTAATATCTATTTATGAGTGAATACATAAATAGTATCCTTTGATGTTCAGAGGTTTCAAAATTTTCTGAATCCCATTTGTTAATTGTTGATCTTACTGCATTACTGTTCTTTTCCTCAGAAAGTCTTTTTCTTTGCAGATGAGTTCAAGGCTATTTAACATATTTTATTCTATCTTTGATGTTTCTGGATTTGTGTTGAGATCTTTTTTTATCAATTTGGAGATGAGTTTTTTTCCAAGGTGATAAATATGGTTCTGTTTGAATTCTTTTACACTTAGTCATCCAGTCTGAGTAGCATCATTTTCTGAAGATGCCATCTTTTTTTCCAGAAAGTGTTTCTGGCTTCCTCAATAAAAATCAGCAGTCCCTAAGTGCATGGATTCATGCTTGGATTTTCAGTTCAATTCTATCAATCAATGTGTCTGCAATTGTGCCAATACTATGCTGTTTTTATTACTGTATCTATGTAGTACAACTTGAATTTTGGGGTGGAATACCTCCTTCAGTTATTTGATTATTCAAGATTGTTTTAGCTATCCTGATTTGTGTGTGTGTGTGTGTGTGTGTGTGTGTGTGTGTGTGTGTATGTTTCGATATGCAGCCCAAATTTATCTTTTAAAGATATGTATTGAATTGTATTAGAATTTTGATTAGGAAAGCATTGAATCTGTAGATTACTTTTTGTAGATTTCCATTTTACTGTTGTTATTTCTACCAATCCATGAGTATGGGAAATCTTTTAATATCCTCTTCAAGTTCTTTTTTAAATAACTTGGTATTTTTATCATAGAATTCTTGGTTGGAGATACTCCAAGATATTTTATATTATTGGAAGCTATTGTGAAAGGTGTTTAACCAATTAGTTTCTCAGTCTCTTTGTTATTTGTATATAGGAATACTATTGATTTTTGTGAGTTAATTTTGTATCCAGCTACTTTGCTGAAAGTGTTTGTCAGCTGCAGGAGCTGCAGGCATCTCCCTGTGGAATATGTAGAATCACTCATGCATCCTATCATATCACTTGTAAATATAGATGTGTTGATGTCTTACTTTTTAATCTGCATCCCCTTTATCTCTTCCAGCTGTCTTGTTGCTGTAGCTAAGACTTCAAGTACTAAATGAAATAGTTATGGAGAAAGCAGACAAATTTGCCTTTTTCCCAGTTTTAGTAGAATTTCTTTTATTTTCTCTATGTTTAAATTGACGTTGACTGTGGACTTGGTCTAAACTGCCTTTATTAATGTGGAAGTATGACCCCTTTTCCTTAAACTCTCCAGGATTTCTATGACAAAGTGGTACTGGATTTTGCAAATGGTCTTTTGTGCATCTAATGAGATGTTCATGCAATTTTTGTGTTTGTTTATGAGTTGGATCACATTTATCAATTTACAGATGTTGAATCATTTCTACATCTCTGGGATGTAGTCTACATTATTCAGTGGAATGTCCTTTTGATGTGTTTTTGGGTTCAGTTTGCAAGAGTTTTATTGTACATTTTTACACTCTGATTTCATAAATAAAATTGGCATGCATTATCTTTTTTTGGTCTTTATATCACTTCATTGTCAGCATAACTGTGGCCTCAGAAAATGATTTGGGCAATAATCCCTCTTTTTCCACTTTGTAGAATAAATTGAGGAGCCTTGGCATTAACTGTTTTTTGAAAGTCTGGTAGAATTTTGTGGTAAAACCATCAGTTCCTGGGCTTTAGTTGTTGTTTGTTTTTTGTTTTGTTGTTTTTGATTTTGGAGACTTTTAATGACTGATTTTACTTCACTAGGGGACATAGGTCTGTTTAAGTTGCTCATCTAATCTTGATTCTTCTTTTGAAAAATGGCATGTATTGAGAAGACTGTTTGCTTTTTCTTTCTCTTTTTAAATTTTATTTATTCTTCTCTCATATAATACATTGTGATCACAGCTTGTCCTCCTTCTACTACCTTCAATTCCCTCCCTACCTCCCCTCTTCAGCAGGTCTCCTCTTCTCCCATCTCCCTCCTCAGAAAAAAAGCAGACCTCTCAAGGCTATCAATCCAACACATACAAGATACAATAAGACTCAGCACATATCCTCACATCAAGGCTGGATGGGGTAACCCAGTAGGAGAAAAATGGTCCTAAGAACAGGTAAAATAATCAGAGACAGCCCCACTCCCACTGTCAGGAGTCCCCACAAATACTAGGCTAACAAGTATAGCACATAAGCAGAAGACCTCACACAGACTCCTGCAGGCCCTGTGATTGCTGCTTCAGTCTCTGTGAGCCCCCAAGTACTTTGCTTATTTGATTCCTTGGGCCAAGCTCTCCTGGTATCTTTGACATTTCTGGCTCTCACAATTCTTCTCCCCCTCTTTTGAGGTGTTCCCCAGGCTCTAAGGGGAGGGACTACGTGGAGGCTTCCAAGCTGGGTTCTCTCTCTCCTTAATGTCTGGCCATGGATCTCTGCATATGCTCTCATCATCTGCCAGAATCATCCACTCTGATGAAAACTAAAGTAGGTAACTCCTATCTATGAATATCGCAGAACAACATTAGTAATCATTTTATTGAATTTTTATCCAGTTGTGTTCGATTGTACTCTAGGTCTCTGTGCCACTCACCCCTCCATTCTTGGCAATCCAGGCAATGTCAGTCATGAGCTCTCTCTTGTGGTGTGAGCCTCAAATTAGACAAGTAATTGGTTGGCCACTCACACAAGTTCTGTGCCACCATTGCCCAACACAACTTGTAAGCAAGAAAGATTGTAGTTCAAAGGTGTGTGGCTGGGTTGTGTACCAGTCTCATTACTGGGAACTTTGCATGGCTACAGAAGGTGGACAGTTCAGGCTCCATATCCTCTATAACTATGGCTCCTCACTAGGGTTACCCTCATAGATTCTTGTAATTTTTCTACAATACTATATTTCTATATGGCTCCCCAAATTTCAAGTGTCTCTTCCAGTACTCTCTCCCTTCATCCCTCCTGCCCCATTACTTCCCTCCTCTTCTTATACTCATGTGCTCCCAGTCCACCTGTAAAATCTATTCTATTTTCTCATCCCAGAGAGATCCATGGGTTCCATGCTAGAGCCTTCCTCTTTACCTAACCTCTCTGGGAATACAAATTATAGCTTGGTTATCACTTTCTTAACAGCTAATACCAGTTTATAAGTGAGTACACATCATGTTTGTCTTTCTTGGTTGGGACTTCCTCTCTCTGGATGATTTACATCCATTTACCTGAAAATTTAATGATGTCATTTTATTAAACAGCAGAGTAACACTCCATTGTGTAAATGTACCATGTTTCCTTAATCCATTCTTTAGTTGATGGAAATCTAGTTCTTTTTGTAGTTTCTGGTTATTATAAATAAATCCACTATTAACATAGTTGAGCAAGTGTCTTCATGTAGAATCCTAAATGGTCTTATAATAAAAAACCTGGAGCCAGACATCAGGGTGAAAGCTGAAAGACTGAGAAGCAGAGCAAGCCGCAGATACCACCTCTTACGTCACCAACTCCTCAGTCTGACAGCCTTGCAAGAGAGCAAATTCCTCTCTCCTCCCTCCTTATATTCCTTTCTCTGCCCAGCCATATCACTTCTGTTTCAATCTTCCTAGTGCTATGATTAAAGGTTTGTGATCCCAAGAGCTGGAATTACAGGTGTGTACCACCATTGCCTAACTCTGTTTCTTTTTTAGACTTGATTAATCTTGTGTAGCCCGGCATGGCCTTGAACTTATAGATATCCAGACAGATCTCTTTCTCTCTCTGCCTCCCAAGTGTTAGGATTAAAGGTGTGCGACACCACTGCCTGACCTCTGTGGCTAACTCCATGGCTGGCTCTGTCCTATGATCTTTAGGCAAGCTTTATTTCTTAGAGTACAAATATATCACCACAGATTACCCTTCTTTTGGGTCAATTTTTTCAATTTTCTGAAGAACTACCATATTGATTTTTGCTGTGGATATCACTCTATATAAATAAAACACTGATGGCCAGTGACCAGGCAGGAAGTATAGGCAGGACAAAGAGAGCGGAGAATTGGGGAAACAGGAAGAAGGAAAGAGAGACACTGCAGCCACCACCAGGACAAGCAGCATGTAAAGACGCTGGTAAGCCACTAGTCACGTGGCAAGGTATAGATTTATAAAAATGGGTTAATTTAAGATAAAAGAACAGTTAGCAAGAAGCCTGCCATGGCCATTGAGTTTATAAGAGATATAAGTGTCTGAGTGATTGTTTTATACATGGATTGTGGGACTGCGGGGCTTGGGGAACCTGAAGAGAAGCCCTCCAGCAACAAATGGCGCCCAACGGCTCGAGTTTCCACCTTAAACCTGAGAATATTTAATAACCAATTCTAAACAGAGCCAAAACCAGGTTCCTGCTTCTTGTCTCCTACGGCAGCTAGACACCACAAAACGCGGGTTTGAACTACTGGTGGATTCCTGGCTTGTGTGTTTGACCAGCAGTATGGCGTGAATGAGGCGTCTGCCAGCCACACATTATGCTGTGTGGTAGATTTAGTCTTTACTAGTATTAAGAGAGAGAGAGAGAGAGAGAGAGAGAGAGAGAGAGAGAGAGAGAGAGAGAGGTTTCTGGGCTACATGCTGCTTTAATAAAAGCTTAGACCCACTATTTCTGAGACTTGATGACTCACAGAACTGGCGGAAAACGCCATGTTGGTAAGCTGAAATGGGCGGAGCCAGCAGCCACACCGCCATTTCAGTCTTAAAATGGTGCAGTTTAAACCAATAGGCTCAAGGTAATATAAAAAATAAGCCACGTAAAGATGGCTACCACACAGAGAATCTGGATTATGTTCTCTTTGATATTCGTAACTGAAGAAAAACATTTGATTACAAAAGCTGTTGAGTTATGCCAAAATGTATATTTTAAAGGTACCTTCACTTCAAAATTTGGATATAAGGATATGTTACTTTGGAAAAGAGGTTTTGCTTTTGTTTCCACAGAAAGCCAGAGGCTGTGGATTTGTTCCAGTTTAAGATACATCAGGTTTCACCAGCCAAGACCCTCTGAAAGGTCTCCGATGACACCATGACCCAGATGATCCAACATCCAGAGTGGTTTCAAGACAACTGGTTCACACACATAATACATCCTCAAGGACTACCCCATAGGCCTAAAATTTTCATTGCTTCTCCATAAGATACAGCGCCCCCCTCCAGCAGGAAGTAGTAAGAGATGCTACGCCCAAATTCCCAAATATACCAAGCTGGCTTTAGAGGTGGAATTGGCTCACTCCCCCTCTAAATATGTCCCCAGACATATTGCTTTAAAAAAAAAGGGTTAAGAGATTCTTGTGTCCCAAATCAGAAGAGCCCTCTGGTGTGGGACAGAGAAAAACCAATATTTACGACAGGTTGATTATAAATGTGATCTCTTTCTAAAAAAGAAAAGGGGATATGATATAGATATATAGGAGGTTATGGAGATGATAAGATAAAAGGGTAGATTAATGAACCTACTTTTAAAGAACAACTTGTTTAAAATGTTTTACATTGATATAGATTTTAGTTTATGTTTAAAATGTTTTACATTGGTATAAATTTTAGTTTATTGATATAAACTTGAAGTTAATTTTGTTATACTGTATATATATTTCTATTCTTGTTTAAGGTACTATGTTTATGTAACTCATTTAAAATTGTAATGGATAATTAAAAAATAGATTAATAATTAGTCATCTATGATAATCATATCTGTAGCCATGTTAGTTAAGTCTTCTAGATATACATAGATATATTTCAGATAGATAGGTAATCATCAAACACTTCATAGACCTAGAGAATATGGCATTTAAATAACTTAAAATTCTGTTGACGTGAGACACAATTGCTCCTGGCTGCACCAATTGATCCGGAGAGAATGTTGGGCTTCTAAGACATTTCCATTTGGAAGTTTGTCTTTTTGGCACAAAATGGCCTACTGGGCAAAGAACTGCCCTTGCCTTGATGGCTGACAGTACAAATGCAATGCTGTCCTTTCTGGACAAGCAGGACACAAGGAAAGCGACCACTGTACTCTGCCAAGACAGGGTAAGATGGTCTTCCAGAATTTCTGCTTCTGAAAATGGTCTGTCAGATACTCTAGGCCTGTAGCCAATTTGAATACACCAACAATGCTGAAAAACATTAGGTAACTGTCCAGGCTGCCAGCTGTCTTGGTCTATTCTTGCAAGATTCCCGAAAGTTGCTTGCATCCATCTACCATTTCTCAGGTACCATTATGTTCCTTCTCAGGTCTTTGATGTGGTTGAAGACTAGATAGTTGTAATTTCCTCAGTTATGATAAAAGATAAGTTAGATATAAAACCTTAAACTCACAAATATAAGATAGATAGGACATCTTTAATACTGTAACTGTAATTCTTGCTCGATAATTGTTTTGTTATATGTACATTTACCATGTTAAAGTTAAAACCTTCCTTTTTAAAAAAAGAAGAAAATGGGAAGTGCTGTGGATATCACTCTATATAAATAAAACACTGATGGCCAGTGACCAGGCAGGAAGTATAGGCGGGACAAAGAGAGAGGAGAATTGGGGAAACAGGAAGAAGGAAAGAGAGACACTGCAGCCACCGCCAGGATAAGGAGCATGTAAAGACGCCGGTAAGCCACCAGCCACGTGGCAAGGTATAGATTTATAAAAATGGGTTAATTTAAGATAAAAAGAACAGTTAGCAAGAAGCCTGCCACGGCCATACAGTTTATAAGTGATATAAGCATCTTTATAAGTGGATTGTGGGACTGCAGGGCTTGGGGAACCTGGAGAGAAGCCCTCCAGCAACAGATTTCCATAGTGACTGTAGAAATTTTGCATGCCAAGCATCAATAGAGGAGTGTTCCCCTTATTCTACATTGCCAGCATGAGCTGACACTTGTGTTATTGATCTTAGCCATACTGACAGACGTGAGATGAAATATCAAAGTGGTTTTAGTTTGTATTTCCCTGATGGCTAAGAATGTTGAATATTTCTTTAAGGATTTTTCAGTCATTTGACATTCCTTTATTGGTCTTAGATCTGCACCCCATTTTTAATTACATTATTTGGTTTGTTCATGTCTAATTTCTTGACTTCTTTATATATCTTGGCCATCCATTTATTTTAGAATTTATTTGATGGAGTACTGGATTTTAAAATATGCCCTTTGATTGTATATATTTCCTTGGTGTTTGTTGTCATGTCCATGGGTTAACTCTAATTTTATTAATTTGGATATTGTCTCCATGCCTTTTAGTTCATTTGGATAAGTGTTTGTCAATCTTATTTTCTCAAAGATCCAATTCTGTTTCATTTATTCTTTGTATTTATTTATTTTTCTATTGTATTAATTTCAGTCCTGAGTTTATTATTTTTTGTGTGTTTTTTCTTTTTGTTCCCAGTTTTCCATGTGTACTTTCAGGTTCCTTGTGTATTATCCTTAGAGTATTTTTATTTAGGTAATGAGTGCTATGATTTTGCCTCTTTGAACTGCCTTCATCGTGTCCCATAAGTTTGGGCTGTCTACTATGTATATCACTGCCATCTATAAGTATGGTGTATCTATCTCTTTAACATCTATTATCTGTCTATTTATATCTACTGATCATTCATCCATCTATGTATCATCTATCAATCTATCTATCTATACCTAACTATATAGCAGTTATCTGTCAATTGATCATCATTGTTCTATCATCTTCATTCTATTGATCAAACACTCTGTCAGTCAATCATCTGTGTATTTGTTATCCTTTATCTTTCAGTTATCTATTTATTGACTTTCCCAAATATCTTTTTTTATCCGGTATCCATTTTCATCTTTTTCTACTTCATTTATTTTATCATAATGAAGTTGATAGATAAGAGAATATTCATAATTCAATTTTCATCCATGTATTTTTAGACTTCTAGAGTTTGTGAGTGTGAATCAAGAGTATTATTTTTCCACCTTCTTGGTGGCATCAAATCCCATCTGTTATTTCATTCACATGAGTCTTACCTTAAACTCAACTGAGTAATTTCTTTTTAGATCAAAAATTTTCATGATCAAATCTACTTCATTATTAGCTACTTACTCAAAAATTTCAACCAACATACCTTAGCATAGAAAGATATATCATGTATATGTGGTAGTTGGGGGCACTTACAGTCTTTCACACCCACCATTTGAAAATGACACTATTGTGAGACTTTTGTTTGGTGAAGAACAACATATCCAAAACTGTTCACCCAAGAAAGGAAATCCACAACAGACCAATGATTACATTAAAATCCAACTTTGTGAAACAATGTGTTAATTGAGATTACCAAGAGCAGTATGGATAAGGAGTTACTTATACAAGCAAGGAATGACTCAAAAGCATTACTGAAAGCACAGCTCAACATGGGTGCTTATCGTAAAAGCAGAAACCCTAGAGCTCTCTGAACAATTCTCCGGCAACTCAGCAGATCTAAGAAATCTCCTCTTAGAGCTCAGCAGGCCCAGCTGTCTACTGTTTCTATAGATCTGGGAAGCAGTGAGAGTGAGTCTTGCAAATTTCAGCTCTCTAGGACATGTGAAGTTTGTTTAGCTCTTGAGTCCCCTGAGCCTCTCCACCTCCCACTTTGGGCCAACCATGCTTCAATTCAGAGAAAACTGTTATAAAAAAGGACCTGAAGAACTTAAAAGAGGAGGATCAGTGCACAGGGATGAGAGGAGATCATTAGATCTTTCACTGTGTTCCTCTATCTGTGGGAAGTTATGGCAAGGCTTCAGTGTCTGCCTGGCCAAGCCATGTTCTTCCTCAGGGATAGCATGTGATTCTTCATTGTTAATCTCATAGCAGCTCTGAAATACAAAGAACATGGGGCTCCTGTCCCACATTTCTAAGACATAATACATGAGAAGAGCTTTTCATTTGAACCTGTGACCCCACCATATGCAGGATTCAACAGATGTTATGATTTTAATAATAAAACCCTTGATGAAGTTCCATATACAGTGACACTCTGGTAATTATAATTTCAGGTCACTGATAATGTTTTGAGGGTCAGTTCACCCCCCTAAATCCCCCAACCCTGTAAATTTGATGAAGAGCCTTAGTCATGCTATAATATGTACAACAGTAATGTGTTCGATTAACTTTGATAAAGGCATATTCAATACAGGGAATTGGATACTGTGCCAGCATAATATGATACCCAAAGGACACGCAAAAAAAAAAGATAAGGCTACAAGATGGAATTCAAGTATTAACAAGTTGACATTGGGATGCGGGACTATTCTGAATTATCCTGGATTTATTCAACCACACGGGTTTATACAAAAAATAATGAAAAATACAGTAGTAGGCAAAGCAAACCATCATGAAGAATACACTGTGTTGCCAATTACGACAGTGGAGAAAGGGTCCAAATGCCAAGGAATACATGATGCTTACAGAGCTGGAAGGCTAAAAGAAGTGGATGCTTTCTTGGTGCTTTGAGCAGTATAACAGTCTTGCAGATACTTGATTTATGCAATTGGGGCTTGTTTCAGAATTGTGATCTAAGACACAATTAAAGTAGGATTGTGAAAATATGCACATACACAGTGAGTGGGACAAGGAGAACAGAGAAAGACTCAGAGCTAGAAAGGGCTGAAGAAATAGTAAGAATGGTATGTGCGAAGAGAAAAAAAACTTTAAATAGTCCTAAACCTTAGTAGAAGATTTGAAAGTATTGATTGATAAATAATGGAAGATGTTGATTATTGCAAAACAGACTTAGGGAGGCAGATGATCACAAGTGAGCATGTATTTTAATCAGTATAAACACAGTCTTGAGGATCACCCTTAAATTTTCAGTCCCTCAGTCTCTCCTCTCCAAAATTCTGTCAGTAACTATGAATTCAAGACAGTATGTCACAGGTGAAATAGAAGCAACCAAGTACTACATCTTAGATTCAGAGACCCAGTTACAGCCATCTCATCAGAGTACTGAAGAGATTAGATCATCCTTGGCTGCCACTAAAATCACCTAGCTTTTATGTTAAAAGAAGATCTAGCTTTGGTGGGAGTCCTGTCTTCCTTGCTAACTCACTTTTATTTCAAGACTCACCAAGACACAGAAAGGTGGTGTCCTGTGTGACCACGATGCTGACATTGCCTCAGCACACTTAGCTTCCTGGCTGTGGACTTACACAACAACAGATAATTGTGAGAGAGTGAGAGCCATGGGTTGTGTGAGGTCTGAGTTCTCGACCACAGGATTTCTTCATCTGATACTACATAGGAAAAATGAACAGTTTTTTTTTTAAATACTTAGTTTTCAGTTGCTCTTGGGTAGTGTCTTAGAAAAGGACAGGATTCCATCTGTTTATATTTCAGATGAGAAAGGAAGCTCTCCCCAAAGCCAATGTTTGGTGGTCCTCAAATTTCAGTCTTTTTTGTTTTTATCTTAAATTTATTTTTATTTTTTTTCTTGAAGAGTTTATTTTGCATTCCAGTTAGTCTGAAATTCATTTATGAAGCACAGACTGGCCTTAAATATGAGTTCTTCCTCCTTCAGCCTACCAAATGCTAGGAATAAAGGTGTGCACTACCACACTTGTCTTTAGCTGTTATTTTTTTTTAATTTTTATTTTTAATGGAGGAAAGGTTTACTTAACTGACAGTTCCATCATTGTAGGTAAGTCACCAAGACAGTCACTGGAAACAGACAGTTGGTTACAATGCACCCATAGTTAGAAAGCAGAAATCAAGGATGCATGCATATGCTCAACTTGCCTTCTTAACTCTTGAACAGTTCAGAATATCCTGCCTAGGGAATGGCTCCAACTCCTTAAATAGTTATCAGATTATCACCCCAATTAAACTAAACAGGAAAAAATTTCTCCAGATATGCCCGTAGGCAAATTTCTCTGATTTATACACTCTCTTTTAGACACTATTTTGAAGTACATCTAGAATGTGGCAAGTTGACAAGGAAAAGTAAAGAGCATGCTGGCACAAAAATCAAAATAACACTACTATTTAATATTGCATGAAATATTTAGAAATGAGTTTTCCCACTTGTTTCAGATACACCACTATTTATTACATACATGAAGGCCAAGAAGTTAACACACCGTGGAATTAATTGAGTTTCTTTTTTATTTATGTATTTATTTATTTATTATTGAGGTAACCACAGCTGCTATGAAGTTTGTGTTTTTAATAGCTATGCCATGAACAGAGGCCAAGGTCTCACAACTACTCTCAAATATTCTGGATGTTTGGATCTTTCTAATGCCCTATTTTTCACTATGTTCTCTGAGTCTTTGAAGGGGTTGATATAGGTGTTCCAAGAAGGTTGTTTGTCTCTATATAGTGTTTTAGACCATGTGGGCTAAAGTTGAGGAGAAATGACTAAATTTATTCTTGGAATACTTTAGAGCATGACCTCACCTCATCCTGGTGCTTTCCTTTCTTCTCCTTTTTGGTTCTCTCTTCTGCTTTCCTATTACATGGATTCTGTTACCCATTATTCTTTATTCTCCACCCTCCTTAAGTTCCCTTCCTCTCTATATCACACCCATCCCTACAAGCTTCAGACATACTAATAAAAGATATGGCATCAATAAGTATAAGAGCCAGAGACTTAGGAAGACAAAAGCAAAATGATGTGTCTGGACATGATAGGATCTCAGCATTCCTGAACTCACAGCAGCTGTACTTGCCTGCATAAGACCTACACAAGATCAAGACAGTCAACATTCCAGCACTGAGGGAGGATGAGTATCAGGGACCCCAACTCTTGAATGTGGGAGGAGTTAGAGTGAGTGTTGAATATGATCAAAATACCTGTGTATGCTTATGAAATTAAGAAAAATGTATTAAGATCTCTTTTTATATTTTCGTGATCCTTTTGTTTAATCTGTCTGTCTCTCTTACACACACCTACACACAAACAAACTCATGATATGACACATATGTATATAGACACCATAATGAAACCCCCTTCTTTGTATGGTAACCTAAAAAGTTAATGAAAGATTAAAAAATGTACAAACATATTCTTAAATCTAGCTTCCATGTATAAAAATATGCAGCATTTAACTATCTGTGTCTCTCTTATTTTAGTAAACATAATGATTTCCAGTTGCTTCAATTTTCCTGCAAATATTCCATTTATTTTTATTTTGTGACTGTGTGTTGGGGACACAAAGGTACTTGAGCCCACAGATGATTAAGGAAACCTGCAATGGTAAGCATGCATGGTTGTATTTTTAAAGAAAAGATATAAGACCTGGTTTTCACCCAGAAGGCTGGGTAATGGGGATGATAAATAGCCTGTTGGTTTGTGATTTCTAATGGGCCAGGCTATATCAAGCTCTCACAATCAAGACCAGGGATACTTAAGATTCTAAACGACCCTTAAATTATTTATAGAGCTAGAAGCTTCCCCATGCTCCTACAACCAGAACCAGAGGTGACTCATAGCCTAAATTACCTCTAAGCTATAAATATGAACTCTGAGGACTGAATGAACACTGCTAAGGAACAGCTTCTCTGTCTCTGTCTTTTTTCTTCCAGATTTACACAAGAAACCTCTTCTGTCAGACCTGATGGGCCCTGTGGTGTTGTAAGAAGAAAACATGACATTGTCCTGCATCTCTGAGCATCAGTTTGGCATGTCTCATCTCTCTAGGGAAGGGCTGATAAGATTTTGTCTTGCTGAAGCACATACTGGTTTTGAGCATGAGTCTCGACTTCATTTCATTCCTAGGGACCTCTGCAATCTAACTGGTTAGACCAGTTCTTGAAGAGACAACTATGTTGAGTATCTCAAAATTCTATATAAACAAAAGACTCACTCATTTTATTGGTATATGTTAATAATATTTAATGATGTTATACAAAATAATGGGTCTCATGACAATTTCTTTTGTGGATATGTATTTTGATCACATCCCCACCCAACTATCCTGAATTTCTTCCACTCCAGCTGATATCTTCCAGACACTGGACCTTAAAATATGCTGTCTTTGTAACTCAAATGCTGTTTGTCAAAGTCTTCTCTCATCAGAAGCATGTATATATGTCTTTAATATTTCACTGTAGACTTCCCATCAATTATAATGCTTTATAAGATCTGGCAGAAGTAAGGTACATGCTATTTCTCACATCATTCCATTACTATGCTGCTGAAAAGGTAGTTCCTCTGAATTGAAAGATTATCTTTTGGAAGTGGAATTATTCAGACGCAGGAAGAAAAGAAAACCTCAGAATTCTCAGGAATATCCTGAAGCATACAAAATTCACAGATTTACAAGGGCCATCCAAAGTTATATGAGTAATAACAATAGCTGAGGAGATGAGATCTTTCAATTAGCCAAGTGTCCTATAAGTTGTATAGGGAGCTTCAGGGATGCAGCTTTTATGAGTCATCACACATGCTACTTTGGGCTTTTGGTAATGCAGCCACTTTTGACTCACCCATGTTCCCATAATTACCCTTCCTCCATGATTCCTCAAGTAATCCTAATAAATTCATCAGTTCAGTAAAATAGATGTGGCTCGATCATTTATTGGATCTGTCATTGGTGCCCTATGTGATATCAACAGATGTTTGCTCATATCTCCCCAGAAAGAGTCACACAACCTATGTACACAATAACAAACCTAAAATATGGTTTCTATTTCTGTGATAAAACCCCATGACCAAAAGCAACCGGGAGTGACAGATGTTGGCTTAAATCGTTTACATATACCAGGTGACAGTCCAGTGAGGGAATCCAAGCAGGAACCTGGAGTCAGAAAGTTAAGCAGATTCGATGGAGGTTCACCACATACAGAATTGCTCCCCATGGTTTCACAGCATTTTTGCTTATACAACTTAGAGGACCTTATCCAGCGGGGCACCACCAACAGTGAACTAGGTTTTCCCACATCAACCATGAGTCAAGAAAATGCCCAACAGAATTGTCCAAAGACTAATACTGTGGAGCCAATTTCTCAGTTGAGAGTTCTACTTCTCAAATGACTATAGCTTGTGCCATGTTGACAAAACCAACAAGGATACTATCCCATATGTTCTCTTTTACATTTTCATGCCTGAATTATGAGATGAACAAATAGTATCTCAGATGTCCTTAGTTTCTGTCCGTGGAATGTGGGGTCAGAGTCTTTTTTCTTTTATGGCTTCTTACTGGTATTCCAGTGTCCTTCTACATAACTGGGCATAGGTCACATCCTGCGGTTCCTTGGATGTAGTAGCCTGGAGAGGGACAGAGTTGGAGGAAGGTATGTGCTTGGCACTAGCAACTTCTGGAGCTGGTATGAACAGAACCTACCTGAGGGTACATCTCTCTGTTCTCTCCTGATTGATTATTCTTCGTGTCCAGTACTTTTCCTGACAATGGGGAAGGAGAGGTACTTCCTGCTATATGAAGCCTGGAGGGTTTCACCTGGGCATACACAATTCTCTGGGGTTCTTCACCAGATGGCTTCTGCAGCAAGGAGGCAATGAGATGGATAAAGTGACTCCTAGTTCTATTCAGGATCTCCTTTAGACAGAGAAAGCCTTTAGAAATTTAATTCACATCATATCATTACTAATGGAGTCTTCATAGGCTTCCTGAGACCTTGGGGAATCTGCAAGTGTCCTTCCCATAGTTCTGGCCTGTTATCCTCACACTAACTCCTGTTTTCCCTGATCCAGCAATATTCTCAGCTTCCTGTCTGAAGACCTTGGAACCTTCTGTATTTTCTGCTGGTTAATTAGGTGTCTGTGTGGACCTCTTCCGGTATCTCCTCAGAAAAGTCTTCAGTAAAAGTCTCAGTAAAAGTCTTCCCTTGTGATTCACACCGGCTCTGTGTACCTCACAGTACATCCATTTTCTCTGTTACCCTTTTCCTAATAGCACACCACACCAGAATCGTTCTTCAGTTATACACATCTCATTTCTTAGCCTTGAGGTGAGCTTGGAGTGGATGAGGAACTGTGTTCCTTGATGTGTTTGAAGCCCTTAAGGAAAGCTATAACAAGAAGATGCTCTATGTGCTAGCTTATAGTGCTGTAAGCCTTAGTTTTGTAAATGTGCCTACTTTTCTGAGTTAGTGCACAATGCTTCCACTATTTCTTTGTATATCTGTTCTAAAGCTTCCCTCCCTGCCTTGTGGCTGCCAGCCATCACCTAGCTGATCTTTATCCTGGCTCTCCTCAGACATGGCTTTCACTCCATTTCCCTTCTCTATTTTCTTTTTTTTCCTCCAGGAAGCTGCTGAGATTTACAGGTTACCTTTGATTTTTTTTTCAAACACTAATGAAATTGTTCTCAAGCTTAAAATAAAGAGGCTTTCTGTGGATGACAGGGTGAATGAGTATAGGAGGATCTTGAGAAATGAGGGCACAGTGACTCATATGTCCTTTTAAGTCTTTAGACACATGCTAAGCAACAGACAGATGACACACATCCAGAAATGAGACAGGAGAGAAGGGTCATGTAGTCGTAGTGAAACCAAGAAGAAGAGATCATAGTTCATAGAGACAAATTCTTCCAGAATGGAGGGATCAGCTGTGACTGATACTGCCACAAAGAGGGTGTAATAGACCAAATTGGGCCATAAGCTCTTATCACTGTGAATGTGGCAGCAGTCTTACCCAACTGTCCAGCTCTACACTCTCCTCAGGTTGTGGGTCTATCGCAGAAGCATCTGTCAGGTTAGAACAAAGGAGTTATCTCTTGGCTATGGAATCTCTCAGTCTCCTAGACCCATGCCCTTGTCCCACAAGGAGAGAGAGTACCATGGAGTGTGATGAAATCTCTGGGTTCATTGTGAAAGTTCAGTCCCTCAGAGTGTTGACCCCAGACCCTTCCTATCAGTCTTGTGGTGTCAACATTTAGAGCATCTCCCTCCCCAAGGACCTCTTATTCTCACCCTGGTTTTCTTCCTTGATGGCAGCATCTGGGCTGGATCTGAGGAGACAGGGATTATCAGATAGCAGTGAGGTCTATGGCAGGTGGGAGTCTGGGTCTCTGGGCAGGAGTTACCTCTTCTGAGGGACTCTATCTCTGGCTTTTGGGTCTGTATCCCCTTCAAGAAGTTGCAAGTTGGTCTCCCTTTGGTCTGCATGAACTGAAAAAGTATAAGCTAGTTGGATGGGAAGGCTCTAACAATAGAAAATTTCAGAGGAAGAAATGGGATGTAAAAAACATCCTGTAAGTATACAAATACTGCAGGAGATGGAAAACCTTACAAAATATTTGAAAATTTCACCGATCTGAAGGCTACATGTTTTATTTACTCACCACATCCATACACCCAAGTCACTATTACCCTACTTACCTGCCTTCTTCTCTTTGCCTTTACACTGATGTCGGAAGAGGATGAGAAGAATAAGGAGGAAGAAAAGCAGGAGGAGGGTGACCAAGACTCCAATCAGAACCTTCTGGTACCTTCCCAATCCTTAGGCACAGTTGGCATGGTGCATGAAGAAAAGATGTTATTTACCCAGGCACCTATTTTATGCCCAGCCCACTCATAGCTTCCGTCCTCACAATCATGCAGCATGGAATTGTTTCCATTACCCAGACAGAAGGATTAAAAGAGATGGGGTTTGAACCCTACACCTGACTTTCAGCCTTGTCCTCACTACAAAGGATGAGGTACTTGTTCTAGAAAGAAAGTTCCAGAATATCCTGCCCTAACTATGAGTCTTTTCCAATGTAGTGTAGTGTGTCACCATTCTTGTGGCAGAGGGGACATAGTCATTCCAAAACTGGTGTCTGATGGATGAGACTCCTGTTCATTCAGGAGGTTACAGCCAAGGACAGTACAGGAAGTAAATTGAAGTCTGGGTAAACAATTTCCTTTATACTTGCAGAAATCAAGGTAAAGACTCAGAGAAGGTGATTTTCCTCAAGTCTGGATCTCAAAAGACCATTGTGATTTTCCTTCACTATTCAATAAAACTTGTCCAGGAATCTACATGCTAGGAAGAAACTCCATTAGGGAATTCAAGGCTCCAGTGAATCAGAGGTTGGTGTTAACAAGGGTATGGGATCTAGGTAGAGAGATATATTGAGGCCGTGGCTATGTGAGGAACAGATTATCTAAGTGGGGAGCAATCAAGTACTTTCAATTTATGAACTTCAGAGGAGGCTTCACCGCCCCACAATGATCCCACTATTTCTGTATCCACTGGCCATGAGAGCTCTACTTACCATTCTCAGTGTGGGTGGGAGAATGGTCCTTGGATTCTGCCAGAAATAGAAGGAGAAGTAAGTATTTGGACTTCAAGCACTTGACTATGGCCTGTCAGTTTCTACATCAATCTGGACTTTAAGTACTTCCAACTTGCTATCACCTTGTTAGAGATCAGATTTTGTGCCTCTGGATTCCTATTTGTCTGTCAAGATCACAGCTCAGGTCCACCAAGCCTCAATAAAGCATAGCACTGAAGGTAAGGAAAGGATTGAGACTCTGAGGGACACAAAACTTCCTGATTGAGTCTGTGCATCATTTTTTTACCACAAGCCTTTGATGACCAGCTGTTATCATGAGACTGTGCCCTTCATTTATGGAAATAAAGATAAACAGAAAATGAGGGACAGAAGATGCCATTGCAGACTGTTCACATTAGGTTTTGCTAACTTAATACAAGATAGAGTCATCTGGGAAGAGGCAACTTAACTTGGAAATATGCCTCCATCATATTGACCTGTAGGCAAGGGTGTGGAGGCATTTTAATGATTGCCTGATAGTTGAAGTGGGAGTGAGACAGCCAAGCCCACTGTGCTTGGTTCTAACTCTGGGTAGTTGGACCTTGATGATATAAGAAAATAGTCTGAGAAAAAACACTGGAGAGTAAACCTGTAAGCCATGTTCCACCATGGCCTCTGTTTCAGTACCTACCTCTAATTACCTTCATGATGGACTGTAAACTATAAGAAGAAATAAAATCTTTCTTCCACATGTTACTTTAAATCATGGTGTTTCATCACAAAAATAGAAAACTTAAGCAGTACAGAGACAATGTCTGATCACTCCATATACTGTCTATTCTCAAGCCTTCCTGCTAAATTTCAATGAGTCACTGAGGGGAGTAATTGCATCAGGGGATTCTTAAGGCTGGTGCTCTATGAGGTATGAAATTCTTTGGGACTTTTGAGTTTCATTATTTTACTTTGAGGTTAGAAAGCTTCTCAGAGCAGATCCCTGGGTGACACTCTGCATTAAGAAAGGTAGTGTCAGGGGTTCTTACCTGAGACCAAGAGGTGAAGGGAGTCACTTGATTTTGACCACAACTGGGGATGGTTCCTAAAATATCCATAGCATCTGAATGTACCATTGTGGATGATGGTCACAGGGTCCAGAACAAAATGAGCTTGAAACTCCCTATTGGCACTTTGCAGTGATTCCAGGGTCCATTGGAGGTGGTGCTTTCCTTCCTGGGTCAGAATAAATCTACCAAATCCCAGTGATGAACTACACTGCATGGTTATGGTCTCTCCTAAGGTCACAGCAGAACTGGGCCAGACAGACAGGCTTGGTTTATCATAGGCTCCTAGGATACAAGGGGAAGTGAAACGAATTTAAGCTTCCCACATTGTACTGCAGGGTTGGTCTCTGAGAAAAGTACCCTGGAGAGCTGAACTCCTTCTGAGTGGAGAGCCTGTGCTGGGAACCCTGACTCTTCACTCACCTGTTAGCACCAGTTCCAGGGTGTCACTGTGCTCTGACCAGCCAGTAGGGCTCTTATAGTAACACTTATATATCCCTGCAAAGTAAACTGTCATGCGTTGGATGTAGAACTTAGCCTTGTCCAAGCTTTCCAGAGGGTATTGTCTGTCCCAAGGATCCGTGCTTCCCTCTTTAAGTAAATGGTACTCCTTGGCCTCCCAGGACCCCTGACACCAAATAGTAACAGGTGCATTTGAGGCAATCACAGAGTGTGGCTCAGCCCAGATTTTGGGCTTTGTGAGGGTTCCTGCAAGGAAATCAAAGGTTGAGTCCTGGTACAATTCTCCCTCAGACACCAAGTCTTAGTAGGGCACTAATGGGCATCACAACATTATCCATAAACTTTACAGATCCCACATTGTGAAGAGATGACCAAGAGGAGAGCAAAATAATGTCTGGTATCCAGAGTGAAGGATAAAATCTTGGGATGGATGGAAACACTCACCTGCCAGGACTGCAGTCTTCTGTCCCACACTCAGTCCTGAAAGAAAATTCACTCTGAGAGATTTTTTCAGTCTGAGAGACAGGGTCAATATCATGGAGTTTCCAGATTCAATAAGACCTGTGTTGGAATAGGGTTTCTTACAGACTTGAGTGTCCACTCTCCCTCTTCATATCTTACCAAGACACAACAGCATTCTGAGCATGGGGACCATAGTGAGTCGTTGTATTTTTCTTGCTTGTGCTCCTGGGGAAGCCTAACCATATTCTGCAGAAACATCAGACAGGCTGTTTTCAGCCTGGAGGCAGGTCCTTCCTGTCATGGGTTTGCCACATCGGTACTATCACCAGCTCACCACAAGAGGAACTTCTCTTTGTTCCTCAGTGCAGGACTTTTGCAAAGTACTCGGCAAAAGGTACTTGGCAAAAGTCCTGCACTGAGGAAAAGTACTTGCACTGAGGAAAATCTTTAAGAAAAAAAATGTTTTTTTCCTCTATTCATCACAGCTTTCTGCCTGTCCTGTGTGTTTTCCAAGCCAATAAAATAAGCATTCACTTGTCACAGCATGTCATTTCACAAGGAGAAACAATTGCAGACCCCAAATATGCAAAAGTAGTATTAGTCAAAATCAACAGTATGGTCTAAGAAAAGATTCATTTATGCTGTTACAAGGAGAGGCCATAATCTCAAGGTAGGTCCATAGACTCAAGTCAAATATTTCCGAATGGCTCAGGTCAGACTCTGCTCTCTTTCCTTCCTAAGCTCCAATGGTCTTCTGCAACTTTAGTCACAATGTCTTGATTCACAGCACCCAAGTACCAACATTTTCTAATTCTGTTCCCTCTTACTGGTTTCTGTGAGATTGACCCTTTGCCTACTTGTTTGCATTCTCAAAAAGTTACTCTTATGTTGAGACCATCAGGCTTAAGTTCTCCTCTGATAAGATAAAAAGGTAGATTATTGAATCAATTACAAAAAGGAACTACTTGTTTTAAATTAAATAAAATAAGTAATGACCTTTTTTTGTCTGAAATTGTCAAATGTTAATGGACTGGACATTGTTAATTTATATAATGGAGTTTTTGTCTGAATCTGTCAAATGTTAATAGACTAGACATTGTTAATGCAGTTCTTGACTGTATATATTGTATAAACATTGTTTTATTAGTTATAAGCTTCCTTTATTATTTAGACAAAAAGTGGAAATGTGGTGATATTGTGTTCCTCCAAATATATTGTACACCCTAATAAACTTATCTTGGTTCAGAGAACAGAACAGCCACAAGACAGACATAGAGGCCAGAAAATGATGGCATACACACCTTTAATCCTAAAAATCTGGAGATCCATCCAGATTTCTAAGAGTTCAGTCCCACTGGAAACAGCCAGTCATGGTGACACATGCCTTTAAACTCAGGAAGTGATGGCAGGAATTAGAAATGTATATAAAGCATGAGGACCAGGAACTAGATAAAGGCTTGTTAAGCTTTTAGGCTTTTAGCAGCAGTTCAGCTGAGACCCATTCAGATGAGTACTGAGAGGCTTTTCAGTCTGAGAAAACAAGACCAGCTGAGGAATTTGTGAGGTGAGGTTGGCTGTGGCTTCTTCTGTTTCTCTGATCTTTCAGCATTCATCACAATACCTGGCTCTGGGTTTATTTTTATTAATAAGACCTTCTAAGATTTGTGCTACACTCCTCCAAGATCCTTAACTTAAGTACTATCTGGTACCAGAAGTAATAAGTTCAGGTTCTAGGCATAAGAATGTAGACACCTTTGGCTTTATTATTCTGCTTGGAAAAGGAATTTTCCACATCCCAATTAAACTTTGGTGACTGGCTGCTTTCATCCCAGGGACATAATATCTACAAGTGCTGGGAATGCCTGCAAGTTGTGGTAATCTATCCCCTGAGGATGACATGAAATACAGATAGGTTTTCCTTATTTCAATTACAGTGGCTGTGATGTCCTCCTATGTTTTTCACAGGACTAGTCATAAAATTTATTAGGGATGATGGAAGGGTTTTGCAATACTTTGGCCCATGCTGGTATTATTCCTTGCTAAAGAAGAAAGATGAAATAGAAAGAGGTACAGGTTTTGTCTGGTGGTATAGCTATATAAAATTTCCCTGACTTCATTAAGGAGCCACTTATCAATGCTTTGGTTTAGTAATCAAAATTAAAGTCACTGGTTCACCACATCATACTTGGGTGGCATTGTATTTTTTTTTCTGTTAATGGTGCTTTATGTAATGTATAACATGGTTTGTTCATGTTACTCCAGTTAAAGTTCCCATAATACTGCACCTTTAACACTGCACTCAACTCCTCTTGGACTAGAGGAGTGTCTCCAAGATGGGCTGAGAAAACCCTAGTTAAACTATCACCAATCACTATTCTCCATTAACCTCTATAATACCTGGAAGACATAAGTAGTTCTTGAGTGTCCAGAAGAGATAACATTTGTAGTTCATCATATCATATAATTATCATTAGATAAATCACAAGAGATATGTTTTGTTTTAAGACAATCAGGAACACAGTAGCCAGAACTTTCAATAACATGAAGAATGTTAAATTTCAAATAGCTGGTATGTTCCCAACACACACTGTCTAAGCCTATTCTCAGTAAGGCATGTCTCCCAGCAATGAAGTTGGGCATTCAGTATATTTCAGAAGGTAGGATTAGGCTTCAGCATACCAACAGGATAAACTATTCAAGGAATACATTCGTTGCACATCTTTCACATTGCTGACCCCCAATCACCAGACATTTGTGGTGGGATGTTGTTTTGTAGGCTGTGAATATGTGTCACTCTGATTGGTTGATGAATAAAACTCTGATTGGCTAGCAGGTAGGAAGGAAGTATAGGTGGGCAAGCACATGAGGAGAATTCTGGGAAGAAGAAGGACAGAGTTGAGATTCACCTGCCAGACACAGAGGAAGTAAGATGACAAGGCAGAACTGAGAAAAGGCACCAAGCCACATGGCTAAACATACTAAAATATGGTTTAATTTAAGTGTAAGGACTAGTCAGTAATAAGCCTAAGCTAATGGCCAAGCAGTTATAATTAATATAAGCCTCTGTGTATTTACTTGGGGGGCATGAGTGGGAGAGATTTGTCCTGATTGCTGGCCAGCTGGGACACAGGAAAACTTCCAACTACATTTGGCTGCCCAATGTACAGCAAGAGTTTCCACATAAAACCAAAGAAAGTTATAAAAAGAAAATTCTAAAAAGGAGCAAAAAGCAGCTGTCTATTTTTGTCTCTCATGTGAGGCATGAGCTATGGTATGGCATGTTTGCGGTGGCATGTGGGCTTGAGTGCAGCATTGTGGATTGCTTCACTGTACACAGAGGCATCTCCAAGCTGCACAGCAGCATGGTGCATAGTGGATATAGCTTTTGCTAGTGCAGAAAACAATGGTTTCTGGACTACATACTGCTTTGATGAAGTCCTAGACCCACTGCTTCCAAGAGTTAGTGGTGCGCATGGCTCCCAGAGCTGGTGGTAAATGTACCATCACCATACTGGGAAGCTGAAATGGGCAGAGTCAGCAGCCAAGGTTTCAGCTTCAGTACTAGCCACTACAGTTTAAAGCAATAGATTCACAATAAGGCAGATTCAGATGGAATGAGACTTTAAATGGTTTACAGTCTGTGTAAAAATGTATGTAGGCTTGGAAGAGAGAAGAAAATGAATATAGAGAGTTATATAAAGAAATAGTTTAAAAAAATAAAGTCTTTAAAGAGACAGTAAAGGTAATGTAAAATTAAGCCAGATAAAGATGGATATTACACAGAGTTTCTGGATTATGTTGTCTTTGGGATTTTTAACTGCAGAAAGACATTTGATTGTAAAGGCTACTAAATTATATATATATATATATATATATATATATATATATATATATATATATATATATAAACTATCAAAATTTGTGTCTAAGTATATGTTGTTTTGGAAAAGAGGTTTTGCTCCTGTTTCCACAGTAGATGAGAACTGATGGATCGCTTCCAAGCTAATATAGTTTGATCAAGGAAGAGCCCCTGTGAGGTCTCCAGGTGATCCAACATGCAAAATCAGCTTCAAGGCAACTGACTCAAATAATGCAGCATCTCAGACTACTCCAGTCAGGACTAGACAATAATTCTTAGTTTTCTCAGGATCCCCATAAGATTACTAGTGCCCACAACCAGCAGGAAGTAGTGTGAGAAGCGATGTCCAAATTCCCAGAATATTTTTTTATAAATGTTTATTTTTATTTAATGGGGTTGATTATAAATGCAATCTCTTACTAAAAAAGAAAAGGGGATATTGTAGATATGATAGGATAAAGAGTAACAACTTGTTTAAAATGTTTTACATTGCTAGGGATTTTAATTTATTGATACAAATTTAAAGTTAATTTTGTTATATTCTATGTATATCTCTACTCTTGCTTAAGGTTAATGTTTCCACAGCTCACTTGAAATTGTAATGTATAATTAAGAAATACAGATTAATAATTAGTCATCCATGATAATCAAACTTATAGTCATGTTAGTTAAGTTTTTTCGGTATTTCATTTAGGTAGGTGATCTTCAAACACTCCAAAAACCTACAGAATATGGTATTTAAAATGTTTTAAGAACTTTGACTCTGGACATTGAGACATGCCTGCTTCTGGCAGCGCCATTCTATTTCAGAGACATTGAAGAAGCACGTTATGGGTTTGCTTTCTTTGTGGCAAATGTTAGCCACTGGGTAAAAAAGTGTCCTTGCATTGACTGCTTGACAGTATGTTGTATAAAGTAGACATGCAGGACCCATAGGAAGGTGACCACTGAAATCTGCAAGATGAGCTGGTTCTTCATGTTCTTGCCAAATATTCTACAGGACACAGGGGGAAGCGACTAAAAAACTCTAGGCCTAATGGCTGAAGATGGATGCCCCAATGCTTCAGAGGAAATTTGAGTGACTGTCCAGGCGAGCAACTGTCTCTGTCATACCAGAATTTGGGATGTTGCTTCCAAATTCCAATGTTCTTCCTGTTTACTAAGGTAATATATCCTTCTGAGGTCTTTGATGTATTTGAAAACTAGAATGTTATAATTTTCCTTGGTTATGATAAAAGATAAATAGATATGAAACTTTAGACTCACAAATATAGGATAGATGATAGAATATTTTCTTTAATTTTGCCAAATACAAATAGACTCAATATTGTAACTGTAATTCTTGCTTGATAACTGTTTTGCTATATGTAATTTTACTATGTTAACATTACAACCTTCCTTTTTGATTAGACAGAAAAGAGGAAGTGCTGTGGGATATCATTTTGTAAGCTGTGAATATGTGTTGCTCTGATTGGTTGATAAATAAAATGCTGATTGGCCAGTAGCTAGGCAGGAATTATAGGTGGTGAAACAAATGAGGAGGATTCTGGGAAGAGGAACGCTGAGTCAGGAGTCACCAGCCATACACAGAAGAAGCAAGATGACAAGGCAGAATTAAAAAAATGTACCAAGCCACATGGCTAAACATAGATAAAAATTATGGGTAAATTTAAGAGTCAGAGCTAGTCATTAATAAGCCTGAACTAATGGCCAAGCAGTTACAATTAATATAAACTTCTGTGTGTTTACTTGTAGGGTGGGATTGGGAGAGATTTGTCCCAATGACCAGCTGACAGGGACACAGGCAAACTTCCAAGTACAGCTCCTCTCACATTAATTTCATCATGGAAGAGTGAGTAACAAGACATACCTCACAAATAAATGGTTAGATCTGGAAACACACCTTTTGAGTGAACTTACCTTGATCCAGATGTAGAAGCACCATATGTTTTATTTTAATCAGGAGTTATCCTTGAAACTTCAGGGGTGTGTGTGTGTGTGTGTGTGTGTGTGTGTGTGTGTGTGTGTGTGCATTTGTGTGTGTGTTTCATTTGATATACCCATAGATGCCAGGAAATTAGTCAGTTGCCATTAGAATAGGACTTTAAAGGATGGTGAATGTTACAACCTTCTATAATGGAATAAAAAGCAATCAAGGTACAGGAAGATTTTAATGGTAGGGTGGATGTGTGTTGTTTGTTCATTTTACTCTATTGGCTCTTTGCTTTTTGGTGGTCCTATCACCAAGCTCCCAAATAAATCCACACAGATTCTTATTTTTACTAATAAATACCCAAATTTAACTTGGCTAATTTCTATCTTTCTTTTGTTTTTGTTTGTTTGTTTGTTTGTTTTTGGTTTTTTTGGTTTTTCGAGACAGGGTTTCTCTGTGTAGCTTTGCGCCTTTCCTGGAACTTGCTTTGGAGACTAGGCTGGCCTCAAACTCACAAAGATCTGCCTGCCTCTGCCTCCCAAGTGCTGGGATTAAAGGCGTGCTCCACCACTGCCCCGTTACTTGGCTAATTTCTATCCAACTTTTGTTCACTTGAATTATCCCATCTATTTGCCTCTAGCCTTTCTCCATTTCTTATGTAATCTTACTTTCACTCTTACTATGTGATTGGATGTGTGACTGGGTGACTGGCTCAGCCTTTTCTTGCTTTTTATTCCCTTCTCCCAGATTACTCCTTCTATTTATTCTTGCTGCCTGCTAGCCCAACGTATCTTTTCTTTTGTCTTGTTATAGGTCATTCAGCACTTTTAGTGCAATCATGTGTTTTACACAGGCAAAGTGACAGAGCTTCAGTGTTAAAGAAATGGCACAAAACAATGCAATGCATCTTTGCACAGCATTAACAAACTTACATCTCAAAACAATATTCTGCAGTACATGTGAGGAGAGGATAAAGGATGGAATAGACAGAGGGATAACTACCCTTAAATAAATTTCAAAATGATCATATGGAAATTACTCCTCCTTGAATATATACATGGATGTATATTGAGAGATTGGTTGGAGTTCCTTTAGATTGGGATAATAATTCCCCTAGTAGAGACAAAAGGGTTAGAATGAAAATTCTCAGTGTTGGGCACAGCTGACCTTCCTCTGAGTTATTAGACAGTGGGGTACGAATGACCCCTAAATATTTCATGTTATTCCAATACACTTGATTTCTTTCCACAACTTGTCAGTAAGGCCATTTCATTGAAGACTCTACATCCTTGAGTCATAGAACATGGAGAAATTGCACATAGGTCATATGGAAATTTAATTTCTACTGGCTAGTATTTATTGTATTAGAACTTGGTATGACAAGGATGGAGGAGAAAAGGAAATCACTTACCTTATCTACCTGTGTTATAAAGATAGGCTGGCTGGAAAGACATGCCCACTGGCACTTCATGGAACAAATAATGTGACTGTGCCCAACCATGTTATCATTAGCAGTAAAGTTCATTCCACAAGTTAAGTCCATACCTGACACTAGTATTTGGGCCAATCATTTGTGGGTAGACATATCATGCTCCACAGAGGTGAACCTAGTACCACAAATCTATTAAATCATCACAGTAGTAAACCAACACCCAGTGATTTATCATTGCACCCATAAATTAGTCACCGTAGATTAGTCTCTCAACCTTCATCAGAAGAGGTCCATCTGCAGTAGATGAGGGTGAGCAAGGATTTCCACAAGTGATCAAACGTGTGAACCATAAGACACTGTGGAATGCTCAGGCATAAATGGGACATCGGTATCACTGCCCCTCCTACCATGAATCAGAGATCATTGCAGACAGACATAAGGGATTTGTTGTAAGTCACAGAGGTTCTGGATGACCCTGAAACAACAAGTATGCACTGGTATAGCTGTTCCTTATTGACATACATCTCAGAAATTGGCAGTAACTAGTGGAAGTATAAAAACAATACTCAGTGAGATAACTCATTCTCCTAAAAACAATTGCTATGTTTTATCTCTTACTTATGGATAGTAGGTCCAAGGATTTATATTTGAAAATATCCTCAAGGACCAGAATTGGCCCAAAGAGTGAAATAGGGAGAAGAAGGAAAGTAATATAGAGGGATTGAAAAAGGAAAGAGTACAATAAAGATTCTTGCAAGGGCAAAAGGAAGCATATTGTGTTATAACATTACTTGAAATACACATAACACACATTAACACCAGCTTAGGCACCATGGATGAATAACTTTCCCCCCAAAGCCTTAAACTATGTAAGAAAAAGAATTCCATAGGAAACCTCCTTTCAAGTTATTCATTAAGATCTACAGAAGGCCGGGCAGTGGTGGTGCACGCCTTTAATCCCAGCACTCGGGAGGCAGAGAAGGGCAGATCTTTGTGAGTTCGAGGCCAGCCTGGTCTACAGAGTGGGATCCCGGAAAGGCTCAAAGCTACACAGAGAAACCCTGTCTCAAAAAACCAAACAAACAAACAAAAACAGATCTCCACAATACTTCCCAAACCAGGCAGGTTATTGATATTTTCCTTGGTTTTGTGATAGGACTTGAAGGTAAGACCTTATTGAATGCAGCACACATTTAGCAGTGTTGTCCTTCTATGCAATTATTGATGACTGATTCCTTGACTACTTCATTAATTTGGAATGCTTCTGACTTCTCAATTTTTAACCTGGCACTGGCCCTTGGTAATCAGTCATTTATTTTTGCCCAGATTTAATTCCTTATTAATGCAATCCTAATTATGTAGCCCTTTCTGTTTGATGGTTCCTTAAATATATATTTATTGTATGTTTTATTTTATATATATATATATATATATATATATATATATATATATATATATATATATATTGTATATTTCATATGTACTTTAATACCCATTTGCTTAATCCCAAAGGGAATTGTTTTGTCTGTGTTGAAGAATGTCCTTCATAGCATATTTCACTGCAGTTTGGATGTCTCAAAAGTATTTTGGAGGCCCAGAATTACATGCATATGTTTTTTATCATTCCTTTAAATAATTATTTTTGTTTATTCCTTGAAAGTTTCATACATACACAAAATCCATATTGATCATCTCCAACACAACTTTCTTCCATAATATCTAGTGAAAATTTCCCAGACATTTTCCCTTCCAACTTTACTGTTGTTTAATCATTAAAATTTCTATTTGTTTTGATTTAAGTTCTAAGTCAGGTTGAGCACTTTTCTTATAACTACCATCTTCCTGGCCAACAATTTTGTGTCTAAAAGCATTTGGATTAATGATCAAATTCTATTTGAAATGGGTTATTTTTAATTACTTTCTATGTTCTATTCCTAGGTCATGATACATCCTTAAGAATACATTCCTCAGTTTATATATCTCTTTTAAGATTTATTTTATTTTTAACATGCAAACACTGTCTTTCTATCATCTCTCTGTGTCTCCATTTCTTTCTCTCTCTCTCTTGATCCATGTGCTTGTGTGTGTGTGTGTGTGTGTGTGTGTGTGTGTGTGTGTGTTGCTAGAGAGCTTTCTCCAGGTTCCATTAAGCCCCGCAGTCCTACAATCCACATATAAAATAATCACTCAGACATTAATATTACTTATAAACTGTATGGCTGTGACAGGCTTCTTGCTAACCGTTTTTATATCTTAAATTAACCCATTTCTATAAATCTATACCTAGCCACATGGCTGGTGGCTTACCAGCGTCTTTACATGTTGCTTGTCCTGGCGGTGGCTGTAGTGTCTCTCTCCTCAGCCTTTTGCTTCCCAGAATTCTCCTCTCTCCTTGTCCCACCTACTTCCTGCCTGGCAACCTACTTCCTGCCTGGTCACTGTCCATCAGTGTTTTATTTATATAGAGCAATATCCACAGCCTGTTTGTGTCTTTGTTTGTTTGTGCTATGGGTACAGATGCTCTTACAATTCAGATATATTGGATCCCCTTGAACTGGAGTTAAAGGCTGACTGGATGCTAATAACTGAACTTGGATCTTTTGTAAGATCACTCAGTGCTCTAGCAGAGTTGAAATTTTGAGCCTCACGTTGGAACTCTCCAAGGTCCACATTGTCACATTAACATCCTCTGTCCTCACATAGTTGATTTACTGTCAGCACCATTTTCTGTTCCATGTGTAAAAAGAGAAGGTAAAGTATGATTTATGTTATATCAGTGATTGCTACTTAGAGTTAACTGAAAACAACATAAATGCGATAATTTATTATACATATTCTGGGCAATTTAGCTCATTTTCCTGAACACAGAAGGCAGTGAATGATTCTAGAATTGTAAATTTGACAGTAAGATATGTAGTTAATAGGATAAATATTAGCAGAGAAAGGTTTTATATCTTTGCAAATTTGTAACTGACACATGATGATTTTCATGTTAATTGCCAACTAGGAAATTTTTATATTTATATCTATTTGATGTAATATTGCATGAAGCTAATAAACACTAAAAAATAATTGTTTATGTTAAATAATAAGAAATACAATAGGAGCAAATGAAGATGTAAAACATGGTTTAAAACTGAAGCTGTTATATTGACATACAGATGGTAAGCCTCAAATAAATCAAACAAAATTTATGTAAGAACAAATCCCTATCACTAAAATCTGGCTTCTGGAAATTTGTTTGAATAATTGATGGAAACAGATAAAGTAGGGAAGGAACCACTTCAAGGATACTTGCCTATTCCCCTGGCCTTCAAGATAGTTTTTATACATTTCTTCCTATATCATATACAACTGTCTCCACTTCTAGCCTTTCCTCTGAGCTCTCTGACTTTTATCTACAAACAGGATAGTCTTCATGGGTAAGGTAGTAATGGATTACTCTAACTTGTTTGTTCAGTTACCTTCAGAAGTTAAGTAAGACTAATGGAAAAAGAAACTTTTGGATGTAGCCTAAAGACAACAAACACTTAAGAAAAAGAAGAAAACAGCCAGATAACAGTGGTGTGGGCTCACATTGGATGACAGAATATGGAGAAGTGGCCCAGAGACTGTAAGTATGACTCATTGGAAAGAATATACTTCTGAGACCTATTGCTAAACATGCCACATGTAATGCACAGTAACACCAGAGTAGCTTTTAAGTGTCCACACCACAATGATATGATATGTGTGTTGAGATATATAGTCATTATCTTTATTTATTACACAATGTATATCTGTGATATAATCAGTTTGTATTACATAAAAGATTACCACAATGGGACTGGACTAGGCCTCTGGATAAGTGAGACAGTTGTTTAGCTTGAGCTGGTAAGTGGGCCCCCAGGCAGTGGGATCAGGATGTGTTCCTGGTTCATGAGCAGGCTTTTTGGAGACTAGTGCCTATCTTGGGACACCTTGTGCAACCTTGTTCAAGGGGGAAGGGTCTTGGACCTGCATCAACTGAAAAGTACCAGGCTCTGCTGCCTCCCCATGGGAGACCTTTACTTGGAGGAGGTGAGAATAGGGGGTGGGTTGGGGGTGAAGGCTGGGGGTTGGGAGTAGGGAGGACAGGGGTATCTGGTTGGTATGTAAAATGAATAGAAAATTTCTTAATAATAATAAAATTGTAAAATATTATAATTTTGTTACAATACAAAATGAAACAAATGAAAAGCATAAATAATTTAAAGGGATGAGAATAGATAATGAAGCCACAAAAGGCACACCCAAGTTCCAGGATGCAGCAGCCCTTGGAATATTTTGTGCTGAGTCTATTGACTGCCATCTCCCATATGCCCAGGTCCTTTGTGTGTACTCCAGGCATTGAGTATAGAGACTAAATTCTCATATCCTCTTTTTCCTTCTCCATAAAAGGACTAATTCCAGAACTGAAACACAGCCTTGGAGAAGGAAATAGAAACAAGGGTAGGAATAAATATAGAAAAAAAATCATCTTCAGGCCTAGAAGTCAATGAAGAGTCACAGAAGAGATTCAAGCTGCAATCCCAGACATGAATTAACATGAATTTGAGAGTGAATCACTTTTTTAACCCTCCAAAGCATATTGCTCTTGTTCAGAGGTGCCTTTACCTCTGGTTTTCTGGATTGTTGTGATAGTCTCAATATCATGCTGAGAGAATTGTCCCTCAAGATGCTCATATTAGTAGAGATTGATATATGGTAATTTCAGCTAAAAACTATGAAGAATCCCATAGTTTCTGGGAAAAGTGGAAAGTATGTACACATTCCTGAGATCCAACTCATCTTATGGAAACTGCTGATGCTACCTTTTTCTCTTTTAGTGATGTTGGTGTAGCCTGTCCACATTACCTACAGAAGAAGCTTTAGAGATGTACCTGTGACACTCATCTATCCTTTTCCATTTCATATATCCCTTTTCATCTTTATTTTTTATCAAATAGAGTCTTTGTATGGATTTATGACTCACAACTTGCTTTCAGGGATACACATGATACGGGTGATCTTTTACACAAGGCCCATGGCTTTCAATGGTATTGGCTACCCTACCTCTTCTTACTCAGTTTTCAGACTTTATTTGCTTGGTGCACTTATTCTTTCATTTAACATTCATTGGGTCTCATCACTCCTCATTTAATAACTAAGGAATTCTATTCAAAATGGGTTATCTTTTTAAAAAAATATTTTTATTTTATAATTAATTTAATTTTAAATATCAGCCACAGATTCCTCTGTCCTCCATCCTCCCCCCTCCCCAGCCTTTCCCCCCAATCCGCCCCCCATTCCCAACTCCTCCAAGGCAAGGTCTCCCCTGGGAGTCAGCCCAGCCTGTTAGAACCAGTAGAGGCATGTCCAATCCCCTCGTCCCTACACCAAGGCTGAGCAAAGTATCTCAGCATAGGCCGTAGGTTCCAAAAAGCCAGCTCATGCACCAAGAAGAGGTCTAGGTCCCAATGCCTAGGGGCCTCCTAAATAGTTCAAGCCAAACAACTGTCTTACTTATGTAGAGGGCCTAGTCCAGTTCCATTGGGGCTCCTTAGTTATTGGTTCACAGTTCATGTGTTTCTGCTAGTTTGGCTGTTTGTTCCTGTGCTTTATCCAATCATGGTCTCAATATCTCTTGCTCATAACATCCCTACTCTCTCTGTTTGATTGGACTCCTAGAATTCCACCTGGGGCATCTGCATCTGCTTCCATCTGTCACTGGATGAGAGTTCTATCACTACAGTTAGGCATCCGATCACCAGAGCAGGTCAGCTCAGGCACCCTCTCAATCTTTGCCAGTAGTCTATAGTGGAGGTATCTTTGTGGATTTCTGGGGACCTCTCTAGCACACTGCTTCTTCCTATTCCCATGGGGTCTTCATTTATCATGGTATCTCTTTCCTTGTTCTCCTGCTCTGTTACTGATCCAGCTGAGACCTCCCATTCCCCTAAGCTCTCTTTCCCCTGACCCTTGCCCTTCATTACTCCTCCACCCCCAGTTTGCTCATGTAGATCTCATCCTTTTCTCTGTCACTGGGAGATCCCTGTGTCTTTCTTAGGGTTCTCTTTATAGGTAGCCTCCCTAGAGTTGTGAGTTGCAGTCTGGTTATCCTATGCTTTACATCTTCTATCCACTTATGAGTGAGTACATACCATGTTTGTCTTTTTGAGTCTGGATTACCTAACTCAGGATGATATTTTCTAGTTCCATTATTTGCCCACAAACCTCATGATTACATTGTTTTTCTCTGCTGAGTAGTACTCCATTGTGTATATGTACCACATTTTCTTTATCCATTCTTCAGTTAAAGGGCATCTAGGGCCGGGCGGTGGTGGCGCACGCCTTTAATCCCAGCACTCGGGAGGCAGAGCCAGGCGGATCTCCGTGAGTTCGAGGCCAGCCTGGGCTACCAAGTGAGTTCCAGGAAAGGCACAAAGCTACACAGAGAAACCCTGTCTCGAAAAAACCAAAAAAAAAAAAAAAAAAAAAAAAAAAAAAAAAAAAAAAAAAAAAAAAGGGGCATCTAGGTTGTTTCCAGGTTTTTGCTATTACAAATAATGCTGCTATGAACATTGAGCATTCCTTGGGTATATGCCAAAGAGTGATATAGCTGGGCCTTGAGGAAGGTTGATTCCCAATTTGCTAAGAAAGCACCATATTGATTTCCAAACACCAACAGTGTAAGAGTGTTCCCCTTGTTCCAAATCCTCTCCAATATAAGCTCTCCTCAGTAATGTAGCTGGATACAAGATTAACTTTAAAAAATCAGTAGCCCTCCTATATATAAATGACAAATGGGCTGAGAAAGAAATCAGAGAGGCATCACCCTTTACAAAGCCACAAATGATATAAAATATCTTGGGGTAACTCTAACTAAGCAAGTGAAGGATCTATATGTCAAGAACTTTAAGTGCCTGAAGAAAGAAAATGAAGATGTCAGAAAATGGAAAGTTCTCCCATGCTCTTGGATAGGTAGAATTAACCATAGTAAAAATGGCAATCTTACCAAAAGCAATTTACAGATTCATAGTAATTCCCATTAAAATTCCAACACAATTCTTCACAGACCTGGAAACAGCAATACTCAACTTCATGTGGAAAAACAAAAAAACCCAGGATAGCCAAAAGAATCCTGTACAATAAAACAACCTCTGGAGGCATCACTATCCATGACTTCAAGCTCTACTATAAAGCTAGAGTAATAAAAACAGCTTGGTACTGGCATAAGAAACTGACATGTGGACCAATGGAACTGAACTGAAGACTCTGACATTAATCCACACACCTATGAACATATGATTTTCGACAATGAATCCAAAACTGTACAATGGAAAAAAGAAAGCATCTTCAACAAATGGTGCTAGCATAACTGAATGTCAACATTCAGACGACTGGAAATAGATCCATATCTGTCACCATGTACAAAACTTAAGTCAAAATGGATCAAAGACCTCAACATAATTCACTTACTCTGAACCTGATAGAAGAGAAAATAGGAAATATTCTTGAATGCATGGGCACACTAGATCAATTCCTAAATATAACACCAGTAGCCCAGACACTGAGGAGAACAATTAATAAATGGGACCTCTTGAAACTGAGAAGCTTTTTAGGGCAAAGACATGATCAACAAGACAAAATGACAGCGTACAAAATGGGAAAAGATCTTCACCAACCCCACATCTGACAGGGGACTGATATCCAGAATATATAAAGAACTCAAGAAATTAGACATCAAAATCAAAATACCCAACAGTCCAATTAAAAATGGGCTATAGTGCTAAACAGAGAATTCTCAACAGAAGAATCTCAAATGGCTTAAAGATATTTAAGGAATTGCTCAACATCCTTAATCATCGGGAAATGTAAATCCAAATGACTCTGAGGTACCATCTTACACCTGTCAGAATGGGTAAGATAAAAAACACTGAAGACAGCTTATGTTGGAGAGGTTATCTTTAATTACCTTCTATGTTCCACTCCTAGGTCATGATACATCCTTAAGAACACATGCCTCAGTTTACACATCTATTTTAAGATTTATTTTATTTTTAACACACAGAAACTCTCTATCATCTCTCCCTCTTTGTCTCTTTGTTTCTCTTTCCATGTGTATATGTGTGCTTGAGTGTGTGTGTGTGTGTGTGTGTGTGTGTGTGTGTGTGTGTGTGTCTTTGTGTGTCCTATGGGTGCAGATGCTTTCATAAGTCCCTTTGAAATAGAGTTAAAAGCTGACTAGATGCTAATAACTGACCTGGAGCTTCTGCAAGACCAATCAGTGCTCTTTAGCACACAGGTTATTTTGAGACTCATCTTGGAACTCTTTAAGGTCCATGCTGTCACTTTAACATCCTCTGTCCTTTCTGAGTTGCTTTACCATCAGCCTCATTTTCTGTTTCATGTATAAAAAGAGAAGGTAAAGTATTATTTATGTGATGTCAGTGATGTAATTCAGAGTTAACTGAAAACAAATTAGATGTGATAATTTATTTTACAACTCATTTTGCATATTCTGGGAAACAGAACTCATTTTCCTGCACACAGAAGGCAGAGAATTATTCCAGAGTTGTAAAATTGACAGTAAGGTATGTAATTAATAAGAAATATAGGCATAGAAAAGTTTTATGTTTTTGTAAATTTGTAATTTTCACATGATGATTTTCATGTTCATGACCAACTATAAACTTTTTATATTCATATATATATACATATATATACATATATATATATATATATATATATATGATGTAACATTGCAGGAAACTAACAAACACTAAGAAAAAAATAATTGTATATGTAAAATAATAAGATATATTATAGGAACCAATGAAAATGTGAAACACGGATTAAAACCGAACTTGTTATATTGACATACAGATAGTAAAGTCTCAAATAAATCAAACAAAATTTATATAAGAACAAATCAACATTACTATAACCTGTCTTCTGGAATTTTCCTTAAGTGTTTATGGAAACAGATAACATACTAGGGAAAGAACCACTTCAATGCTACACACCTATTTCCTTGGCCTTCTTGAAAGTTTTTATACATTTCTTCCTATATCATATACGACTGCCTCCACTTCTAGCCTTTCCTCTGAGCTCTCTGACTTTTATCTACAAACAGGATAGTCTTCATGGGTAAGGTAGTAATGGATTACTCTAACTTGTTTGTTCAGTTACCTTCAGAAGTTAAGTAAGACTAATGGAAAAGGAAACTTTTGGGTAGAGTGTAAAGACAACGAAAACTTAGGAACAGGAAGAAAAAGGACAGATATCAGTGTTGTGGGCTCACATTGGATGACAGAATATGGAGAAGTTGCCCAGAGACTGTAAGTATGACTCATTGAAAAGAATATACTTCTAAGATCCATTGCTAAACATGCCACATGTAATGCACAGTAACACCAGAGTTGCTTTTAAGTGTTCACACCACAATGAAATAATACATATGTGTGTTGAGATATATATTCATTATCTTTACTTATTACACAATGGATATCTGTGATAAAATCAGTTTGCATCACATAAAAGATTATAATATTTATTACAAAATGAAATAAAACAAATCAAAAGTATAAATAATTTAAAGGAATGAGAATAAATAAACAAGCCACAATAAACATACCCAAGGTCCAAAATGAAGCAACCCTTGGAAAGTTTTTGTGCTGAGTCTCTTGTCTACCATCTCCCATATGCCCAGCTCCTTTGTGTGTACTCCAGGTATCAAGTATAGAAACTAAATTCTCATATCCTCTTTTTCCTTCCCCATAAAAGGACTAATTCCAGAACTGAAACACAACCCAGAAGAAAAAATAGAAACAAGGTTAGGAGCAAATATAGAATGCATTTCATTTTCAGGCCTAGAAGTCAATAAAGAGAAGAGTCACAGATAAGATTCAAGCTGAGCTCCCAAACATGAATTAACATGGATTTGAAAGTGAATCACTCTTTTAACCTTTCAAAGCATATTGCTCTTGGTCAGAGGTGTTTACACCTCTAGACTTCTGGATTGTTGTGACAGTCTCAATATCATACAGATAGAATTGTCCCTCAAGATGCTCACATTAGTAAAGATTGATATTTGGTAATTTTAGCTCAAAATTGCAAAGAACCCCATAGTCTCTAGGAAAAGTGGAAATTATGTACAACTTCCAGGGAGCTAACTCATAGAAACTGCTGATGCTAACTTTTGCTCTTTTAGTGATGTTGGTGTAGCCTGTACACATTACCTATAGCAGAGGCCTCAGAGAAGAACCTGGGACTCTTGAATTTCTTTTTCCATTTCATATATGCCACTGCATCTTTCTTTTTATCAAATAGACTCTCTGATCATGTTTATGCCTCACAACTTGCTTTCAGGGATACACATGATATGGGTGATCTTTTACACAAGGCCTATGACTTTCCATTGTATTAGCTACTCTCTACCCCTTCTTACCAGTTTTTGGACTGTATTGGCTTGGTGCACTTATTCTTTCATTTAACATTCATTGAGTCTCATCATTCCTCATTTAAGAAATAAGGAAGCATATCAGTCATGTGCTTGTGAGTTGATGAGTAGTTACAGAGTTGAGAGTATTGGTCTGTGCATGGGTAGCTTATTGACTTTATCTAATTGAATGACCTCATGAGGTAAAGATGAGAGTCCTTTCATATCCTGAGCAGAGAACTTGATACCCATGTTCTTTACTATAGAATTAAATGTAAATTTTTTACCAGAATTACAAAGCAGTTGTTTTCCTAAGTGAAATCTACTAGCAAATTTCCATGAGATACTTAATGCTGTTCTTTATTTCAGGGAATGAAGCTCCAGTTTAGTTTGGGGACAGAAGTATTCCAGATGTCATTGTAATTCATATTAATATACCAGAGAAAATGATAGTTGAATTAGAGATGTTTTGCATGTGGTAGGATGAATTTTAGAGTGGATATGATCAAGTTACATTTACACTTAAAAAATTACCTCAACTTAAGTCTTCAAATTATAGATATATTTCTCTTCTTTGAAATTAACAGTAGTGTGGTCTCAATATGGATTAAAGCATTCTCTAGAACATAATGTTGAATTCATGCTTCTATACTAAGAACATCCAATTTGGAATAGTTATAATGCATTTTGAAAGTAAGTAAACATATCTTAATTTCTGTTACATAAATGTAACTTGGGAATATTATGCCTTATAGCATAGTTAGGATACAAAATAAAATTTATTTGTGTTCTACTTGGTGTAGCTTATATGGGGAAGAATCAAGAATATTGTAATTTCTTGGAAAAGAGAGAGCTTCCACAATGAGAAATCAGATACATTTTGATCTACATGATATTTGTAAATTCAACCAGCCATAAGCGGGAAAGGTTTGGACTACTTGTGGCCATTGTTGGGTTGAGGGCACACTGTTCACTTTTCTACCCAGGATCCTCTGACAATTTTTTAGTGAGCAGTTGTCAAAACTTCAAGTCTTCTCCTGGAAGTCTTCTTCAATTGTGTCTTACATCTGTTTAAAAGAGACACCCAAAGGACCATTCCAAGAGCAAGCTAAAATAACTTACAAGGAAATGGAAATTTTAATATGACACAGCATTCACTCAATAGGTTTAATCAAATTTTGTAACTTCCAAACATGATGTCTTAAAACCACATGCAATATGGCAAATGCACTGGGCATTACATTATTTTCTGTGAATTAACCACATGATACAGAAGAGCCCGTATGGTAGGCCCACTGCAAGTGTTTCGCTTCTAAGATGAAAGGCTTCACTGATTGAAGTGTTACAGCTCTACTCCCACATGAGGAAGGTATCTCCAGTCCAAGTGTTACAGCTCTACTGGCAAAAGAATCCTGGCATTGGGAGGCAGGGAATGCCACAAAATCAGACAAAAAAAAAAAAAAAACAAGACTCTCACAAGAGATTTATTGGGAAGGGAAATTCTAGGAGGATAACTTCCTTCTTTTCATTTAGAAGTAGCAGGGAACTGAGAAAAGGTAAGTTTTATATAAGGTAATTTTGGAGGCAAAGATTTCCAAGGTGTCCTGAGATTGGAGGGATTCTGTGGCCTGATATTGATGCTCAGTGACTGGTAGGAATTCATGCTCAGGGACTAGTGGTGTTTTTCTTTGCTTTGGTCTTGGGATTGAGGTCAGTCAGGGTCAGGGTGTTCTTTCCCATGGCCCTGGTTGGGGTCAAATCAAAGTCAGTGTGTTCTTTCCATTGACAATGTTTTTGAGATCAAGCAAAGGTCAGTGTGTTCTTTCTTTGAATGTGGTCTCTAAGTCATGTCAGAATGACAGTGTTCTTTCCATGGCCCTTTTACTCTATACCCCTGTGTATTCCAACTGACAACAGATAAATTTGGGTGAAGGATGGTTTGTATTTTGAGGAAGTGCACAAGAGTGGACAGAGGCACTACACCTGTGATAGACTCTACTCTTTTGTTTTGATTACCACATGGATACTCTTTCTTGGCACAGTTCCAAGGTGACTTCCCCGTATGCGAGTTCAACTCTTTGGAGGAGGTCATGACTTTATCAGATGATGTTAGAGTTAGAAAAGGACAGGTTCAACTCTGATCTTAGCCATTCTGACAGGCGTAAGGTGGTATCTCAGAGTTGTTTTGATTTGCATTTCCCTGATGATTAGGGATGTTGAGCAATTCCTTAAGTGTCTTTCAGCCATTTGAGTTCCCTCTGTTGAGAATTCTCTGTTTAGTTCTATAGCCCATTTCTTAATTGGACTGTTGGTCGTTTTGATGTCTAATTTCTTGAGTTCCTTATATATTCTGGATATCAGTCCTCTGTCACATGTGGGGTTGGTGAAGATCTTTTCCCATTCTGTAGGCTGTCGCTTTGCCTTGTTGACCGTATCCTTTTCTCTACAAAAGCTTCTCAGTTTCAAGAGGTCCCATTGATTGATTGTCTCAGTGTCTGAGCTACTGGTGTTATATTTAGGAAGTGATCTCCTATGCCAATGCATTCAAGACTACTTCCTTCCTCCTTTCTCCTCTAGCAGGTTCACAGTAGCTGCATTTATGTTGCGGTCCTTGATCCACTTGGATTTAAGTTTTGTGCATGGTGACAGATATGGATCTATTTGCAGCCTTCTACACGTTGATATCCAGTTATGCCAGCACCATTTGTTGAAGATGCTTTCTTTTTTCCATTGTACACTTTTGGCTTCTTTGTCAAAAATTATATGTTCATAGGTGTGTGGGTTAATGTCAGGCTCTTCAATTTGATTCCATTGGTCCACATGTCAGGTTTTATGCCAGTACCAAGTTGTTTTTATTACTGTAGCTCTAGAGTAGAGCTTGAAGTCAGGGATTGTGATGCCTCCAGAGGTTGTTTTATTGGACAGGATTCTTTTGGCTATCCTGGGTTTTTTGTTTTTCCATATGAAGTTAGTATTATTCTTTCCAGGTCTGTGAAGAATTGCGTTGGTGTTGTGATGGGGATTGCATTGAATCTGTAGATTGCTTTTGGTAAGACCATGACCATAGGAGATTTTTCCATTTTCTGACATCTTCATTTTCTTTCTTCAGGGACTTAAAGTTCTTGTCATATAGGTCCTTCACTTGCTTGGTTAGTGTTATCCCAAGGTATTTTATATCATTTGTGGCTATTGTAAAGGGTGATGTATCTCTGATTTCCTCCTCAGCTTCTTTTTACATTGTATATAGGAGGGCTACTGATTTTTTTGAGCTGATCTTGTATCCTGCTATGTTGCTGAAGGTGTTTATAAGCTTTATCAGTTCATGGGTGGAATCTTTGGGGTGACTCAAGTATATGACCAGTTTTTGTTTTTGTTCTAGATTAACCATAGCATTCTGTTTTCTCTATCATTGTACTCTCTTACAAGTCTGTCTCATTTGCTTCATACCTAGAACCTCATGAACACTAATTTACAGCTTGATAAAGGATTAGGATCCTTTATAGAGAAATGGATCCAGGGATAATGGAGAGATCAAACAGATATCACCTCATCTTTCAATATTGTTGAAGGAATGCTTGATTATAGAGCCAATCTGACAGCTTGACCTACATTCCATTATCCAGAACATACATCCTCAATGACTGTGCTAGTTTGCCAACTTAACTACTTCTGGAAATAAACAAACATAAATGAATGGGCACACCTGTGAGAGGCTTTTTCTTAATTAGATAATTTTAAGAAGGAAGAGCAATTTATACTCTGCATCTTTTAGATTGGAAAATAAGGTTTACTCAAGATCTTTTGAGGTAAGAATATCCAACTTTTATCTGTAATACACATTCTAATGGTAGCTTATGTAAAGGACATGGAAGAAGGATGCATGCTCTTTCTTTTCTTGCATCCACTTGCTCTCCTCGGCAAGTCCATTCCTTCACTGGATGTGGATGATTATCAAGAATGTGATATATAGTGAAGACAAGCTGGGACATCAAGCCTTATGGAATTCACCACTACTGGATTCTTGTAACTTTCATTCTTAATCCAGCATAGTTGGATTTGCTGGACCATGGTAAGCTAGTCTACTAAATTGTTGCTCTTTATAGAGAGACACGAGTCTTGTTATTCACAAAAATCCTGACTAATACATGATAGATCCTAAGGTTGTCCTGACTGTCAAAACAGAAAATACCTTTATTCCCTTAGAATGAACAGTTTTATTTTTACTTTGGCCTATGAGAAAGATATGCAAATATCTAAGCTTAGCTATTAATAGAGTGTAAGTTAAGGGTTATTCGACCCACAGCAAAAATGACAATGAAAATAATGCATCAAGGAATACATCAAAGTGAAAATGCCATGTGGTCAGCCATAAAATCTTATACAACAATGAATATATTGAATGGTTATATTTATAAATGTCTTAGTATATGCAACAACAATCATTGTTAAACAGGTTTCCCTGGATTTTGGACTGAGTAGCAGGCATGTATAGTATTAGAAGCATAGTCAGGAACAGATGCAGGGGAGAAATGAATCTAAGGAATCATGACTAATACACAATTAACCACAGCACTGTTTTGACAGCCACACCAGACAAATGCCTTTGTTCTTTTAGAATGAACAGATTTATTTTCTGTCTGCCCTATGAGTAAGTTTTGCAAATATCAAAGCTTAACAATTAATATGGTTTACATTAATGAATATTCCACTCAAAGCAAAAAGAAAACAGTGTATGTATTATACCAAACAAAACAAACGTGCAGAAAACTAATTGTCACTCCTAGGAATTTATACACATAGACAACAGCAAAAAGACTCAGAAAGTTTTATTAGTATAGTTAATGTAAAAATATAACACATAGACACACACACACACACACACATATATATATACACACACACACACATATATATATATATATATATATATATATATATATATATATATATAAACAATGATTAGGGAATGAAGACTCTGAATTTGGGAGTGAACAATGGGAATGAGGGATATTGGAAGTGTTGTCAGAGGGATATGGAGACGAAAGATAACATACTTATACTTTAATTTAAAAACGTAAAAGAGAAAGTCTTTTATGAATAAAGTGTATGTACAGAGCAAACAAAAAATCCACTGTTCTTCTTTTACAAAGAATTGGTGTCAACATATAAAATTTGGAAAAACACAAATTTTTACCTTTAAATTAAAAAGTACATTTTCTGATTTCCTAACTAAACCTATTCTTCCTTCCCCCAAATGCACTGTATGCATAATTAAGTTCAGTCTGCTAAACACCTTAAACACATTTTATGAAAATGAAATGAGTGTCTATATCTCAAAGTAAAAGAAATAAAAATATGAGGGAGAATGAAACTCTCCAGGGACTATTGACAATGAATGGTCATTGTGGGAAAACCTGTCCTTTTCTTCAGTGTTATAGCCACATAGGAAGTGTCATGACTCCACTCAGTAACCTCCTACCTGTGCTCAGCCAGATAATTCTTACAGAACTCACTAGACTACTCACAATATAGGAGAGGAACATCTTGAGTAGACGGTTTCCATGGGGGAGGAGTGAGCTGTCAAAAGGACTATAAGTAACAATCACCAAATGCTTCATATCATTGTAGGAAAGAGTTAAACAAAAATTTTGAAATCCTCAACAATATGTATTTATGCAATTCAGAGTAATATGTCACTATCAACAGACCACATATGTGGACTTTGTTCCATAAGTTCTCTAATGAAACTGTGTCTTTGGGGTTTGTCAACTCTGTAACATGTCCAGAATGAAAAAATTGTTCAACAGTGCATTTTGATAATATATACTATTAGAATTCAATGATATACACTCAACAGGTTATACAAGAGTATCCAGTCTTGTTTAAAAGAATTGTACACAATGAATTTATAAAGTAGATTGTAAAAGCTGTTCAACATTAAAAAAACAATGTAATATATCACAATAATATTTTAGAAAATAATAAATGCAGAGAGCATGTCAAAAGCAGTATTTCTCATTATTGCATGGTCATCTCTCATAAATTGTTAAATAAACTTTGCAATGTAGAATCTAATTTTTAATAAATTATATTTAATTAAGTTGGAGATGACAGTGTATGTAATAGAGAGTGTCAGAAATTTCCCTTGAAGAGAAAGAAGGATGCAGTGTGCCGCTTCTCTCCATCATGTTCAGCACAGCACTTGAAATTTTAACTAACACAATCCTACAAGAAAAGTAAATATAGTGTGCATATTTTTGAAATAAGAGATACATTGTCAATGAATACAATGAACAAAAGCTAAGAAAAGAATGAAAATATTATTTCAGAAAAATTGATTATCTCCTCAGAGGTTGTGAATGGGTTCAGGGCATGAGACTCAATTGTGGAGAAGATGAAGAAAATGTAAGAATATGTTCAAAATACATTGTATGAGATTATAAAAGAAAGAATATCTTTTTAATGAAATTATATTTTCAAATATAGAGGAAAAGTTATTGATACTTAATGATTTCACTCAGGTAAATTAAGACTATGCACAAAACAATTGCTATTGTGTTGAACATCAATCAACAGTGAGATTTCAAGTTACAAAGAAACTATCAGCTCTGCATCACTCTAGAACTCCACACATGTGACCTTATTTTAGAATTATGAGCATATCCATTAGTGGAATATGCATAGCAATTATCAAATCCTAAGTGTACACTGTGTTTAATTAAATGACATTTGTTGAGAGGAGGTGTAAAATGCAATGCGAATCACAGTTCCAGAAGAGCTGACCTAATGTCACCAAAGCTCATGGAGGTATAGAGATTTCAGTTCGGGCTATTGACAATGTGTCAGGATTATTCATTTGCTAGTGTTTTAAAACATCAAACATTATAAAATGCTATATTTAAAAGCCACGGATACATATCTCACCTTTTTGTTTCCCACTAATGTCATTGCATTGAAGGCAAATATGAAGTTTTCAAAAGCCTCCTCAGCTCATTCAGTAAATAACACCAAAGATACTGATGGTTCCAGAGGGTTTGGGAACACCATTTTTGTGGCAATTACTTCATTCTGTATTGAGGCTTTACCAATTATTTTGTTGATCTGTGTTCTCTTTCTCATTGGTAAATGTCAAGGCTCATGATGGACAACATTGACTCTGGGAATGTAAGGGAAAATGTTGTTTGGGAGTGAGGGAAACCGAGGGCCCATGACACAAGACACATGGTGGTAAGAAGAGAGAAGGAAGAACTGATCAAATATGCACAGTGAGGTGTGGGGAGAGGAGCAGAGCTGAGCTGCCCAAGTGCTCTTGAGAGCAATCCCAGAATTCCCTACACTCAGAACTCATTTGCTCCCTGGACCTTCTCTGAGTACAGTTCCTTAATGTACAATTAGTTTTCTTTCATTTCTTTCTTTATTGTATGGGACTATCAGATTTATTTCTCATGGTCTGCTCAAGTGTGGAACCTTTCATATTTATCTTCTGATTGCATCGTTTTTTCCATTTTCTTGCTATTTCAAGCCTCAAACAGCAGAATCACTAGATTCATTAGAACTAAGGCAGCCTCAAGCATTCAGATGAGATTTTGAAGTGTGTGACCTTGGTGTTGTGAGGCTGTGGGTTCTGCATAAATGGTCAAAGAAGTCAGGTCACACCAAAATCTTCCTTCAATTACTGGATGTGCACCCATCTTCCCCCATCTCTTGGACAGAACTAGGCCCTTTGCGTCTATCTCTTTATCTAAAATTTTCCTTCTCCCCTGATTCTTATTTGGTCATACTTTTTTCATGTTCTAATGTTCTGAGCTTCCCCATTGAGTCCAATAATTCGAACATACTATATAAATGGCTTAAAATAAGTGAACCATTCTTCTGAGCTCCTTGTGTTTTGAATATTTTTTTTCTATAAATACATGTTTTTCTCCTAATGCAGAGGAGGCTTCATGAACCCGTAATGATTCCATGCTGGACACATTTCCCTGGAGAGCTATCACTTACCATTCCCTGTAGGGGTGAACAGCTATTCCTGAAGCTATATGTGTAATCATTACAGCTAGGATGGAACGATATCCTCGTAGTCAGGAACCAAGGAATGCCACAAAGTCACACTGCACAACAAACCTTACATATAAGATTTATTAGAAGGGAGGAAACTAGGAGTGTGTTTGCCTCTGCTTAGGAAAGACCCAGCAAAGAACTGAGCAGAAGACAGAGTTTATATGGAGTTTCTTGTGGAGGGGAGCAAAACCTTTCAGGGGTCATGGAGTCCCCAGAAGTGTTAATATAATGAACATCAAAGCAAGCAAACAAACAAACAAACACACACACACACACACACAAACAAAAAAGATAGGAGACATATTTATTCCTAAGTCAATAAAGGACAAGTTACCTGGAACTTGATGAATCTCATATGTCAAATATATACTGTGATATCAGCACACTCTGTGTCTCTTTATACTCAAAAAGGAATGCCCTTGAGCACTGAAGTGACTGCATTTCAGGATGTATTTTTGGACTTCTACAGACAAATAGGAGTAATTAAGAAAGATATACATTCTTTGCACATGTTTTTCAATGTGAGAAAATATCACCAGCTTCTCTCACATTGAATTGAATCATGGAATATAACAGAACAAGACATACCTCATAGATAAATGGATTGAGCTGGAAACATTCATATTCATTCTTAGAAAACTAACCTTATCCAAAGAATGTAAATGTTAGATGTTTTCCCTCCTTTGAGGCGTTAGGCTTGAAATATCAGACAAGTGTATTTCCTTTGGAATACCCATAGATGTCAAGAAATTATTCAGTGACCACGGTATCAGAACTGAAGGGGATGGTGGATACAACAAGATACCATAATGGAATAAAGAAGAATCAAGGTACAGGAAAGCTTAGTGGTGGGGTAGATGGGAGGCTGTGTAGAGTATAGAATAGATAATGGGATTACTAGCCCTAAGGAGAATTCAAACTGATCACATGAAACGTTATTACTGTAGGATCCTCCAACCCTCCATACACACTTGTGTGTGTGTGTGTGTGTGTGTGTGTGTGTGTGTGTGTGTGTGTGAGAGAGAGAGAGAGAGAGAGAGAGAGAGAGAGAGAGAGAGAGAGAGAGATTTAATTGGAGTTACAATTAATGGTTAAGGGAGTTAATGGAGTCACAATTACAATAGTATATACCACAATATAACAAACAAAATACCCATTGTCAGGAATATGGTACCATTGTCAGAAATGTTAGGCAGTGAAGATAGACACTCAAATCTCAATCCTTAGAGCTAGAGTTCACAAATAAGAGAGAAACAAGCATTTGTTTTTAAGAGACTGTATTATTTCCATATTTTTTAACTTCCATCTAATTACCTGGAAATTTCTGACATGTATCGCCATGTGGAGCAGGTATGCCAGTGCTTACATAATATTTGGGGTCATCTATCACCTCTGTTTTACAACCAATTGTTTTCCCCCTTGACTGCATTGACCCCTAATCATTTGAGGCAATGCCATTGCTCTCTATTTCTTGCTAGCACTTGGTAGTAAGGCCCTGTCTTTGAAGACTCCACATACTTTAATTATAGAACACAGAGAAATTGAGCAGAACTCATCAGGAAGCTTCATCTCTGCTGGCTAACTTTCATTATATTAAAATGTGGTAGAGCCATTATAGGGGAGAAAAGGTGTTACCTGCCCTAGTCATCTGTGGGTCCTGTGGCTGTACAAGTTTGCACTCTGGCCAACAGTGGAGGAGTGTTCCACATCTCCAACATAAGCTGCCATCAGTGTTTTTGATTTAGCTATTCTGACAGGTTTAAGATGGTATCTCAGAGTCCTTTTGATTTGCATTTCCCTGGTGACTATGGATGTTGCGCAAACCCTTAAATGTCTTTCTGTCATTTGGGATTCTTCTATGTATAATTATCTGTTTAGATCTGTAGAGTGTGCATCTAGCCTGGGAATTGTGTTGCTTTCTTCTATGTACTCTAGTTCAATGTCATGTTGAATGTCAAAACCTCAGTGGTGGTTCAATTCATTATTAATGCATTTCTCTGTGCTCAATCCTTCTCTTCAGTGATTTCCTAAGTATATATTTATTGTTACTTTTCATATGTACTTTAATACCTATTTATTTAATCCCAAAGGGAAGTTTATTGGCATACAATGGAAGTCTATCCTTCATGTATAATTAAACTCAAGAGAACAGACATATTTAGATGAAGAACAAATAAAAAGCTCATCTAACAGCTTATTTCACTACAGTGTGAGTGTCTATCAGAAGTATTTGGGTAGTACATAATTGTACATATATAACTTTTGGTCATTTCTTTTATAATGAGATTTTCTATTTGTTTTTTGAGAGTTTCATACATATACAAAATTCATACTGGTCATCTCTACTACAGCTTTTCCTGCAATACCTCCTGAATCTTATCCAGCCAATCTCCCTTCAAACTTCATTTTTGCTTTATCACTGGATTTATATTCATGTGATTTACGTCCAAAGTCTGGCTGAGAATTTTTCTTATAACTATCTTCTTCCTGACCAAAAAGTTTTCTGTGTTTAAAAGCAGTAGACTTGGATAACTGAACTCTATGAGAAATAGGTTATTTTCAATAACTTACTAATTCCTAATTCATGATACATCCTTAGAACACATATCCTGTGTTTACACATATTTATTTTTTAAGGAGTATTTTCTATTTATCAGGCACTCTCCCCCCTTTTTCTCTCATGTGTATATTTGTATATGTGTGTGTGTGTGAGAGAGAGAGAGAGGAGAGAGAGAGAAAGGAGAGAGAGAGAGAGAGAGAGAGAGAGAGAGAGAGAGAGAGAGAGAGAGAGAGAGAGAGAATTAAAATCTGAATGGATGCTGATAACAAAACTGGGATATTCTATAAGATTACTTGTTGCTCTTCAACAAGAAACTATTTCCAGCCTCATCACCCAACTCTCTAAAGCACTGATTTTCACCTTGACTTGCCTTTCTTTCACATAACAGCTTTAACTTCAGACCCATTTTCTGTTCCATCTCAATAGAAAATGGAAAGAGTAATTTACAAGATGTCAGTGTTTGAAAAACAGACTTGGATGAAAAAAATAGAAGTGATAATTTATTTCAAGTCTTATTTTACATTGTTTTGGCTAGAGGCTTCATTTTCCTGAATACAGAAGGCAGAAAATGATTCTCAGAATGTAAATCATCTATCTGTCTGTCTGTTTGTCTGTCTATCTGTCTATCTATCTATCCCCTATCGACATATATTTCATATATACATATGTAATTAAGAGTATAAATATTAGAAAGATTTTATATTTTCATTAAATTGTAATTAACATATGGTGACTTTTTGTCAATGGCCACCTTGATCTTTTTATACACACACATACACACACACACACACACACACACACACATATATATATATATATATATATTATATAATGATTACATGAAGCCAAAAAACACCCTAACAAATAACATAGTAGAATGTAAATAGTAAGAAATACAATAGGAGCCAGGCCATGGTGACACACACCTTTAATCTCAGCACTCAGGAGGCAGAGGCAGACAGTTCTCTGAGCTCAAGGCCAGCCTCATCTATAGAGTTACTTCCAGGACAGCCAGGGCTACACAGAAAACCTTGTTTTGACAATCAAAGAAATACAGTAGTAAACAATGAAAACCTAAAGCATGGTTAAATTGAACCTGTTATATTGACTACAGATGGTAATGCCTCAAAAAATAATAAACAAAACACATTTCACTACAAATAACCATGTCGTTTTAGATCATGACTTCTGCAAAATTCTTTGCATAGTAGACAGAAACAGATGACTTACAGAGAAGGAATCACTACAATAATGCTTGCCTATTTCCTTGGCCTTCAAGAAAATGCTCATACATTTCCTCCTATATTAGTTCCAACCATCTCCACTTCTGGCCTTTGCTCCTACCTCTCTTCCTTCCCTCTTCTCGGACAAGATTATCTTCACAGGCAAGCTGCTCATGTTTTCACTCTAACTTGTTAGCTCAGCTATCTTCAGAAGTTAGTAAGACTAAGGCAGACAGAACAAAAATTTTCTTTTCTTGAGACAAGATTTCTCTTTGTAGCCCCAGCTTTCTTGGAACTCACTCTGTAGACCAAGCTGCTCTTGAAATCAGACATGCCTCTGCTTTCCAAGTGCTAGGATTAATGATATTACTCTAGCTTGTTTGCTCTGCTATCATCAGAATTTAAATAAGTGTAATGCAGGCAGAAATTTTTGTGTGACAATTGGTGGGTTGAGTTCATACTATATATGGATTCCTCTGCACAGGCTTTTTTGACCTATGTTTAGTTAGCAGGTGATAAAGCTTCCAGTCTTCTATGGGAAGCCTTCTACTATTCTGCCTTATATCTAATTAACAAGAGGCTCACAGGATATATCCAAGACCAAGATCAAATAATTTATAAAGAAATGGAGAGTATAATATGACACAGCAAAAACTCAGATAGTTTAATTCAAATTTGTAATATCCAGTCTTGACATCTTATTTTTACATGATTCCTGAAAACAATTTCACTGGACATTAAAAGATGCTTTGAAAATTAACAATGTGATTGAGAAGACTCTGTGGAGTAGCCGAATGAGCACACTAAAAAAACACCATATGAATTTGTGGTATGGCAGTAGGAAGAAGGATGCGTAGGTGTTGGGGTACTACACTAAAAGTTGGAGTGGACAGAGGCACTACTTTTGTAATATGTCTATTTTATTACTGTTTTATCTATCTGTATTACCCATGGATACTTGTTCCAAGGTGACTTTATGAGAGAGAGAGAGAGAGAGAGAGAGAGAGAGAGAGAGAGAGAGAGAGAGAGAGAGAGATCAATTCTTTGGATGAGGTCTTGGCTTTATTAGGATTGGTTAGAATTAGAAAAGGACTGGTTCAACTTTCACCAGTTTTTCTTTCTGTTCAGGATTGACCATGGCATTCATATTTCTCCATCATTCTCTTATCTGTCTCATCAATCTGTCTCTTTCTGCTGGCATCTAGTAGGCCAAGACAATTACATACTAAAAGACCTTTTGAGGCACATAAGTGGCCAGGCTCCTGCCCTGAGGACCTCCAACTGCCACATCACAACACACTCTAACTCTCCTGATGGCTGGATCTAACCCTTGCCCCAGAGAGTACAAAGCCCAAGCTCTGGACTTGAAATCCCACCAATGTGCACATTGTAAAGCTTCACCTAGTAAGTTCCACCTCCCTCCCCAAGACACTCTATATAAACTCTGTCTTCTGCTCAGTTCTCTGCTGTTTCTTGGCCAAGCAGAGGAAGCCACTCTCTTGGTTTTCTCCAATAAAAAACTCTTGTATGAGGTCTTTTGTAATGGGTGACTTTGTGGTATTCTTTGGCTCCTGACTTCCAGGATGCCTTTACGTCCAAGCTGTAATGCTCACACTTTTATCTTCAGATATTATTAGGGCCCTTAACTGAGAAATGAATAAAGGATAGAGGATAGATCAAAAAGGCATCTCCTCACCCTGAAACATTGTTGAGAGAATGTTTGATTGTGGTACCAGCCCAAACAGTTGAACCTACAGATCAGTTATTAGAACACCAAATCTCAATGATATCCTTGGTTATCAACTTAGCTACTCTGAAATTAACAAAACCTCAAATGACTGTGATCACCTGTGAGGGACTATTTCTTAACTGAACAATTTAAAGAGGGAAGACCAACTTCTAGTACTCAGGATCTTTGAGATGGAAAGATAAACCTTTAATCAAGACCTTTGAAGTAGGAATATTTACTTCTAATTTGGACTACACCTTCTCCTGGAAGTTTATGTAAAGGACATGAGAAAAGGAAGTTTGATCTCTCTTCGCCCACTTACTTTGCTCTCCTTTGCAAGTTCACTCCTTCACTGGCATTAGAGTCTAATTCATTGGGATTCTGGCATATACTGAAGACAAGCTGAGACATCTAGCATTGTGAATGGAATAACAACTGGACTCTTGGAACGTTCTTTTTTTTCAAAGTTAAAAGCCCAAGAGATCATTGCACTAGCTAAGAACTGATACTAAAAACCTTTCTTACCCTTAGCTACCACTGTTGTCCTTCCATTCTGAAAAAGACCTACTTCCTGTGTATCTGTCTTTTTAATTTTTAATTTTTTTTGGTTGTTAGAGACAGGGATTCTCTTTGTAGCTTTGTGCCTTTTCCTGGAACACACTTGGTAGCCCAGGCTGGCCTCAAACTCACAGAGATCCTCCTGGCTCTACCTCCAGAGTGCTGGGATTAAAGGTCTGTCTTTTTATTGACTTTCCGTTCTGCCTTCTCATTGGTAGTAAGCCGAACCACAAACTTTCATTCATAAACAACAATCATTGTATTAACTTGAACACTGTAAGCCATTCTATTAAATTATTTCTCTATATAGCGATATCTGTACATAGATATAGATATAGAGAGATATCTATCTACCTACATATCCATATATTTTTATAACTCTATGTCCTATCTATCTATCTATCTATCTATCTATCTATCTATCTATCTATCTGTCTGTCTGTCTGTCTGTCTGTCTGTCTATCTATCTATCTATCTATCTATGGATTTAGAAAGAGAGAAAAAGAGAGAGATCCATTCTGTACATTCTGATAATGTAGAAAACCCTGACTAATACACTGTAGAACTCAGGACGGTCCTGATTGTCAAACCAGACAAATGTCTTTTCTATCTTATGTGGTGAAATAGTTTGTAATCTAGGAAGTGAAGCTTCCCTGAAGATCAGAGGACAGAATTAATATAATCAATTATTAAATTAATTAAATAATTAATGTCTATGGCCACAAAATTAGCCATAGAAGTCAGGCAGTGGTGGCACACATCTTTACTTCTAGCACTTGGGCAGCAGAGGCAGAGATCCACCTGGATTTCTGTGAGTTCAAGGCCACAGTGGGCTTCGAGATTAATCCATTCAAAAGAGAAACAGGGGTAGGAAGTGGTGGCACATACCTTTAATCCTAGCACTTGAGATCTCATGCCTTTGCTGCCAGTATGTGGGAAGCACACATGCCATTCATCCCAACGCTAGGGAGGCTTAGACAGTAAGTGATATGTCTGGGTAAAGAAAGGCATATAAAATGGGAGGAGACAGGAATTCAGGCCCTTTTGGTTGAGGACTCAGGAGCATTCAGTCTGAGGATTTGTGGAGACAGGCATTCTTTTCAACTGAGGAGTTAGTGAGGTAAGAGGTGTTGGCTGCAGCTAGCTCTGCTTTTCTGATCTTTCAGCTTTCACCCTGATATCTGGCTCCTGGTTTTTATTAAGATCAATTAGGATTTATGCAATACTCTTAGAATGAACAGTTGTATTTTCTCTTTGGATTATAAATAAGCCTTGCAAATATCACACATAGCAACTAAAACAATTTACATTGAAGGATATTCCACTCAAAGTAAAAACCTCAAAGAAAGTACTGTATCAAACAAAACATCAAATGTGCAAAATACCATGTGGTCATCTCTAGAAACCATACACAGAGAGACCAATGAAATAACACTGAAGGTTGTACTTATTTAACATTTTGGTTTATATGTATATGTAATAACAATTATTGTTTAAGACTAGGCTGTGGATTTGTGACTGAATAGTGAGGATGCAGAATATTGAAAGTGTAGTCAGGAGATAGATGGGGGAAAGGAATCTAGGACACAACTGGATCCAATATTGCCCATACAGCAAAACTCGATAAATGTCTCCATTCTCTTAGAATGAACACTTTTATTTTCTCTTTGGCCTATGAGCAAGCTTTGACAATGTGAGAGCTTAATAACTAATACAGTTTACATTAGTGGATATTCCACACAAAGCAAAAATGACAATGGTTGTCATGCATCAAATGAAATATCAAAAGGTGAAAACACCACTTGGTCATGCATGGAAAATTAGAAAGAAATAAAAATGAATGACTCCGCGGGTCTTAGTTATTAATTTGTGAATTCATGTGTATATGTAACAACAATGAATAATGAAGAGAAGGCTGTGGATTTGGGGGTGAACAGTGGGGTTGGGGGTAATGAAAGTGCAGTCAGGAGGAGAAGGAGGGAGAGATGACATATTTATACTTTATTTTAAAAATTTAAAAGAGAAAGCCATCAGTTACTGGATATAGGTTCTATGATAACAATTAGGTTAGTCAATAATCTGATTACAGAAGAAGGCCAGTTCAAGTACCCCCTTCACTGTTCCTAGGAGTCTTAGCTGGGGAAATATGGTGATATTTTATTTGTACTAAAATGTAATTTTATTTGTATATTAATAAATAAGTTGCCTAGAGATCAGAGCTAAAAGCAAGCCATTTAGCAGAAGTCCGGGGGTGGTGGCACATGTTCTTAATCCAATCACACCCCAGGCAGAGTCTCTGTGTTCAAGGACACAGCCAGCATTGTGACACATGCCTTTAATCTCAGTACCAACCATAGAGACCTGGAGGTCTGTATAGACAGGCATTGACGAGGAAGTCATGTGGTTGGGTTTAGATTCAATGAGAAGGCAGAAAAGAAAGGCAATAAAAAGACAAGCTAAACATTAAAAGTTCTCTCTCAGGGGAAGGATAGCAGTGAGTGGTAAGCTAAAGGCTATTCATTAGTCCTCTGATCTCTAGAGCTTTTAATACTCTATTTGGCTCTGTGTTTCTTATTTAATAAGACTATTTAGAATTTTGTCTACAGGGCAATCCTTGTGAAATCCTGGGGATTTTCCTATCACCAGGTTTCTCCCTTGGCCATAATGGCCCTCTATCAAGACATCTCTTTCATTGCTATCTCTCTCTGTCCCTCCCTAACTTGTCCATTTGATCCCTCATGTTCTCCACCTGCTTCCCCTCCCTTCTACATCCTCACACCCCAGTTTACCCAGGAGATCTTAACTATTTCCCATTCCTAGGACCCTCCATATGTGTCCCTCATATAGTCCTCCTTTTTATCTAGCTTCTGTAGGGTTGTGGATTTTATGTTGATTATCCTTTGCTTTGCATCTAATATCCACATAAAAGTGAGTACATAACATGCTTGTCTTTCTGGGTCTGGATAAGCTCACTTAGAATGATTTTTTCTAGTTACATCCATTTGCCTGCAAATTTCATGGTGTCCTTATTTTTTACTGTGGTGTAATGCTCCATTGTGTAAATGTACCACACTTTCTTTATCCATTCTTTGGTTGAAGGGCGTTTAGATGACAATTGTGAGCCTTGTTCTGTTTGTGGGGCTCCTGGCAGAGGGACCAGGATTTTACCAGGAATATGAACTGACTTTTTGGAGCCCATCCTCTATGGAGGGATACCTTGCACAGCCTTGATGCAGGTGTGTGGGGCTAGGCCCTGCCTCAACTTGGTATGCCAGAATTTGTTGACTGCCCATGGGAGGCCTTACCCACTCTGAGGAGTGGAAGGGGTGTGGTATAGGGGAGGATGTGGGGGTTGAAGAAGGGGATAGAGAAGAAACTGGGAATAGAATGTAAGATGAAAAAAATTAAAAATTTAAAGAAAACATCAATCCAAAAAAGAGGGGAAAATCACATTAAAATAAAGTGAAATTACAAAGCAAACAAAACAAAAGTTTGTTTTGATCTTACAAAAAAGTGACACGAAAAAATTGCAAAACCTCCAAAAATTTACCTTTAAATGTAAGAAAGTGCTGTTTCTCATATTCTGTACAAAACTAGTCTAATTCCCTCCAGTGCACTGTCTGCTTAAGATAAGAAGCTTCAGCTGAGCACCTTAAAACCTTTTGCAAGAATGAAAAAAAAATGTCTACATCTCAAAGAAAATAAATAGATATAATTAATGTAAAATGCACTTCTCCAGAGAGACCATTGGCTATTAGTGGTCATTGTGAGAGAGTCAGTCCTTTTCTTCAATGCAGTACCACTGATGAGTTGTCCATGCTCCACTGAATAACCTTCTTCCTGTGCTCAGTCTGGTAGCTTTGACTAAACTCAAGGGACCACACACCAAAAGAAAACCATGTCAGGGGAGGCTTCTTGAGAAAAAAAGATTTTGAATGGTGCAGAAGTGGAGTACAAAGTAGGAGAATGGGGAACAATGAGCAAATGCATCACATCGATGTATGAAATGGTGAAAAAACATTCAAACCACCTCAACAATGTATATTTATCATATCTCACCAGCAAAAGATAGCATGCATAGAGGTGGTTCTATAAGTTCCTTACTGAAGCTGTGTCTGTGGAGTTTTGTCCACCCTTTACCTGTGCAGTATGAAACATTTTTTATGGTGAATTTTGATGTTATCTTCCATTAGAACTCAATGATACCCACCCAATGTGTAATACAACATTAGTCTGTGGTATGTAAACAGAATTAAACCCCATGAATATGTGGAAAGGTTTTGTAACATCCGTTTGACATTTAAAAAACAATGTCATACATCACAACAATGTTATAGAAAAGAACAAATGCAGAGACCATGACAGAAGCAGTATTTTTTATTATGACATAGCCATTCCTCTAAATTCTCACAAAACACTTTTAATGAGATCATATTTTACATAAGTTTCAGGTAACATATTTAATGGACAAATTAAAAAAAATGTCCCCTGATGATGAGAAAAAATGCAACCTGTCCCTTTTGTCTATCATGTACAGCACAGTACTTAAAGTTTTAGCTAACACAGTCAGACAAGTAAAGTAAATACAGTGTGTGCATATTTGGGAAAAAGTGATAGGTTGTCAAAAATACAGTAAACAAAAGCTAAAAAAGGAATAAAAGTTTCATTTCACACAAACATTATTTTTTCACAAGTTCTGTCTGAATGGATAGACGATGCAGAGCTGGGAGGATGTATGAATGTGGTCAAAATACATTGTATGAGATTGTCAAAGAAAAAATATAACATTATCTTTTATGAGAAACCATCTACAGAAATGTGGAAGAAAGGTTAATATTCATAATTAATGATTGCATCCTGGTAGATTAAGGGCATATACAAAACATTTCCTTTTGTATTAAACATCAATCAACAGTGAGATTTAAAATTACAAGGAAAACACCAACTCAATGTCACTCTTGAACTGCACACATGTGACCTTATCTTGGAATTTTGACAGTGATTGTGAATGGAATACATAACGCAGTTTAGCAAATGCCATGCTAAATAAAATATTTCGAGTGGAAGTGTAAAAGGTAATGTGACTCATACAGGATCTGGATAGGTGTTCTAACTTCCTGAATTTTGTGGAGATATAGAGCCTTGAGGTCTGGCTAATGTCAGTGTGCCTTATTTGTTATTTACATGTGTTTGAAAAAACAAGGGTGGTAACATGCTATACTTCCAAGTCATGGCAAAAATATGCCTCCTCTTTATTTCCCACTATCATCATTTCTTTCAAGGCAAATATGAAGTTTTCCTAAAGAATCCGCAGATCATTCTAGTAGTGAACAATGAAAATACTTTCCAGAGAGAGAGACAGAGACAGAGACAGAGACAGAGACAGAGACAGAGAGACAGACAGAAAGACAGAAAGACAGACAGACAGAGTTTGGAGCATCATTTTCATCCCACTCAATTCAATCTTGGCATTTGGCTTTTCCAATTATTTTTGTTGTTTGGACTGAGTTCTAATTCTCAGCAGTAAAGGAAAAAACTGCGAACAACATTGACTCTGGCAATGTAAAGGAAAATGTTATTTGAAGGTGAGGGAAGCAAGGGCCCATGGAACATGGAAATAAGAAGAATGGAGGAACTAGTAAGCAATTCTCCACAATGAGATGTGGAGAAAAGTGTACAATTTAGCAAGAAAGTGCTCTTGAATGAAATCCCCAGGATTCCCTACACCCAGAACACATTTGCTTCCTGGACCCTCAAAGAGTAAAGTTTCTTAATGTACATCCAGTTTTCTTAACAATTCTTCCTGTCTTCTATGAGACAAGCAGATTTATTTTCCTTGGTCTGCTCAAGTGTGGAACCTAGTGCACTTTTTTTTGTTTATCTTCTGGTTGTATCTTGTTCCATTTTCTTGCTGTGCCAAGCTACTAACAGCAGAATCACTAGAGTCACTAGAACCAAGGCAGCCATGATCATTCGGATGAGATTTTCAACTGTGTGACTTTCGTGCTGTGAGGCTGTGGGTTCTGCATAAAGAAGTCAAAGATGTCACACCCAATCTAAGTCTTCTGATAATAAATGATTGCGCACCCAGTCTCGCATCTTCTCCTTGACAGAACTAGAACTTTGGTGTCTTTCTCTTCATCTAGATTTCTCCATCTCACCTGATTCTCATATAGTCATGTTTTTTCATGTTCTAATGGTCTTAGCTGCTTCCCCAGTGAATCAAATAATTTGTGTAGAGTATATAAAGTGCTTAAGAGAGCTGAATAATTTTTTATTTTACTATAAATGCATGTCATACTCATGGCATCTCATCTTTCAGATCCAGCAAAAACATTTCCTGCTGCTTTTAGGTGGGGGTTAAGTCAGCTTTCCCCAAATTCCCTACTTCACAGGAAGCTTTACTAACCCATTCTGATCTCACACATTGCTGTATCCACCGTCCATGAGAGCTCTACTTACCATTCTCAGTGTGGGTGAGAGACTGGTCCTTGGAATCTGCCAGAGATAGATGGAGAAATGAGATTTGAACTTCAAGCACTTGACTATAGCCTATTGGTTTCTACCTCAGTCTGGACTTTAAGTACTTCAACCGGATATCACTTTGTTTCAGACCACATTTCATGCCTCTGGATTCTTGTTTGTCTGTCAAGATCACAGCTCAGGTACATCCAGCCTCAACAAATCATATTATTGAATATAGGAAAGTATTGAGATTCTGAAGAAATAAAACGTCCTGATTGAGTCTGTGCACCACTTTTACCACAAGCCTTTGTTGACCAGCTGTAATCATAAGACTATGCCCTTTATCTCAGGAAATATAAGCAAGAGGAGAATGAAGGACTGAGGATGACATTGGAGACTGTTCTCATTGGGCTTTGCCAACTTAATACAAGCTAGAGTCATCTGGGAAGAGGCAACTTAAATTGGACATATGCCTCCATCATATGGGCCTGTAGACAAGTCTGTGGAGGAATTTTATTGATTGTCTGATAGTTAATGTTGGCTATCTAAGCCCACTGTGAGTGGTTCTAACTCTGGGTAGTTGGACCTTGATGATATAAGAAAATAGTCTGAGCAAACCACTGGAGAGTCAACCTGTAAGCCGTGCTCCACTATGGCCTCTGCTTCAGTTCCTGCCTTAAGTTCCTACGTCTAAAGGTCTTCATGATGGACTCTAAAATATAAGAAGAAATAAAACCTTTCTTCCACATGTTGCTTTAGATTATGGGGTTGTATCACAAAAATAGAAACCAAAGCAGTACAGAGACAATGTCTGACCACTTCATATACTGTCTGTTCTCAAGCCCTCCTGCTTCTGCTAAATTCCAAAGAGTCACTGAGGGGAGTAATTGCATCAGGGGATGCTTAAGGCTGGTGCTCTATGAGGTGTGAAAGTCTTTGGGACTTTTGAGTTTCATTATTTTACTTTGAAGTTAGAACGCTTTTCAGAGCAGATCCCTGGGTGACACTCTGCATTAAGAAAGGTAGTGTCAGGGGTTCTTACCTGAGACCAAGAGGTGAAGGGAGTCACTTGATTTTGACCACAACTGGGGATGGTTCCTAAAATAGCCATAGCATCTGAATGTACCATTGTGAATGGCAGTCACTGGGTCCAAAACAAAATGAGCTTGAAACTCCCTATTGGCACATTGCAGTGAGTTCAGGGTCCATTGGAGGTGGTGCTTTCCTTCCTGGGTCAGAATAAATCTACCAAATCCCAGTGATGAACTACACTGCATGGTTATGGTCTCTCCTGAGGTCACAGCAGAACTGGGCCAGACAGACAGGCTTGGTTTATCATAGGCTCCTAGGATACAAGGGGAAGTGAAACGAATTTAAGTGTACTGCAGGGTTGGGCTCTGAGAAAAGTACCCTGGAGATCTGAACTCCTTCTGAGTGGAGAGCCTGTGCTGGGAACCCTGACTCTTCACTCACCTGTTAGCACCAGTTCCAGGGTGTCACTGTGCTCTGACCAGCCAGTAGGGCTCTTATAGTAACACTTATATATCCCTGCAAAGTAAGCTGTCATGTGTTGGATGTAGAACTTAGCCTTGTCCAAGCTTTCCAGAGGGTATTGTCTGTCCCAAGGATCCGTGCTTCCCTCTTTAAGCAAATGGTACTCCTTGGCCTCCCTGGACCCCTGACACCAAATAGTAACAGGTGCATTTGAGGCAATCACAGAGTGTGGCTCAGCCCAGATTTTGGGCTTTGTGAGGGTTCCTGCAAGGAAATCAAAGGTTGAGTCCTGGTACAATTCTCCCTCAGTCTTAGTAGGGCACTAATGGGCATCACAGCATTGCCCATAAACTTTACACATCCCACATTGTGAAGAGTTGACCAAGAGGAGAGGAAAAATAATGTCTGGTATCCAGAGTGAAGAATAAAATCTTGGGATGGATGGAAACACTCACCTGCCAGGATTGCAGTCTTCTGTCCCACACTCAGTCCTGAAAGAAAATTCACTCTGAGAGATTTTTTCAGTCTGAGAGACAGGGTCAATATCATGGAGTTTCCAGATTCATTAAGACCTGGCTTGGAGTGGGATCCCTTACAGACTTGAGTGTCCATTTCCCTCTTCATATCTTACCAAGACACAACAGCATTCTGAGCATGGGGACCATGGTGAGTCGTTGTATTTTTCTTGCTTGTGCTCCTGGGAAAGCCTAACCATATTCTGCAGAAACATCAGACAGGCTGTTTTCAGCCTGGAGGCAGGTCCTTCCTGTCATGGGTTTGCCACATCGGTACTATCACCAGCTCACCACAAGAGGAACTTCTCTTTGTTCCTCAGTGCAGGAGTTTTGCCAAGTACTCAGGCTTCTGAAAAGTCTTTAGGAAAAAAATGTTTTTTTTAACCTCTATTCGTCACAGCTTTCTGCCTGTCCTGTGTGTTTTCCAAGCCAAAAAAAATAAGCATTCACTTGTCACAGCATGTCATTTCACAAGGAGAAACAATTGCAGACCCCAAATATGCAAAAGTAGTATTAGTCAAAATCAGCAGTATGGTCTAAGAAAAGATTCATTTATGCTGTTACAAGGAGAGGCCATAATCTCAAGGTAGGTCCATAGACTCAAGTCAAATATTTCTTAATGGCTCAGATCAGACTCTGCTCTCTTTCCTCCCTAAGCTCCAATGGTCTTCCGCAACTTTAGTCACAATGTCTTTATTCACAGCACCCAAGTACCAACATTTTCCAATTCGGTTCCCTCTTACTGGTTTCTGTGAGACTGACCCTTTGCCTACTTGTTTGCATTCTCAAAAAGTTACTCTTATGTTGAGACCATCAGGCTTAAGTCCTCCTCTGATAAGATAAACAAGGTAGGTTATTGAATCGATTACAAAAAGGAACTACTTGTTTTAAATGGAATAAGAAATGACATTTTTTGTCTGAAATTGTCAAATGTTAATGGACTGGACATTGTTAATTTATATAATGGAGTTTTTGTCTGAATCTGTCAAATGTTAATAGACTAGACATTGTTAATGCAGTTCTTGACTGTATATATTGTATAAACTTTGTTTTATTAGTTATAAGCTTCCTTTATTATTTAGACAAAAAAGTGGAAATTTGGTGATATTGTGTTCCTCCAAATATATTGTGCACCCTAATAAACTTATCTGGGTTCCGAGAACAGAACAGCCACAAGACAGACATTGAGGCCAGAAAATGATGGCACACACACCTTTAATCCTAACAATCTGAAGATCCATCCAGATTTCTGAGAGTTCAGTCACACTGTTAACAGCCAGTCATGATGACACAAGCCTTTAATCTCAGGAAGTGATGGCGGGAATTAGAAAGGTATATAAGGCATGAGGACCAGGAACTAGATAGAGGCTTGTTAAGCTTTTAGGCTTTTAGCAGCAGTTCAGCTGAGATCCATTCAGATGAGTACTCAGAGGCTTTTCAGTCTGAGAAAACAAGACCAGCTGAGGAATTAGTGAGGCGAGGTTGGCTGTGGCTTGTTCTGTTTCTCTGATCTTTCAGCATTCATCACAATACCTGGCTCTGGGTTTTTTTTTATTAATAAGACCTTCTAAGATTTGTGCTACACTCCTCCAAGATCCTTAACTAAAGTACTATCTGGTACCAGAGGTAATACGTTCAGGTTCTAGGCATAAAAATGTAGACACCTTTGGCTTTATTATTCTGCTTGGAAAAGGAATTTTCCACATCCCATTTAAACTTTGGTGACTGGCTGCTTTCATCCCAGGGACATAATATCTACAAGTGCTGGGAATGCCTGCAAGTTGTGGTAATCTATCCCCTGAGGATGACATGAAATACAGATAGGGTTTCCCTATTTCAATTACAGTGGCTGCGATGTCCTCCTATGTTTTTCACAGGACTAGTCATAAAATTTATTAGGGATGATGGAAGGGTTTTGCAATACTTTGGCCCATGCTGGTATTATTCCTTGCTAAAGAAGAAAGATGAAAGAGAAAGAGGTACAGGTTTTGTTTGGTGGTATAGCTATATAAAATTTCCCCGACTTCGTTAAGGAGCCACTTACCAATGTTTTGGTTTAGTAATCAAAATTAAAGTCACTGGTTCACCACATCATACTTGGGCGGCATTGTATTTTTTTTTCTGTCAATGGTGCTTTATGTAATGTATAACATGGTTTGTTCATGTTACTCCAGTTAAAGTTCCCATAATTCTGCACCTTTAACACTGCACTCTACTCCTCTTGGACTAGAGGAGTGTCTCCAAGATGGGCTGAGAAAACCCTAGTTAAACTATCACCAATCACTATTCTCCATTAACCTCTATAATACCTGGAAGACATAAGTAGTTCTTGAGTGTCCAGAAGAGATAACATTTGTAGTTCATCATATCATATAATTATCATTAGATAAATCACAAGAGATATGTTTTGTTTTAAGACAATCAGGAACACAGTAGCCAGACCTTTCAATAACATGAAGAATGTTAAATTTCAAACAGCTGCTATGTTCCCAACACACACTGTTTAAGCCTGTTCTCAGTAAGGCATGTCTCCCAGCAATGAAGTTGGGCATTCAGTATATTTCAGAAGGTAGGATTAGGCTTCAGCATACCAACAGGATAAACTCTACAAGGAATACATTCTTTGCAAATCTTTCACATTGCTGACCCCCAATCACCAGACATTTGTGGTGGGATGTTGTTTTGTAGGCTGTGAATATGTGTCACTCTGATTGGTTGATGAATAAAACTCTGATTGGCTAGCAGCTAGGAAGGAAGTATAGGTAGACAAGCACATGAGGAGAATTCTGGGAAGAAGAAGGACAGAGTTGAGATTCACCAGCCAGACACAGAGGAAGAAAGATGACAAGGCAGAACTGAGAAAAGGCACCAAGCCACATGGCTAAACATACTAAAATATGGTTTAATTTAAGTGTAAGGACTAGTCAGTAATAAGCCTAAGCTAATGGCCAAGCAGTTATAATTAATATAATCCTCTGTGTATTTACTTGGGGGGCATGAGTGGGAGAGATTTGTCCTGATTGCTGGCCAGTTGGGACACAAGAAAACTTCCAACTACATTTGGCTGCCCAATGTACAGCAAGAGTTTCAACCTAAAACCAAAGAAAGTTATAAAAAGAAAATTTAAAAAGGAGCAAAAAAGCAGCTGTCTAGTTTTGACTCTCATTTGGGCCATGAGCTATGGTATGGCATGTTTGCGGTGGCATGTGGGCTTGAGTGCAGCATTGTGGATTCCTGTCACTGTACACAGAGGCGTCTCCAAGCTGCACAGCTGCATGGTGCATAGTGGATATAGCTTTTGCTAGTGCAGACAAAAAATGGTTTCTGGACTACACACTGCTTTAATGAAGGCCTAGACCCACTGCTTCCAAGAGTTAGTGGTGCACATGGCTCCCAGAGCTGGTGGTAAATGTACCACCACCATATTGGGAAGCTGAAATGGGCAGAGTCAGCAGCCAAGGCATCAGCTTCAGTACTAGCCACTACAGTTTAAAGCAATAGATTCACAATAAGGCAGATTCAGATGGAATGAGACTTTAAATGGTTTACAGTCTGTGTAAAAATGTATGTAGGCTTGGAAGAGAGAAGAAAATGAATATAGAGAGTTATAAAAGAAATAGTTTTAAAAAATAAAGTCTTTAAAGAGACAGTAAAGGTAATGTAAAATTAAGCCAGATAAAGATGGATATTACACAGAGTTTCTGGATTATGTTGTCTTTGGGAGTTTTAACTGCAGAAAGACATTTGATTGTAAAGGCTACTAAATTATATATATATATATATATATATATATATATATATGTATGTATATATACATACATATATATATATATATATATATATATACACACACACTATATTGGCTTCAAAATTTGTGTCTAATTATATATTATTTTGGAAAAGAGGTTGTGCTCCTGTTTCCACAGTAGATGAGAACTGATGGATCGCTTCCAAGCTAATATAGTTTGATCAAGGAAGAGGCCCTGTGAAGTCTCCAGGTGATCCAACATGCAAAATCAGCTTTAAGGCAACTGACTCCGATAATGCAGCATCACAGACTACTCCAGTCAGGACTTGACCATAATTCTTAGTTTTCTCAGGATCCCCATAAGATTACTAGTGCCCACAACCAGCAGGAAGTAGTGTGAGAAGCGATGTCCAAATTCCCAGAATATTTTTTTATAAATGTTTATTTTTATTTAATGGGGTTGATTATAAATGCAATCTCTTACTAAAAAAGAAAAGGGGATATTGTAGATATGATAGGATCAAGAGTAACAACTTGTTTAAAATGTTTTACATTGCTAGGGATTTTAATTTATTGATACAAATTTAAAGTTAATTTTGTTATATTCTATGTATATCTCTACTCTTGCTTAAGGTTAATGTTTCCACAGCTCATTTGAAATTGTAATGTATAATTAAGAAGTACAGATTAATAATTAGTCATCCATGATAATCAAACTTATAGTCATGTTAGTTAAGTTTTTTCGGTATATAAAGGTGTATTTCAATTAGGTAGATGATCTTCAAACACTTCAAAGAACTACAGAATATGACATTTAAAATGTTTTAAGAACTTTGACTCTGGACATTGAGACATGCCTGCTTCTGGCAGCGCCATTCTATTTCAGAGACTTAAAAGAAGCTCATTATGGGTTTGCTTTCTTTGTGGCAAATATTAGCCACTGGGTAAAAAAGTGTCCTTGCATTGACTGCTTGACAGTATGTTGTATAAAGGAGACATTGTATAAAGGAGACATGCAGGACCCATAGGAAGGTGACCACTGATATCTGCAAGATGAGCTGGTTCTTCATGTTCTTGCCAAATATTCTACAGGACACTGGGGGATGCGACTAAAATACTCTAGGCCTAATGGCTGAAGATGGATGCCCCAATGATTCAGAGGAAATTTGAGTGACTGTCCAGGCGAGCAACTGGACATTCCCACCCCCTCCAGATCAAGGTCTCCCCCGAGGACCGGGACCGACTTGATAGACTCAGTCCAGGCAGGTCCAGTCCCCCCCTCCCAGACCGAGCCAAGCGTCCCTGCACAAGTCCCAGGATTCAAACAGCCAACTCATTGCAACGAGGCCAGGACCCGGCATCACCGCACAGCTGCCTCCCAAACAGACCAAGCCAAATGACTGTCTCACCCATTCAGAGGGCCTGATCCAGCCGGGGGCCCCTCAGCCCTTGGTCCACAGTTCATGTGTCTCCATTCATCCAGTCACTTGTCCCTGTGCTTTATCCAACCCTGGGTGAAGGCTGGGGGTTGGGATTAGGGAGGACAGGGGTATCTGGTTGGTATATAAAATGAATAGAAAATTTCTTAATAAATAATAAAATTGTAAAATATTATAATTTTGTTACAATAAAAATGAAACAAATGAAAAGTATAAATAATTTAAAGGAATGAGAATAGATAATGAAGCCACAAAAGACACACCCAAGTTCCAGGATGAAGCAGCCCTTGGAAATTTTTGTGCTGAGTCTATTTACTGCCATCTCCCATATGCCCAGGTCCTTTGTGTGTACTCCAGGCATTGAGTATAGAGACTAAATTCTCATATCCTCTTTTTCCTTCTCCATAAAAGGACTAACTCCAGAACTGAAACACAGCCTGGGAGAAGGAAATAGAAGCAAGGTTAGGACTAAATATAGACAAAAATTCATCTTCAGGCCTAGAAGTCAATGAAGAGTCACAGAAGAGATTCAAGCTACACTCCCAGACATGAATTAACATGAATTTGAGAGTGAATCACTTTTTTAACCCTCCAAAGCATATTGCTCTTGGTCAGAGGTGCCTTTACCTCTGGTTTTCTGGATTGTTGTGATAGTCTCAATATCATGCTGAGAGAATTGTCCCTCAAGATGCTCATATTAGTAGAGATTGATATATGGTAGTTTCTGCTAAAAACTATAAAGAACCCATAGTTACTGGGAAAAGTGGAAAGTATGTACACATTCCTGAGATCCAACTCATCTTATGGAAACTGCTGATGCTACCTTTTTCTCTTTTAGTGATGTTGGTGTAGCCTGTCCACATTACCTACAGAAGAAGCTTTAGAGATGTACCTGTGACACTCATCTATCCTTTTCCATTTCATATATCCCTTTTCATCTTTATTTTTTATCAAATAGAGTCTTTGTATGGATTTATGACTCACAACTTGCTTTCAGGGATACACATGATATGGGTGATCTTTTACACAAGGCCCATGGCTTTCAATGATATTGGCTACCCTACCTCTTCTTACTCAGTTTTCAGACTTTATTGGCTTGGTGCACTTATTCTTTCATTTAACATTCATTGGGTCTCATCACTCCTCATTTAATAAATAAGGAATTCTATTCAAAATAGGCTCTGTTGCTAATCCAGCTGAGACCTCCCATTCCCCTAAGCTCTCTTTCCCCTGACCCTTGCCCTTCATTACTCCTCCACCCCCAGTTTGCTCATGTAGATCTCATCCATTTCTCTGTCACTGGGAGATCCCTGTGTCTTTCTTAGGGTCCTCTTTATAGGTAGCCTCCCTGGAGTTGTGAGTTGCAGTCTGGTTATCCTATGCTTTACATCTTGTATCCACTTATGAGTGAGTACATACCATGTTTGCCTTTCTGAGTCTGGATTACCTACCTCAGGATGGCATTTTCTAGTTCCATATTTGCCCACAAACCTCATGATGTCATTGTTTTTCTCTGCTGAGTAGTACTCCATTGTGTATATGCACCACATTTTCTTTATCCATTCTTCAGTTAAAGGGCATCTAGGTTGTTTCCAGGTTTTCGATATTACAAATAATGCTGCTATGAACATTGAGCATTCCTTGGGTATATGCCCAAGAGTGATATGGCTGGGCCTTGAGGAAGGTTGATTCCCAATTTGCTAAGAAAGCACCATATTGATTTCCAAAGTGGCTGTACAAGTTTGCATTCCCACCAACAGTGTAAGAGTGTTCCACACCCTCTCCAGGATAAGCTCTCTTCAGTAATGTAGCTGGATACAAGATTAACTTTAAAAAATCAGTAGCCCTCCTATATATAAATGACAAATGGGCTGAGAAAGAAATCAGAGAGGCATCACCCTTTACAAAGCCACAAATGATATAAAATATCTTGGGGTAAATCTAAGCAAGTGAAGGATCTATATGTCAAGAACTTTAAGTCCCTGAAGAAAGAACGTGAAGATGTCAGAAAATAGAAAGTTTTACCATGCTCATGGATAGGTAGAATTAACCATAGTAAAAATGGCAATCTTACCAAAAGCAATTTACAGATTCAATGCAATTCCCATCAAAATCCCAACACAATTATTCACAGACCTGGAAACAGCAATACTCAACTTCATGTGGAAAAACAAAAAACCCAGGATAGCCAAAAGAATCCTGTACAATAAAACAACATCTGGAGGCATCACTATCCCTGAATTCAAGCTCTACTATAAAGCTACAATAATAAAAACAGCTTGGTACTGGCATAAAAAACTGACATGTGGACCAATGTAACTGAACTGAAGACTCTGACATTAATCCACACACCTATGAACATATGATTTTCGACAATGAATCCAAAACTGTACAATGGAAAAAAGAAAGCATCTTCAACAAATGGTGCTAGCATAACTGAATGTCAACATTCAGACGACTGGAAATAGATCCATATCTGTCACCATGTACAAAACTTAAGTCAAAAGGGATCAAAGACCTCAACATAATCCACTTACTCTGAACCTGACAGAAGAGAAAATAGGAAGTGTCTTCTTGAATGCATGGGCACCGTAGATCAATTCCTAAATATAACACCAGTAGCCCAGATACTGAGGAGAACAATTAAAAAATGGGATCTCTTGAAACTGAGAAACTTTTGTAGGGCAAAGGACATGATCAACAAGACAAAATGACAACATACAAAATGGGAAAAGATTTTCACCAACCCCACATCTGACAGGGTACTGATATCCAGAATATATAAAGAACTCAAGAAATTAGAAATAAAAATCAAAATACCCAACAGTCCATTTAAAAAATGGGCTATAGTGCTAAACAGAGAATTCTCAACAGAAGAATCTCAAATGGCTTAAAGATATTTAAGGAATTGCTCAACATCCTTAATCATCAGGAAATGTAAATCCAAATGACTCTGAGGTACCATCTTACACCTGTCAGAATGGGTAAGATAAAAAACACTGAAGACAGCTTATGTTGGAGAGGTTATCTTTAATTACTGTCTATGTTCCATTCCTAGGTCATGATACATCCTTAAGAACACATGCCTCAGTTTACACATCTATTTTAAAATTTATTTTATTTTTAACACACAGAGACTCTCTATCATCTTTCTCTCTTTGTCTCTTTATTTCTCTTTCCATGTGTATGTGTGTGCTTGACTGTGTGTGTGTGTGTGTGTGTGTGTGTGTGTGTGTGTCTTTGTGTGTGCTATGGGTGCAGATGCTTTCATAAGTCATATATGTTGAATTCCTTTGAACTAGAGTTAAAAGCTGACTAGATGCTAATAACTGACATGGATCTTCTGCAAGATCACTCAGTGCTCTTTAACACACAGGTTATTTTGAGACTCATCTTAGAACTCCCAAAGGTCCACACTGTCACCTTAGCATCCCCTGTCCTTGCTGAGTTGCTTCACCATCAGCCTCATTTTCTGTTTCCTGAATAAAAAGAGAAGGTGAAGTATTATTTATGTGATGTCAGTGATGTAATTCAGAGTTAACTGAAAACAAAGTAGATGTGAGAATTTATTTCACAGCTCATTTTGCATATTCTCGGAAACAGAACTCATTTTCCTGCACACAGAAGGCAGAGAATTATTCCAGGATTGTAACTGACAGTAAGGTATGTAATTAATAAGAAATATTAGCATAGAAAAGTTTTATATTTTTGTAAATTTGTAATTGACACATGATGATTTTCATGATCATGACCAACTATGAACTTTTTATATTCATATGTATAGTATGTAATATTGCATGAAACTAACAAACTCTAAGAAACAATAATTGTATATGTAAAATAATAGGAAATATAATAGGGACCAATGAATATGTGAAACACCGAACCTGTTATATTGACATACAGATAGTAAAGCCTCAAATAAATCAAACAAAATTTATATAAGAACAAATCAACATTACTATAACCTGTCTTCTGGAATTTTGCTTAAGTGTTTATGGAAACAGATAACATGCTAGGGAAAGAACCACTTCAATGATACACGCCTATTTCCTTGGCCTTCATGAAAATTTTTATACATCTCTTCCTATATCATATACAACTCTCTCCACTTCTAGCCTTTCCTCTGAGCTCTCTGACTTTTATCTACAAACAGGATAGTCTTCATGGGTAAGGTAGTAATGGATTATTCTAACTTCTTTGTATGGTTACCTTCAGAAGTTAAGTAAGACTAATGGAAAAAGAAACTTTTGGGTAGAGTGTAAAGACAATGAAAACTAAGGAACAGGAAGCAATAGGACAGATATCAGTGCTGTGGGCTCACACTGGATGACAGAATATGGAGAAGATGCCCAGAGACTGTAAGTATGACTCATTGGAAAGAATATACTTCTGAGACCTATTGCTAAACATGCCACATGCAATGCACAGAAACACCAAAGTAGCTTTTAATTGTCCACACCACAATGATATGATATGTGTGTTGAGATATATATTCATTATCTTTATTTATTACACAATGTATATCTGTGATATAATCAGTTTGTATCACATAAAAGATTATAATATTTGTTACAATGTGAAATAAAACAAATCAAAAGTATAAATAATTTAAAGGAATGAGATTAAATAAACCAGCCACAATAAACATATTCAAGGTCCAAAATGAAGCAACCCTTGGACAGCTTTTGTGCTGAGTCTGTTGTCTGCCATCTCCCATATGCCCAGCTCCTTTGTGTGTACTCCAGGTATCAAGTATAGAAACTATATTCTCATATCGTCTTTTTCCTTCCCCATAAAAGGACTAATTCCAGAACTGAAACACAACCCAGAAGAAAAAAATAAAAACAAGGTTAGGAGCAAATATAGAATGCATTTCATTTTCAGGCCCAGAAGTCAATAAAGAGAAGAGTCACAGATAAGATTCAAGCTGAGCTCCCAAACATGAATTAACATGGATTTGAGAGTGAATCACTCTTTTAACCTTCCAAAGCATATTGCTCTTGGTCAGAGGTGTTTACACATCAAGACTTCTGGATTGTTGTGACAGTGTCAATATCATACAGAGAGAATTGTCTCAAGATGCTCACATTAGTAGAGATTGATATATGGTAATTTTAGCTCAAAATTGCAAAGAACCCCATAGTCTCTAGGAAAAGTGGAAATTATGTACACCTTCCAGGGAGCTAACTCATTTTATGGAAACTGCTGATGCTACCTTTTGCTCTTTTAGTGATGTTGGTGTAGCCTATACACATTACCTACAACAGAGGCCTCAGAGAAGTACCTGGGACTCTTGTATTTCTTTTTCCATTTCATATACCCCATTGCATTTTTCTTCTTTATCAAATAGACTCTCTGATTATGTTTATGCCTCACAACTTGCTTTCAGGGATACACATGATATGGGTGATGTTTTACACAAGGCCTATGGCTTTCCATTGCATTAGCTACTCTCTACCTCTTCTTACCAGTTTTTGGAATTTATTGGCTCGGTGCATTTATTCTTTCATTTCACATTCATTAAGTGTCATCATTCCTCATTTAAGAAATAAGGAAGCATATCAGTCATGTGCTTGTGAGTTGATGAGTAGTTACAGAGGTGAGAGTATTGGTCTGGACATGGGTAGCTTATTGACTTTATCTAAGTAAATGACCTCATGAGGTAGAGATGAGAGTCCTTGCATATCCTGAGCAGAGAACTTGATACACATGTTCTTCACTGTAGAATTAAATGTAAAGGTTTTACAAGAATTACAAACTAGTTGTTTTCCTAAGTGAAATCTACTAGCAAATTTCCATGAGATACTTAATGCTGTTCTTGATTTCAGGGAATGAAGCTCCAGTTTAGTTTGGGGACAGAAGTATTCCAGATGTCATTGTAATTCATATTAATATACCAGAGAGAATAGATTGTTGAATTAGAGATGTTTTGGATGTGGTAGGATGAATTTTAGAGTGGATATGATCAAGTTACATTATATACACTTAAAAACTTACCTCAACTTAATTTAAGCCCTTAAATTATAGATATATTTCTCTTCCTTGAAATTAACAGTAGTGTGGTCTCAATATGAATTTAAGCATTCTCTAGAACACAATGTTGGATTCATGCTTCTATACTAAGAACATCCAGGTTGGAATGGTTATAATGCATTTTGAAAGTAAGTAAACATCTCTTAATTTCTGTTAAATAAATATAAGTTGGGAATATTATACCTTATAGCATAGTTGGGATACAAAATAAAATTTATTTGTGTTCTACTTGGTGTAGCTTGTATGGGGAAGTATCAAGAATATTGTAATTTCATGGAAAAGAGAGAGCTTCCACAATGAGAAATCAGATACCTTTTGATTTACATGATATTTGTAAGTTCAACCAGCCATAAGCGGGAAAGGTTTGGACTTCTTGTGGCTATTGTTGGGTTGATTGCACACTGTTCACTTTTCTACCCAGGATCCTCTGACAATATTTTAGTGAGCAGTTGTCAAAACTTCAAGTCTTCTCCTGGAAGTCTTCTTCAATTGTGTCTTACATCTATTTAAAAGAGACACCCAAAGGACCATTCCAAGAGCAAGCTAAAAGAACTTATAAGGAAATGGAAATTTTAATATGACACAGCATTCACTCAATAAGTTTAATCAAATTGTGTAACTTCCAAACATGATGTCTTAAAACCACATGCAATATGGCAAATGCACTGGGCATTACATTATTTTCAGAGAATTAACCACATGATTCAGAAGAGCCCGTATGGTAGGCCCACTGCAAGTGTTTCACTTCTAAGATGAAAGGCTTCACTGATTGAAGTGTTACAGCTCTACTCCAACATGAGGAAGGTTTCTCCAGTCCAAGTGTTACAGCTCTACTGGGAAAAGAATCCTGGCATTGGGAGCCAGGGGATGCCACAAAATCAGACAAAAAAAACAACAAAAAAACAAACAAAAAAAAAACCCAAAAAACAAAAAAAAAAAAGACTCTCACAAGAGATTTATTGGGAAGGGAAATTCTAGGAGGATAACTTCCTTCTTTTCATTTAGAAGTAGCAAGGAACTGAGAAAAGGTAAGTTTTATATAAGGTAATTTTGGAGGCAAAGATTTCCAAGGTGTCCTGAGATTGGAAGGATTCTGTGGCCTGATATTGATGCTCAGTGACTGGTAGGAATTCATGCTCAGGGACTAGTGGTTTTTGTCTTTGCTTTGGTCTTGGAATTGAGGTCAGTCAGGGTCAGGATGATCTTTCCCTGGCCCTTTTACTCTATACCCCTGAGTATTCCAACTGACAACAGATAAATTTGGGTGAAGGATGGTTTGTGTTTTGAGGAACTGCACAAGAGTGGACAGAGGCACTACACCTGTGATAGACTCTACCCTTTTGTTTTGACTACCACATGGGTACTCTTTCTTGGCACAGTTCCAAGGTGACTTCCCTGTATGAGAGTTCTACTCTTTGGAGGAGGTCATGACTTTATCAGATGATGTTAGAGTTAGAAAATGATTGGTTCAACTCTGACCAGTTTTTCTTTTTGTTCTAGATTAACCATGGCATTCTGTTTTCTCCATCATTTGTACTCTCTTTAAAATCTGTCTCCCTTTTCTTCACACCTAGAACCCCAATACCACTAATTTACAGCTTGATATATGATTAGGGCACTTTATAGAGAAATGGATCCAGGGATAATGGAGAGATCAAACAGACATCACCTCATCTTTCAATATTGTTGAAGGAATGCTTGATTATAGAGCCAAACCAGTCAGCTTGACCTACAGTCCAGTTACCAGATCATACAACCTCAATGACATAACTAGGTTGCCAACTTAACTACTTCTGGAAATAAATGTAAATGAATGAGCACACCTGTGAGAGGCTTTTTCTTAATTAGATAATTTTAAAAAGGAAGAGCAACTTATACTCTGCATCCTTTAGATGGGAAAATAATCTTTACTCAAGATCTTTTGAGGTAAGAATATCCAACTTTTATCTGTAATTCACATTCTAATGGTAGCTTATGTAAAGACATGGAAGAAGGATGCATGCTCTCTCTTTTCTTGCATCCTGTTGCTCTCCACAGCAAGTCCATTCCTTCACTGGATTTGGATGATTATCAAGAATGTGATATGTAGTGAAGACAAGCTGGGACATCAAGCCTCATGGAATTCACCACTACTGGATTCTTGTAACTTTCATTCTTTAGTCAGCATAGTTGGATTTGCTGGACCATGGTAAGCTATTCTGCTAAATTGTGCTCTTTATAGAGAGACACGAGTCTTGTTATTCACAAAAATCCTGACTAATACATGATAGATCCTAAGGTTGTCCTGGCTGTCAAAACAGAAAATACCTTTATTCCCTTAGAATGAACAGTTTTATTTTCACTTTGGCCTATGAGAAAGTTATGCAAATATCTAAGCTTAGCAATTAATAGAGTGTAAGTTAAGGGTTATTCGACCCACAGCAAAAATGACAGTGAAAATAATGCATCAAGGAATACATCAAAAGTGAAAAATGCCATGTGGTAAGCCATAAAATCTTATTCAACAATGAATATACTGAGCGGTTATATTTATGAATGTGTTACTATATGTAACAACAGTCATTGTTGAACAGGTTTCCCTGGATTTGGGACTGAGTAGCAGGCATGTATAGTATTAGAAGTATAGTCAGGAACAGATGCAGGGGAGAAATGAATCTAAGGAATCACGACTAATACACAATTAATCACAGCACTGTCTTGACAGCCACACAAGACAAATGCCTTTGTTCTTTTAGAATGAACAGATTTATTTTCTGTCTGCCCTATGTGTAAGTTTTGCAAATATCAAAGCTTAACAATTAATATGGTTTACATTAATGGATATTCCACTCAAAGCAAAAAAAAAAACCCAAAAAAAAACAAAACAAAACAAAAAAAGTGAATGTATTATACCAAACAAAACAAATGTGCAGAAAACTGATTGTCACTCCTAAGTAGTTATACACACAGACAACAACGTACAGACTCAGAAAATTTTATTAGTATAGTTAATGTATAAATATAACACTATATATATATATATATATATATATATATATATATATCAACAATGAATAGGGAATGAAGACTCTGAATTTGGGAGTGAACAATGGGAATGAGGGATATTGGAAGTGTTGTCAGAGGGATATGGAGTAGAAAGATAACAAACTTATCTTTTAATTGAAAAACTTTAAAGAGAAAGCCTCTTATGAATAAAGTGTATGTACAGAGCAAACAAAAAATCCACTGTTCTTTTTCAAAGAATTGGTGTCAACATATAAAATTTGGAAAAACACAAATTTTTAGCTTTAAATTAAAAAGTACATTTTCTGATTTCCTAACTAAACCTATTCTTCCTTCCCTCAAATACACTGTCTGCCTAATTAAGTTGCTTCTGCTAAATACCTTAAACACATTTTATGAAAATGAAATGTGTGTCTATATCTCAAAGTAAAAGAAATGAAAACTTGAGGGAGAATGAACCTCTCCAGGGACTATTGATAATTAATGGTCATTTGGGAAAACCTGTTCTTTTCTTCCATGTTTTAACCACATAGGAAGTGTCATGGCTCCACTCAATAACCTCCTGCCTGTGCTCAGCCGGGTAATTCTTACAGAACTCACTAGACTACTCACAATATAGGAGAGGAACATCTTGAGGAGAAGGTTTCTATGGGGGAAGAGTGAGCTGTCAAAAGGACTATAAGTAACAATCACCAAATGCTTCATATCATTGTAGGAAAGAGTTAAACAAAAAATTTGAAATCCTCAACAATGCAACTATGCAATTCAGAGTAATATCTCACCATCAACAGACCACATATGTGGACTTTGTTCCATAAGTTCTCTAATGAAACTGTGTCTTTGGGATTTGTGAACTCTGTAACATGTCCAGAATGAAAACATTGTTCAATAGTGCATTTTGATAATATATACTACTAGAATTCAACGACATACACTCAACAGGTTATACAAGAGTATCCAGTCTTGTTTAAAAGAATTGTACACAATGAATTTATAGAGTAGATTGTAAAATCTGTTCAACATTAAAAAACAATGTCATATCACAACAATATTTTAGAAAATATAAAATGCAGAGAGCATGTCAAAAGAGGCATTTCTCATCATTGCATGGTCATCCCTCATAAATTGTTAAATAAACTTTGCAATGTAGAATATATTTTTTAATAAATTATATTTAATTAAGTTGGAGATAACATTGTATGCAATAGAGAGTGTCAGAAATTTCCCTTGAAGAGAAAGAAGGATGCAGTGTGCCACTTCTCTCCATCATGTTCAGCACAGCACTTGAAATTTGAACTAACACAATGACCCGTCCAGCAGGCCAGGTTATTCGAGGGTCTCGAGGAGGGACCACCTGTGAATCAATGGGGGGCGAGAGGGAAAGGAGACCAAGCGCGTGAAGAAAGACAGAGTCAGTCTGAGTTGCGTCAAGGTCTCGTTTATTGACTGGGTGTTAGAGCTTATAAACAGGGCTTCAGGTAGGGAGGGGGAGCAGGAGTGAGGAGAGGACAAAGAAAATTCCTAAGGAGGGTCAGCAGGAGGTGGCTTTGGTCCCAGGCCCCTGCAGCTAGCTGATTTAAAGAGGTTTATTTAATCCTACATTCCTAGGTTAGACTAAAAGCCTCCTATTTACACGAGGCTTGATAAATCGTGGCAGGTAACACAAGGTTCAAGACACCGCTGTCCAGAGTCGGTCTCCAACAGTTCCCCGTCTTTTCTCAAAAATGGACCAAGTCCATGTGATTGGGGTTGCGGAGGTCCGAGAGAGCCTCTGTCTTAGGCTATACAGGGGGACTCCCATGCATCGCAGGTGCCATGTTGAGCCGGTCTCAACAACCTCTGTACGCTGTTGTCTCCTGCGTGGGCCCTGTACTATTCCCGTCATTGAGTACTCTCTAGCAAGACCGTGGGGACATTAGGGTTTTAGGACACTGAATCTGAGTCCTTGGTGGGGCTCCTGGCCGGTCCCCTAGGAATCTACTCTATGATAATGAATCGAGACATGTCGTGGTAAGGCCAAATCAATCTGATTTTTGATAAACCGAGTCAACCGCTGAAAGGCCCAGGGACCAAAGGTAATGAGAAGGAGACGGAAAATAATCAGGGGGGCCCGGAGGGTGGGGATCAGGGTAGAAAGCCAAGGGGATTCTTTAAAGCTTTTATATAGAAGGGCAATCCCTGCTCCTAAGAGCAAGAGCTGCATCTTACTGAAGCCCCATAAAGGCTAATAAAGGAAAAACCCACAAGATTACAATTCCCATACAATTTTGTTTCATAAGATCATGGTCTGGGTACAGAGTGATCACAGATGGGTAATTTGCATCAACAGGTACATTTTTCCTGAAACCTCAAGGGAGGGGTATCAAGGCGGGAGTGGAGTTTACACAAAGGTCACAGTGGTCCTTCCAAGAACACCTGCAACTATCCCAGTCACAGTTGAGCACATCTCTTAACAGAAATCTCTTTACATTGTTATATGGTTGCAGGGGAGATTGAACAATGGCTAAGTCAGGTTGCTCTTGGAACTAGATTTTTTAGTTTCTCATTTCTTGGTGCTTGAAGTTTTCTCTTTTCCTGAAGCTTGGGGGTGTAAGCCTGAAGGGCTAGGGTCTTTCACTCCCCCATTTCTTTTTGGCAAATTTTAATCTTAAAATTATGGCATTACATTTGGTACCTCATGGCCTATTTTAGTAACTCATGGCCTGTAATGGCCATGCATAGTTCATGTATAATTAGCCATCTGGTCTCTATGCCAGGGAGTTTTCTTTTGACCCAGCATTTCAGCCTTTTTTGAACAAGGAAAATGGGTCGATGTATTTTCTTTCTGGAACTGCTTCAAGCTGGCATTGGGATGTCGTTATCAGGGCCCCTCCCCTCAAAGGCTGAAAAGCTGGTCAAAGACTGGGCAGGGGGCATTTGTCAGTAGCATGTAGCTGCCTGACCCCATAAGGACAGAGAAGCATCATGTTAGCTGGAATGGTCCACGTTAGTCTTTAGCATGTCCGGAGTCCACAGTCGTCTGGAGTGTTGAAGTCAGCAACTGAAACTTGGAGGTGTCTGCCAGCCAAGTAGAAATCTGTTGAGACAGATTTAAACTAGGAACAGAGGTTAAAATTTATGAATTTATTTGGAATCCTTGGGTTTATACCCTTAGTAATGGGAAAAGCAGTAATCCCAAGACCAGGAGAAAGGAAAAATACCATCTTTAGGAATACTTATCTGGGGTCCTTTCGACCTCTGTGAAGTGGGTCTATGTTTTTATGACTCTTTTAATCCTTTGAGGCCTACTTACAAAATGACATAAAAGTTTTAGATACATTAGTATTACCAATCTGTACTGAAATCCATATTGTAGACAAAGCAGATAATGGGTATCTGTAAAACAGCAGAAGTAGACTTATACCTTTGAGTCCCAACAAGAACTACAGATTTGGGCATTTTACTTCTGTCCAGAAAGCCAGGTGTAAGTTGGACAGAGATTTTAAGCCTGGTGAAAAGCACTTTTAGGTTTACATTTAGACATATCTAGATGACATCTAAAACAAATCCAAAATGTTGAGCTTGTGACTGAACAGTAAGTGTTCATTGCTCTATCAGCTCATCAGGACTCCTAAATGTTAAGCTCTGAACCATAGAACAGGAGAGTAATCTGAAACATATCTTATTTTAGACTCATATCCGAACCTTTATGATTTATTTCAATTTTTACATCTTAGAACATTTTCTTAAAAGTGAGCTAAAAGGCTAGCTATGGACTTGCAGAAGGATCTGGTTGATGCTGCCATGCTGACAAAGTTAGAGCTAGCCATCAGTACTATCAGAAATCTGAGAAAGATAAACTATATCTGAGTGCAGACCAAGAAGCTTCCAATCCTATAAATTACAGTGATCAATCCCTACCCAGGTCTCTATAGCGTTGGAGGTACCAGTCAGAACAACATCAATCTTCTACCACCATCAAGCCCATAAGGCAGAGTACCTTTTCTGTGGAATAGGGACACGGAAGACTGACAGTGTCCTACTACTTGTCCACAGTCTGGGCTGGGTCCTGGAGGCAGGCGTTGTATTGGGGCTTCTTGCCCTGTGGTCAGTGTCGTTCGCAATTCAGGTGGCATCTTTTTGTCATTCCATATCTTCTTTGGAGACCTTGGGAGTCATTGCTAGGAGCTGGGGAGCTGGGAGTCTCTGTTTCTGATAGTAAGTTTTTAATCAAATAATTTAAATGTCATATTCATCAGATCATTGACAGGTTTGAGGACCATTATCTATTAAATGTATCTGAGCCAAACAAATCTAGGCCTAATCTTGAAAATATCTCTAAGTTTGGTAATAATGACCAGGCTAATTTGTTTTCCTATAGATATATTAGTCAAATATACCTCTTAGTTTGTTTTATTTTAAATAGAACCGTTTATGCTTTAAACTAGTATCTGGATAGCCAGATGACTAGTATTAACTTGTATTCCTTGACACAGAAGAACATGCATGCAAACTCAGACATTCAAAACCAAACATACATGTGGCCACATTTTCATTCATACCTGCAGAATAGACAGACATTTTTAAAACTATGACCCTTTGGAGTCTCCATGTAACAGCAGAATAGCAAGAGAAAGAAATCTGAAACATGTTTACTTAAACTTTAAAGTTAGACCTTAAAGTTTTATTTTATTTTTTTCAAACCCTCATGACATGCTTAAGCCTTTAAATTTTTATATCTTAAACTGCTTCCTCAAGTCAAAAAATCATTTATCTAAACTTTTATCTTAACCAACAATAATTTGAAACCAATTTTCTTAAATGATGGCAAGTATTTGTAACACATTGAACTCAAATGACCAAAACCCATGTAAATTTTTATTTTTCCTGTGGAAACAAAAGCATAATTTTCCTAGTATCTTGAACTGGTGATTTAACATTTCTTTTTCAAGCAATGTCAGTGTTATGCCCAGATCGAGTCCCCAAAGAAGCTACTGGAGACCTCAGGTACAGAATGCAAAAGCAAGGTTTATACAAATGAAGTTTACAAGCCTCGGCAGGGGGGCTAGTTCCAAACCTCTCACACACAGCAGGGAGGTTGGAAGGAGCACATGCCTTTCTTTGTGAAGCTAATACAGACCACATAATTTATCTCCCACCGCCCCAGTCCCTCTTTAGGTTCATATCAGTAGTTTTTCATGTTATCTTAATTTCTCGTTTGTTTAGCAACCGTGTTTAGGAGTTTTATGAGCTGTCTCCCAGGTTTGGGGAGTTTGGGGAGTTTGGGATGTTTTATGACCACTTAGTCTCTGTCAGATGGTCATATATCCTAACTCTGTGTTTTCTTAAGTTTCTGTAGTTGATAAAGCCACCTGGAAAAAGGCGTCTAAGTTCTTATCTACATTTAAGAATCCTGGTTTTAGCTTCTCTTTGTCTGTAGGGGATGAAGTTGTGGGGGGGGAGGTTACTGAGGTTTCACAATCAGGACAGAGAAGGGTTAACAAGAGAAATTCCTGGCTGGCAGAAGAGACCTTAAAGTTATCACAGTAAAGGAAGGGAGGGGGAGCAGTGGTCATAAAGTATGTCCTTGGCTGCCAGTGTTCCTGAAAAAAAGTTTTTCTTAACTCCTCTGACTAAAGTCAGATTGTCTGTTCAGTGTTCACACAGTTTTGTCAGTTGTAGGCAGCCATTGTCCTGTCCAGAGCAGGACATGAAAATCTTAGCCCGCCTGTACCGAGAGCACGCACCCCCACCCTCGTGAGAGCAGCCAGCTGACTGCAGTCCTGATAGCAAGAGAGCTAGGGAGGGAGGGAGGTGGCCCTCCCTGTGCCTCTCTCTCCTCCCCCCAGGAAAATAACGGAGATGAGTAGCAGAAACAGATGACATTTACACAGACAATCCAAGTACCGGCACATCAGCACTGAGATGATGATGGCCTCACTCACAGCAAGCGAGCCCCTCGATTGTGGCTCGCACATCCTTCTGGTGGGCTAGGCAAAGGTCTAGTGGAGAAGAAGGGGACTGTCCCATAGCGTTCGTCACAGTCAAGTCAACAATGAGAACAGTTAACACACTACACACAAGACCAAGGGCACACGAAAGAAAAACTTTGCCCCAACGAGACAACCAACAAAGCTCCAAGAACTGTGGAGAGTGACCCTCCAGGCTCAATCACAGCAAAAACAATCCAGACTCAAGGATCTCTGTCCTTGATCAAACAGACATCAGGGGGCTTTCACATCCCTGTCAGTCAGACATGTACCTTATTTCTTGGAAGAGAAACAGAGTGTAAAGTAACAATGACCACAATAAAACATACAAAAAAACCCCACAAAATGGCTCTTACAATTTCCCGAGACAAAATGCAAAGTGGCACTTCCTCCCACCATGGGGAAAGGTACCCAAAGATGCTCCTCTCCTGAGCACTCCCTGGAGGAGACTCCTAAAATCAAATGGTCACCTCTGAGGTGGCCCCAAATGGCTTGGGACTAGGGGGTCCCTTGCCCAAATCAGGGAATGAGACGTCTCTCTTTCCCTCCCAGGATCACTGTCCGGACACGTCTGTCCCAGTGAGAGCCTGCAAAGTACAAATCAGTCGACTGGCACAAAACTTAACGAGACAAGACAGAGACAGAGACAAGACAGAGAGCGCTCTTACCGGTAGATGTCAATAAACCTCTGGACCCTTGAGGGTCCTGGTGGGTCTTTTGGTCTTTTGTTCAATGTGATTTGTGACAACCTCACTCTTACCGTCTTCTGGGATGGACACATCGTTTAATAGGTCCTCAGCAAGTGCCAGAAGATGTGACACCCTACTATCCTTTTCTGAATCCTTTAAAACATCTCTGATTACTCCATAGAAACTAAAGAATGCATCGGGGACGTACTCTCCGTCCTTAAGCAAGTTATTGATATCCTTTCTGACTTTATTCCACGTCAAAGGGTGGATGCCCGGGACATTAATAACCAGCCAGGGACATTTTTCTTCCACAAAATAGAAAAACTTAATTAAATCTTTTTTTTTCCTTTCTTTTTGACTCTTATTCCCCTCTCCCTGAAATCTTCATTTCCTTAATGAAGACAGCCTCTTTAGAGAGTACTTTTCCCATTGATTAGTGAACGGCACTTACCTCAAGGCTGCCCGTGGCGCACGAGTGATGCTGTTGGGGCACCTCTACCCTAGTGAGTCTGGCCAGACCACGTTTTCTCTTTGCCGTCCAGTAGTGAGCCGCCGTGCCTCGAGCCCCACGTTCGGCCGCCACTTGACCCGTCCAGCAGGCCAGGTTATTCGAGGGTCTCGAGGAGGGACCACCTGTGAATCAATGGGGGGCGAGAGGGAAAGGAGACCAAGCACGTGAAGAAAGACAGAGTCAGTCTGAGTTGCGTCAAGGTCTCGTTTATTGACTGGGTGTTAGAGCTTATAAACAGGGCTTCAGGTAGGGAGGGGGAGCAGGAGTGAGGAGAGGACAAAGAAAATTCCTAAGGAGGGTCAGCAGGAGGTGGCTTTGGTCCCAGGCCCCTGCAGCTAGCTGATTTAAAGAGGTTTATTTAATCCTACATTCCTAGGTTAGACTAAAAGCCTCCTATTTACAAGAGGCTTGATAAATCGTGGAAGGTAACACAGGTTCAAGACACAGCTGTCCAGAGTCGGTCTCCAACAACACAATCCTACAAGAAAAGTAAATATAGTGTGCATATTTTTGAAATAAGAGATACATTGCCAATGAATACAATAAACAAAAGCTAAGAAAAGAATGAAAATATTATTTCAGAAAAATTGATTATCTCCTCAGAGGTTGTGAATGGGTTCAGGGCATGAGACTCAATTGTGGAGAAGATGAAGAAAATGTAAGAATATGTTCAAAATACATTGCATGAGATTATAAAAGAAAGAATATCTTTTTAATGAAATTATATTTTCAAATATAGAGGAAAAGTTATTGATACTTAATGATTTCACTCAGGTAAATTAAGACCATGTACAAAACAATTGCTATTGTATTGAACATCAGTCAACAGTGAGATTTCAAGTTACAAAGAAACCATCAGCACTGCATCACTCTAGAACTCCACACATGTGACCTTACCTTAGAATTATGAGCATGTCCATTAGTGGCATATGCACAGCCATTATCAAATCCTAAGTGTACACTGTGTTTAATTAATGACATTTGTTGAGAGGAGGTGTAAAATGCAATGTGAATCACAGTTCCAGAAGAGCTGACCTAATGTCACCAAAGCTCATGGAGGTATAGAGATTTCAGTTCTGGCTAACGACAATGTGTCAGGATTATTCATTTGCTAGTGTTTTAAAACATCAAACATTGTAAAATGCTATATTTAAAAGCCACGGATACAAATCTCACCTTTTTGTTTCCCACAATTGTCATTGCATTGAAGGCAAATATGAAGTTTTCAAAAGCGTCCTCAGCTCATTCAGTAATTAACACCAAAGATACTGATGGTTCCAGAGGGTTTGGGAACACCATTTTCATGGCAATTACTTCATTCTGTAGTCAGGTTTTTCCAATTATTTTGTTGATCTGTGTTCTCTTTCTCATTGGTAAATGTCAAGGCCCATGATGGACAACATTGACTCTGGGAACGTAAGGGAAAATGTTGTTTGAAAGTGAGGGAAACCGAGGGCCCATGGCACACAAGAGAAATGATGGTAAGAAGAGAGAAGGATGAACTGATCAAATATGCACAGTGAGGTGTGGGAAGAGGAGCACAACTGAGCTGCCCAAGGGCTCTTGACAGCAATCCCAGAATTTCCTACACTCAGAAATCATTTGCTCCATGTACCTTCTCTGAGTACAGTTCCTTAATGTACAATTAGTTTTCTTTTATTTCTTTATTGTATGGGACTAACAGATTTATTTCTCATGGTCTGCTCAAGTGTGGAACCTTTCATATTTATCTTCTGATTGCATCTTTTTTTTTCCATTTTCTTGCTGTTTCAAGCCTCAAACAGCAGAATCACTAGATTCATTAGAACTAAGGCAGCCACAAGCATTCAGATGAGATTTTGAACTGTGTGACCTTGGTGTTGTGAAGCTGGGGGTTCTGCATAAATGGTCAAAGAAGTCAGGTCACACCGAAATCTTCCTGCAATTACTGGATGTGCACCCATCCTCCCCCATCTCTTGGACAGAACTAGGTCCTTTGTGTCTATCTCTTTATGTAAAATTTTCCTTCTCCTCTGATTCTTATTTGGTCATACTGTTTTCATGTTCTAATGATCTGAGCTTCCCCATTGAGTCCAATAATTTGAACATACTATATAAATGGCTTAAAATAAGTGATCCATTCTTCTGAGCTCCTTGTGTGTTGAATAATTTTACTATAAATACACATTTTTCTCCAAATGCTGAGGAGGATTCATGAACCTGTAATGATTCCATGCTGTACACATTTCCCTGGAGAGCTATCACTTACCATTCTCTGTAGGGGTGAACAGCTATTCCTGAAGCTATAAGTGTAATCATTACAGCTAGGATGGAATGATATCCTCGCAGTCAGGAACCAAGGAATACCACAAAGTCACACTGCACAACAAACCTTACATATAAGATTTATTAGAAGGGAGGAAACTAGGAGGGTTTTTGCCTCTGCTTAGGCAAGACACAGCAAAGAACTGAGCAGAAGACAGAGTTTATATGGAGTTTCTGGTGGAGGGGAGCAAAACCTTTCAGGTGAATCTTTCTAGGACGGGAATTTGTGGGATGCCAACTCCAGAACAGGGGCTGGGTCCAGCTATCAGGACAGTTAGAATGTTCTCTAGGTGGGAACAGGCAGATGGAAGGCCTCAGGGTAGTGGCCTGGCCACTCAGGTGCCTCAAGGTGCTTAAAATATGTCAATGTCTTGGAGTACCAGAAGTCAGCAAAGAGCAAGATTGATAAGAGAGTTCAAATGATGGGAATGATAGAGAAAAGTATCATTGTCTAAGCTATCATCTATCTATTTATCTATATCTATATCTATATCTGTCTATCCATCCATCCATCTATCTTTATTCAGTCTTTATCTATTCATCCATATATATATGGAGAGAGAGAGAGAGAGAGAGAGAGAGAGAGAGAGAGCTCAATTCTGAGAACTCTGTTACTGTGGAAGACACTGACAAACACACAGTAGAACTCAGGACTGTCCTGACATTCTTTTTTTTTTTTTTTTTTTTTTTGGTTTTTCGAGACAGGGTTTGTCTGCGTAGCTTTGCGCCTTTCCTGGAGCTCACTTGGTAGCCCAGGCTGGCCTTGAACTCACAGAGATCCGCCTGCCTCTGCCTCCCGAGTGCTGGGATTAAAGGCGTGAGCCACCACGCCCGGCTCTGTCCTGACATTCTAACCGGAAAGATGTCTTTATTGTCTTAGAATGAACAGTTATTTTCTCTTTGGCTTATATATTTTGGTAGTTTAAATGTATTTGGCCCAATTAATCTCATTGGGAGTGGCACTATTAGGTGGTGTGACCTTGTTGGAAGAAGTGTGTCACTGTGGGGACTAGATTGGAACTAGTGTTCTTATTTGTTCTCCTGGAGTGGACTGACAATGTATCAGATAGGCTGTTGTCAGTAGGTTCGTCCGGTTGGAGGTTTGTCATATCAGTACTATCACAGGAAGGGGAACTTCTCTTGTTTCTCCAGCTCAGGTACTCGGTTAAGTACTCCTGTCTCTGAAGAGTGTTTAGATAAAATGGGTTTTGCTCTATCCCTACTGCTTTCCACATGTCCTTGGTGTTTTCCAAGCAAGAGAATGAACATCCACATGCCACAGCATTTTATTTCACAAAGAGACACAATTGTAGACCCCAGAAGTGCAAAACTGATGATGAAAAGCAGCACAGTGTCTTATGAAAAGACACATTTATGATCGAACAACTGGAGGCCACAATCTCAAGGTAGCTCCATAGTGTGGAGTTAAGTTTTCCTTCAGGCTGGACTCAGAGCAGACTTGACCCTCTTTCTTCCCTTAATTCCAATGTTCTTCCACCCCCCTTTGCCACAAAATTGTGCTCCATAGTAGCCAAGGATAAGCATTTTTCAATTCTGTTCTCCTTCCTCACTTGTTTCTATGAGGTCAACCCTGTTGTCTACTTTTTCACATTATCAAGATGTTATCAATATGTTGAGACCACTTTGCTTACGTTCTTACAGATCCTTGACTTAAATCTTATCTGGAAAAAGTTAATAAAGGCAAGTCCTGGGAGTGAGAATGCAAACATCTTTGGTTCTGTTTTTTTTTTTTTTTTTTTTTTTTTCTGAGAGGAAGATTTTTCCATTCCTCCATTTTTCTTTGGTGATTTCGTTCTATTATCTCAGGGACATAATAATATCACCACCAAGTGCTCGGGATGCCTATGTTATGTGTTAAACTATCCTTTGAGGATGACCTGAAATAAAGATAGTGTCTCCCCTTTTCAGTTACATTAGTTAAGTTTTCCACATATGATCTTCATTGTATTGAACATATAATTATTTTATTATGGAAGATGTGAGGGTTTCACAATACTTGTCCTCTCACAGATATTATTTTTGCTGAAGTTGAGATAAGAGCTGAAAGAGGAAGGGGATTTGTTTGGTGGTGTTAACTATGTAAAAATTGCCTAATATCATATACATAGTTTCCCACCTCTGATTTGGTTTAGTAATCACAATTACATTCATTGATTTATCCCCTCATACTAGGATGGCGTTGCTTAATTATTTCCATTGGTGCTGTCTTATGAAGAGAATTAGATTGTTCCTGTCCCCCTGGGGAAAGTTCCCATAGTACTGTGGTTTTGATTGTTCTTGGAGTAGCAGAATATTTAGATGATTGTCTCAGGGATCCCTAGCTAGACTACTGTCAATCACCATTGTATATTAGTTTCTACATTTCTTGTAGAGCATAAGGGAAACAGGGGTCATGGAGTCCCCAGAAGTGATAATATAATGAACATCAAAGCAAGCAAACAAACAAACACACGCACACACAAACAAAAAAGATAGGAGACATATTTATTTCTAAGTCAATAAAGGACAAGTTACCTGGAACTTGATGAATCTCATATGTCAAATATATACTGTGATATCAACACACTCTGTGTCTCTTTATACTCAAAAAGGAATGCCCTCCAGCACTGAAGTGATTGCATTTCAGGATGTATTTTTGGACTTCTACAGACAAATAGGAGTAATTAAGAAAGATATACATTCTTTGCACATGTTTCTCAATGTGAGAAAATATCACCAGCTTCTCTCACATTGAATTGAATCATGGAAGATAACAGAACAAGACATACCTCATAGATAAATGCATAGAGCTGGAAACATTCATATTCATTCTGTGAAAACTAACCTTATCCAAAGAATGTAAATGCTATATGTTTTCCCTCCTTTTGAGGCATTATGCTGTGGATATTGCTCTATATAAATAAAACACTGATGGCCAGTGACCAGGCAGGAAGTAGGTTGCCAGGCAAGAAGTAGGTGGGACAAGGAGAATTCTGGGAAGCGGAAGGCTGAGGGGGGAGACACTACAGCCACCGCCAGGACAAGCAGCATGTAAAGACTCTGGTAAGCCACCAGCCACATGACAAGGTATAGATTTATAAAAATGGGTTAATTTAAGATAAAAGAACAGTTAACAAGAAGCCTGCCACGGCCATATAGTTTATAAGTGATATAAGCATCTGAGTGATTATTTTATAAGTGGATTGTGGGACTGTGGGGCTTGGGGAACCTGGAGAGAAACCCTCCAACAACAGCGTTAGGCTTGAAATATCAGACGAGAGTATTTCCTTTGGAATACCCATAGATGTCAAGAAATTAGTCAGTGAGTACAGGAACAGAACTGAAGGGGATGGTGGATACAACAATCTACCATAATGGGATAAAGAAGAATCAAGGTACAGGAAAGCTTAGTGGTGGGGTAAATGGGAGGCTATGTAGAGTATGGAATAGATAGTGGGATTACTAGCCCTAAGGAGAATTCAAACTGATCACATGAAACGTTATTACTATAGGTCCTCCATCCCTCCATACACACTTGTGTGTGTGTGTGTGTGTGTGTGTGTGTGTGTGTGTGTGTGTTTGTGTTTGTGTGTGTGTGTGTGTGTGTGTGTGTGTGTGTGTGTGTGTGTGTGTATTATTTAGTTGGAGTTACAATTAATGGTTAAGGGAGTTAATGGGGTCACAATTCCAATAGTATATACAAACAAACAAAATACCCATTGTCAGGAATATGGTACCATTGTCAGAACTGTTAGGCAGTGAAGAAAGACTCTCAAATCTCAATCCTTAGAGCTAGAGTTCACAAATAAGAGAGAAACAAGCATTTGTTTTTAAGAGACCCTATTACTTCCATATTTTTTTTAACTTCCATCCAATTACCTGGAAATTTCTGACATGTATCGCCATGAGGAGCAGGTATGCCAGTGCTTACATAATATTTGGGGTCATCTATCACCTCTGTTTTACAACCAATTGTTTTCCCCCTTGACTGCATTGACCCCTAATCATTTGAGGCAATGCCATTGCTCTCTATTTATTGCTAGCACTTGGCAGTAAGGCCCTGTCTTTGAAGACTCCACATACTTGAAGTATATATTACAGAAAAATTGAGCAGAACTCATCAGGAAACTTCATCTCCACTGGCTAACTTTCATTATATTAAAATGTGGTAGAGCCATTATAGGGGAGAAAAGGTGTCACCTGCCCTAGTCATCTGTGGGTCCTGTGGCTGTACAGTTTGCACTCTGGCCAACAGTGGAGGAGTGTTCCTCTTGCTCCATATCCTCTCCAACATAAGCTGCCATTGGTGTTTTTGATTTAGCTATTCTGACAGGCTTAAGATGGTATCTCAGAGTCCTTTTGATTTGCATTTCCCTGGTGACTATGCTTGTTGAGCAATTCCTTAAATGTCTTTCTGTCATTTGGGATTCTTCTATGGATAATTATCTGTTTAGATCTGTAGAGTGTGCATCTAGCCTGGGAATTGTGTTGCTTTCTTCTATGTACTCTAGTTCAATGTCATGTTGAATGTCAAAACCTCAGTGGTGGTTCAATTCGTTATTTATGCATTTCTCTGTGCTCAACCCTTCTCTTCAGTGATTTCCTAAGTATATATTTATTGTTACTTTTCATATGTACTTTAATACCTATTTATTTAATCCCAAAGGGAAGTTTATTGGCATGCTATGGAAGCCTATCATTCATGTATAGTTAAACTCAAGAGAAGAGACATATTTAGATGAAGAACAAATAAAAAGCTCATCTAACAGCTTATTTCACTACAGTGTGAGTGTCTATAAGAAGTATTTGGGTAGCACATAATTGCACATATATAACTTTTGGTCATTTCTTTTATAATGAGATTTTCTATTCATTCTTTGAGAGTTTCATATATATACAAAATTCATACTGGTCATCTCTACTACAGCTTTTCCTGCAATACCTCATGAATCTTACCCAGCCAATCTCCCTTCAAACTTCATTTTTGCTTTGTCATTGGATTTCTATTCATGTGATTTACATCCAAAGTCTGGCTGAGAATTTTTATTACAACTATCTTTTTCCTGACCAAAAAGTTTTCTGTGTTTAAAAGCAGTGGACTTGGATAACTGAACTCTATGAGAAATAGGTTATTTTCAATAAGTTACTAATTCCTAATTCATGATAGATCCTTAGAACACATATCCTGTGTTTACACATATTTATTTTTTAAGGATTATTTTCTATTTATCAGGCACTCTCCCCCCTCTTTCTCTCATGTGTGTATTTGTATATGTGTGTGTGTGTGTGTGTGAGAGAGAGAGAGAGAGAGAGAGAGAGAGAGAGAGAGAGAGACAGAGACAGAGACAGAGACAGAGACAGAGACAGAGAGAGAGAGAGAGATACACCTAGGATTAAAAACTGAATGGATGCTGATAACAAAACTGGGATATTCTATAAGATTACTTGGTGCTCTTTAACAAGAAACTATTTCCAGCCTCATCACCCAACTCTCTAAAGCACTGATTTTCACCTTGACTTGCCTTTTTTTCACATAACAGCTTTACCTTCAGACCCATTTTCTGTTCCATCTCAATAGAAAATGGAAAGAGTAATTTACAAGATGTCAGTGTTTGCAAAACAGACTTGGATGAAAAAAAATAGAAGTGATAATTTATTTCAAGTCTTATTTTACATTGTCTTGGCTACAGGCTTCATTTTCCTGAATACAGAAGGCAGAAAATGATTCTCAGAATGTAAATCATCTATCTATCTATCTATCTATCTATCTATCTATCTATCTATCTATCTATCTATCTATCTGTCTGTCTGTCTACCTGTCTATCTATCTATCCCCTATCAACATATATTTCATATATACATATGTAATTAAGACTATAAATATTAGAAAGATTTTATATTTTTATTAAATTGTAATTAACATATGGTGACTTTTTGTCAATGGCCAACTATGATCTCTTTACACACACACACACACACACACACACACACACACACACACACACACACACACATATATATATATATTATAATGATTACATGAAGCCAAAAAGGACCCTAACAAATAACATAGTAGAATGTAAGTAGTAAGAAATACAATAGGAGCCAGGCCATAGTGACACACACCTTTAATCTCAGCACTCGGGAGGCAGAGGCAGACAGGTCTCTGAGCTCAAGGCCAGCTTCTTCTACAGAGTTACTTCCAGGACAGCCAGGGCTACACAAAAAAAAAACCCTGTTTTGAGAATCAAAGAATTACAGTAGTGACACCCAACGCCAAAACTCTAGCAAAACAGTAGTAAACAATGAAAACCTAAAGCATGGTTAAATTGAACCAGTTATATTGACTACAGATGGTAATGCCTCAAAAAAAATAAACAAAACACATTCACTACAAATAACCATGTCGTTTTAGATCAGGGCTTCTGCAAAATTCTTTGCATACTAGACAGAAACAGATGACATACTGGGAAAGGACCACTTCAGTAATGCTTTCTTATTTTCTTGGCCTTCAAAAAATTCTCATACATTTCTTCCTATATTAGTTCCAACCGTCTCCACTTCTGGCCTTTGCTCCTACCTCTCTTTCTTCCCTCTTCTCAGACAAGATTGTCTTCACAGGCTAGCTGCTCATGTTTTCATTCTAACTTGTTAGCTCAGCCACCTTCAGAAGTTAGTAAGAGTAAGGCAGACAGATCATACACTTTCTTTTCTTGAGACAAGATTTCTCTTTGCAGCCCTAGCTTTCTTGGAACTCACTCTGTAAACCAAGCTGCTATTGATCTCAGACCTGCCTCTGATTTCCAACTGCTAGGATTAATGGTATTACTCTAGCGTGTTTGCTCTGCTATCATCAGAATTTAAATTAGAGTAAGGCAGGCAGAAATTTTTGTTTGACAATTGGTGGGTTGAGTTCATACTATGTATGCATTCCTCTGCACAGGCTTCTTTGACCCATGTTTAGTTAGCAGGTGATAAAGCTTCCAGTCTTTATGGGAAGCCTTCTATTATTCTGTCTTATATCTAATTAACAAGAGGCTCACAGGATATATCCAAGACCAAGATCAAATAATTTATAAAGAAATGGAGAGTGTAATATGACATGGCATATCTCAGATAGTTTAATTCAACTTTGTAATATCCAGTCTTGACATCTTATTTTTACATGATTCCTGAAAACAATTTCACTGGATATTAAAAGATGCTGTGAAAATTAACAATGTGATAGAGAAGACTCCGTACAGTAGCCACATGAGTACACTAAGAAACATCATGTGAATTTGTGGTATGGCAATAGGAAGAAGGATGGGTAGGTGTTGGGGTATTACACTCAAAGTTGGAGTGGACAGAGGCACTGCTTTTGTAATATGTTTATTTTATTACTGTTTTATCTATCTGTGTTACCCATGGATACTTGTTGCAAGGTGAGTTTATGGGAGAGAGAGAGAGAGAGAGAGAGAGAGAGAGAGAGAGAGAGAGAGAGAGAGAGAGACCAATTCTTTGGATGAGGTCTTGGCTTTATTAGGATAGGTTAGAATTAGAAAAGGTCTAGTTCAACTTTGACCAGCTTTTCTTTCTGTTCAGGATTGACCATGGCATTCATGTTTCTCCATCATTCTCTTAACTGTCTCATCAATCTGTCTCTTTCTGCTGGCATCTAGTAGGCCAAGACAATTACATACTAAAAGACCTTTTGAGGCACATAAGTGGCCAGGCTCCTGCCCTGAGGACCTCCAACTGCCACATCACAACACACTCTAACTCTCCTGATGGCTGGATCTAACCCTTGCCCCAGAGAGTACAAAGCCCAAGCTCTGGACTTGAAATCCCACCAATGTGCACATTGTAAAGCTTCACCTAGTAAGTTCCACCTCCCTCCCCAAGACACTCTATATAAACTCTGTCTTCTGCTCAGTTCTCTGCTGTTTCTTGCCCAAGCAGAGGAAGCCACTCTCTTGGTTTTCTCCAATAAAAAAACCCTTGTATGAGGTCTTTTGTGATGGGTGACTTTGTGGTATTCTTTGGCTCCTGACTTCCAGGATGCCTTTCCATCTAAGCTGTAATGCTCACACTTTTATCTTCAGATATTATTAGGGCCCTTAACTGAGAAATGGATCAAGGATAGAGCATAGATCAAAAAGGCATCTCCTCACCCTGAAACATTGTTGAGAAAATGTTTGATTGTGGTACCAACCCAAACAGAAAACCTACAGATCAGGTATTAGAACACTGAATCTCAATGATATCCTTGGTTATCAAATTAGCTACTCTGAAATTAACAAAACCTCAAATGACTGTGATCACCTGTGAGGGACTATTTCTTAATTGAACAACTTAAAGAGGGAAGACCAACTTCTAGTACTCAGGATCTTTGAGATGGAAAGATAAGCATTTAATCAAAATCTTTGAGGTAGAAATATTTACTTCTAATTTGGACTACACCATCTCCTGGAAGTTTATGTAAAGGACATGAGAAAAGGAAGCTTGTTCTATTTTTGCCCATTTTTCTCTCCTTTGCAAGTTCACTCCTTCACTTGCATTAGAGTCTAATTAATTGGGATTCTGGCATATACTGAAGACAAGCTGAGATATCCTGCATTGTGAATGGAATAACAACTGGACTCTTGGAACTTTTTTTTCAGAGTTAAAAGCCCAAGAGATCAGAGCAATAGCTAAGAGCTGATACTAAAAACCTTTCTTACCCTTAGCTACCATTGTTGTCCTTCCCCTCTGAAAAAGACCTGCTTCCTGTGTATCTGTCTTTTCAATTTTTTTAATTTTTAATTTTTTTTGGTTGTTAGAGACAGGGTTTCTCTTTGTAGCTTTGTGCCTTTTCCTGGAACTCACTTGGTAGCCCAGGCTGGCCTCAAACTCACAGAGATCCTCCTGGCTCTGCCTCCCGAGGGCTGGGATTAAAGGTCTGTCTTTTTATTGACTTTCTGTTCTGCCTTTTCATTGGTTGTAAACCGAACCACAAACTTTCATTCATAAACAGCAATCATTGTATTAGCTTGACCATTGTAAGCCATTCTATTAAATTATTTCCCTATATAGCGATATCAGTACATAGATATAGATATAGAGAGATATCTATCAACCTATATATCCATATATCTTTATATCCCTATGTCCTATCTATCCATCATCTATCATCTATCTATCTAATCTATCTATATCTAGGGAAATAGAAAGAGAGAAAAAGAGAGAGATCCATTCTGTACATTCTGATAATGTAGAAAATCCTGACTAATATGCTGTAGAACTCAGGATGGTCCTGATTGTCGAACCAGACAAAAGTCTTTTCTCACTTATGTGGTGAAATTGTCTGAAATCTAGGAAGCAAAGCTTCCCTGAAGATCATAGGACAGAACTAATTTAATTAATTATTAAATTAATTAAATAATTAATTCCTATGGGCACAAAATTAGCCATAGAAGTCAGGCAGTGTTGGCATACATCTTTAATTCTAGCACTTTGGCAGCAGAGGCAGAGATCCACCTGGATTTCTGTGAGTTCAAGGCCACAGTGGGCTTCGAGATTAATCCAGTCAAAAGAGAAACGGGTAGGAAGTGGTTGCACATACCTTTAATCCTAGCACTTGAGATCTCATGCCTTTGCTACCAGTATTTGGGAAGCACACATGCCATTCATCCCAGTGCTAGGGAGGCTGAGACAGAAAGTGATATGGCTGGGTAAAGAAAGGCATATAAAATGGGAGGAGACAGGAACTCAGGCCCTTTTGGTTGAGGACTCAGGAGCATTCAGTCTGAGGATTTGTGGAGACAGGCACTCTTATCAACTGAGGAGTTAGTGAGGTAAGAGGTGTTGGCTGAGGCTTGCTCTGCTTTTTTGATCTTTCAGCTTTCACCCTGATATCTGGCTCCTGGCTTTTATTAAGATCAATTAGGATTTATGCAATACTCTTAGAATGAACAGTTATATTTTCTCTTTGGATTATAAATAAGCCTTGCAAATATCACGCATAGCAACTAAAACAATTTACATTGAAGGATATTCCACTCAAAGTAAAAACCACAAAGAAAGTACTGCATCAAACAAAACATCAAATGTGCAAAATACCATGTGGTCATCTCTAGAAACTATACACAGAGAGACCAATGAAATAACACTGAAGGTTGTACTTATTTAACATGTTGGTTTATATGTATATGTAATAACAATTATTGTTTAAGACTAGGCTGTGGATTTGTGACTGAATAGTGAGGATGCAGAATATTGAAAGTGTAGTCAGGAGATAGATGGGGGAAAGGAATCTAGGACACAACTGAATCCAATATTGCCCATACAGCAAAACTCGATAAATGTCTCCATTCTCTTAGAATGAACACTTTTATTTTCTCTTTGGCCTATGAGCAAGCTTTGACAATGTGAGAGCTTAATAACTAATACAGTTTACATTAGTGGATATTCCACACAAAGCAAAAATGGCAATGGTTGTCATGCATCAAATGAAATATCAAAAGGTGAAAACATCACTTGGTCATCCATGGAAAATTATAAAGAAATAAAAATGAATGACTCAGAGGGCCTTAGTCATTAATTTGTGAATTTATGTGTATATGTAACAACAATGAATAATGAAGAGAAGGCTGTGGATTTGGGGGTGAACAGTGGGGTTGGGGGTAATGAAAGTGCAGTCAGGAGGAGAAGGAGGGAGAGATGACATATTTATACTTTATTTTAAACATTTAAAAGAGAAAGCCATCAGTTACTGGATATAGGTTCTATGATAACAATTAGGTTAGTCAATAATCTGATTACAGAAGAAGGCCAGTTCAAGTACCCTCTTCACTGTTCCTAGGAGTCTTAGCTGGGGAAATATGGTGATATTTTATTTGTACTAAAATGTAATTTTATTTGTATATTTATAAATAAGTTGCCTGGAGATCAGAGCTAAAAGCAAGCCATTTAGCAGAATTCCGGTGGTGGTGGCACATGTCCTAAATCCAATCACACCCCAGGCAGAGTCTCTGTGTTCAAGGACACAGCCAGCATGGTGACACATGCCTTTAACCTCATTACCAACCATAGAGACCTGGAGGTCTGTATAGACAGTCAGTGACGAGGAAGTCATGTGGTTGGGTTTAGAGTCAATGAGAAGGCAGAAAAGAAAGGCAATTAAAAAGAGAAGTTAAATATTAGAAGTTCTCTCTCAGGAGAAGGATAGCAGTGAGTGGTAAGCTAAAGGCTATTCATTAGTCCTCTGATCTCTAGGGCTTTTAACACTGTATTTGGCTCTGTTTTTCTTATTTAATAAGACTATTTAGAATTTTATCTACAGGGCAATCCTTGTGAAATCCTGGGTATTTTCCTATCACCAGGTTTCTCCCTTGGCCATAAAGGCCCTCTCTATCAAGATATCTCTTTCATTGCTATCCCTCTCTATCCCTCCCTAACTTGTCCATTTGAACCCTCATGTTCTCCACCTGCTTCCCCTCCCTTCTACATCCTCACACCCCAGTTTACCCAGGAGATCTTAACTATTTCCCATTCCTGGGACCCTCCATATGTGTCCCTCATATAGTCCTCCTTTTTATCTAGCTTCTGTAGGGTTGTGGATTTTATGTTGATTATCCTTTGCTTTGAATCTAATATCCACATAGGAGTGAGTACATAACATGCTTGTCTTTCTGGGTCTGGATCAGCTCACTCAGGATGATTTTTTCTAGTTCCATCCATTTGCCTGCAATTTTTTTTACTGTGGAGTAATACTCCATTGTGTAAATGTACCACATTTTCTTTATCCATTCTTTGGTTGAAGGGCCTTTAGATGACAATTGTGAGTCTTGTTCTGTTTGTGGGGCTCCTGGCAGAGGGACCAGGACTTTTACCAGGTACATAGACTGACTTTTTGGAGCCCATCCTCTATGGAGTGATACCTTGCTCAGCCTTGAATCAGGTGTGTGGGGCTAGGCACTGCCTCAACTTGGTATGCCAGAATTTGTTGACTGCCCATGGGAGGCCTTACCCACTCTGAGGAGTGGAAGGGGTGTGGTATAGGGGAGGATGTGGGGGGTGGAAGAAGGGGATAGGGAAGGAATTGGGAAAGAATGTAAGATGAAAAAATTAAAAATTAAAAGAAAACATCAATCCAAAAGAGAGGGGAAATTCACATTAGAATAAAGTGAAATTACAAAGCAAACAAAACAAAAGATTGTTTTGATCTTACAAAAAAGTGACAAGAAAAAATTACAAAACCTCCAAAAATTTACCTTTAAATGTAAAAAAGTGCTGTTTCTCATACTCTGTACAAAACTAGTCTAATTCCCTCCAGTGCACTGTCTGTTTAAGATAAGAAGCTTCAGCTGAGCACCTTAAAACCTTTTACAAGAATGAAAAAAAATGTCTATATCTCAAAGAAAATAAATAGATATAATTAATGTAAAATGCACTTCTCCAGAGAGACCATTGGCTATTAGTGGTCATTGTGAGAGTGTCAGTCCTTTTCTTCAAAGCAGTACCACTGATGAGTTGTCCATGCTCCACCAAATAACCTTCTTCCTGTGCTCAGTCAGGTAGCTTTGACTAAACTCAATGGACCACACACCAAAATAAAACCATGTCAGGGGAGGCTTTTTGAGAAAAAAAGATTTTGAATGGTGCCGGAGTGGAGTTCAAAATAGGAGAATGTGGAACAATGAGCAAATGCCTCATATCGATGTATGAAATGGTGAAAAAAACATTCAAACCTCCTCAACAATATATATTTACCATATCTCACCAGCAACAAATAGCATGCATAGAGGTGGTTCTATAATTTCCCTACTGAAGCCGAGTCTGTGGAGTTTTGTCCACCTTTTACCTGTGCAGTATGAAACATTTTCTCATGGTGAATTTTGATATTATCTTCCATTAGAACTCAATGATACCCACCCAATGTGTAATACAACATTAGCCTGTGATATGTAAACAGAATTAATCCCCAATGAATATGTGGAAAGGTTTTGTAACATCTGTTTGACATTGAAAAAAACAATGTCATACATCACAACAGTGTTATAGAAAAGAACAAATGCAGAGACCATGACAGAAGCAGTATTTTTTATTATGACATAGCCATTCCTCTAAATTCTAACAAAACACTTTTAATGAGATCATAGTTTACATAAGTTTCAGGTAACATATTTAATGTAAAATTAAAAAATAAATGTCCCCTGATGAGAAAAAATGCAACCTGTCCCTTTTGTCTATTATGTACAGCACAGCACTTAAAATTTTAGCTAACACAGTCAGACAAGTAAAGTAAATACAGTGTGTGCATATTTGGAAAAAAGAGACAGGTTGTCAAAAATACAGTAACCAAAAGCTAACAAAGGAATAAAAGTTTAATTTCAGACAAACATTATTTTTTCACAAGTTTTGTCTGAATGGATAGACGATGCAGAGCTGGGAGGATGTATGAATATGGTCAAAATACATTGTAGACATTCAAGATCTGGATAGGTATTCTAACTTCCTGAATTTTGTGGACATATAGAGCCTTGAGGTCTGGCTAATGTCAGTGTGCCATGCTTGTTATTTACATGTGTTTGAAAATAACAGGGGTGGTAACATGCTATACTTCAATGTCATGGCAACGATATCCCTCCTCTTTATTTCCCACCATCATCATTTCTTTCAAGGCAAATATGAAGTTTTCCTAAAGAATCCTCAGACCATTCTAGTAGTGAACAATGAAAATACTTTTCAGAGAGAGAGAGAGAGAGACAGAGACAGACAGACAGACAGACAGAGTTTGGAGCATCATTTTCACCTCACTCAATTCAATCTTGGTATCTGGCTTTTCCAATTATTTTTGTTGTTTGGACTGAGTTCTAATTCTCAGCGGTAAAGGAAAAAACTGCGAACAACATTGACTCTGGCAATGTAAAGGAAAATGTTATTTGAAAGTGAGGGAAAGCAAGGGCCCATGGCACATGGAAATAAGAAGAATGGAGGAACTAGTAAGCAATTCTCCACAAGGAGATGTGGAGAAAAGTGTACAATTCATCCTGAAAGTGCTCTTGAATGAAGTCTCCAGGATTCCATACACCCAGAACACATTTGCTTCCTGGACCCTCAAAGAGTAAAGTTTCTTAATGTACATCAGTTTTCTTAACAATTCTTCCTTTCTTCTATGAGACAAGCAGATTTATTTTCCTTGGTCTGCTCAAGTGTGGAACCTAGTGCACTTTTTTTGTTTATCTTCTGGTTGTATCTTGTTCCATTTTCTTCCTGTGCCAAGCTACCAACAGCAGAATCACTAGAGTCACTAGAACCAAGGCAGCCATGATCATTCGGATGAGATTTTCAACTGTGTGACTTTCATGCTGTGAGGCTGTGGGTTCTGCATAAAGAAGTCAAAGTTGTCAGATCCAATCAAAGTCTTCTGATAATAAATGATTGCACACCCAGTCTCGTATCTTCTCCTTGACAGAACTAGACCTTTTGTGTCTTTCTCTTCATCTAGAATTCTCCATCTCACCTGATTCTCATATGGTCATGTTTTTCATGTTCTAATGGTCTTAGCTTCCCCAGTGAATCAAATAATTTGTGTAGACTATATAAAGTGGTTAAGAGAGCTGAATAATTTTTATTTTACTATAAATGCATATCATTCTCATGGCATCTCATCTTGCAGATCCAGCAAAAACATTTCCTGCTCCTTGTAGATGGGGATTAAGTCAGCTTTCCCCAATTTCCCAACTTCACAGGAAGCTTTACTAACCCATTATGATCTCGCACATGCTGTACCTACATCCCATGAGAGCTCTACTTACCATTCTCAGTGTGGATGAGAGACTGGTCCTTGGAATCTGCCAGAGATAGATGGAGAGATGAGATTTGAACTTCAAGCACTTGACTATAGCCTGTTGGTTTCTACCTCAGTCTGGACATTAAGTACTTCAACTGGATATCACTTTGTTTCAGACCACATTTTGTGCCTCTGGATTCTTGTTTGTCTGTCAAGATCACAGCTCAGGTACATCCAGCCTCAACAAATCATATTATTGAATACAAGAAAGTATTGAGATTCTGAGGAAATAAAACTTCCTGATTGAGTCTGTGCACCATTTTTACCACAGGCCTTTGTTGACCAGCTGTTATCATGAGACTGTGCCCTTTATCTCAGGAAATATAAGCAAGAGGAGAATGAAGGACTGAGGATGTCATTGGAGACTGTTCTCATTGGGTGTTGCCAACTAAATACAAGCTAGAGTCATCTGGGAAGAGAAAACTTAAATTGGACATATGCCTCCATCATATGGTCCTGTAGACAAGTCTGTGGAGGAATTTTATTGATTGCCTGATAGTTAATGTGGGCTATCTAAGCCCACTGTGAGTGGTTCTAACTCTGGGTAGTTGGACCTTGATGATATAAGAAAATAGTCTGAGCAAACCACTGGAGAGTAAACCTGTAAGCCATGCTCCACTATGGCCTCTGCTTCAGTTCCTGCCTTAAGTGCCTACATCTAAATGTCTTCATGATGGACTCTAAAATATAAGAAGAAATAAAACCTTTCTTCCACATGTTGCTTTAGATCATGGGGTTGTATCACAAAAATAGAAACCAAAGCAGTACAGAGACAATGTCTGACCACTTCATACACTGTCTGTTCTCAAGCCCTCCTGCTTCTGCTAAATTCCAATGAGTCACCGAGGGGAGTAATTGCATCAGGGGATGCTTAAGGCTGGTGCTCTATGAGGTGTGAAAGTCTTTGGGACTTTTGAGTTTCATTATTTTACTTTGAAGTTAGAACACTTCTCAGAGCAGATCCCTGGGTGACACTCTGTATTAAGAAAGGTAGTGTCAGGGGTTCTTACCTGAGACCAAGAGGTAAAGGGAGTCACTTGATTTTGACCACACATGGGGTTGGTTCCTAAAATATCCATAACAACTGTATGTACCATTGTGGATGGTGGTCACAGGGTCCAGAACAAAATGAGCCTGAAAATTCTAATTGGCACTTTGCTGTGAGTCCAGGGTCTGTTGGAGGTGGTGTTTTCCTTCCTGGATCAGAATGAATCCGCCAAATCCCAGTGATGAATTACACTGCATGGTTATGGTCTCACCTGAGGTTACAACAGGACTGGGCCAGACAGACAGGCTTGGTTTATCATAGGCTCCTAGGATACAAGGGGAAGTGAAACGAATTTAAGCTTCCCACATTGTACTGCAGGGTTGGGCTCTGAGAAAAGTACCCTGGAGACCTGAACTCCTTCTGAGTGGAGAGCATGTGCTGGGAACCCTGACTCTTCACTCACCTGTTAGCACCAGTTCCAGGGTGTCACTGTGCTCTGACCAGCCAGCAGGGCTCTTATAGTAACACTTATATATCCCTGCAAAGTAAACTGTCATGTGTTGGAAGTAGAACTTAGCCTTGTCCAAGCTTTCCAGAGGGTATTGTCTGTCCCAAGGATCCGTGCTTCCCTCTTTAAGTAAATGGTACTCCTTGGCCTCCCAGGACCCCTGACACCAAATAGTAACAGGTGCATCTGAGGCAATCACAGAGTGTGGCTCAGCCCAGATTTTGGGCTTTGTGAGGGTTCCTGCAAGGAAATCAAAGGTTGAGTCCTGGTACAATTCTCCCTCAGACACCAAATCTTAGTAGGGTACTAATGGGCATAACAACATTATCCATAAACTTTACAGATCCCACATTGTGAAGAGATGAACAAGAGGAGAGCAAATGATGTCTGGTATCCAGAGTGAAGGATAAAATCTTGAGATGGTTGGAAACACTCACCTGCCAGGACTGCAGTCTTCTGTCCCACACTCAGTCCTGAAAGAAAATTCACTCTGAGAGATTTTTTCAGTCTGAGAGACGGGGTCAATATCATGGAGTTTCCAGATTCAATAAGACCTGTGTTGGAATAGGGTTTCTTACAGACTTGAGTGTCCACTCTCCCTCTTCATATCTTACCAAGACACAACAGCATTCTGAGCATGGGGACCATGGTGAGTCGTTGTATTTTTCTTGTTTGTGCTCCTGGGGCAGCTTGAACATGTTCTGCAGACACATCAGACAGGCTGTTTTCAGCATGGAGGCAGGTCCTTCCTGTCAGGGGTTTGCCACATCAGTACTATCACCAGCTCACCACAAGAGGAACTTCTTTTTGTTCTTCAGTGCAGGACTTTTGCCAAGTACTCGGCAAAAAGTACTTGGCAAAAGTCCTGCACTGAGGAAAAGTACTTGCACTGAGGAAAATCTTTAAGAAAAAAATGTTTTTTCCTCTATTCATCACAGCTTTCTGCCTGTCCTGTGTGTTTTCCAAGCCAAAAAAATAAGCATTCACTTGTTACAGCATGTCATTTCACAAGGAGAAACAATTGCAGACCCCAAATATGCAAAAGTAGTATTAGTCAAAATCAGCAGTATGGTCTAAGAAAAGATTCATTTATGCTGTTACAAGGAGAGGCCATAATCTCAAGGTAGGTCCATAGACTCAAGTCAAATATTTCCGAATGGCTCAGGTCAGACTCTGCTCTCTTTCCTTCCTAAGCTCCAATGGTCTTCTGCAACTTTAGTCACAATGTCTTAATTCACAGCACCCAAGTACCAACATTTTCTAATTCTGTTCCCTCTTACTGGTTTCTGTGAGATTGACCCTTTGCCTACTTGTTTGCATTCTCAAAAAGTTACTCTTATGTTGAGACCATCAGGCTTAAGTTCTCCTCTGATAAGATAAAAAGGTAGATTATTGAATCAATTACAAAAAGGAACTACTTGTTTTAAATTAAATTAAATAAGTAATGACCTTTTTTTTGTCTGAAATTGTCAAATGTTAATGGACTGGACATTGTTAATTTATATAATGGAGTTTTTGTCTGAATCTGTCAAATGTTAATAGACTAGACATTGTTAATACAGTTCTTGACTGTATATATTGTATAAACATTGTTTTATTAGTTATAAGCTTCCTTTATTATTTAGACAAAAAAGGGAAATGTGGTGATATTGTGTTCCTCCAAATATATTGTACACCCTAATAAACTTATCTTGGTTCAGAGAACAGAACAGCCACAAGACAGACATAGAGGCCAGAAAATGATGGCATACACACCTTTAATCCTAAAAATCTGGAGATCCATCCAGATTTCTAAGAGTTCAGTCCCACTGGAAACAGCCAGTCATGGTTACACATGCCTTTAAACTCAGGAAGTGATGGCAGGAATTAGAAAGGTATATAAAGCATGAGGACCAGGAACTAGATAAAGGCTTGTTAAGCTTTTAGGCTTTTAGCAGCAGTTCAGCTGAGACCCATTCAGATGAGTACTGAGAGGCTTTTCAGTCTGAGAAAACAAGACCAGCTAAGGAATTTGTGAGGTGAGGTTGGCTGTGGCTTCTTCTGTTTCTCTGATCTTTCAGCATTCATCACAATACCTGGCTCTGGGTTTATTTTATTTTTATTAATAAGACCTTCTAAGATTTGTGCTACACTCCTCCAAGATCCTTAACTTAAGTACTATCTGGTACCAGAAGTAATAATTTCAGGTTCTAGGCATAAGCATGTAGGCACCTTTGGCTTTATTATTCTGCTTGGAAAAGGAATTTTCCACATCCCAATTAAACTTTGGTGACTGGTTGCTTTCATCCCAGGGACATAATATCTACAAGTGCTGGGAATGCCTGCAAGTTGTGGTAATCTATCCCCTGAGGATGACATGAAATACAGATAGGGTTTCCTATTTCAATTACAGTGGCTGCGATGTCTGCCTATGTTTTTCACAGGACTAGTCATAAAATTTATTAGGGATGATGGAAGGGTTTTGCAATACTTTGGCCCATGCTGGTATTATTCCTTGCTAAAGAAGAAAGATGGAATAGAAAGAGGTACAGGTTTTGTTTGGTGGTATAGCTATATAAAATTTCCCTGACTTCATTAAGGAGCCACTTATCAATGCTTTGGTTTAGTAATCAAAATTAAAGTCACTGGTTCACCACATCATACTTGGGTGGCATTGCATTTTTTTCTGTCAATGGTGCTTTATGTAATGTATGACATGGTTTGTTCATGTTACTCCAGTTAAAGTTCCCATAATACTGCACCTTTAACACTGTACTCCACTCCTCTTGGACTAGAGGAGTGTCTCCAAGATGGGCTGAGAAAACCCTAGTTAAACTATCACCAATCACTATTCTCCATTAACCTTTATAATACCTGGAAGACATAAGTAGCTCTTGAGTGTCCAGAAGAGATAACATTTGTAGTTCATCATATCATATAATTATCATTAGATAAATCACAGGAGATATGTTTTGTTTTAAGACAATAAGGAACACAGTAGCCAGAACTTTCAATATCATGAGGAATGTTAAATTTCAAACAGCTGCTATGTTCCCAACACACACCGTGTAAGCCTATTCTCAGTAAGTCATGTCTCCCAGCAATGAAGTTGGGCACTTAGTATATTTCAGAAGGTAGGATTAGGCTTCAGCATACCAACAGGATAAACTCTACAAGGAATATATTCTTTGCACATCTTTCACATTGCTGACCCCCAATCACCAGATATTTGTGGTGGGATGTTGTTTTGTAGGCTGTGCATATGTATTGCTCTGATTGGTTGATAAATAAAACTCTGATTGCCTAGTAGCTAGGAAGGAATTATAGGTAGGCAAGCAGATAAGGAGAATTCTGGAAAGAGGAAGGACAGAGTTGAGATTCACCAGCCAGACACAGAGGAAGAAAGATGACAAGGCAGAACTGAGAAAAGGCACCAAGCCACATGGCTAAACATACTAAAATATGGTTTAATTTAAGTGTAAGTACTAGTCAGTAATAAGCCTAAGCTAATGGCCAAGCAGTTATAATTAATATAATCCTCTGTGTATTTACTTGGGGGGCATGAGTGGGAGAGATTTGTCCTGATTGCTGGCCAGCTGGGACACAGGAAAACTTCCAACTACATTTGGCTGCCCAATGTACAGCAAGAGTTTCCACATAAAACCACAGAAAGTTATAAAAAGAAAATTCTAAAAAGGAGCAAAAAAGAAGCTGTCTAGTTTTGTCTCTTATGTGAGCCATGAGTTATGGTATGCCATGTTTGCTGTGGCATGTGGGCTTGAGTGCAGCACTGTGGATTCCTGCCACTGTATACAGAGGCATCTCCAAGCTGCACAGCAGCATGGTTCATAGTGGATATAGCTTTTGCTAGTACAGACAAAAAATGGTTTCTGGACTACACACTGCTTTGATGAAGGCCTAGACCCACTGCTTCCAAGAGTTAGTGGTGCACCTGGCTCCCAGAGCTGGTGGTAAATGTACCACCACCATATTGGGAAGCTGAAATGGGCAGAGTCAGCAGCCAAGGCTTCAGCTTCAGTACTAGCCACTACAGTTTAAAGCAATAGATTCACAATAAGGCAGATTCAGATGGAATGAGACTTTAAATGGTTTACAGTCTGTGTAAAAATGTATGTAGGCTTGGAAGAGAGAAGAAAATGAATATAGAGAGTTATGTAATGAAATAGTTTAAAAAAATAAAGTCTTTAAAGAGACAGTAAAGGTAATGTAAAATTAAGCCAGATAAAGATGGATATTACACAGAGTTTCTGGATTATGTTGTCTTTGGGATTTTTAACTGCAGAAAGACATTTGATTATAAAGGCTACTAATATATATATATATATATATATATATATATATATATATATATATATATATATTATCAAAATTTGTGTCTAAGTATATGTTGTTTTGGAAAAGAGGTTGTGCTCCTGTTTCCATAGTAGATGAGAACTGATGGATCACTTCCAAGCTAATCTAGTTTGATCAAGGAAGAGCCCCTGTGAGGTCTCCAGGTGATCCAACATGCAAAATCTGCTTCAAGGCAACTGACTCAGATAATGCAGCATCACAGACTACTCCAGTCAGGACTTGACAATAATTCTTATTTTTCTCAGGATCCCCATAAGATTACTAGTGCCCACAACCAGCAGAAAGTAGTATGAGAAGCATTGTTCAAATTCCCAAAATATTTTTTATAAATGTTTATTTTTATTTAACGGGGTTGATTATAAATGCAATCTCTTACTAAAAAAGAAAAGGGGATATTGTAGATATGATAGGATAAAGAGTAACAACTTGTTTAAAATGTTTTACATTGCTAGGGATTTTAATTTATTGATACAAATTTAAAGTTAATTTTGTTATATTCTATGTATATCTCTACTCTTGCTTAAGGTTAATGATTCCACAGCTCATTTGAAATTGTAATGTATAATTAAGAAATACAGATTAATAATTAGTCATCCATGATAATCAAACTTATAGTCATGTTAGTTTTTTCGGTACATAAAGGTGTATTTCAATTAGGTAGGAGATCTTCAAACACTTCAAAGACCTACAGAATATGACATTTAAAATGTTTTAAGAACTTTGAGTCTGGACATTGAGACATGCCTGCTTCTGGCCGCGCCATTCTATTTCAGAGACATTGAAGAAGCTCGTTATGGGTTTGCTTTCTTTGTGGCAAATGTTAGCCACTGGGTAAAAAAGTGTCCTTGCATTGACTGCTTGACAGTATGTTGTATAAAGTAGACATGCAGGACCCATAGGAAGGTGACCACTGAAATCTGCAAGATGAGCTGGTTCTTCATGTTCTTGCCAAATATTCTACAGGACACAGGGGGAAGCGACTAAAAAACTCTAGGCCTAATGGCTGAAGATGAATGCCCCAATGCTTCAGAGGATATTTGAGTGACTGTCCAGGCGAGCAACTGTCTCTGTCATACCAGAATTTTGGATGTTGCTTCCAAATTCCAATGTTCTTCCTGTTTACTAAGGTAATATATCCTTCTGAGGTCTTTGATGTATTTGAAAACTAGAATGTTATAATTTTCCTTGGTTATGATAAAAGATAAATAGATATGAAACTTTAGACTCACAAATATAGGATAGATGATAGAATATTTTCTTTAATTTTGCCAAATACAAATAGACTCAATATTGTAACTGTAATTCTTGCTTGATAATTGTTTTGCTATATGTAATTTTACTATGTTAACATTACAACCTTCCTTTTTGATTAGACAGAAAAGAGGAAGTGCTGTGGGATGTCATTCTGTATGCTGTGAATATGTGTTGCTCTGATTGGTTAATAAATAAAATGCTGATTGGCCAGTAGCTAGGCAGGAATTATAGGTGGGGAAACAAATGAGGAGGATTCTGGAAAGCGGAATGCTGAGTCAGGAGTCACCAGCCAGACACAGAAGATGCAAGATGACAAGGCAGAATTAAAAAAATGTACCAAGCCACATGGCTAAACATAGATAAAAATTATGGGTAAATTTAAGAGTCAGAGCTAGTCATTAATAAGCCTGAACTAATGGCCAAGCAGTTACAATTAGTATAAACTTCTGTGTGTTGACTTGTGGGGTGGGATTGGGAGAGATTTGTCCCAATGACCAGCTGACAGGGACACAGGAAAACTTCCAAGTACAGCTCCTCTCACATTAATTCCATCATGGAAGTGTGAGTAAAAAGACATACCTCACAAATAAATGGTTAGATCTGGAAACACACATTTTGAGTGAACTTACCTCCTTGATCCAGATGTAGAAGCACCATATGTTTTATTTTAATCAGGAGTTATCCTTGAAACTTCAGGTGTGTGTGTGTGTGTGTGTGTGTGTGTGTGTGTGTGTGTGTGTGTGTGTGTGTGTGTTTCATTTGCTATACCCATAGATGCCAGGAAATTAGTCAGTTGCCATTAGAATAGGACTTAAAAGGATGGTGAATGTTACAACCTTCTATAATGGAATAAAGAACAATCAAGGTACAGGAAGATTTTAATGGTAGGGTGGATGTGTGTGGTTTGTTCATTTTCCTCTATTGACTCTTTGCTTTTTGGTGGTCCTATCACCAAGCTTCCAAATAAATCCACACAGATTCTTATTTTTACTAATAAATACCCAACTTTAACTTGGCTAATTTCTATCTTTCTTTTGTTTTTGTTTGTTTGTTTGTTTGTTTGTTTTTTGGTTGTTGTTTTTTTTTTTTGGTTTTTCGAGACAGGGTTTCTCTGTGTAGCTTTGCACCTTTCCTGGAACTTGCTTTGGAGACCAGGCTGGCCTCGAGCACAAAAATCTGCCTGCCTCTGCCTCCCAAGTGCTGGGATTAAAGGCGTGCCTCACCACTGCCCGGTTACTTGGCTAATTTCTATCTAACTTTTGTTCACTTGAATTATCCCATCTATTTGCCTCTGGGCTTTCTCTGTTTCTTACTTCTGTAATCTTACTTTCACTCTTACTCTGTAATTGGGTGTGTGACTGGGTGACTGGCTCAGTCTTTTCTTGCTTTTTATCCTCTTCTCCCAGATTACTCCTTCTATTTATTCTTGCTGCCTGCTAGCCCAGCCTATCTTTTCTCCTGTCTTGTTATAGGTCATTCAGCACTTTTAGTGCAATCATGTGTTTTACACAGGCAAAGTGACAGAGCTTCAGTGTTAAAGAAGTGGCACAAAACAATGCAATGCATCTTTGCACCATTAAATGAATGTTCCACAGCATAAACAAACTTACATCTTAAAACAATATTCTGCAGTAGATGTGAGGATAGGAGAGAGCATTGAATAGACAGAGGGATAACTAACCTTGAATAAATTTAAAATGATAATATGGAAAATTACTCCTCCTTGAATATATACATGGATGTATATTGAGAGATTGGTTGGAGTTCCTTTAGATTGGGATAATAATTCCCCTAGTAGAGACAACATGGTTAGAATGAAAATTCCCAGTGTTGGGCACAGCTGACCTTCCTCTGAGTTATTAGACAGTGGGGTACAAATGACCCCTAAATATTTCATGTTATTCCAATACATTGGTTTCTTTCCACAACTTGTCAGTAAGGCCCTTTCATTGAAGACTCTACATCCTTGAGTCATAGAACATGGAGAAATTGCGCATAGGTCATATGGAAATTAAATTTCTACTGGCTAGCATTTATTGTATTAGAACTTGGTATGACAAGGATGGAGGAGAAAAGGAAATCACTTACCTTATCTACCTGTGTGATAAAGATAGGCTGGCTGGAAAGACATGCCCACTGGCACTTTATGGAACAAATAATGTGACTGTGCCCAACCATGTTATCATTAGCAGTAAGGTTCATTCCACAAGTTAAGTCCATACTTGACGCTAGTATTTGGGCCAATCATTTATGGGTAGACATATCATGCTCCACAGAGGTGAACCTAGTACCACACCTCTATTAAATCATCACAGTAGTAAAGTAACACCCAGTGATTTATCATTGCACCCATAAATTAGTCACCGTAGATTAGTCTCTCAACCTTCATCAGATGAGGTCCGTCTGCAGTAGATGACGTTGAGCAAGGATTTCCAAAAGTGATCAAACCTGTGAACCATAAGACACTGTGGAATGCTCAGGCATAAATGGGACATTGGTATCACAGCCCCTCCTACCATGAATCAGAGATCATTGCAGACAGACATAAGGGATTTGTTGTAAGTCACAGAGGTTCTGGATGACCCTGAAACAACAAGTATGCACTGGCACAGCTGTCCCTTATTGACATACATCTCAGAAATTGGCAGTAACTAGTGGAAGTATAAAAACAATACTCTGTGAGATAACTCATTCTCCTTAAAACAATTGCTATGTTTTATCTCTTACTTATGGATAGTAGGTCTGAGGATTTTTATTTGAGAATATCCTCAAGGAACAGAACTGGCCCAAAAAGTGAAATAGGGAGAAGAAGGAAAGTAATATAGAGGGATTGAAAAAGGAAAGAGTACAATAAAGATGCTTGAAAGGGCAAAAGGAAGCATATTGTGTTATAACATTACTTGAAATACATATAACACACATTAACACCAGCTTATGCACCATGGATGAATAACCTTCCCCCCAAAGCCTTAAATTATGTAAGAAAAAGAATTCCATAGGAAACCTCCCTTCAAGTTATTCATTAAGATCTACAGAAGGCCGGGCAGTGGTGGTGCACGCCTTTAATCCCAGCACTTGGGAGGCAGAGAAGGGCAGATCTTTGTGAGTTCGAGGCCAGCCTGGTCTACAGAGTGAGATCCAGGAAAGGCGCAAAGCTACACAGAGAAACCCTGTCTCAAAAAACCAAATAAACAATCAATAAAAGATCTCCACAACACTTCCCAAACCAGGCAGGTTATTGATATTTTCCTTGGTTTTGTGATAGGACTTGAAGGTAAGACCTTATTGAATGCAGCACACATTTAGCAGTGTTGTCCTTCTATGCAATTATTGATGACTGATTCCTTGACTACTTCATTAATTTGGAATGCTTCTGACTTCTCAATTTTTAACCTGGCACTGGCCCTTGGTAATCAGTCATTTATTTTTGCCCAGATTTAATTCCTTATTAATGCAATCCTAATTATGTAGCCCTTTCTGTTTGATGGTTCCTTAAATATATATTTATTGTATGTTTTATAATATATATATATATATATATATATTGTATATTTTATATGTACTTTAAACCCATTTGCTTAATCTCAAAGGGAATTGTTTTGTCTGTGTTGAAGAATGTCCTTCATAGCATATTTCACTGCAGTTTGGGTGTCTCAAAAGTATTTTGGAGGCCCAGAATTACATGCATATAAGTTTTTTTATCATTCCTTTAAAATATTATTTTTGTTTATTCTTTGAAAGTTTAATACATACACAAAATCCATATTGATCATCTCCAACACAACTTTCTTCCATAATATCTAGTGAAAATTTCCCAGACATTTTCCCTTCCAACTTCACTGCTGTTTAACCATTAAAATTTCTATTTGTTTTGATTCAAGTTCTAAGTCAGGTTGAGCACTTTTCTTATAACTACCATCTTCCTGGCCAGCCATTTTGTGTTTAAAAGCATTTGGATTGAATGATCAAATTCTATTTGAAATGGGTTATTTTTAATTACTTTCTATGTTCTAGTCCTAGGTCATGTTACATCCTTAAGAATACATTCCTCAGTTTATATATCTCTTTTAAGATTTATTTTATTTTTAACATGCAAACACTATCTTTCTATCATCTCTCTGTGTCTCCATTTCTTTCTTTCTCTCTCTCTCTCTCTCTCTCTCTCTCTCTCTCTCTCGATCCATGTGCGTGTGTGTGTGTGTGTGTGTGTGTGTGTGTGTGTGTGTTGCTGGAGAGCTTCTCTCCAGGTTCCATTAAGCCCCGCAGTCCTACAATCCACATATAAAATAATCACTCAGACATTTATATTACTTATAAACTGTATGGCTGTGACAGGCTTCTTGCTAATCGTTCTTATATCTTAAATTAACCCATTTCTATAAATCTATACCTAGCCACATGGCTGGTGGCTTACTGGCGTCTTTACATGTTGCTTGTCCTGGCAGTGGCTGTAGTGTCTCTCTCCTCAGCCTTTTGCTTCCCCGAATTCTCCTCTCTACTTGTTCCAACTACTTCCTGCCTGGCCACCTACTTCCTGCCTGGTCACTGGCCATCAGTGTTTTATTTGTATAGAGCAATATCCACAGCCTGTTTGTGTCTTTGTTTGTTTGTGCTATGGGTACAGATGCTCTTACAATTCAGATATATTGGATCCCCTTGAACTGGAGTTAAAGGCTGACTGGATGCTAATAACTGAACTTGGATCTTTTGTAAGATCACTCAGTGCTCTAGCAGAGTTGAAATTTTGAGCCTCAAGTTGGAACTCTCCAAGGTCCACATTGTCACATTAACATCCTCTGTCCTCACATAGTTGCTTTACTGTCAGCACCATTTTCTGTTCCATGTGTAAAAAGAGAAGGTAAAGTATGATTTATGTTATATCAGTGATTGCTACTTAGAGTTAACTGAAAACAACATAAATGCGATAATTTATTATACATATTCTGGGCAATTTAGCTCATTTTCCTGAACACAGAAGGCAGTGAATGTTTCTAGAATTGTAAAATTGACAGTAAGATATGTAGTTAATAGGATAAATATTAGCAGAGAAAGGTTTTATATTTTTGCAAATTTGTAACTGACACATGATGATTTTCATGTTAATTGCCAACTAGGAACTTTTTATATTTATATCTATTTGATGTAATATTGCATGAAGCTAATAAACACTAAAAAATAATTGTTTATGTTAAATAATAAGAAATACAATAGGAGCAAACGAATATGTAAAACATGGTTTAAAACTGAAGCTGTTATATTGACATACAGATGGTAAGCCTCAAATAAATCAAACAAAATTTATATAAGAACAAATCAACTTTACTATAACCTGTCTTCTGGAATTTAGTTTAAGTGTTTATGGAAACAGATAACATACTAGGGAAAAAACCACTTCAATGCTACACACCTATTTCCTTGGCCAACTTGAAAATTTTTATACATTTCTTCCTATATCATATACAACTGCCTCCACTTCTAGCCTTTCCTCTGAGCTCTCTGACTTTTATCTACAAACAGGATTGTCTTCATGGGTAAGGTAGTAATGGATTACTCTAACTTGTTTGTTCAGTTACCTTCAGAAGTTAAGTAAGACTAATGGAAAAGGAAACTTTTGGATGTAGCCTAAAGACAACAAACACTTAGGAACAAGAAGAAAACAGCCAGGTAACAGTGGTGTGGGCTCACATTGGATGACAGAATATGGAGAAGTGGCCCAGAGACTGTAAGTATGACTCATTGGAAAGAATATACTTCTGAGACCTATTGCTAAACATGCCATATGCAATGCACAGTAACACCAGAGTAGCTTTTAAGTGTCCACACCACAATGATATGATACATATGTGTGTTGAGATATATATTCATTATCTTTATTTATTATACAATGTATATCTGTGATATAATCAGTTTGTATTACATAAAAGATTACCACAATGGGACTGGACTAGGCCTCTGGATAGGTGAGACAGTTGTTTAGCTTGAGCTGGTAAGTGGGCCCCCAGGCAGTGGGATCAGGATGTGTTCCTGGTACATGAGCAGGCTTTTTGGAGACTAGTGCCTATCTTGGGACACCTTGTGCAACCTTGTTGAAGGGGGAAGGGTCTTGGACCTTCATCAACTGAAAAGTACCAGGCTCTGCTGACTCCCCATGGGAGACCTTGACTTGGAGGAGGTAAGAATAGGGGGTGGGTTGGGGGTGAAGGCTGGAGGTTGGGAGTAGGGAGAACAGGGGGATCTGGTTGGTATATAAAATGAATAGAAAATTTCTCAATAATAATAAAATTGTAAAATATTATAATTTTGTTACAATACAAAATGAAACAAATGAAAAGTATAAGTAATTTAAAGGGATGAGAATAGATAATGTAGCCACAAAAGACACGCCCAAGTTCCCGATGAAGCAGTCCTTGGAATTTTTGTGCTGAGTCTATTGACTGCCATCTCCCATATGCCCAGGTCCTTTGTGTGTACTCCAGGCATTGAGGATAGAAACTAAATTCTCATATCCTCTTTTTCCTTCTCCATAAAAGGACTAATTCCAGAACTGAAACACACCCTCAGAGAAGGAAATACAAACAAGGTTAGGACTAAATATAGAAAAAAATTCATCTTCAGGCCTAAAGTCAATGAAGTGTCACAGAAGAGATTCAAGCTGCACTCCCAGACATGAATTAACATGAATTTGAGAGTGAATCACTTTTTTAACACTCCAAAGCATATTGCTCTTGGTCAGAGTTGCCTTTACCTCTGGTTTTCTGGATTGTTGTGATAGTCTCAATATCATGCTGAGAGAATTGTCCCTCAAGATGCTCATATTAGTAGAGATTGATATATGGTAGTTTCTGCTAAAAACTATAAAGAACCCATAGTTTCTGGGAAAAGTGGAAAGTATGTACACATTCCTGAGATCCAACTCTTCTTATGGAAACTGCTGATGCTACATTTTTCTCTTTTAGTGATGTTGGTGTAGCCTGTCCACATTACCTACAGAAGAAGCCTTAGAGACGTACCTGTGACACTCATCTATCCTTTTCCATTTCGTATATCCCATTTCATCTTTCTTTATTATCAAATAGAGTCTTTGTATGGATTTATGACTCACAACTTGCTTTCAGGGATACACATGATATGGGTGATCTTTAACACAAGGCCCATGGCTTTCAATGGTATTGGCTACCCTACCTCTTCTTACTCAGTTTTCAGACTTTATTGGCTTGGTGCACTTATTCTTTCATTTAACATTCATTGGGTCTCATCAATCCTCATTTAATAACTAAGTAATTCTATTCAAAATAGGTTCTGTTACTGATCCAGCTGAGACCTCCCATCCCCCTAAGCTCTCTTTCCCCTGACCAATGTCCTTCATTACTCCTCCACCCCCAGTTTGCTCATGTAGACCTCATCCATTTCTCTGCCACTGGGAGATCCCTCTGCTTTCTTAGGGTCCTCTTTATAGATAGCCTCCCTGGAGTTGTGAGTGCAGTCTGGTTATCCTATGGTTTACATCTAGTATCCACTTATGAGTGAGTACACACCATGTTTGTCTTTCTGAGTCTGGATTACCTAACTCAGGATGATATTTTCTAGTTCCATTTTTTGCCCACATACCTCATGATGTCATTGTTTTTCTCTGCTGAATAGTACTCCATTGTGTATATGCACCACATTTTCTTTATCCATTCTTCAGTTAAAGGGCATCTAGGTTGTTTCCAGGTTTTCGCTATTACAAATAATGCTGCTATGAACATTGAGCATTCCTTGGGTATATGCCCAAGAGTGATATAGCTGGGCCTTGAGGAAGGTTGATTCCCAATTTGCTAAGAAAGCACCATATTGATTTCCAAAGTGGCTGTACAAGTTTGCATTCCCACCAACAGTGTAAGAGTGTTCCCCTTGTTCCACACACTCTCCAACATAAGCTCTCTTTATAATGTAGCTAGATACAAGATTAACTTTAAAAAATCAGTAGCCCTCCTATATACAAATGACAAATGGGCTGAGAAAGAAATCAGAGAGGCATCACCATTTACAAAGCCACAAATGATATAAAATATCTTGGGGTAACTCTAACTAAGCAAGTGAAGGATCTATATGTCAAGAACTTTAAGTCCCTGAAGAAAGAAAGTGAGATGTCAGAAAATGGAAAGTTTTCCCATGCCCATGGATAGGTAGAATTAACCATAGTAAAAATGGCAATCTTACCAAAAGCAATTTACAGATTCAATGCAATTCCCTTCAAAATCCCAACATATTTCTTCACAGACCTGGAAAGAGCAATACTCAACTTCATGTGGAAAAACAAAAAAAACCAGGATAGCCAAAAGAATCCTGTACAATAAAACAACATCTGGAGGCATCACTATCCCTGAATTCAAGCTCTACTATAAAGCTACAGTAATAAAAACAGCTTGGTACTGGCATAAAAAACTGAAATGTGGACCTAAGGAACTGAACTGAAGACTCTGACATTAATCCACACACCTATGAACACATGATTTTCAACAGTGAATCCAAAACTGTACAATGGAAAAAAGAAAGCATCTTCAACAAATGGTGCTAGCATAACTGAATGTCAACATTCAGACGACTGGAAATAGATCCATATCTGTCACCATGTACAAAACTTAAGTCAAAATGGATCAATGACCTCAACACAATCCACTTACTCTGAACCTGATAGAAGAGAAAATAAGAAGTATTCTTGAATGCATGGGCACTGTAGATCAATTCCTATATATAACACCAGTAGCCCATACACTGAGGAGAACAATTAATAAATGGGACCTCTTGAAACTGAGAAGCTTTTGTAGGGCAAAGGACATGATCAACAAGACAAAACGACAGCGTACAAAATGGGAAAATATTTTCACCAACCCCACATCTGACAGGGTACTGATATCCAGAATATATAAAGAACTCAAGAAATTAGAAATCAAAATCAAAATACCCAAGAGTCCAATTAAAAAATGGGCTATAGTGCTAAACAGAGAATTCTCAACAGAAGAATCTCAAATGGCTTAAAGATATTTAAGGAATTGCTCAAAATCCTTAATCATCAGGAAATGTAAATCCAAATGACTCTGAGGTACCATCTTACACCTGTTAGAATGGGTAAGATAAAAAACATTGAAGACAGCTTATGCTGGAGAGGTTATCTTTAATTACCTTCTATGTTCCATTCCTAGGTCATGACACATCCTTAAGAACACATGCCTCAGTTTACACATCTATTTTAAGATTTATTTTATTTTTAATGCACAGAGACTCTCTATCATCCCTCTCTCTTTGTCTCTTTATTTCTCTTTCCATGTGTATGTGTGTGCTTGAGTGTGTGTGTGTGTGTGTGTGTGTGTGTGTGTGTGTGTGTCTTTGTGTGTGCTATGGGTGCAGATGCTTTCATAAGTCAGATAAGTTGAATCCCTTTGAACTAGAGTTAAAAGCTGACTAGATGCTAATAACTGACCTGGATCTTCTGTAAGATCACTCAGTGCTATTTAACACACAGGCTATTTTGAGCCTCAACTTGGAACTCTTTAAGGTCCACGCTGTCACCTTAACATACCCTGTCCTTACTGAGTTGCTTCACCATCAGCCTCATTTTCTGTTACATGAATAAAAAGAGAAGGTAAAGTGTTATTTATGTGATGTCAGTGATGTAATTCAGAGTTAACTGAAAACAAAGTAGATGTGAGAATTTATTTTACAGCTCATTTTGCATATTCTCGGAAACAGAACTCATTTTCCTGCACACAGAAGGCAGAGAATTATTCCAGGATTGTAAAATTGACAGTAAGGTATGTAATTAATAAGAAATATTATCATAGAAAAGTTTTATATTTTTGTAAATTTGTAATTGACACATGATGATTTTCATATTCATGACCAACTATGAACTTTTTATATTCATATGTATATGATGTAATACTGTATGAAACTAACAAACACTAAGAAACAATAATTGTGTATGTAAAATAATAAGAAATATAATAGGTTCCAATGAAGATGTGAAACACCGAACCTGTTATATTGACATACAGATAGTAAAGCCTCAAATAAATCAAACAAAATTTATATAAGAACAAATCAACTTTACTATAACCTGTCTTCTGGAATTTAGTTTAAGTGTTTATGGAAACAGATAACATACTAGGGAAAAAACCACTTCAATGCTACACACCTATTTCCTTGGCCATCTTGAAAATTTTTATACATTTCTTCCTATATCATATACAACTCTCTCCACTTCTAGCCTTTCCTCTGAGCTCTCTGACTTTTATCTACAAACAGAATAGTCTTCACGGGTAAGGTAGTAATGGATTACGCTAACTTGTTTGTTCAGTTACCTTCAGAAGTTAAGTAAGACTAATGGAAAAGGAAACTTTTGGGTAGAGTGTAAAGACAACAAAAACTTAGGAACAGGAAGAAAAGGACAGATATCAGTGTTGTGGGCTCACATTGGATGACAGAATATGGAGAAGTTGCCCAGAGACTGTAACTATGACTCATTGAAAAGAATATACTTCTGAGACCTATTGCTAAACATGCCATATGCAATGCACAGTAACACCAGAGTAGCTTTTAAGTGTCCACACCACAATGAAATGATACATATGTGTGTTGAGATATATAATCATTATCTTTATTTATTACACACTGTATATCTGTGATATAATCAGTTTGTATCACATAAAAGATTATATTTGTTACAATGTGAAATAAAACAAATCAAAAGTATAAATAATTTAAAGGAATCAGATTAAATAAACAAGCCACAATAAACATATTCAAGGTCCAAAATGAAGCAACCCTCACACAGCTTTTGTGCTGAGTCTGTTGTCTGCCATCTCCCACATGCCCAGCTCCTTTGTGTGTACTCCAGGTATCAAGTATAGAAACTAAATTCTCATATCCTCTTTTTCCTTCCCCATAAAAGGACTAATTCCAGAAGTGAAACACAAACCAGAAGAAAAAATAGAAACAAGGTTAGGAGCAAATATAGAATGCATTTCATTTTCAAGCATAGAAGTCAATAAAGAGAAGAGTCACAGATGAGATTCAAGCTGAGCTCCCAAACATGAATTAACATGGATTTGAGAGTGAATAACTCTTTTAACCTTCCAAAGCATATTGCTCTTGGTCAGAGGTGTTTATACCTCAAGACTTCTGGATTGTTGTGACACTCTCAATATCATACAGATAGAATTGTCCCTCAAGATGCTCACATTAGTAGAGATTGATATTTGGTAATTTTAGCTCAAAATTGCAAAGAACCCCATAGTCTCTAGGAAAAGTGGAAATTATGTACACCTTCCAGGGAGCTAACTCATCTTATAGAACCTGCTGATGCTACCTTTTGCTCTTTTAGTAATGTTGGTGTAGCCTATACACATTACCTACAGCAGAGGCCTCAGAGAAGTACCTGGAACTCTTGTATTTCATTTTCCATTTCATATACCCCATTGCATTTTTCTTCTTTATCAAATAGACTCTCTGATCATGTTTATGCCTCACAACTTGCTTTCAGGGATACACATGATATGGGTGATCTTTTACACAAGGCCTATGACTTTCCATTGTATTAGCTACTGTCTACTACTTCTTACCAGTTTTTGGAATTTATTGGCTTGATGCATTTATTCTTTCATTTCACATTCATTAAGTCTCATCATTCCTCATTTAAGAAATAAGGAAGCATATCAGTCATGTGCTTGTGAGTTGATAATTAGTTACAGAGGTGAGATTATTGTTCTTGGCATGGGTAGCTTATTGACTTTATCTAAGTGAATGACCTCATGAGGTAGAGATGAGAGTCCTTGCATATCCTGAGCACAGATCTTGATACTCATGTTCTTTACTATAGAATTAAATGTAAATATTTTACAAGAAATACAAACTAGTTGTTTTCCTAAGTGAAAACTACTAGCAAATTTCCATGAGATACTTAATGCTGTTCTTGATTTCAGGGACTGAAGCTCCAGTTTAGTTTGGGGACAGAAGTGTTCCAGATGTCATTGTAATTCATATTAATATACCAGAGAGAATAGATTGTTAAATTAGAGATGTTTTGGATGTGGTAGGATGAATTTTAGAGTGGATATGATCAAGTTAGATTATATACACTTAAAAAATTACCTCAACTTAATTTAAGCCCTTAAATTATAGATATATTTCTCTTCCTTGAAATTAACAGTAGTGTTGTCTCAATATGGATTTAAGCATTGTCTAAAATACAATGTTGGATTCATGCTTCTATACTAAGAACATCCAAGTTGGAATGGTTATAATGCATTTTGAAAGTAAGTAAACATCTCTTAATTTCTGTTACATAAATGTAACTTGGGAATAATATGCCTTATAGCATAGTTGGGTTGCAAAATAAAATTTGTTTGTGTTCTACTTGGTGTAGCTTATATGGGGAAGAATCAAGAACATTGTAATTTCTTGGAAAAGAGAGAACATCCACAATGAGAAATCAGATACATTTTGATCTACATGATATTTGTAAATTCAACCAGCCATATGTGGGAAAGGTTTGGACTTCTTGTGACCATTGTTGGGTGGAGGGCACACTGTTCACTTTTCTACCCAGGATCCTCTGACTATTTTTTAGTTAGCAGTTGTCAAAACTTCAAGTCTTCTCCTGGAAGTCTTCTTCAATTGTGTCTTACATCTATTTAAAAGGGACACCCAAAGGACCATTCCAAGAGCAAGCTAAAATAACTTATAAGGAAATGGAAATTTTAATATGACACAGCATTCACTCAATAAGTTTAATCAAATTGTGTAACTTCCAAACATGATGTCTTAAAACCACATGCAATATGGCAAATGCACTGGGCATTACATTATTTTCTGAGAATTAACCACATGATACAGAAGAGCCCGTATGGCAGGCCCACTGCAAGTGTTTCACTTCTAAGATGAAAGGCTTCACTGATTGAAGTGTTACAGCTCTACTCCAACATGAGGAAGGTTTCTCCAGTCCAAGTGTTACAGCTCTACTGGGAAAAGAATCCTGGCATTGGGAGCCAGGGAATGCCACAAAATTAGACAAAAAAAAACAAGACTCTCACAAGAGATTTATGTGGAAGGGAAATTCTAGGAGGATAACTTCCTTCTTTTCATTTAGAAGTAGCAAGGAACTGAGAAAAGGTAAGTTTTATATAAGGTAATTTTGGAGGCAAAGATTTCCAAGGTGTCCTGAGATTGGAAGGATTCTGTGGCCTGATATTGATGCTCAGTGACTGGTAGGAATTCATGCTCAGGGACTAATGGTTTTTGTCTTTGCTTTGGTCTTGGGATTGAGGTTAGTCAGTGTCAGGATGTTCTTTCCCATGGCCCTGGCTGGGAAAGTCAAAGTCCGTGTGTTCTTTCCATTGACGATGTTTTTGAGATCAAGCAAAGGTCAGTGTGTTCTTTCTTTGAATGTGGTCTCTAAGTCATGTCAGGATGACAGTGTTCTTTCCCTGGCCCTTTTACTCTATACCCCTGAGTATTCCAACTGACAACAGATAAATTTGGGTGAAGGATGGTTTGTGTTTTGAGGAACTGCACAAGAGTGGACAGAGGCACTACACCTGTGATAGACTCTACCCTTTTGTTTTGACTACCACATGGGTACTCTTTCTTGGCACAGTTCCAAGGTGACTTCCCTGTATGAGAGTTCTACTCTTTGGAGGAGGTCATGACTTTATCAGATGATGTTAGAGTTAGAAAATGATTGGTTCAACTCTGACCAGTTTTTCTTTTTGTTCTAGATTAACTATGGCATTCTGTTTTCTCCATTATTTGTACTCTCTTACAAGTCTGTCTCCCTTTGCTTCACACCTAGAACCCCAATACCACTAATTTACAGCTTGATATAGGATTAGGGCCCTTTATACAGAAACGGATCCAGGGATAATGGAGAGATCAAACAGACGTCACTAAATCTTTCAATATTGTTGAAGGAATGCTTGATTATAGAGCCAAACCAGACAACTTGACCTACAGTCCAGTTAGCAGAACATACATCCTCAATGACTGTGCTAGGTTGCCAACTTAACTACTTCTGAAATAAACAAACATAAATGAATGAAGCACTGTCTTGACAGCCGCACCAGACAAATGCCTTTGTTCTTTTAGAATGAACAGATAAATTTTCTGTTTGCCCTATGAGTAAGCTTTGCAAATATCAAAGCTTAACAATTAATATGGTTTACATTAATGGATATTCCACTCAAAGCAAAAAAAAAATCAGTGAATGTATTTATACCAAACAAAACAAAAGTGCAGTAAAGTAATTGTCACTCCTAGGAATTTATACACACAGACAACAATGAACAGACTCAGAAAGTTTTATTAGTATAGTTAACGTATAAATATAGCACACACACACACACACACACACACACACACACACACACACACACACACGATATATATCAACAATGAATAGGGAATGAAGACTCTGAATTTGGGAGTGAACAATAGGAATGAGGGATATTGGAAGTGTTGTCAGAGGGATATGGAGTAGAAAGATAACATACTTATACTTTAAATTAAAAACTTTAAAGAGAAAGCCTCTTATGAATAAAGTGTATGTACAGAGCAAACAAAAAATCCACTGTTCTTTTTCAAAGAATTGGTGTCAACATATAAAATTTGGAAAAACACAAATTTTTACCTTTAAATTAAAAAGTACATTTTCTGATTTCCTAACTAAACCTATTCTTCCTTCCCCCAAATGCACTGTCTGCATAATTAAGTTGCTTCTGCTAAACACCTTAAACACATTTTATGAAAATGAAATGTGTGTCTATATCTCAAAGTAAAAGAAATAAAATCTTGAGGGAGAATGAACCTCTCCAGGGACTATTGACAATTAATGGTCATTTGGGAAAACCTGTTCTTTTCTTCCGTGTTTTAGCCACATAGGAAGTGTCATGGCTCCACTCAATAACCTCCTACCTGTGCTCAGCGGGATAATTCTTACAGAACTCACTAGACTACTCACAATATAGGAGAGGAACATCTTGAGGAGAAGGTTTCCATGGGGGAAGAGTGAGCTGTCAAAAGGACTGTAAGTAACAATCACCAAATGCTTCATATCATTGTAGGAAAGAGTTAAACAAAGAAATTTGAAATCCGCAACAATGCAATTATGCAATTCAGAGTAATATGTCACCATCAACAGACCACATATGTGGACTTTGTTCCATCAGTTCTCTAATGAAACTGTGTCTTTGGGGTTTGTCAACTCTGCAACATGTCCAGAATGAAAAAATTGTTCAATAGTGCATTTTGATAATATATACTATTAGAATTCAACGACATACACTCAACAGGTTATACAAGAGTATCCAGTCTTGTTTAAAAGAATTGTACACAATGAATTTATAGAGTAGATTGTAAAATCTGTTCAACATTAAAAAAACAATGTCATATCACAACAATAGTTTAGAAAATAATAAATGCAGAGAGCATGTCAAAAGAGGCATTTCTCATCATTGCATGGTCATCCCTCATAAATTGTTAAATAAACTTTGCAATGTATAATATATTTTTAATAAATTATATTTAATTAAGTTGGAGATGACATTGTATGCAATAGAGAGTGTCAGAAATTTCCCTTGAAGAGAAAGAAGGATGCAGTGTGCCGCTTCTCTCCATCATGTTCAGCACAGCACTTGAAATTTTAACTAACACAATCCTACAAGAAAAGTAAATATAGTGTGCATATTTTTGAAATAAGAGATACATTGTCAATGAATACAGTAAACAAAAGCTAAGAAAAGAATGAAAATATTATTTCAGAAAAATTGATTATCTCCTCAGAGGTTGTGAATGGGTTCAGGGCATGAGACTCAATTGTGGAGTAGATGAAGAAAATGTAAAAATATGTTCAAAATACATTGCATGGGATTATAAAAGAAATAATATCTTTTTAATGAAATTATATTTTCAAATATAGAGGAAAAGTTATGTAAATTAAGACCATGTACAAAACAATTGCTATTGTGTTGAACATCAATCAACAGTGAGATTTCAAGTTACAAAGAAACCATCTGCTCTGCATCACTCTAGAACTCCACACATGTGACCTTATCTTAGAATTATGAGCATGTCCATTAGTGGCATATGCACAGCCATTATCAAATCCTAAGTGAACACTGTGTTTAATTAATTGACATTTGTTGAGAGGAGGTGTAAAATGCAATGTGAATCACAGTTCCAGAAGAGCTGACCTAATGTCACCAAAGCTCATGGAGATATAGAGATTTCAGTTCTGGCTAACGACAATGTGTCAGGATTATTCATTTGCTAGTGTTTTAAAACATCAAACATTGTAAAATGCTATATTTAAAAGCCACGGATACATATCTCACCTCTTTGTTTCCCACAATTGTCATTGCATTGAAGGCAAATATGAAGTTTTCAAAAGCGCCCTCAGCTCATTCATTAATTAACACCAAAGGTACTGATGGTTCCAGAGGGTTTGGGAGCACCATTTTCATGGCAATTACTTCATTCTGTAGTGAGGCTTTACCAATTATTTTGTTGATCTGTGTTCTCTTTCTCATTGGTAAATGTCAAGGCCCATGATGGACAACATTGACTCTGGGAACTGATTCTTATTTGGTCATACTGTTTTCATGTTCTAATGATCTGAGATTCCCCATTGAGTCCAATAATTTGAACATACTATATAAATGGCTTAAAATAAGTGAGCCATTCTTCTGAGCTCCTTGTGTGTTGAATAATTTTTTCTATAAATACACATTTTCTCCAAATGCAGAGGAGGGTTCATGAACCCATAATGATTCCATGCTGTACACATTTCCCTGGAGAGCTATCACTTACCATTCTCTGTAGGGGTGAACAGCTGTTCCTGGAGCTATACGTGTAATCATTACAGCAAGGATGGAATGATATCCTCGCAGTCAGGAACCAAGGAATGCCACAAAGTCACACTGCACAACAAACCTTACATAAAATTTACTAGAAGGGAGGAAACTAGGAGGGTGTTTGCCTCTGCTTAGGCAAGACACAGCAAAGAACTGAGCAGATTACACAGTTTATATGGAGTTTCTTGTGGAGGGGAGCAAAACCTTTCAGGTGAATGTTTCTAGGGTGGGAATTTGTGGGATGCCAACTCCAGAATAGGGGCTGGGTCCAGTTATCAGGACAGTTAGAATGTTCTCTAGGTGGGAACAGGCAGATGAAGGTCCTCAGGGTAGCAGCCTGGTCACTCATGTGCCTCAAGGGGCTTAAAATAAGTCAATGTCTTGGAGTACCAAAAGTCAGCAAAGAGGAAGATTGATAAGACAGTTCAAATGATGGGAATGATAGAGAAAAGTATCATTGTCTATAGCTATCATCTATCTATTTATCTATATCTATATCTGTTTATCCATCCATCTATCTATCTTTATTCAGTCTCTCTCTCTCTCCATATATATATATGGAGAGAGAGAGAGAGAGAGAGAGAGAGAGAGAGAGAGAGAGAGAGAGAGAGAGAGAGATATCAATTCTGAGAACTCTGTTACTGTGGAAGACACTGACAAACATACAGGGAACTCAGGACTGTCCTGACTTTCTAACTGGACAGATTTCTTTATTGTCTTAGAATGAATAGTTATTTTCTCTTTGCCTTACAAATTTTGGTAGTTTGAATATATTTGGCCCAATTAATCTCATAAGGAGTGGCACTATTAGGAGGTGTGACCTTGTTAGAAGAAGTGTGTCACTGTGGGGACTAGTTTGGAACTATTGTTCTTATTTGTTCTCCTGGAGTGGTCTGACAATGCATCAGATAGGCTGTTGTCAGGAGGTTCTTCTGGTTAGAGGTTTGGCATATCACTACTATCACAGGAAGGGGAACTTCTCTTGTTTCTCCAGCTCAGGTACTCGGTTAAGTACTCCTGTCTCTGAAGAGTATTTAGATTAAATGGGTTTTGCTCTTTTCCTACTGTTTTCCACATGTCCTTGGTGTTTTCCAAGCAAGAGAATGAGCATCCACATGCCACAACATTTTATTTCACAAAGAGACACAATTGTAGACCCCAGATGTGCAAAACTGATGATAAAACCCAGCACAGTGTCTTAAGAAAAGACACATTTATGATCTAACAACTGGAGGCCACAGTCTCAAGGTGGCTCCATAGTGTGGAGTCACGTTTTCCTTCAGGCTGGGCTCAGAGCAGACTTGGCCCTCTTTCCTCCCTTAATTCCAATGTTCTTCCACCCCCTTTGCCACAACATTGTGCTCCATAGTAGCCAAGGACCAGCATTTTCCAATTCTGTTCTCCTTTCTCACTTGTTTCTATGAGGTCAACCCTGTTGTCTACTTTTTCACATTATCAAGATGTTATCACTATGTTGAGACCACTTTGCTTAAGCTCTTCCAGATCCTTGACTTAAATCTTATCTGGAAAAAGTTAATAAAGGCAAGTCCTGGCAGTGAGAATGCAGACATCTTTGGTTCTGTTTTTTTTTTTTTTTTTTTTTTTTTGCTAAGAGGATGATTTTTCCATTCCTCCATTTTTTCTTTGGTGATCTCTTTCTATTATCTCAGGGACATAATAATATCACCACCAAGTGCTGGAGATGCCTATGTTATGTGTTAAACTATCCTCTGAGGATGACCTGAAATAAAGATACTGTCTCCCTTTTTCAGTTACATTAGTTAAGTTTTCCACATATGATCTTCATTGTATTGAACATATGATTATTTTATTATGGAAGATGTGAGGGTTTCACAATACTTGTCCTCTCACAGATATTATTTTTGCTGAAGTTGAGGTAAGAGCTGAAAGAGGAAGGGGTTTTTTGGTGGTGTTAACTATGTAAAAATTGCCTAATATATAAATAGTTTCATACCTCTGATTTGGTTTAGTAATCACAATTACATTCATTGATTTATCCCCTTATACTAGGATGGCATTGCTTAATTAATTCCATTGGTACTGTCTTATGAAGAGTATTAGATTGTTCCTGTCACCCTGGGTAAAGTTCCCATAGTATCATGGTTTTGATTGTTCTTGGAGTAGCAAAATATCTACATGGTTGTCTCAGGGATCCCTAGCTAGACTACTGTCAATCACCATTGTATATTAGTTTCTACATTACTTGTAGAGCATAAGGGAAACAGGGGTCATGGAGTCCCCAGAAGTGATAATATAAGGAACATCAAAGCAAGCAAGCAAGCAAGCAAAAAAAAACAGACAAACACATACACACAAACAAAAAAGATAGGAGACATATTTATTTCTAAGTCAATAAAGGACAAGTTACCTGGAACTTGATGAATCTCATATGTCAAATATATACTGTGATATCAACACACTCTGTGTCTCTTTATACTCAGGAAAGGAATGCCCTCCAGCACTGAAGTGACTGCATTTCAGGATGTATTTTTGGACTTCTACAGACAAATAGGAGTAATTAAGAAAGATATACATTCTTTGCACATGTTTTTCAATGTGAGAAAATATCACCAGCTTCTCTCACATTGAATTGAATCATGGAAGATAACAGAACAAGACATACCTCATAGATAAATGGATAGAGATGGAAACATTCATATTCATTCTTAGAAAACTAACCTTATCCAAAGAATGTAAATGTTAGATGTTTTCCCTCCTTTGAGGCATTAGGCTTGAAATATCACACAAGTGTATTTCCTTTGGAATACCCATAGATGTCAAAAAATTAGTCAGTAACCACAGGAGCAGAACTGAAGGGGATGGGGATGGTGGATACAACAATCTACCATAATGGAATAAAGAAGAATCAAGGTACAGGAAAGCTTAGTGGTGGGGTAGATGGGAGGCTGTGTAGAGTATGGAATAGATAATGGGATTACTAGCCCTAAGGAGAATTCAAACTGATCACATGAAACGTTATTACTGTAGGATCCTCCAACCCTCCATACACACTTGTGTGTGTGTCTGTTTGTGTGAGAGAGATAGAGAGTGTGATTTAATTGGAGTTACAATTAATGGTTAAGGGAGTTAATGGAGTCACAATTCCAATAGTATATACCACAAGATAACAAACAAAATACCCATTGTCAGGAATATGGTACCATTGTCAGAACTGTTAGGCAGTGAAGATAGACACTCAAATCTCAATCCTTAGAGCTAGAGTTCACAAATAAGAGAGAAACAAGCATTTGTTTTTAAGAGACTGTATTACTTCCATAATTTTTTAACTTCCATCCAATTACCTGGAAATTTCTGACATGTATCGCCATGTGGAGCAGGTATGCCAGTGCTTACATAATATTTGGGGTCATCTATCACCTCTGTTTTACAACCAATTGTTTTCCCCCTTGACTGCATTAACCCCTAATCATTTGAGGCAATGCCATTGCTCTCTATTTATTGCTAGCACTTGGCATTAACCCCTAATCATTTGAGGCAATGCCATTGCTCTCTATTTATTGCTAGCACTTAGCATTGCTCTCTATTTATAGCTAGCACTTGGCCCTGTCTTTGAAGACTCCACATACTTGAATTATAGAACACAGAAAAATTGAGCAGAACTCATCAGGAAGCTTCATCTCTGCTGGCTAACTTTCATTATATTAAAATGTGGTAGAGCCATTATAGGGGAGAAAAGGTGTCACCTGCCCTAGTCATGTGTGGGTTCTGTGGCTGTACAAGTTTGCACTCTGGCCAACAGTGGAGGAGTGTTCCACTTGCTCCATATCATCTCCAACATAAGCTGCCATCAGTGTTTTTGATTTAGCTATTCTGACAGGTTTAAGATGGTATCTCAGAGTCCTTTTGATTTGCATTTCCCTGGTGACTATGTTTGTTGAGCAATTCCTTAAATGTCTTTCTGTCATTTGGGATTCTTCTATGGATAATTATCTGTTTAGATCTGTAGAGTGTGCATCTAGCCTGGGAATTGTGTTGCTTTCTTCTATGTACTCTATTTCAATGTCATGTTGAATGTCAAAACCTCAGTGGTGGTTCAATTCATTATTCATGCATTTCTCTGTGCTCAATCCTTCTCTTCAGTGATTTCCTAAGTATATATTTATTGTTACTTTTCATATGTACTTTAATACCTATTTATTTAATCCCAAAGGGAAGTTTATTGGCATACTATGGAAGTCTATCCTTCATGTATAATTAAACTCAAGAGAACAGACATATTTAGATGAAGAACAAATAAAAAGCTCATCTAAGAGCTCATTTCACTACAGTGTGAGTGTCTATCAGAAGTATTTGGGTAGTACATAATTGCACATATATAACTTTTGGTCATTTCTTTTATAATGAGATTTTCTATTTATTTTTTGAGAGTTTCATACATATACAAAATTCATACTGGTCATCTCTACTACAGCTTTTCCTGCAATACCTCCTGAATCTTATCCAGCCAATCTCCCTTCAAACTTCATTTTTGCTTTATCATTGGATTTCTATTCATGTGATTTACGTCCAAAGTCTGGCTGAGAATTTTTCTTATAACTATCTTCTTCCTGACCAAAAAGTTTTCTGTGTTTAAAAGCAGTAGACTTGGATAAATGAACTCTATGAGAAATAGGTTATTTTCAATAATTTACTAATTCCTAATTCATGATACATCCTTAGAACACATATCCTGTGTTTACACATATTTATTTTTTAAGGATTATTTTCTATTTATCAGGAACTCTCCCCCCTCTTTCTCTCTCTCGTGTGTATATTTGTATATGTGTGTGTGTGTTTGTGTGTGTGTGTGTGTTTGTGTGTGTGTGTGTGTGTGTGTGTGTGTGTGAGAGAGAGAGAGAGAGAGAGAGAGAGAGAGAGAGAGAGAGAGAGAGAGAGAGAAAGAGAGAGAGACCTAGGATTAAAAGCTGAATGGATGCTGATAACAAAACTGGGATATTCTATAAGATTACTTGTTGCTCTTCAACAAGAAACTATTTCGAGCCTCATCACCCAACTCTCTAAAGCACTAATTTTCACCTTGACTTGCCTTTCTTTCACATAACAGCTTTACCTTCAGACCCATTTTCTGTTCCATCTCAATAGAAAATGGAAAGAGTAATTTACAAGATGTCAGTGTTGGCAAAACAGACTTGATTGAAAAAAAAATAGAAGTGATAATTTATTTCAAGTCTTATTTTACATTGTTTTGGCTACAGGCTTCATTTTCCTAAATACAGAAGGCAGAAAATGATCCTCAGAGTGTATATCATCTATCTGTCTGTCGGTCTGTCTATCTATCTATCCCCTATTGACATGTATTTAATATATACATATGTAATTAAGAGTATAAATATTAGAAAGATTTTATATTTTCATTAAATTGTAATTAACATATGGTGACTTTTTGTCAATGGCCAACTATGATCTTTTTATACACACACACACACACACACACACACACACACACACACACACACATATATATATATATATATATATATATATATATATATATATATTATATAATGATTACATGAAGCCAAAAAAGACCCTAACAAATAACATAGTAGAATGTAAATAGTAAGAAATACAATAGGAGCCAGGCCATGGTGACACACACCTTTAATCTCAGCACTCAGGAGGGAGAGGCAGACAGTTCTCTGAGCTCAAGGCCAGGCTCATCTACAGAGTTACTTCCAGGACAGCCAGGACTACACAGAAAACCTTGTTTTGAGAATCAAAGAAATACAGTAATAAACAATGAAAACCTAAAGCATGGTTAAATTGAACCTCTTATATTGACTACAGATGGTAATGCCTCAAAAAAAAATAAACAAAACACATTTCACTACAAATAACCATGTCGTTTTAGAACATGGCTTCTGCAAAATTCTTTGCATAGTAGACGGAAACAGATGACATACAGAGAAGGAATCACTACAATAATGCTTGCCTATTTCCTTGGCCTTCAAGAAAATGCTCATACATGTCCTCCTATATTAGTTCCAACCATCTCCACTTCTGGCCTTTGCTCCTACCTCTCTTCCTTCCCTCTTCTCGGACAAGGTTATCTTCACAGGCAAGCTGCTCATGTTTTCACTCTAACTTGTTAGCTAAGCTATCTTCAGAAGTTAGTAAGACTAAGGCAGACAGAACAAAAATTTTCTTTTCTTGAGACAAGATTTCTCTTTGTAGCCCCAGCTTTCTTGGAACTCACTCTGTAGATCAAGCTGCTTTTGAACTCAGACCTGCCTCTGCTTTCCAAGTGCTAGGATTAATGATATTACTCTAGCTTGTTTGCTCTGCTATCATCAGAATTTAAATAAGTGTAATGCAGGCAGAAATTTTTGTGTGACAAATGGTGGGTTGAGTTTATACTATATATGGATTCCTCTGCACAGGCTCCTTCGACCTATGTTTAGTTAGCAGGTGATAAAGCTTCCAGTCTTCTATGGGAAGCCTTCTACTATTCTGTCTTATATCTAATTAACAAGAGGCTCACAGGATATATCCAAGACCAAGATCGAATAATTTATAAATAAATGGAGAGTGTAATATGACACAGCAAAAACTCAGATAGTTTAATACAACTATGTAATATCCAGTCTTGTCATCTTATTTTTACATGATTCCTGAAAACAATTTCACTGGACATTAAAAGATGCTGTGAAAATTAACAATGTGATTGAGAAGACTCCGTGCAGTAGCCGCATGAGTACACCAAGAAACACCATGTGAATTTGTGGTATGGCAGTAGGAAGAAGGATGCGTAGGTGTTGGGGTATTACACTCAAAGTTGGAGTGGACAGAGGCACTACTTTTGTAATATGTCTATTTTATTACTGTTTTATCTATCTGTATTACCCATGGATACTTGTTCCAATGTGACTTTATGAGAGAGAGAGAGAGAGAGAGAGAGAGAGAGAGAGAGAGAGAGAGAGAGAGAGATCAATTCTTTGGATGAGGTCTTGGCTTTATTAGGATTGGTTAGAAAGGACTGGTTCAACTTTGACCAGCTTTTCTTTCTGTTCAGGATTGACCATGACATTCATGTTTCTCCATCATTCTCTTATCTGTCTTATCAATCTGTCTCTTTCTGCTGGCATCTAGTAGGCCAAGACAATTACATACTAAAAGACCTTTTGAGGCACATAAGTGGCCAGGCTCCTCCCCTGAGGACCTCCAACTGCCACATCACAACACACTTTAACTCTCCTGATGCTGGATCTAACCCTTGCCCCAGAGAGTACAAAGCCCAAGCTCTGGACTTGAAATCCCACCAATGTGCACATTGTAAAGCTTCAACTAGTAAGTTCCACCTCCCTCCCCAAGACACTCTATATAAACTCTGTCTTCTACTCAGTTCTCTGCTGTTTCTTGGCCAAGCAGAGGAAGCTACTCTCTTGGTTTTCTCCAATAAAAAACTCTTGTATGAGGTATTTTGTGATGGGTGACTTTGTGGTATTCTTTGGCTCCTGACTTCCAGGATGCCTTTCCATCCAAGCTGTAATGCTCACACTTTTATCTTCAGATATTATTAGGGCACTTAACTGAGAAATGAATCAAGGATAGAGGATAGATCAAAAAGGCATTTCCTCACCCTGAAACATTGTTGAGAGAATGTTTGATTGTGGTACCAGCCCAAACAGTTGAACCTACAGATCAGTTATTAGAACACCAAATCTCAATGATATCCTTGGTTATCAACTTAGCTACTCTGAAATTAACAAAACCTCAAATGACCGTGATCACCTGTGAGGGACTATTTCTTAATTGAACAATTTAAAGAGGGAAGACCAACTTCTAGTACTCAGGATCTTTGAGATGGAAAGATAAACCTTTAATCAAGACCTTTGAGGTAGGAATATTTACTTCTAATTTGGACTACACCTTCTCCTGGAAGTTTATGTAAAGGACATGAGAAAAGGAAGTTTGATCTCTCTTCGCCCACTTACTTTGCTCTCCTTTGCAAGTTCACTCCTTCACTGGCATTAGAGTCTAATTCATTGGGATTCTGGCATATACTGAAGACAAGCTGAGACATCTAGCATTGTGAATGGAATAACAACTGGACTCTTGGAACGTTCTTTTTTTTTCAGAGTTAAAAGCCCAAGAGATCAGAGCACTAGCTAAGAACTGATACTAAAAACCTTTCTTACCCTTAGCTACCACTGTTGTCCTTCCATTCTGAAAAATACCTACTTCCTGTGTATCTGTCTTTTTAATTTTTAATTTTTTTGGTTGTTAGAGACAGGGTTTATCTTTGTAGCTTTGTGCCTTTTCCTGGAACTCACTTGGTAGCCCAGGCTGGCCTCAAACTCACAGAGATCCTCCTGGCTCTACCTCCAGAGTGCTGGGATTAAAGGTCTGTCTTTTTATTGACTTTCTGTTCTGCCTTCTCATTGGTAGTAAGCCGAACCACAAACTTTCATTCATAAACAACAATCATTGTATTAGCTTGACCTCTGTAAGCCATTCTATTAAATTATTTCTCTATATAGCGATATCTGTACATAGATATAGATATAGAGAGATATCTATCTACCTACATATCCATATATCTTTATAACTCTATGTCCTATCTATCTATCTATCTATCTATCTATCTATCTATCTATCTATCTATCTATCTATCTATCTATCTCTCTATCTATCTATCTATGGATATAGAAAGAGAGAAAAAGAGAGAGATCCATTCTGTACAATCTGATAATGTAGAAAACCCTGACTAACACACTGTAGAACTCAGGACGGTCCTGATTGTCAAACCAGACAAATGTCTTTTCTCTCTGATGTGGTGAAATTTGTAATCTAGGAAGTGAAGCTTCCTTGAAGATCAGAGGACAGAATTAATATAATCAATTATTAAATTAATTAAATAATTAATTTCTATGGGCACAAAATTAGCCATAGAAGTCAGGCAGTGGTGGCACACATCTTTAATCCTAGCACTTGAGCAGCAGAGGCAGAGATCCACGTGGATTTCTGTGAGTTCAAGGCCACAGTGGGCTTCGAGATTAATCCAGTCAAAAGAGAAACAGGGGTAGGAAGTGGTGGCACATACCTTTAATCCAAGCATTTGAGATCTCATGCCTTTGCAGCCAGTATTTGGGAAAAACACATGCCATTAATCCCAACGCTAGGGAAGCTGAGACAGAAAGTGATATGGCTGGGTAAAGAAAGGCATATAAAATGGGAGGAGACAGGAACTCAGGCCCTTTTGGTTGAGGACTCAGGAGCATTCAGTCTGAGGATTTGTGGAGACAGGCATTCTTTTCAACTGAGGAGTTAGTGAGGTAAGAGGTGTTGGCTGAGTCTTGCTCTGCTTCTCTGATCTTTCAGCTTTCACTCTGATATCTGGCTCCTGGTTTTTATTAAGATCAATTAGGATTTATGCAATACTCTTAGAATGAACAGTTGTATTTTCTCTTTGGATTATAAGTAAGCCTTGCAAATATCACACATAGCAACTAAAACAATTTACATTGAAGGATATTCCACTCAAAGTAAAAACCTCAAAGTACTGCATCAAACAAAACATCAAATGTGCAAAATATCATGTGGTTATCTCTAGAAACTATACACAGAGAGAACAATGAATGGACACTGAAGGTTGTATTTATATAACATGTTGGTTTATATGTATATGTAATAACAATTATTGTTTAAGACTAGGCTGTGGATTTGTGACTGAATAGTGAGGATGCAGAATATTGGAAGTGTAGTCAGGAGATAGATGGGGGAAAGGAATATAGGACACAACTGAATCCAATATTGCCCATACAGCAAAACTAGATAAATGTCTTCATTCTCTTAGAATGAACACTTTTATTTTCTCTTTGGCCTATGAGCAAGCTTTGACAATGTGAGAGCTTAATAACTAATACAGTTTACATTAGTGGATATTCCACACAAAGCAAAAATGACAATGGTTGTCATGCATCAAATGAAATATCAAAAGGTGAAAACACCACTTCGTCATCCATGGAAAATTATAAAGAAATAAAAATGAATGACTCAGAGGGTCTTAGCCATTAATTTGTGAATTCATGTGTATATGTAACAACAATGAATAATGAAGAGAAGGCTGTGGATTTGGGGGTGAACAGTGGGGTTGGGGGTAATGAAAGTGCAGTCAGGAGGAGAAGGAGGGAGAGATGACATATTTATACTTTATTTTAAAAATTTAAAAGAGAAAGCCATCAGTTACTGGATATAGGTTCTATGATAACAATTAGGTTAGTCAATAATCTGATTACAGAAGAAGGCCAGTTCAAGTACCCCCTTCACTGTTCCTAGGAGTCTTAGCTGGGGAAATATGGTGATATTTCATTTGTACTGAAATGTAATTTTATTTGTATATTAATAAATATGTTGCCTGGATATCAGAGCTAAAAGCAAGCCATTCAGCAGAAGTCCGGGGGTGGTGGCACATGTCCTAAATCCAATCACACCCCAGGCAGAGTCTCTGTGTTCAAGGACACAGCCAGCATGGTGATGCATGCCTTTAATCTCAGTACCAACCATAGAGACCTGGAGGTCTGTATAGACAGGCAGTGACGAGGAAGTCATGTGGTTGGGTTTAGATTCAATGAGAAGGCAGAAAAGAAAGGCAATAAAAAGACAAGCTAAACATTAGAAGTTCTCTCTCAGGGGAAGGATAGCAGTGAGTGGTAAGCTAAGGGCTATTCATTAGTGCTCTGATCTCTAGGGCTTTTAATACTCTATTTGGCTCTGTGTTTCTTATTTAATAAGACTATTTAGAATTTTGTCTACAGGGCAATCCTTGTGAAATCCTGGGGATTTCCCTATCACCAGGTTTCTCCCTTGGCCATAAAGGCCCTCTCTATCAAGATATCTCTTTCATTGCTATCCCTCTCTGTCCCTCCCTAACTTGGCCATTTGATCCCTCATGTTCTCCACCTGCTTCCCCTCCCTTCTACATCCTCATACCCCAGTTTACCCAGGAGATATTAACTATTTCCCATTCCTGGGACCCTCCATATGTGTTCCTCATATAGTCCTCCTTTTTATCTAGCTTCTGTAGGGTTTTGGATTTTATGTTGGTTATCTTTTGCTTTGCATCTAATATCCACATAAAAGTGAGTACATAACATGCTTGTCTTTCTGGGTCTGGATAAGCTCACTCAGGATGATTTTTTCTAGTTTCATCCATTTGCCTGCAAATTTCATGGTGTCCTTATTTTTTACTGTGGTGTAATGCTCCATTGTGTAAATGTACCACACTTTCTTTATCCATTCTTTGGTTGAAGGGCGTTTAGGTGACAATTGTGAGTCTTGTTCTGTTTGTGGGGCTCCTGGCAGAGGGAACAGGACTTTTACCAGGTGCATGAACTGACTTTTGGAGCCAATCCTCTATGGAGGGATACCTTGCTTAGCCTTGATGCAGGTGTGTGGGGCTAGGCCCTGCCTCAACTTGGTATGCCAGAATTTGTTGACTGCCCATGGGAGGCCTTTCCCACTCTGAGGAGTGGAAGGGGTGTGGGATAGGGGAGGATGTGGGGGATGGAAGAAGGGGAAGGGAAGGAACTGGGAAAGAATGTAAGATGAAAAAAAATAAAAATTAAAAGAAAACATCAATCCAAAAAAGAGGGGAAAATCACATAAAAATAAAGTGAAATTACAAAGCAAAAAAACCGAAAGATTGTTTTGATCTTACAAAAAAGTGACAAGAAAAAATTGCAAAACCTCCAAAAATTTACCTTTAAATGTAAAAAAATGCTGTTTCTCATACTCTGTACAAAACTAGTCTAATTCCCTCCAGTGCACTGTCTGCTTAAGATAAGAAGCTTCAGCTGAGCACCTTAAAACCTTTTACAAGAATGAAAAAAATGTCTACATCTCAAATAAAATAAATAGATATAATTAATGTAAAATGCACTTCTCCAGAGAGACCATTGGCAATTAGTGGCCATTGTGAGAGAGTCAGTACTCTTCTTCAATGCAGTACCACTGCTGAGTTGTCCATGCTCCACTGAATAACCTTCTTCCTGTGCTCGGTCAGGTAGCTTTGACTAAACTCAATGGACCACACACCACAACAAAACCATGTCAGGGGAGGCTTCTTGAGAAAAAGATTTTGAATGGTGCAGGAGTGGAGTGCAAAGTAGGAGAATGGGGAACAATGAGCAAATGCATCACATCGATTTATGAAATGGTGAAAAAAACATTCAAACCTCCTCAAAAGCATATATTTATCATATCTCACCAGCAACAGATAACATGCATAGAGGTGGTTCTATAAGTTCCCTACTGTAACTGTGTCTGAGGAGTTTTGTCCACCCTTTACCTGTGCAGTATGAAACATTTTTTCATGGTGAATTTTGATATTATCTTCCATTAGAACTCAATGATACCCACCCAATGTGTAATACAACATTAGCCTGTGATATGTAAACAGAATTAAACCCCATGAATATGTGGAAAGGTTTTGTAACATCCATTTGACATTGAAAAAACAATGTCATACATCACAACAGTGTTATAGAAAAGAACAAATGCAGAGACCATGACAGAAGCAGTATTTTTTATTATGACATAGCCATTCCTCTAAATTCTAACAAAACACTTTTAATGAGATCATATTTTACATAAGTTTCAGGTAACATATTTAATGGACAAATTTTGAAAAATGTCCCCTGATGATGAGAAAAAATGCAACCAGTTCCTTTTGTCTATCATGTACAGCACAGCATTTAAAATTTTAGCTAACACAGTCAGACAAGTAAAGTAAATACAGTGTGTGCATATTTGTAAAAAAAAGAGACAGGTTTTCAAAAATACAGTAAACAAAAGCTAACAAAGGAATAAAAGTTTCATTTCACACAAAAATTATTTTTTCACAAGTTCTGTCTGAATGGATAGACGATGCAGAGCTGGTAGGATGTATGAACATGGTCAAAATCCATTGTATGAGATTGTCAAAGAAAGAATATAACATTATCTTTTATGAGAAACCATCTACTAAAATGTAGAAGAAAGGTTAATATTCATAATTAATGATTGCATCCTGGTAGATTATGGGCATATACAAAACATTTCCTTTTGTGTTAAACTATCAATCAACAGTGAGATTTAAAATTACAAGGAAAACACCAACTCAATGTCACTCTTGAACTGCACACATGTGACCTTATCTTGGAATTTTGACAGTGATTGTGAATGGAATACATAATGCAGTTTAGCAAATGCCATGCTAAATAAAATATTTCGAGTGGAATTGTAAAAGGTAATGTGACTCATAGAGGATCTGGATAGGTGTTCTAACTTCCTGAATTTTGTGGAGATATAGAGACTTGATGTCTGGCTAATGTCAGTGTGCCATGTTTGTTATTTACCAGTGTTTGAAAATAACAAGGGTGGTAACATGCTATACTTCCAAGTCATGGCAACAATATCCCTCCTCTTTATTTCCCACCATCATCATTTCTTTCAAGGCAAATAGGAAGTTTTCCTAAAGAATCCTCAGATCATTCTAGTAGTGAACAATGAAAATACTTTTGAGAGAGAGAGAGAGAGAGAAAGAGAGAGAGAGAGAGAGAGAGAGAGAGAGAGAGAGAGAGAGAGAGAGAGAGAGAGAGAGAGGAGCATCATTTTCATCCCACTCAATTCAATCTTGGCATTTGGCTTTTCCAATTATTTTTGTTGTTTGGACTGAGTTCTTATTCTCAGCCGTAAAGGAAAAAACTGCGAACAACATTGACTCTGGCAATGTAAAGGAAAATGTTATTTGAAAGTGAGGGAAAGCAAGGGCCCATGGCACATGGAAATAAGAAGAATGGAGGAACTAGTAAGCAATTCTCCACAATGAGATGTGGAGAAAAGTGTACAATTCATCCTGAAAGTGCTCTTGAATGAAATCCCCAGGATTCCCTACACCCAGAACACATTTGCTTCCTGGACCCTCAAAGAGTAAAGTTTCTTAATGTACATCCAGTTTTCTTAACAATTCTTCCTTTCTTCTATGAGATAAGCAGATTTATTTTCCTTGGTCTGCTCAAGTGTGGAACCTAGTGCACTTTTTTTGTTTATCTTCTGGTTGTATCTTGTTCCATTTTCTTCCTGTGCCAAGCTACTAACAGCAGAATCACTAGAGTCACTAGAACCAAGGCAGCCATGATCATTCGGATGAGATTTTCAACTGTGTGACTTTCGTGCTGTGAGGCTGTGGGTTCTGCATAAAGAAGTCAAAGATGTCAGACCCAATCAAAGTCTTCTGATAATAAATGATTGCACACCCAGTCTCGTATCTTCTCCTTGACAGAACTAGACCTTTTGTGTCTTTCTCTTAATCTAGAATTCTCCATCTCACCTGATTCTCATATGGTCATGTTTTTCATGTTCTAATGGTCTTAGCTTCCCCAGTGAATCAAATAATTTGTGTAGAGTATATAAAGTGCTTAAGAGAGCCGAATAAATTTATTTTACTATAAATGCATATCATTCTCATGGCATCTCATCTTGCAGATCCAGCAAAAACATTTCCTGCTCCTTGTAGATGGGGATTAATTCAGCTTTCTCCAATTTCCCAACTTCACAGGAAGCTTTACTAACCCATTATGATCTCGCACATGCTGTACCTATTTCCCATGAGAGCTCTACTTACCATTCTCAGTGTGGATGTGAGACTGGTCCTTGGAATCTGCCAGAGATAGATGGAGAGATGAGATTTGAACTTCAAGCACTTGACTATAGCCTGTTGGTTTCTACCTCAGTCTGGACTTTAAGTACTTCAACTGGATATCACTTTGTTTCAGACCACATTTTGTGCCTCTGGATTCTGGTTTGTCTGTCAAGATCACAGCTCAGGTACATCCAGCCTCAACAAATCATATTATTGAATATAGGAAAGTATTGAGATTCTGAGGAAATAAAACTTCCTGATTCAGTCTGTGCACCATTTTTACCACAAGCCTTTGGTGACCAGCTGTTATCATAAGACTGTGCTCTTTATCTCAGGAAATATAAGCAAGAGGAGAATGAAGGACTGAGGATGACATTGGAGACTGTTCTCATTGGGTTTTGCCAACTTAATACAAGCTAGAGTCATCTGGGAAGAGGCAACTTAAATTGGACATATGCCTCCATCATATGGGCCTGTAGACAAGTCTGTGGAGGAATTTTATTGATTGCCTGATAGTTAATGTGGGCTATCTAAGCCCACTGTGAGTGGTTCTAATTCTGGGTAGTTGGACCTTGATGATATAAGAAAATAGTCTGAGCAAACCACTGGAGAGTAAACCTGTAAGCCATGCTCCACTATGGCCTCTGCTTTAGTTCCTGCCTTAAGTGCCTACATCTAAATGTCTTTATGATGGACTCTAAAATATAAGAAGAAATAAAACCTTTCTTCCACATGTTGCTTTAGATCATGGGGTTGTATCACAAAAATAGAAACCAAAGCAGTACAGAGACAATGTCTGACCACTTCATATGCTGTCTGTTCTCAAGCCCTCCTGCTTCTGCTAAATTCCAATGAGTCACTGAGGGGAGTAATTGCGTCAGGGGATGCTTAAGGCTGGTGCTCTATGAGGTGTGAAATTCTTTGGGACTTTTGAGTTTCATTATTTTACTTTGAGGTTAGAACGCTTTTCAGAGCAGATCCCTGGGTGACACTCTGCATTAAGAAAGGTAGTTTCAGGGGTTCTTACCTGAGACCAAGAGGTGAAGGGAGTCACTTGATTTTGACCACACCTGGGGATGGTTCCTAAAATAGCCATAGCATCTGAATGTACCATTGTGGATGATGGTCACAGGGTCCAGAACAAAATGAGCTTGAAACTCCCTATTGGCACTTTGCGGTGATTCCAGGGTCCATTGGAGGTGGTGCTTTCCTTCCTGGGTCAGAATAAATCTACCAAATCCCAGTGATGAACTACACTGCATGGTTATGGTCTCTCCTAAGGTCACAGCAGAACTGGGCCAGACAGACAGGCATGGTTTATCATAGGCTCCTAGGATACAAGGGGAAGTGAAACGAATTTAAGCTTCCCACATTGTACTGCAGGGTTGGGCTCTGAGAAAAGTACCCTGGAGACCTGAACTCCTTCTGAGTGGAGAGCATGTGCTGGGAACCCTGACTCTTCACTCACCTGTTAGCACCAGTTCCAGGGTGTCACTGTGCTCTGACCAGCCAGCAGGGCTCTTATAGTAACACTTATATATCCCTGCAAAGTAAACTGTCATGTGTTGGAAGTAGAACTTAGCCTTGTCCAAGCTTTCCAGAGGGTATTGTCTGTCCCAAGGATCCGTGCTTCCCTCTTTAAGTAAATGGTACTCCTTGGCCTCCCAGGACCCCTGACACCAAATAGTAACAGGTGCATCTGAGGCAATCACAGAGTGTGGCTCAGCCCAGATTTTGGGCTTTGTGAGGGTTCCTGCAAGGAAATCAAAGGTTGAGTCCTGGTACAATTCTCCCTCAGACACCAAGTCTTAGTAGGGTACTAATGGGCATAACAACATTATCCATAAACTTTACAGATCCCACATTGTGAAGAGATGAACAAGAGGAGAGCAAATGATGTCTGGTATCCAGAGTGAAGGATAAAATCTTGAGATGGATGGAAACACTCACCTGCCAGGACTGCAGTCTTCTGTCCCACACTCAGTCCTGAAAGAAAATTCACTCTGAGAGATTTTTTCAGTCTGAGAGACGGGGTCAATATCATGGAGTTTCCAGATTCAATAAGACCTGTGTTGGAATAGGGTTTCTTACAGACTTGAGTGTCCACTCTCCCTCTTCATATCTTACCAAGACACAACAGCATTCTGAGCATGGGGACCATGGTGAGTCGTTGTATTTTTCTTGTTTGTGCTCCTGGGGCAGCTTGAACATGTTCTGCAGACACATCAGACAGGGTTTTTCACTCTGAGGGCAGGTCCTTCCTGTCATGGGTTTGCCACATCAGTACTATTACCAGATCACCAGAAGGGGAACTTCTCTTTGTTCCCCAGTGCAGAAGTTTTGTAAAGTGCTTGAATGCCTGAAAAGTCTTTAGAAAAAAATGGGGTTTTCACTATTCCTCACAGCTTTCCATCTGCCCTGCATTTTTTCAAGCCAGAGAATGAGCATTTTGCATGTCACAGCATGTCATATCACAAAGAGAAACAACTGAAGACCCCAAAATATGCAAAAGTGATGTTGGTCTAAATCAACACAGTGTTCCAAGAAAAGATTCATTTATGATATTAAAATGGGAGGCCATAATCTCAAGGTGGCTCCAGAGACTCAAGTCAAATATTTCTTATGTCAGGGCTCAGGTCAGACTATGCTCTTTTTGCTCTCTAAGCTCCAATGGTCTTCCACATCTTTAGTCACAATATCCTGATTCAGTGCAGCCAAGACCAGCATTTTCCAATTCTGTTCCCTCTTCTTACTTTTTTCTGTGCGACTGATCCTTTTTCCTACTTGTTTGCATCATCAAGATGTTACTATTTTGTTGAGACCATCATGCTTAAGTCCTCCTCCAAGATTCTTAACGTAAGTACTGTCTAGTACCGGCAGTAATAAGTTCAGGTTCTGAGCATAAGAATGTAGATACCCTTGGTTCTATCATTCAGCTTGGAAGAGGAATTTTCCTGTTTCCTACTTGAACTTTACTGACTGTCTTCTTTTATTCCAGGTACATAATAATATCACCAAATGCTGGGGATGCCTGTGTGATGTGGTAAACTGTCCTCTGAGGATGACATGAAACATTGATGGGGTTTCCCTATTTAAGATACAGTAGCTTTAATGCCCACCTATGTTATTCACAGGGCTGGGCATATAAAAATTTAATTATGAATGCTGGAAGGATTTCACAACACTTTACCCTATACTGGTATTATTCATGGCTAAAAAAGAGAGATAAGAGAGAAAGAGGTGCAGGTTTTGTTTGATGGTATAGTTACATAAAATTCCCTGAGTGCATGTAAGCAGCCTCTTACACTTGATTTGATTTATTGATCACAATTATATTCATTGGTTCACCACACAAACTTGGATGGTATTGTTTATTTTTTCTGTCAGTGGTGCCTTATGGGATGTATTACATGGTATGTTCATGTCACACCAGTTAAATTTCCCCAAACACTGCAACTTTAATTATTCTTGGAAGAGAGGAATATCTCCAAGTTGGGCTCAGAAAACCATAGTTAGACTACCACCAATCACTATTCTCCATTAGCCTCTATATTACCTGGAAGACATAATGGACACAGTGGTCATGGAGTGTCCAGAAGTGATCAATTTTGTAGTTCATCCTACCGTATAATTAACATTAAATGAAGCATAGGAAATACATTTTGTTTTAAGCTAATATGGAACAAAGTAGCCAGAATTTTCAATAACATGAGGAATCTTAAATTTCAAAATCCATGTTCACAACACACTCTGTGTAAACCTGTGTATACTCAATAAGGCATGTCTACCAGCAATGAAGTTGGCCAATCAATTTCAGAAAGCATGATTAGGCTTCAGCATACAAACAGGAGAAATTATGCAAGTAATACATTCTTTGTACTTCCTTCTCAATGCTGACTCTAAATCACCAGCTCCTCTCACCTTTAGTTCCATCATGGAAGAATGAGTAACAAGACATGTCTTACAAATAAATGGATAATTCTGGAAACACTGATTCTAAGTGAACTAACTTTGACCCAGATGTAGAAGCACCATATGTTTTATCTCATTTCAGGAGTTATCCTTGAAACTTCAGGTGTGTGTGTGTGTGTGTGTGTGTGTGTTTCATTTTATATACCCACAGATGTCAGGAAATTGATCAGCTCTCATTAGAGTAGGATTTAAAATGGAGAATGTTACAACCTTCTATAATGGAATAAAGAGCAATCAAAATAGAGGAAGGTGTTAATGGCAGGGTGGATGTGTGTTTTTGGTTATTTTCACTCTATTGGCTCTTTGCTCTTTGGTGGCCCCACCACCCAGCTCCCAAATAAATCCACACAGAGACTTAATATTACTTATAAATACCCAACCTTATCTGGGCTTATTTCTAGCCAACTTTTCTTAACTTAAATAAATCCATCTATTTTTTGCCTCTAGACATTTTCCTTTTCTTAATTTTGTAATCTCATTTTCACTTTTACTCCAGGCTGGCTATGTGGCTGGGTGGCTGGCCTCTTCTTTTCTTGCTCCTTTCTCCCTTCTCCCATCTTTCTCCTTCTATGTATTCTTTTTGCCTACTAGTCCCAGCCTATCTTTTCTCTTGACTTGCTATTGGACATTCAGTTCTTTATTAGGCCAATCAGGTGTTTTAGTCAGGCAAAGTAGCACAACTTCACAGAATTACACAAATAACACATAAAAGAATGCAACACATCTTTGCATCACTAAACAAATGTTCCACAGCATTAACAAATGTAGCACATCTTAAAATAATATTCTTCAACTGATGTGAGGAGAGGATAGAGCACAGAATAGACAGAGGGATAACTAACCTTAAATACATTTCAAAATGTTGATATGGAAAATTACTACTAAAGGATCCTCCTTGAATATATACATGGATGTATACTGAGTATATATGCGGTTGGAGTTCCCTTAGATTGAGTTAATAATTCTCCTAGTAGAGACAACAGGTTATGGAATAAAATGCTCAGTGTCAGGGATGGGTTATCCTTGTCCAGGTTGTTAAACAGTGGAGTCCAGTTGACCCCTAACCATTTCAGGCTGTGCCATTCCTCTTGGTTTCTCTCCAGAACTTGACAATAAGCCCATTTCCTTGAAGACTCCACATATTTGGGTTACAGAACATGTGTAGAAATTGAGCAGGGGTCATCTGGAAGCTTAATTTCTACTAGCTAGCTTTTATTGTTTACGACGTTGGTATAACCACACCTATGTGTGTGTGTGTGTGTGTGTGTGTGTGTGTGTGTGTGTGTGTGTGTGTGTGTGTGTGTTTGTGTGTGCTACGTGTACAGGTGCCCTGAGAAGTCAGAAATGTTGAATCCCCTTGAGCTGGAGTTAAAGACTGACAGGATGCTGATAACTGAATTGGGATCTTCTGGAAAATCAGTCAGTGCTCTTTAACACAGAATCTATTTCAGGCCTCATCGTGAAACTCTCTAAGGTGCACACTGTCACCTTGACATCCTCAGTCTTCACTGAGTTGCTTTACCTTCAGCCCCATTTTCTGTTCCTTGTCTTAGTAGAGAAGGAAAAGTGTGAGTTATGTTATGTCAGTGATTGAAATTCAGAGTCAATTGAAAACAAAATCGATGTGATAATTTATTTTATATCTTCTTTTACATTTTCTGAGCAACTGACCTCATTTTCCTACACACTGAAGGCAGGGAATGATTCCAGATTTGTAAAGTTGGCAGTAATATATATATATATATATATATATATATATATATATATATATATATATATATAAAATCAAAAGGAGTAATATTAGCAAAGGAAGGTTTTATATTTTATAAATTTGTAATTAACAACATGATGACTTTTTCTGTTCATGGCCAACTACGAATTTTTATATTCATTTGTATGTGATGTAGTATTGCATGAAGTTAACAAACCCTAATAAAAAATAATAATATTTTAAAATTAATAAGAAATATATTATTAGCCAATGACATAAAACATGGATTAAAACTGAACTTCTTATATTGACATAAAATGGCAAGGCCTCAAATGAATCAAGGAAACAAAATTTATAAAAGAATCAATCAATATTCCTAGAACCTTGCTTCTGGAAATTTGTTTGAAGAGTTGATAGAAACAGACAACATGCTAAGGAAGTAACCACTTCAATGATACTTGATATATATATATAAAATATATATATATATATATATATATATATATATATATATATATATATATATAAAATCCCTTTGTATCCCATAATATTATAATTTTTTGTTAGATTATAAAATGAAACAAATCAAAAGTGTAACTATTTTAAAGGGATAAGGATAGATAATGAAGGCATCAAAACAAACACAATGCCCAGGATGAAGCAGCCCTTGGTTAGTTATGTTGAGTCTATTGACTGCCATCTCCTATATGCCCAGCTCCTTTGTACTCCGGGCATCAAGTATAGAGACTCACTTCTCATGTCTTCTTTTCCCTTCTCCACAAAAGGACTAAGAAAACATCTAATTCCAGAAACACAGCCTGAGAGAAGGAAACAGAAACAAATTCAGAAGCCAAATATAGAATGAATTTCATCTTCATGCCTAGAAGTTAATGAAATGAAGGGTTACAGTTGAGCTTTCAAGCTGAGCTCCCAGACATGAATTAATGTGTATCTGAGAGTGAATCACATTTTTTAATCCTTCAAAGCATATTGCTCTTGGTCAGAGGTGCCTTCAACTCAGATTTTCTGGGTAGTTGTGATAGTCTCAAAATCATACAAGTAGAACTGTCCCTTAAGATGCTCATATTAGTAGAGATTGATATATGGTAATTTCAGCTCAAAATTTTTAAGAATCCCATAGTCTCTGGGAAAACTGGAAACAATTTCTAGCAATTCTCACATCTTATGGAAGCTTCTGATGCAACTGTTTGGTCTTTTACTGATGTTGATGTCCACATTACCTACAGCAGAGGCCTCATACAGGTGTCTGAGGCTCTCATCTTCCTTTCTTCATCTCACCTACCACATTCCACATTTGCTCTTTCTCTAATATACTCTCTGCACTGATTCATGCCTCACAACTTGCTTTTAGAGATACAAATATATGGGGGAAGCATTCACATGTTGCCTGTGGCTTTCAGTGGCACTGCTGCTATCTACCTCTTCTTACTCAGTTCCTGGACTTCATTGGCTCAATGCACACACTTTCCATTCCACATTCATTGAGTCTTGTCACTTATAATTTAAGGAATAAGGAACCATGTCAGTATTATCATCCCAGTTAATAATATCTAATTAACAAGAGACCCACATGATATATCCAAGAGCATTCTAAAATAACCATAAGGAAATGGAAGTTTTAATATGACACATCAATCAATCAGTAAGTTTAATCAAACTTTGTAACTTCCAAATATGATGTCTTAAAACCACGTGCCCTTTTTTTTTTTATAAGATTCCAATTTACATTAATTAACCACATGAACCAGAAGAGCCCATCTGGTAGGCCCACTGCAAGTGTTTCAGTGCTGAGGGGAAAAGCTTCACAATGGAAATGTTAAAGCTCTACCACAACAGGAGGAATGAAGAATGAGGTTCAGTTGTAGAAAAGATGTTAAGTATATATTAATATGACCAATATTCACTGTATGAGATTCCCAAATATTTGTCAAATTCTTTTTAATGAAACCAGGTTTGCAAATTTGGAGGAAAAGTTAGTATTTGTAATTAATGGTTTTATCCAGGCAGATTAAGACCGTGTACAAAACAATTGCCTTTTTATTAAACATCAAGGAACAGTGAAGTTACAGATGACAAAGAAGACATCATTTCTGCATCACTCCTGCAATCCACACATGTGAACTTATTTTGGAATCATGACAACGACTGTGAGTGGAATCCACACAGTGACAACCAAATGCCAAGTTTAGAATATGTTTAATAAAATGATATTTTTGGAAGTATAACATTCAATGGGAAACACGGGTTTAGAATAGCTGTTCTAACGTCACTGAAATTCATGGTCACATAGAGACTTCATGTCTGGCTTATGTTAGTGTATCACATTGTTTTGCTTGTAAGTGTTTTAAGATAACAAGCACTGAAATGCTGTATTTTAAAGACATGGAATCATTCAAGGTCATGCCAACAATATTGCACCTCTTTATTTCTCACCATTATCACTGCATTGAAAGAAAAAATGAGTGAATTTTTCAAAAGGAGTCCTTAGGTTTATCTAGTAATCATCCCTGAAGATAGTGACAGTTCCACATAGAGTTTGGGGGCATTATTTTCATCCCACTTAGTTCAATCTGGAATCTGTCTTTTCCAATTATTTTTATTGTTTGATATGTGTTATTTTTGTCAGTGGTGAATGTAAAGGCCCATGTTGAACAATAATGACTCTGGCATTTTTTTTTTTTTTTTTTTTTTGTGATAGCACTTTTATTATTATTATTATTATTATTATTATTATTATTATTATTATTATTATTATTATTATTTTATAACACCATTCAGTTCAACATAATAGCCACAGAATCCCCTGTTCTCCCCCTCTCGCCCACCCCTCCCCCCAGCCCACCCCCCATTCCCACCTCCTCCAGATCAAGGTCTCCCCCGAGGACCGGGGTTGACCTGGTAGACTCAGTCCAGGCAGGTCCATTCCCCCCTCCCAGACCGAGCCAAGTGTCCCTGCATAAGTCCCAGGGTTCAAACAGCCAACTCATGCAACGCGCCCAGGACCTGGCACCAATGCACAGCTGCCTCCCAAACAGATCAAGCCAAATGACTGTCTCACCCGTTCAGGTGGCCTGATCCAGTTGGGGGCCCCTCAGCCTTTGGTTCATAGATCCTGTGCTTCCATTCATTTGGTTATTTGTCCCAGTGCTTTATCCAACCTTGGCTTCAACAATTCTCGCTCATATAAATCCTCTTCTTACTCACTAATTAGACTCCCAGTGCTCCACCAGGGGCCCAGCCGTGGATGTCTGCCTTCAGATTCCTCAGTCCTTGGATGGGGTTTATGGCACCACTATTTGGGTGTCTGGCCATCCCATCACCAGAGTAGGTCAGTTCCTGCCGTCTCGCGACCATTGCCAGCAGTCTTTTGAGGGGGTATCTTTGTGAATCTCCGTGGGCCTCCCTAGCTCTCTGCTTCCTCCCCTTCTCACCTTCTCATGTGGTCTTCATTTACCATGGTCTCCTATTCCTTGTTCTCCCTCTCTTTTCTTAATCCAGCTAGGATCTCCCACTCTTTCCCTCGACTGTCGCCCTTCATTGTTCCCACTCATGACCAGGCTATTCATGTAGATCTTGTCCATTTCTCCGTGTCTTTTTTTGGGGTCCCGTTTTCCAGGTAGCCTCACTGGTGATGTGAGTAGCAGTCTAGTCATCCTTGTTCCACATCTAGCATCTTCCTATGAGTGAGTACATACCATATTTGTCTTTCTGAGTCTGGGTTACCTCACTCAGGATGATTTTTTCTAGATCCATCCATTTGCCTGCAAACCGTGTGATGTCGTTGTTTTTCTCTGCTGAGTAGTATTCCATTGTGTATATGTGGACTCTGGCATTTTTTTCAATATTTGATTCATCACTTTATTTTTTCTCTTCTCAATATCTTTTTTATTTAAAATTTTCTGTTTCATTTTACATACCAACCACAGTTCCTACTACATTACCCCCCCACACCTTTTCTCCACACTTTCAATACAGCCCCATGTAGTCCCCTCCTCCATTCCCATCCCTCATGCCATCCTGGCCTTTTCAGATTCCAATAAAAACAGATATGGTGTTCTTTCCAACATCCTGGCTCCCAAAATGTCACATGTGTTATCCTTAACCCTGGTTCTGTTCAACTGGGTGAGCTATTGGCCTCCTCAAGGTTCTAGTGGAGTGCCAGACCAAGCAATTAATACTTTTTCTGATAGCCAGTACACTGTACAGGCAGTTCATGTGCTGGCGTTTTATTGATTCAAAGACTCACTGATCCCCATTGCCAGCAACATGTTGCTCTTACAAGATGTCCTAAATCAGAGTACTGAGCATTGGTAACTGTCACATATTAGATCTCACCCCAAATTACCCACAATATTGGCTTAAGGAAATGAGGTCACAGACACCATCATATGAACAGGCAGTATGGATCGCCTAGAGCAAGCCAGGGCTCTTCACAGCAATTCCATCTGTCTCCACAGAATTTGCATAACCTTTCCCCAGAATTACCAGTTTCCCAATGTAAACATTTGTCCCAGGCATGTGCCACTTGTGCTCCTCTTGCTCCCTTAGGACTGATTCAATGTGCAGGGGTTAATCCCCAGGGCTTGTTGCCTAGCTGGATGTCACACATCACTCCCCTTTTGACAATCTTAAATATGCTCATGTGACAATAGATATCTGTTCCTCCTTTGTTTATGCCCCTGTCATTTCTGGGGAGAAGGCCATCAATGTTGTCAAGACCCTTAAGTCAGCCATGGTAGTTACTGGCTTACTTTGGGCACCTAAGACTAACAATGGCCCTACCTATTCCTTGCAGTATTTCAATGACTTTCTAGGGTCTTGGAAAATTTTCCCATACCACTGCCATCCATACAATATGCATTATGAAGAGGACCAACAGAGATGTTAAGGTGCTGTTGACAAGGACTATCGCACCAGAAGCTAGGAGAGATCCTCATCTGGCCTTAACAGAGGTCCTTTTCCATATGAACTTTCTCAGTTTTGATGAGGAGCTTAGCCTGGCCTACAAGCACTGGGCATCTCTGCCAAAGTACATGGCCCTGCCTCTGGTGAGATGAGAGATCCTTTCTCCCTCCAGTGGCAGCTGCTAGTCTCCCTGCTATCCCATGGGAGAGGGTATGCTTGTGTTTTTCCTCAGAGTGCTACTATGTCAATATGGGTCCCAGCAAGAGATGTGCACCTGACCACAGATCAGCCTGCTTCCACCAAGGAGGAAATAGCCCAGAATGGGTAATGTATATACTCCCCTTTCTTGCTCTCATTGACCCTCTAATGGCTGAAAACTTGTGGACTCTCACTTTTCCACATTTTGTATGATGCCTTTTGAGATGAGGAAGATTAGCTTAGCAGGCCAGAAGCTAGCTAAATATATTAAAGGTCCATGGTCAGCTAAGTTTCTATAATATTAATTGCAGCTAACATACAAAGTTTTCCAATTAAATCAGACAAGAGCACAGGTTATGGCCTTTGATTTATTTTTTGAAAAGGTTTGGCATGATATAGACTGTTTGATCCCTCCTGGATATTCACTTATGTTTTGATTGATGGTGTGGTACTTTTAATCTTTCTCCTTTTTAAGTATCTACTAAAGCATATCTGGCAAAAACCGGTGGCAACTAAGGTGACTCTACAGGTTTTAATGGTGCTTAGACATCCACCTCATAGCCCTCCACAGGATGTCATGCATGCCTGGCTTTCTAAAATTCAAAAGGCTCTCCCCACCCAGGGTGACTCCCCAGGGATGGACACTCTTCAAGGGCTGATAGTCAACGACAGGTAAGAGCTTGTTTGGCAAGCAAACCTAAAGCATGCAGAGTCCAGTTGCTGAGCACCTCTGAGGCAGGGTCAACAAGACTGGAGCAAAGAACTATGACTCATGCTGAGCACCCATGCAATAAAGTAAAAGGGTGGATATGTAGTAAGACAGGCCCATAGGATTGAGGAAATTGGCTCAAACCATTTGGCAAGGTATGCACATAGCATACTTTCTTATTAGACAACGTTGAGCCTGCCTAAGGGCCTAGCAACAGGCACTTTCAGAGTTCCTAGTTGCTCTCAGAGTTCTTAATCATGCGCAGACAACGAGGAATGACTGCTCAATACCACCAGATTGGGATACAGCTTGGGTGCTGAGAGGAGAGTATATAAGGCCTTCTCCATTACTGAATAAACAAGTCTGCTGTTTACCTTCAACTGACTCCCAGTGTCTGTGTTGTTGATGCTACACCTTCTCAACCCCTCTCCCCTAGGAGGCCATTAGGATCCAGTAACACTTAGGAATGTAGAATATCATCTTTTCAATAAGATCATATTAGAATAAATTGGAGAAAACAGTATATTTAATAGACAAAGTCAGAAGTCTCCCCTGAAGATAATGAAGTACATGATGAGTTCACTCTGTCTATCCTGTTGAGTGTAGCAGCTGAAATTTTAGCTAACATGGGATGACAAGTAAAGTAAATGCAGTGTGTGCACATTTTGTGAAAAAAGAGATAGGTTGTCAAAGAACACAAAAAATGCTAACAAAGGAATAAAGTGTCCTTTCAGACAAGTTAATTTTCTTCTCAGAAGTTCTGAATGGATAGGGGAGACTTTAAAACCCATATTGATTTCATGCCTTACCATACCCACCTCCCAGTAGAGCTCTCACTTACCATTTTCTGTGGGGCTGAAGAACTGGTCCTTGGGTTTTGTCGTAAGTGGATGGACAGATGAATATTTGAGATCCCACCCTTGAGTATGACCTGACTTTGCTACCTCAATCTGGACCTTAAGTACTTCTGATTCTCATCCTGTCTGTCACAGACCAGATTTTGTTCCTTTGGGTTCTTGGATGTCTAACAATATCACAGTTCAGTCCCACCCAAGCATAACAACCCTTATCATTGAATGTAAGAGGAGGATTCAGACTCTGAGGGACTCAGAATTGCTTGACTGGGTCTGCACATTTTGTGTACCACAAGCTTTTTATGAACAGCTTTTGCAATGAGACTGGGCTCAGAGCTTTCAGAAAACATAAAAAGAGGACAATGAGGACTAAGGATGCCATCGAAGACTATTTTCATTAGGTTTTGCTAACTTTATACAAGCTAGAGTCATCTACAAGAGACGTTAATTGAAAAATTGCCCCCATATTGTCCTGTAGGCAGGTCTCTGGGGGAATTTTATTGATTGGTTAATAATTGATGTGGGAGAGCTCAGCTCACTGTGTGTCATTTTAACCATGGGGGTTGGACCTTGATTTATAAGATAGCAATTTGAGTAAGTGCCTGGGTGATTGAGCCTGTAAGCAGTGTTCCTCTATGGACCCTGCTGCAGTTCCTACATTGAGTGTCTACTTCTAATTCTCTTCATGATGAACTGTAAGGAATAATATGGAACAAATCCTTTTCTCCATAAGTTGCTTTAGATCATGGTTTTTTATCACAAAAATAGAAACCTAACTAGTACAGAGACAACATTTGAACACTTCATTAATTTTGTGTACCCCTTTAAACCTCCCACTTCTGCTAAATTCCAGTGAGCTATGGAGTGGAGCACTTGCATCAGGGGACATTGATAGTTGCTCATCTATGATGGGTGGAAGTCATTTGGACAATAGAGTTTTAGAGTTTCCTACTCTATTTCTAGGCTAGAGTTCTTCTTAGAGAAGAGAATTGAGTGACTATACATTAAGAAAGATGGATCAGGAGTCCATATGAGACCAGAAGGTCAAGGGAGTCACTTGGTTTTAACTGCCTCTGAAGATCATTCCTAAAATTGCCATAGCTTCTAATGTCCCATTGTGGTTGGCAGTCACAGACTCCAGAGAAAAATGAGCCTGGTATGACATCCTGGCATGTTGCTGTGAGTCCAGTGTCCATGAGATGTTGTGTTTTCCTTCTTGGATCAAAATGAATCTGCCAAATCCCATCAGTGAGCTACACTGCATGGTTATGGACTCTTCTGGGCTATAATGGACAGGGCTGGGACAGATGGACAGGCAGGGATTTCATAGGATTCTAAGATACAAGGGGCATTGTGTGAAAGGAACAAAGCTTCCCACATTGTCCTCCAGGCATGAGCACTAAGAGAAGCACTCCTGAAGAGTAGAACTCCTTCTAAGGGGAGAGCCTGTGCTGGGACCCCATAGAGTCCTCTCACCTGTTATTACCAGCTCTAGAATGTCACTGTGTTCTGATCTGCCAGTAGGGCTCTTATTGTAACACTTATATATTCGTGCAAAGTCCTTTGATATGTGTTTGATGTAGAACTTAGCCTTGTTCCTCCATTCTAGAGGGAACTCTCTGTCCCAAGGATCTATGCTTCCTTTTTATGCAAGAGTCAGTCCATGGCCTCTGAGAGCCCCTGACACCAAATAACCACAGGTGTGTAGAAGGCAAGCACAGAGTCTGACTTAGCCCAGATGATGGGCTTTGGGAGGGTACCTGCAGGGAAATCAAAGGCTGGGTTCCAGTACACTTCTCCCTCAGACCAAAGCACTTAGCATAGAGAAAGCACAGGCATCACAACATTAGCTCAAAAGTACTTTTCGTCATCCCAGTTGTGAAGAATTGATTGGCCCACCAGAGATCAAAGGGGAAGTCTGGTCTTCAGAGTAAATAGTCACATCCTGGGATGCATGGAGACACTTACCAGCCAGTACTTCAGTCCTGTGTCCCACACTCAGATCTGAAAGAAAATTCTCTTTGAGATCTTTTCCCCTATAGCCAGGGTGGGTCTCCTAAGGTTTCCATTTGAATCAGACCTGGTTTGGATTAGACTTGTGTGTCCACTCTAGCTCTTCATATCTTACCAAAGCAAAGCAACAATCTAATCATGGAGATCATGATGAGTCTTGTCAATGTTCCTAGTTCTGCTCCTGGGATGGTATGGCTGTGCTTTTTAGAACCACCAGACAGGGTGTTGTCATTCTGAGGGCAGGTCCGTTCTAACATAGATTTGCCACATGAGCTCTATCACCAGAGGGCATACTTCCCTTTTTCTCTGTAGTAAATGGGACTTGGTTAATTATTGAGATCTATAGAGCATTTAGACAAAATGTGTTTTTTCTCTATTCCTTACAGCCTTCCACATGGCCTATGTGTTTTCCAAGCCAGAGAGTCAATACTCACAAGGAATCCATGATCATTGTACTGTAGATTGTATCGTTCTTCACATCTCTTCTTGCTTGCCTTTCACATATGGGGGCTTTGATATTTGTTTTAATTTTTTAGATTAACATTTCCATTTGTGCCTGTTTTGGTTTAGTTGGCATATTATTTACTTTAGAAAACAAATTAGTCCTTCGAAAGTTATGGATTTATATACTGAGGGGTCAGTCTCTGTTCAGATGGTGTCACTAAAGGACAGGGAACATGAGACATGCCAACACCTCCTGTGGCTGTTTGAGCAGACCTAATTCTCTGGAACACTAGATGATTCATAATTCATCTCCTCTAATTTGCTGACAAATCCCAGGCTTTTGCCTGATTCCTGCTTTTTGTCTGCAGACAAATTGTCTGGACATACTACCCCAATCCAATACACCCTCATATAACATGGGTTGCATGTCATTTGGGCTCATTGGACAGTAACTTGATACAAACTTAGCTGACTGGGTCATATACACATATATGCCAGTGAACACACACATTAAACCAGATCGACCCCTTGACACTAGTCTCTGGAGTCTGCTTCCAGGGAATCTCTTTGTGACTCAGTCTCCCTTCTCCCTTCCCCCACTGAGCTGCAGGTGAGAGGGAGAAAACCCCAATGGTATACAATGGGTTCTGGCCACTCTCACTTCACGCTCTTCTGTCTCCCACCTACTTCATTCACCCTCCCTCTTTCTGTCTTCTAATTTTTTTTTTTTGGCCTCACAGAATCTATGTGACCACGGGTTTGTAACTGTCCCGCAGAGTCTGGTAGGGTTTACTAGTTGACACACAACTGAAGATAACTCCTCCAAAGACTTTGCTGTGGAGCTAAGGCAGGTCTGGGACTCCATGGTGCTCACACAATGCTTGACATCCCCATTGTTTTCAAATCCATTCACCCTCTTTATGTCTTTACACTTACAATGATTGTTGATCAGTAAGGTCTTACTTTTCAATTGGACATTTTTTCTCTTTTACAGATCTTATGTCTCTTTTTCCTTCTTTGTTAACTTTATTTGTGATTTGCTGATGTCTTTCCTTGTTTTCTCCTCTTTCTTATGTTCTTCTGTATACAGTTTCTTCATGAATACTGTGAGGGTAACATAAGACATTTCATACTCTAAATAGCCTATTTTGCATTGGTAGGAACTTCAGTTTGTGGTTTCATCTTTCTTGCTTTGCCTAGACATTCCTTGACTTTGAAAGAGCCTCTTTCAGAATGGCTCATGTGTTGAGGTAAGAGCAAGTTCTGAAGAATCAAGGGCTGTAAGGAATGGGCTGATGTTGGTGGCCGGCTTGCCACCTGGGACCAGGGTGATACTCAGGCCTAGGCTGCTGCCCATGGCCATATCTAGGCCTGTGACAGCCAGAGTCTATATCCATGACCCATACTACCACCAAGGCCATTGGCATGTCTGGATTAAGTCAACCATCTGTAGCCATTTTGGCATCCAAGTGCCATGTTGCCACTCAGGCCATGTTGATCTGAGTGGCCTGTGCTACCATTAGCAGACATGATGACATCCAGGCCTGGAATACTTCCAGGGGCATGTCTGGGTTCCAGCAGCACAGGTCTGTGTTGATATCCACATCTTCAATAACCACTAACAGCTATGAAGATGACTAGGGTTTGGTCAAACACCTAAGTCCATGTTGGTCTCCAAGGACCATGCTTCCACCAGGGTCATTCTAATCTGGATGGCCTATGATGACACCCACAACCATGATAGCCTCCAAACTGGGGATGTAGCAAGGGACCATGTCTACATCTGTGGCCGTACCACAGCCAGGGTCTGGGTTGATATCTATGACTCCTGATGCCATTAAAGACCATACCAATACCTGGGTTCTGGGACATTACTTGAGGTCAGGAAGAGATCCTAGTGTCATGGTGCAGCTGAGTGGCTGCAATGCCACAAGTTGCCATAGTGATGCTCAGGCTGGGCTATAGCTAAGGGCCATGTCTTGGTCTGTAGCCCAACTGCAGCCAGGGTCCTTGTTGATGTCTGTGGCTCATGATACCATCAAGGGCTATGCTAATGCCAAGGGTCTGGGCCACCACTTGTGGCAATGTTGGTGTCCATGGGCCTCACTGTCACAGGGGTCATGTAAATCTCAGTGCCCTGTACAACCACATCAGGCCTGTCCTGGGCTGCTGCCATGGGCCATGTCTGGGTCCATGGCCCAAAAGCAGCCATGGGCTGGTGAGATAAGTATGGCTCATGTTGCCACAGCAGGTCATAGCAACCATGATTGTTGAAATCTAAGGCCTGTGCTGAGCCAGCTCTGTCCCTCACTGCAGAAAGAGAACTGGTGCCAGTCCACCCCCATGGGAGAGGTAACCCCGGCATTTGGGAGAGCTGGCATCACCACTCAAAAGAGGCATGGGAAAACTGGCCCTGATGGCATGGGTCTAGGAGAGTTGGTTCTGCCCTTTGCCTAGGGTATAAGCACAGTGACCCAGACCTACTAGCTCAGGTATGATATAGACCCATATCTTGGCCCTTAGGTTGACCTACCCTAAAAGTTGTCCCAGATAGTCCTGGAGTGTGCAAAGGGACCTGTCCTGTAGAATGATAACTGGAGAATCTTCATGACTCAGGGAAACAGCAGGGTAGCTGAGAGGAGTTTTGATGAGGGCCCAGTGATGATAATTTTGTTTTAACAAAAAAAAGAAAGTCCTCTTTTGTGCCAACACTACCTGAAGATCCAACAAGCTGCACAAATGATAGAAGAGGACAAGAAGCTGGTGAGGAAGCTATAGAAGTGTTCAAGGTAGGAGGATGCAGAGATTGCTCAGTGGTTAAGAGCACTGGCTGCTCTTCCAGAGGTCCTGAATTCAATTCCCAGCACTGACATGGTAGCTCACAACCATCTATAACTTTAGTCTCAGAGTATCCAAAGCCCTCTTATATAGCCTATGTGGTTCCAGGCAGACACATGGTGCACAAACATACATGCAGGTGAAAAAAAATCTTATATGCATGAAAAATAAAAATGAAAAAATATATTTTAAAAAATGCTCAAAAAAAGTAAAACATCAAATGGCCATGCTACCAAATTATCTTCTTATTATTTATGCTTACTCTGGGATGCTGTCAACCTTGTTCACAGAAGCTTCTTTTTTTCAACTCTTAGCAGCCAATGGAGAGAGTCATAACTAGTCTAAATTTTGGCAATGAAACTGGCTTCTCAGCACTAAATGCAGCATCTGCATTAACCCCACCACACTAATGCTCAGAAAATGTGGTGAAAGAGGAGGTGACAAGAATGTAAGAGTCTGTGGATGGGGAGGAATGCTGTGAAATGTTTTCTTTTAGACATGACATGGCCACCAGAATCATGAACTCAGCAGCTCTGGTTATTTACACAAGACCAAAGTTCCATCATATATGGGGCAGATGACTTCCTGGATCCATCACTAGCTGAAAAGCTATTGGCTGTGGACAGTTGCAAGGAGAGTGAGAGTCATCGTTTTGTGAGGATATGGGCAAGTTAAACATTCCCTTAATTTTCCCACAAGTGGTAGGCAGTCCCAAAGAAGGGAAAAAGAAGTTCCAGTCTTTCCTTTTTAATGATTTATGTTTCCTTTTCAACTGATGACCAAGAAAAATTGGAAAACTCACCACCACTGCACCACCCTCTTCTCTGAGAAAAAGTAGAAAATCACATGAGAAATGGGTTAGGGGTATTGCTTCTGGAAAATACAGCATGGGTAATATTTATTCTCCCTTCTGTTAAATACAGACCAAGGAATTCAAACAATTTTCACTAGGTCCTTTTTATAAGGATTAAAGACAGCTGTTAAAAAGATTCCTTTTGCTACCCAGTTAGCCAAAGATATTAGGAAAATGTTATAAAAGTTAGAAAAATCTTAAGATAAAAGTAGATCCCAATTACTGGAGTTATCTCAAAAGGTGTTTAACATCAGAGAAATGATCAGGGCAAGAAAAAATTTCCTGGTGCATGGGCAGAAATCAAGCTGCCAGGACTGGCCCAACACTGAATTTCTATAATTGTTCAACTACTCAGTTCAGCTACTACAGTCCAGATTAAATACCCAATGATCCTGTAAACAAAAAGGAAAACTGTAGTCCATATTTCCTGACTTGGACTTATAGGCATCCTGGAACCCTGACAGGCATTCTGGAATACAGCTCTTCTGCCTATGAAGAAAACTGGGATGTCTGATTCTCATGGGTCTGACTCTTCCAGAAAAACAGGTATATACAGTCTCAGATGTGAAAGATTAAGTTTTCAGCCTCCCATTGGTATAAATGAGTCAACCTATCTTTGCTTTGAAATGGACAGACACAGGGAGGTTATAGCATGAAACATATATGGAACAACTTTCCCAAGAGTCTTAAAAATCCACTAACCCTGTTTGAAGAGACAATAAATGCTAACTTCATTCCATTCCTTCAGAGGTTTCTCAGAAAGTAAATTAAAAAGGGACATAGAGGATTGATGCAAGAAACACAGACCTTGGGGTATACAATATTGTTTAAGAAAGACCAACTGTGTGCATCATAGGGTACCTGTCTTGTCTAAGAGCTGAGAGGAACCTGTTTCAGAGTAGCATTGCTGCTATTATTCAGAACCCAACTCCAAAGACAAGGAGACAGGTTTGAGAGTACATATGTACAGCTAGTTATTGCTGCCTCTGGATACCAGAGTTTGCAGGAATAGCAAGGCCTCTATATGTCAGGATAATGGGGACACTGAGACCCTAATCTAGACCGAGACTAAACAAAAGGCATTTGAGGCTTTAAAAACAACCCTAACTTTTCTGTCAGTCCTATAACATCCAGATATCTCAAAACTATTTCATCTGTTCACAAACAAAACATATTATAAAAGGATTTTTACCAGAACTTTAGGGCCATGGAAATGACCTGTGGCATACTTGACCAAACAATTTGACCACATTGCCAAAGGGTGGCCAATCTGTCTGAGAGCTGTGGTGGCTACTGTGAGTCTAATGAAAAGAGAACAAACAAGTTAACTCTGGGTCAACATCTTATACTCACAGCACCCCCACAACGTGGTTGAATGGTTGAGGCCCTTCTCTGAGAAACAGTAGAGCACTGGCTGTTTAAATACTATGTGACCCAGTAACAAGCTTTATTCCCAAACCACCCTTGAGTCTGACTTGAGAAATCACCACTATCAATCTTGCTACCCACTCGCCTGATGACAACCTGCAGGTACTCACTCATTCATAACTAATACAAGATAAATGAAGAAACCAGATATGTGAGAGCTGCAGCAGTTACTTTAACAAAAAAATGGACTCAAGCATGGTACCTCAGCCCAGAGAGCAGAACTGATGGATCTGACCCAGGCACTTAGGTGGGGTAAAAGCAATTTCACTACCGTATACTTGAACAGTTGCTATCTTTTACTACTGATCATGTTCACCATGAGAACTATAGAGAAAGAAGGCTTCTCGCCAGTGGGGAAAAAGAACATTTAAAAACAAAGAGAGAATCTTGGCCCTTTTAGAGGTTATTTGACTTTCCCTGTGAATTGCTGAACTCCACTGCTAAGGGTATCAGAACAATGACTCCCATGACACAAGCCGTGCCAAGGACAAGGATCTGGTTGCCTTGCAAAGGGTTCTATGACCACTGGGGCCTAAAGATACTCTAATGACATGCTCTGACCGAGTGCTATCTGAGACTCCATAGTAAAGAAGAAATGGACAGATCAAACCTCAGGTTGATGGAAGACACCAAAGGGAAAGATCATTGTCAAGTCAAGACTGTTGTAACTGACCTCCACCAGGTTGCTCATCTGGGGTTTTCAAATCTTTCTGAGTTGCTCAGACCAAGATATGTTATACTTAGACTGGAGAGCCTAGTGGGGGGATGCCTCTGATAGATGCCAGGTTTGTGCTCAAGTAAATCCAAAACAGAGAGCCTTTCCTAATAAATGGTTCAAATGAGAGACCAATGCCCCATCAAATTCTGAGAAATCAGACTTTACTGAAATTCAGCCTGTCAGGGGAAGATACAAGCACTTGCTACTTTTGATAGATACCTTTTCTGGGTGGGTAGAAACTTTTCAAATAACCTTAGCTTCCTCCAGGAATTAGTGCCGCACTTTGGCCTTCCCCTGACAATGGGGTCCAACAATGGCCAATCGTTCATATTTAAAACTTCTCAATTAATAGCTAAAGCTTTAGGCATAGACTGAAAACTTCATTGTACATATAGACCTCAGAGTTTGGGGCAGGTTGAAAGAACAAATAGGAAATTAAGAGAAACTGTAATAAAATTCTCATTAGAGTCCAGGGAAGGGTGGCTAGACCTTCTTTTGCTTTGATTTTGGCCTCTTGCACCCTGTATAAGGAAGTGTTGCACCCTATGAGATTATGTTTGGAAGACTTCCCACACTGCTCCCTCGGCAAAGAGGCAACAGAACCTCCAGTCCTTGAAAAAGGCTATTTATCAGACTATTTTGGAGACCTAGCTGACCTCTGAATGTACCACCATTTCCCTTTGTTTGAGCCTGTTGATACCACCTGGGTCAAGTGGGTAACCAAAGGAGCACTGAAGCCAACTTAGAAAGGGCACTGCAAGGTGTTCAACTCCTACAGCCATGAAGGTAGCTGGCATTACACCATGGATCCACCACACTTAGGTCAAGAATGTAGAAGCCACGGTGCTGCAGCCAAGTGGAATGTCTCCCAAATTATGGACCTATCAAAATTAAGGTTTCATTGGGCCCCAGGCCCCTGCACTTCCTGCCCCCTACCTCCTCCTGAGTTCTATGATTGTTGTAAATATAGGCTTAGGGTCCAACTCCCTCTGTCCTTAGACCTGGACCTGGGGACTGAGGAAGACAAATATAGGGAAGGTATTAGCCAATGTGGCTACTGACCAGCAACTCATATCATCTTGACCTTTGCTGACTGATGTCCACTTTAAAATGTCTGCTTGTACTGGAGAAAGGAAAGATGTAGGCATTTATCTTTTGAGACAGGAATACAAAATTTAAAAGTCTATGCATGCCCTGTGGCTGGGCCCCCTAGTTAACAGGAACCAGTGATTTTCAATCGCAAAAATTAGAATTGTAAAATGAAGGCTTCCTGGAAACACACAGATGTGTGTGTGTGTGTGTGTGTATGAGCATATAGTATTCTCAAGAAATACACAATAGGAAAATATAATACAATGGTCATAAAATTATTTTTTTTTAAGAAAGATTCTGGCTATAGGAAAACCTGGGAACTCAGACTCTATGACACAGGAAGGAACCATGAGAATAGAGTTAATCATTCCAGACCAGATATAGGCTAAGATTGCTTATTATGCTTAGATGCCTACCTCTGTACTTCATAGGAATAGGAACTAACCAGAATGTTAGGCCATTGGCTGAAAAATCTCATTGTGACTGGGGGAAGCCAAGATTAACATTAGAGGACTTAAAAAGTTCTGAAACTTTTCTAAACCTAAACATTCCTCCTTATTCTGATGCCTGCAATTCTGCTTTATGGGTTAATGTATCTGCATACAATACTAACAAGCTCTTGGGACTATTGTGCCTTCTCTGATGCTTTCCAAATTATGTCGACCAGTATCAGGACCTAGCAGTAATAAAAGTTTTCATCTCTCAATTTAAGTATTCCCTTGCATAAATGGTCCTACAAAATTGGGAGGCTTATACGTCTCATGAGATAAAGGAAACTGTATGTGGCTTAGAGAGAAACCCATCATTTCATGCTAATTGATCAGGAATAATTAGAGTAATTTTTTTCTGTGTTTGGGGAATACTTCAAAAAGAGAAAGAGACAAAGACATAAATAATTAATATCAATCTCTCTTCTCTTTATCCCTCCTAGATAACTACACTGCTATCAGAACTGACTGGAACTTTAATTTTTATTCTGATTGGATTAATAGTAGGGCCTTGCATCTTGAACTATATAGCCAATTAGGTAACAATTCAACAAAAATAAGGGTCCTTGGGACCAGCTCCACCTCTTGAAAGCAGGATGAGTCTAGAATTTGACTCATTCAGACCAGTGGGGAATGTAACAAGGCCCCAGACCTTTAGTCAGATGCCAGACCTTAACACAACTCACTCCACAATGGAACTAAAATGCATGTTATAAAACTCAGCACATAAATAGCACCACCATCCAAAATGAAGACAAAGACCTAATCCATCAAAGTCTATAGTTCTAGGAAAGTCTTTAAATGTACTAACTTTGCATTTTGGCATCTGTAGTTCTGCTTCTGGCAAATTGATCTTGTTAACTGAAGTATGTCAACCCAGAATTAGGTTCTGTGCATAAAACCCAACTAAGAAAGGCTCAGTGCTACACTGGGATCCCAAACATCCACTGTAGATGCCATCCAGATTGCAAAGAATTTCTATTGGTTTAAAATCATGTCTGAATAGTTGCCTCTGGTGGGTGCTCATAACACTAGTCACCTTATGCTCTCACCATCATTATCTTTCCCACTCTGAAAGACTGTATAAATGGATGCAAACCATGAGCAGAAAAATATCCTTCCATCTTTCATTTTCTCTCAAGTGTTTGGTAACAATCATGAGGAAAATAATTTATATAGTGAGGGTTATAATTTTTATGAAATTTCTTTTTGATATTTTGGTTTGTAGTTCTGGATATCCATCCTAGATGTTCTTCCATGCTGCATATGCCATTCTCACTCCTAACCTTCATGTTACATAACTCCTGTTATTACTCCATGTAACACAAAACCCTTGATGGCACTCCTTTAGTATTTGTTTGACCCAGTATGTGTTCATTTCTATTCTATATGTGAAGGACACAAACATACATTTGGAACTAGGAATGAATGGCAATGCTATTTATTTTAAGAATCTAGTCCTGCATATTTGGTGTTCCATGGGCCTCTTGAGTTTGGATAGGGATCTCTTTTTGCAGATTTTAGAAATTTTATTCTATTATTTTATTGAAAATATGATCTATGCTTTTGTCCCAGAGTTTTTCTTCTATGCCCATAATTCATATGTTTTATATTTTAATGGTATAATTGTTGCATATTATTCTGTTCATGTGCTTTATGTTTTTTGACTTTCAAACATAGAAAACATTGCACAACATTGCATTTATCAAAATATTTTCCATTGTTAATGATACAAATTGAGCCCAATGATATATAAATCATTGATATACTGTGAATAAGTGAGATTTATGAAGTTATGTACATGTAGATGTGGAGATGGCAGTTGTCCATGTCCCACAGCCATTCACCCTGAACACCCTCAGTAAATTAGGGGCAGAAAATATCTTCAGTCAGAATAAGGATCTGGCTGCCTTAAAAGTGAGTTCCTGACAGGAACTCTGCAAATGAAGATAGGAGAAGGCAACCTTTTTCTGCTTATGGTCCTACATCTGTTCTGTGGCCTACCCAGAACCCTCCTGTTATCTACCTGTAATGTTCTGGGTTCTAGTGAAGGAGGTATGGTGAGCATTCTTGAAAAGACTCTTGTTGTTCTGTGCATCTCTCTCTGTGTGGGGGGATCTACTCTAAATGAATCTCCTTCAGATACTCTCCATTCTAGCTAAGAATTCTATTTTTTATTTATTTTTGTATATAGGTATTTTTCCTGCAGTCATGCCCGTGCAACACTTGTGTGTCTATAGAGAGCAGAAGAGGGTGTTATGTCCCCTAGAACTGGTGTTACAGACCATTGTGAGCCACTATTTGGGTACTGGGAATTGAACCTATGTTTTCTGGAAGGCTAACATGGGCTCTTAGTTTAGCTATCTGTCCAGCCCCCAAGAACTCTTCTTCACGCAAGACCTTGAATAACCCTTTAAGCTCAGATAGTTTAGGACCACCTTACCTCACATGAGAAGCTTCACAGGGACACTGGTATTTGACAAAAGACAAAAGGTCAAGCTTTGACAACATAGCACGAGTAGGCATTCCCCCAATAGCTTATGATATAAAGGTCATGAAAAATTGTTTATTGGACTGTTGATCTTGAAACACTGATTTTAGAACCAGGGTTGATGGACCTGTCTCTCCTTGGACAGAAAAAAGCATCCACCTGCCTCCATGACTGACTTAAGAGGGTTACATTCTTTTCTGAGGATGCTTTGGAGCCTGGGTGCACTGAGAGGTAGGGTATGATGGGAAGCTTTCTTAGAAGGAAGAAAAGTGAGTAAGGGGCTGCCAACCTTGTTCTGAGACTCTCTGTGAGGACCTAGGTCTGTTTGCTCTGAATTTTCTCTCTCTTTTCCTGTATTTGGCCTCATTTTCCTTGAGATCCCTCACCATCATCAGAGCCATCACCTCCTGGCATTCCCCAAAAGAATCTGGGAAATTTGGGTCTCTGACTAACTCTGCTTGGCTTCTCACCTATAATCAAGATGTTCAGGGCCTCAGTAGGCTCTGACATTCCAGTAAAGAGGTTGTATGTACAGAGCATCTATAACAGCTGTTTACATGGAAGCTGCTTACAGAGCCTAGGGGCAAGTTGACATGGGTGAACTGCTGTGGATATCACTCTATATAGATAAAACACTGATGGCCAGTGACCAGGCAGGAAGTATAGGCGGGACAAAGGGAGAGGAGAATTGGGGAAACAGGAAGAAGGAGGAGAGACACTGCAGCCACCGCCAGAAGAAGCAACATGTAAAGATCCCGGTAAGCCACCAGCCATGTGGCAAGGTATAGATTTATAAAAATGGGTTAATTTAAGATATAAGAACAGTTAGCAAGAAGCCTGACATGGCCATACAGTTTGTATGCAATATAAGTCTCTGTGTTTACTTGGTTGGGTCTGAGCGGCTGTGGGACTGGTGGGTGACAAAGATTTGTCCTGACTGTGGGCAAGACCGAAAAACTCTAGGTACAAATGGCGCCCAACATGGGGCAAGAGTTTCCACTTAAAACCTGAGTAAAATGATTCTAAAACGGAGCTAAAAACAGTTCCTAGTTGTCTCTTTCAAGTTAGCGGCAGCATGCATGTTTGAGCTACTAGCTACTATGGCGGGTTCCTGGTGTGTGCGCTTGACCAGCAGTATGGCGGTAATGAGGTGTCTGCCAGCAGCACATTGTGCTGTGTGGTAGATTTAGGCTTTACTAGTATTTAAAAAAAATGTTTCTGGGCTACACGCTGCTTTGATAAAAGCTTAGACCCACTATTTCTGAGACTTGATGACTCACAGAACTGGCAGAAAAAGCCATGTTGGTAAGCTGAAATGGGCGAGCCAGCAGCCACACCTCCGTTTCAGTCTTAGAATGGTGAAGTTTAAAGCAATAGGCTCAAGGTAATATAAAAAATAAGATGCCGGGCGTTGGTGGCACACGCCTTTAATCCCAGCACTTGGGAGGCGGAGGCAGGCAGATCTCTGTGAGTTCGAGGCCAGCCTGGGCTACCAAGTGAACTCCAGGAAAGGCGCAAAGCTACACAGAGAAACCCTGTTTCGAAAAACAAACAAACAAAAAAAAGCCACGTAAAGATGGCTACCACAAAGAGAATCTGGATTATGTTCTCTTTGATATTCGTAACTGAAAAAAAAAAACATTTGATTGCAAAAGCTGTCCAGTTATGCCAAAATGTAAATTTTAAAGGTACCTTGACTTCAAAATTTGGATATAAGGATATGTTACTTTGGAAAAGAGGTTCTGCTTTTGTTTCCACAGAAAGGCAGAGGCTGTGGATTTGTTCCAGATTAAGATACATCAGGTTTCACCAGCCAAGACCCCCTGAAAGGTCTCTGATGACACCATGGCCCAGATGATCTAACATCCAGAGCAGTTTCAAGGCAACTGGTTCACACAATACAGCTTCACGGACTACCCCATAGGCCTAAAAGTTTCTTTGCGTCCCCATAAGATACAGCGCCCCCCTCCAGCAGGAAGTAGTAAGAGATTCTACGCCCAAATTCCCAAATATACTAAGCTGGCTTTAGAGGTGGAATTGGCTCACTCCCCCTCTAAACCCAGACATATTGCTTTAAAAAAATGGTTAAGAGATTCTTGTGTCCCAAATCAGAAGAGCCCTCTGGTGTGGGACAGAGAAAAAACAATATTTTTATTTAAAACAGGTTGATTATAAATGTGATCTCTTTCTAAAAAAGAAAAGGGGATATGATATAGATATATAGGAGGATATAGAGATGATAAGATAAAAGGGTAGATTAATGAACCTACTTTTAAAGAACAACTTGTTTAAAATGTTTTATATTGGTATAGATTTTAGTTTATGTTTAAAATGTTTACATTGGTATAAATTTTAGTTTATTGATACAAACTTGAAGTTAATTTTGTTATAATATATATATATATATATATTTCTATTCTTGTTTGAGGTATTATGTTTAACTCATTTAAAATTGTAATGGATAATTAAAAATAGATTAATAATTAGTCATCTATGATAATCATATTTGTAGCCATGTTAGTTAAGTCTTCTAGGTATACATAGATATATTTCAGATAGATAGGTAATCTTCAAACACTTTATATACCTAGAGAATATGACATTTAAATAACTTAAAATTCTGTTGACATGAGACACAGTTGCTCCTAGCTGCACCAATTGATCCCGAGAGAATGTTGGGCTTCTAAGACATTTCCATTTGGAAGTTTGTCTTCTTGGCACAAAATGGCCTACTGGGCAAAGAACTGCCCTTGCCTTGACGGCTGATTGTACAAATGCAATGCTGTCCTTTCTGGACAAGCGGGACACAAGGAAAGCAAACAGTGTAGTCCTTCAAGACAGGGTAAGATGTTCTCTCAGAATTCCTGCTTCTGAAAATGGTCTGTCAGATACTCTAGGCCTGTAACCAATTTAAATACACCAACAATGCTGAGAAACATTAGGTGACTGTCCAGGCTGTCAGCTGTCTTGGTCTACTCTTGCAAGATTCGGGAAAGTTGCTTGCATCCATCTACCATTTCTCAGGTACCATTATGTTCCTTCTCAGGTCTTTGATGTGGTTGAAAACTAGATCGTTGTAATTTCCTCAGTTATGATAAAAGATAAGTTAGATATAAAACCTTAAACTTACAAATATAAGATAGATAGGACAGGACATCTTCTTTAATATTGTAACTGTAATTCTTGCTCGATAATTGTTTTTTTATATGTAATTTTACTATGTTAAAATTAAAACCTTCCTTTTTAAAAAAAGAAGAAAAGGGGAAGTGCTGTGGATATCACTCTATATAAATAAAACACTCATAGCCAGTGACCAGGCAGGAAGTATAGGTGGGACAAAGAGAGAGGAGAATTGGGGAAACAGGAAGAAGGAGGAGAGACACTGCAGCCACTGAGAGGAAAAGCAACCTGTAAAGATGCTGGTAAGCCACCAGCCATGTGGCAAGGTATAGATTTATAAAAATGGGTTAATTTAAGATATAAGAACAGTTAGCAAGAAGCCTGCCACTGCCATACAGTTTGTATGCAATATAAGTCTCTGTGTTTACTTGGTTGGGTCTGAGCGGCTGTGGGACTGGTGGGTGACAAAGATTTGTCCTGACTGTGGGCCAGGCAGGAAAACTCTAGCTACAGTGAACCCTGCCTGAGTTCAATGGTTTGAATAAGGCCACTTCCCCATTCTTTGAATATATCAAATCTGTCATGGTTGATGTCAGAGCAACACTGCAGAATCAGGCTGTCTCCAGGGACCAGGATAAAGCTTTACTGAGTCATCAGGTAGGGTTTTTTTTGACTGTCCTGCAGGGAAGATGGGCTAGATGTTAAGGAGTGGGATCCTGTAGAAATATTACCCCTCCCAACTGTGACCTGTAGATGTCAATGTCCTCCATATTCAGGGACTCTGGATCAGGAGCTAGGAAGTATCCTATGCCACTGAGGGCCTGGGAATCCTCTGGGTTACATGACTGATGGCAAAAGGCTTAGGGTCTCAAATAATGGAGAGGAGGGTGTGTGGAGGAAGGAAGGAAGGAAGGAAGGAAGGAAGGAAGGAAGGAAGGAAGGAAGGAAGGAAGGAAGGAAAGAAGAAAGGAAGGAAGGAAGGAAGGAAGGAAGGAAGGAAGGAAGGAAGGAAGGAAGGAAGGAAGGAAAGAAAAAAGAAAGAAGGAAAAATGAGCCTTGAATTCTGTGACTCACACCATACTGTCCCCCATGCTCTGCGTTAATGTGCTCAGGATTTATGGCTCCCCTCACCCATCACAGCCAGGATATTTCCTATGAACTCTGAAAAACCATTCATTTGAGAGCTTTAGAATTCCTTACACGTGATCAGGGGATCCAGGGTGTCACTGTGTACTTACCACAGTTGATGGCTACTCAGGAAAGAGGCATAACATCTGAGTGTCCACTTCTGGCTACAGGTGACAAGACCCACATGGAGTAGGGTCTGGGACTTCCCCCCAGATTTTATAAACTGTATTTATGAACCAGGAGAACATCTTATCTCTCTTAATCAGAGTGAACCTGTAATATCTCTTCTGTGAGATATACTGGAGGGTCACCTTCCTCCCTGAGTTCAACACAGCACTAGATGTGGCTTTCAGGATGGACTTACTATAGATACCTATAATAGAACTCAGTGTTATGTGGCCTAATCCCACTCACCATTTTCCAGGGCTAGGCTGCAAAAATGAGTCCTCCTGAAAACCTACCCTTTCCTGAGGACAGAGTTTTGAGATGGAATCCTTGTCTTACCTGTCATAACCACCTCTAAGGATCCACTGTGCAGTGGCTAGCCAGAAGGGGATTGATATTAATAGCAATATCTCCCTGTATGCTGCTTTTAAATGGATTGGATAAGGAACTCTGAATGAAATGTTCAAATGTCACCAAGATCAAGATTTAGTATGATCTGATGCCTCTCTGAGCCAGAACCTTCTAGGTGAGAGTGATTACCTCTTAAAACTCTCCCTAAAGCCCACCCTTTTCAGAAGAGAAACAGAGGAGGAGAAGTAGATGTGGGGAAGAGGGGAAGTAGGGGAAGTAGGGGGAAGGGACTGGTAGAAGAGGAGGGAGGGAAACTGCATTGGTGTTATAAAAACAAACAACACATTAAGTAAAGAAGATAGTGGATAAGGAATGCCACTGTCATGAGGGCACTCTCCAAGTCTTCTCACACTGAGACATTCAGGTAGAATATTCTTTCTCTTAAAAGATGCCATATACAGATAGACTTTTAGATCTAAGTTTACCCTCCTATTCAAATTAGGACCACATCTGTTTTACTTAAAAATGAGGATCATTGTCTGAATTTCTATCTCATATATCATCTAAAATTTTCAGAAAGCTACCAGTTTGGTCCTAGAACATTTTCAAAACCCTGCAGTAAGAATCCCATTCAAACAAATACATATAGAATGCTTTTTCACCATGTAGCTGTAGTGTTAGCAGCACGGTGAATATGGAAACAAGAGACTAGCTCAACGTGGAACAAATATGTGACAGTATGACTTCCAATAATCACTGTGAAGCCTAGTATTTCCACCTGCCTGCCTTTCTTGATGAATTTCTCTGGCAATACATTTCATTTGATAAGTATTGTCTTGGGACTTTAGTTGGCAAGTAATTTCACTATACACTAACTCAGCAAATATTGTAATTGTTCCCATATTTTGTTTTTGAAGTTGAAACAAGCTATTTCTTCATTTATTTAATGTCTTTTATTCCTCCCATAAGGTTTGTATAATTTTATTCAAATAAGTCTCATGTCCTCAATTAAATTTTAAAAAAGACTCCCTATTGTGTCTCCTTTACCCCTTCTATCTAGACTATTCTTACTATATGGGGTCTTACCATAGCTGTCATCAACCAGCCTTGGAGATGCTTTGACAATGTTGTATGCGAAGACGTGAGCAAATGCCTAGTCATTGCAAATGGGGCAGTGATTACTGAAACAAAGACAGAACTAGAAATGAATTGGGCAGGTGTGATGGTTATAGAAAATATGCAGCTAGATTGAGACAAGTAAAAATTTATAAATGGTCTTTCTTTATTCTTCTCATTCATTGAAGTGTATACTAACATTGTGTCATATTTAAGGAAGTTCTTTACCTTTTTTTCTTAAGATAGGGTTTCATTTTGTAGTATATGTCATACTCAAACTTATAATCCTCCTGACTCAGTCTTCCAAGTACTGGTATTGCTGAGCACCATGTTCCTGTTGGCTGTTTATATAAAATCCTCATTATTACAAAATTTCTTTAGAAATTCCTCTGGTTATTCAATATAATGTTTCTTTTGGTGCAGGATATTTAGCCCTTGTTCTGTAGCATCCTAATCATGAATATGCCACTGAGATGCATACTCAGCTTTGTGTCATAGGTTTCAACGAGCTGTGTTTTCAACTTTGTTTGAGACAATTTGGCTTTTCTTACATTGTCTTCATTGATGTAATGGTTGTTAAGATGTGTGCCTTTTTTCTTTACCCTCATGGGAGGACTTACCCTTTTGGAGAAGGGTATGAGGGGTAGGATGGAGGGGGAAAGCAGGAGGAGGGATGGAAGGGGGAATCTGTGGTTGGTATGTAAAATGAATCAAAAACATTTTTTAAATAAAAAAAAGTGTGCGCCTTAATTCTCATTTATTTGTGAGCTTTTCTGAATCCCATTTAGTAATAGTTTCTAATTTCATTTTGTTTTGGTCTGAAAAGATATGTGGTCTGATTTCCATCTTTCTAAACTTGTTCAGATTGTTTTTGGTGATCTTTGATGGCATGTCTTTATTAAAGAGTGTTATGGCTGTTCTTGAAAAGATCCACATTCTTTACAACAATGAGAAAGTTCTCATTTGTCTGTTGGTCCATCTGATCTGCAGTGTTGCTCATGTCCACTGTTTCCTTACTGATGCTGTATCTGGATGTACTGTCAAAGTTGACATGGAAGTCTATTATTATTGTGTTGCTGTCTGTAGTGTTTTGAATGACAATGGCTTGCATAGGTGATGCTCTCTTTGCTTGATCTCACTCTCACTGGAAAGTCCATTTCTTTGCAGGCATTAGAGCCTACATCATTGGGATTCCGGCATGTACTGAAGACCAGCTGGGGTATCCAGATTAGAGGACTCAGCAACTACTGGATTATTGGAATTCCCATTAATAAACTATATTATGGGGCTGGAGAGATGGCTCAGAGGTTAAGAGCGCTGACTGCTCTTCCAGAGGTCCTGAGTTCAATTCTCAGCAACCACATGGTGGCTCACAACCATCTGTAATGAGATCTGGCGCCCTCCTCTGTATACATAATAAATAGATCTTAAAAAAAAAACTTAAAAAATAAACTATATTATGGGTATTAGAGCAGCTACACTTTCAATTGTGAAGCCACTGTAATGGAGCTGCCATGAAATGTTTGCATCTTGTTGTAAGTAGAGCATCTGTAAAATGCATCTATCAGTTTTGTTCTTCTAGAGAATCCTGAATTACACAGCACAAAAATAGAAACATGGCTGTCTGAAGGAATGGATGAGTGAATATAGTGGAAGGGGGATGAAAGAGGAAATGTAAATCTAGTCAAAATTCTTGATTCAAAATAGTATATAAATGTTATGAAACCCATTACTATAAGCAGTGAATAACAACATTGAAAAAGAATAAATATTATGTCTTATTGAAAGTACTTGCAATTTTATCAGTCAATACAAATACATTGCTTTAGAAGAGACTCAGTCCTATATGTACTATGAAACAATTAATTTAAATAATCTATAAGCATTCTTATCTGCCCTTAATTATTAGAAGGTGTAAAGCAAACAGATTATTAAAGTAGCTTATGTAGTTCATATAGTTTCCTAAATTATGAACAATTAATATAAAAAGTTCAAGTATATTGAGTCTATTAGTGATTGTTGTTTTAAAAAACTTGCTGATAAAATGTTTAAGTCCTGTCTCTGAGGATGAGGTCCCTCTGTTTTCTGTGAATAAGCACTTCCCAAAGTGATGACATTTCATACTCACTTCCCTTCTTGAAACTGCCAACCTTTTATCAGGGCCCCCACTTAATGGACTCTCTCAGAGAGGCTTATGCTTATTCCAGGCCCTTAACTTGGATTTTGAAGCTGCTAAATTCTGATCAGAATGGCAATAGAATGCCGAAGGATAACAACTAAGAGAAGAGGATATGTGTACTTCCACATCTGTAGAAGATCACATAGAGGCTTCTCACAAGCCCTGGAGGGATGGCCTGAGAGCTCTCAACCTGGAACTTTTGGCCAAGGAGCTGAGGGATTTCAGTTTCTCCATCCTTAAACAGAATGAATCATTCATATCTGCTATGACAGGGACACTAGAGCGTTAATTTATCTCCTGGGGACAGTTTGGACTCTTCTGGGCCATTAGTGATGGTGTCCTGGATAATACCAGAAGGAAGATGAACCAGGAGCCTATGGATCACTGTTGCCAAACCTCTTTTTACTTCTCTCAATTAGGTCTCACTACCTCTCACACTCTGGCTCAGGAGACCTCATCTCCATCCAGCCACCTTCCATCTGCAGCTTTCTTTGGAACAAAGAAACTCACATTCAGGGTTCAAAATAATTGAGAAAGTGTTGAGGCTTCCTCACCTGAAACCAGGAGATTCAGGGTTCAATGGATATTAACCATGCCTGTGGTTTGTTCTTGGTGTAAGTACAGCATCTGTCTATTCATGGTGGCTCAGAATTGCTGGACCCAGATCGAACCTGACTTATGTATGGTGGAGTTGATGTGAGGAGTTGTATTATTCATTGTTGGCCAGAATCAAGCTTTGGAATCTCTACTGTGACCCATACTGATGGACATGATCCCTACCATGGTCACCATAGGACAGGATGGAGCTGACAGGCTAGGGTTATGATAATTATCTAGAAGAAAGGAGACAATATCACCCAGGACTAGACTGTGATGAGGGCCCTTGGGAAGAGAACCTATTCCTTCATGATGGTATGGATGGTAATAGAGCCACCGAGTGTCCTCTCAAATGTCACCATCCTGTCAATTGGGTTACCACACATGGACACAACAGCAGGGCTGTGACAGCAGCAATGGTATCATTCTGTATAGTGAACTGTCGTGAACGTTAATAGTGAATTGGCCTTGTTCCTGAGAGTGTGCTCAGCTGACATTTCTAATGCAACTGACCTTCCTTCTTTGTACAGTAGGTACCTTTCAGTTGCCTGATTCCCCTAACATTGGATTGTCATTGAACTCTTCTTGGATATCACAGAGCCTGGCTCATCCCAATAATGAGTTTGGAGGATGTCTCTGTAAGGACATCAGAGGGTAAGCCCCATGACACTCCTTGGCCCCTCTCCCAAGCATGTTTCCACTCCTCTTCCCAGAATCACACTCAACAAGTCTCTGTGCTCCAGTTTGAGACTCAGTGCCTGAGCCTAAACCATGATGCTGGAATTTAAGGAAGACTCATCTGCAGCTCCTTGCAGCCTCTGTCCAAGACTCAGACCTGTAATTGATTTCTCTGTGAGAGCTTCATATACATATGCTGCAGGCCAAATTTAACTGAGCTTCCTGAACCTGCATTCCACGGGGATCAGATAGGCATGAGACACTATCCACACAGCTTTGTGTTACCTTCATCCTTTTAATATTGACCAATTGAGGGCTCAGGCTGACCTGAAGAGAGAGAGAGAGACTCTTAAGCTCAGAGGTGAGTTTTCTCCTAATGTGAAAATCCTTCCTGCCAGGCTCTACTCCCAGCCCTCAGGCAGGACGTAAGATCCATTCTGAGTCAGTCTACAGCCCAACTCTCACCAGGTGTCATGTTTTTAATAAATTTCAATGACAGTATTTTCCATTTGAGACATTAATATGTACTGTGCAGTTGGAGGCACACAATAACAATGCACCATGATCCAGAAAGCCCCATCCTTTTTACATCTCAGAACTAGACCAGCAGATGGATAGTGGATACCACATGGTCAATTTCTCAGGATATCCCATCATGACAGGAGCATGTTTTAGAGAACATAGCTCCCTCAAGAGGTGGTCCTCTTTCTAGTCTGTTCTCAGGTATTTTGTCATAGCTACACAACGCTGACTTACAAAATTCACAAAGTGAAGCTGCTCTTCCCTATAGCCTCACAAACCTTTTCCTTGATAGTGAGTTTTTGTACTAGAACCATGAAAGTACACTCATAGTTATTGCTCCATCCTGCGTCTTTACAGCCTATTTCAGAAAACCGTGCATGTTGTCTCAGTGGTCAGGCTGTACCTCACCATACCACTGAGTTGTGGGTTATTGTAGGAAATGATGTTTTGCCCAAACAGGAGACTGACCCCAGCCTTTGATGCATATTGCGTTCTTTCTCTTTCTATTATGCCTTCAGTTTGCAAGTAGTTTTTGTTTGATAACTGTAAATTTGATGTTTTCTGTACATTAGATGGGCAGAACATTCCCATAGTTCCAAGAGCTCCCGCTGTAGGCTTTAGAACATTTCTAGTCCACTGTTTCCTTGTCTATCCATGCGGCTGTGGTAGAACTGAGTAGAAGGGCATGGAAGACAACACATCCATAGGATGCAGAATGAATGGGGAGGAGTGTCCTTTCTCACAGTCCTGCTTGAAGGAACATCATCTGAGTGCCCAGATTAGTCCTGAGGATGTATGGAGGAGAGGGTTCAGTCAGTGTCCATCTAGTCTGGACAAATATTCTGCTGGGCTTTGTGATTAACTTCTATTTCTTGTGATAAACCATGGAGCTGGCAGGGCCTGCACAGTGGATATAGGGTTGAAGTAACTGTTTCTCTAAAGAGTTTCCAAAATGAAGTGAATTTGAGGACAGGAGATTCATATAGGTTCATGGTTCAGGTGACTCCAAAAACATGGCTTAGAAATATTGCTCTTAGGTTGGGTAGACTAGTATGGTATGACTACAGGTTGTGAAAGAGGAAAGTACTCAAATTAAAGGTGAAGCAGAGAGAGACAAAGTAGTTGAAACAAATGTCTTTTTCAATGGCATACCTACAGTATCCTAACTTCCACTATATGCCATTTTACCAAGATTCAACTATAGAGCAAGTGTAAGAATAAAATGGTAAAAGCAGCCTGAATCTATAGGCCAGTGGAGATGTTTATAATCACTCAGTTTTGTTTGTGTTGATGACTACTGTGTAATACTTTGTGTGTGTGTGTGTGTGTGTGTGTGTGTGTGTGTGTGTGTGTGTGTGTGTGTGTGTGTGTATGTCCTTACAGCAGGAAGGGTTTTCTCTTCTGGTTTGAATTTCCACACACCACAGATTGGCACCACCAGACATCCCAACATCAGCAGAGGTATCCCTGGATCACACAGTAACTTGGCCCAACCTATAGACGAGACAGTAGATACACTGAGGTTTGAGAGTCATCATTATCTATGCCTGTTATAGTCTGGCTCGGAAAAACCCTCTAAGCCCATGATTTTGAGGCTTGGTCTGCAGCATGTCTTAACCGGAAGTTGATAAAACTCTTTATGGGCAGTCTAGATGAAGGTTTTAGGTCACAAAGGTGAGTTTTTCAGTCACAAAAGGGAAAATGAACCAGAATGGATAAGCAAAAACATAACAAAAACAATTTCCATTTTAGACAATATTGAATGATAGCTTTCTTGACTCTTGTAGTCTTTGATTTTAGGAAGTAAAGACATGACATATTTTATTACTGTAATATTAGATGATGCATCTCTTAACACATGAAAAATGCCACCACACTTAATATACAATTGAGTTTGCTGTGGAGAAGCATGTGCATTCTTTAACCAAGTATCAATTAATTTACTGTCTTTTTTTGAAAGAGGTTCTATGTAGTCTAGGATGGCCTTTAACTCACTATGCAGCTAAAGATCATCTCCAACATAGATAACAGACATACACCACTATATTTGGCTTTATGGAGTGTTGAGGAATCAATCTGGGATGTTCCATATTCTAGGCAAGCATTTTGCCTACTAAGCTATATTTTTTAAGAGGTAAGTAGATGAGTATAGTCCTCCAGGTAGTATTTTCCTATTTTCAAAAGTCTATAAAAAGGACACCGTGTTATTTCAGGAGGGTTTTTTTTTAAGTTGTAAAAAGCAAAAGGAAATGCATGACTCAACTTACACTGTTTCCTGTTAGCATCAGTTGGTCTGTGAAGAACCCATGTTCACCTCGTTGTCCAGTGCAAAGTGATTCAGGCTTCACCTTTGCCTCTCTACCCTACATCATTATTTTTGTAGTTTCCTCATCACCTAGTGGTCCTGTTGAGTTGGGGATTGTCCTATATCCAGCCTGGTCTGACAGGATGGGATTGCCATGGCTGTCTGAAAGGAGCATGTATCTTCTGCAGTACATTTGTTAGAAGCTGGACAAAGTTGGCACATAAGGAGGATGTGGTCACCATGGCCCCAGTTCACACTCTGCAAAGATCATTGCAGGTTCACCACAAAGCTTCTGATCACCTTACTTGATGGGTGTGGGAGTACATGGGAGCTTTCAGCAGTGACTTTATGTTTACCATAGCACTGACCATAGCTCAAATGAAACCTATCACCCACCAATGTCTCTACAAAAATATCTATGAGCTACAGTCATGGTGATGTGCACAGATCTCTTAAACTCCATCATCTAGCATATACGCATTGTGTCCCATATGGCAAGCACCTTGACATTTTCAAATCATCCATGATGGATTGTAGAACACATCACTATACCATACACTCTAAAATTTTCCAGGATGGTGTGTGTGTGTTCAATGTCCTTACTACAAGGAGGAATGTAAAAAAGATGAATGACAACATTATTGATGATGATGTATATTAGTTTTATAGATTTTGTCACTTGTTCCATAATGCAGATTCCCATATCTTTTAGGATTTCCTAGAGAAACGGCCTGTGGTCCAGTTAGCCTAATAATGACTGTTTAAGGATTGAAAGGCTAAAAATCCAGTCGTTTTACAGTGCACAAGGCTATGTGTCTCAGCTGCTCTTCAGTTTATGCAGAAATCTCCAAGTAAGGGCCTCCAATGCCAGGAGAAATGGAATTTCAAGGAAGAGAGAAGAAAAGCAGGTAAAGTTTGGAGGTTTGTGTCTGTATTAGGGTGTATGTTCACCAGATGACACTAAAGTATCTTTCCCTACCAAAACCACTATATTGTACTGATTTTGTAAGAAGTGAAAGTAAGGTGGCCTAAGGAAAGACATTCAGTGCTGAGTAACCTAATAACTCTGTTCCAAGCAAAGACCAAAGGAGGGGTGCATTACCAGGTTCACAGTCACTGACGATTCAGAGAGGAGGGTGATGATGTTAGCCAAGCTGTATCTGTAGCTTATACAAGGGTGACTCTGCATTTTCATGCTCACTCACTGCACAAGTGCCTCCTGGATAGGTAAGAGACAGACGGTAGGACAGAGAGGTTGCAGATGCCCCTTTGTTGTTTCATTCTTCAGGGCTCTGGTTCGCAGCAGGAAGAATGGAGCTGGGCAGGGAAAGGTTCTCAGTAGGCAAGATCCCTGTGAGGGATCACAGCTAATGGAGTAGAATATGCAGTGCCTTGAGGTAGGATGTGAGGAATATTGAGAGTGGAGAGATGGCAGATTTGGAAATGAGTTGAACTGAACCCTTACAAGCCCTAGAGAAATGGCTCAGTGGTAACGAGTACCAGCTGCTCTTGCAGAGAACTCAAGTTCAGTTTCCAGCAACAACATAGTGACTGAGCTGTCTGTAACTCCAGACCCAAGGTCGTCGACTTCTGCTTCTGGCCTCCTTGGGCACTGTATTCATGTGGTGCATGGCTGCCTGCCAATCATCCACACAGACAACAACAACAAATGAAATTATTCAGAAATGAACCATTACAAAATGTGAAGTTTACGCACATTTCTTCATATACACAGCACTCCGAGTTTTCACTTTAGAGAAAGGAAAGAATACCGTCTCACTCAGACAAGTTAAAAGGAAATGGTGGTTTATTTCTACCACCAACATAAGGTGGAGACTTGCCTTTGAAAGCGAGTCACTGATAATAACTTTGAGAGCCCAGTCCCTGTTCCTATTCTGCTTCCTGATTGTGAATGCAGTGTGAACAGCAGTCTACACTCCGAGCCAGGATGCACTGTGGTATCCCACATTAGCTGTAATCCAAAATAATCTCCTCCTAATTTTGCCTCATGTTATTGTGTCACAGCAATGAGAAAAGAAACAACACAGCAATATCTTAATATATATAAAAATAGAAACTATAACCAACACCTCCCAGGTTAGAAAGAAGGAAATATTATCCCCTCTCTACCCATTCTCATCATTGTATTTGAAACCCTAAACTTTTTCTCTAGAAATTTCAGATCTTACACTAATCTGTTGGATGGATTTGTGATTTATGTGAGAGGCAGGGATCTGTTTTCACTCTTTCTTTTCTTAAAATTTATCTATTTATTATGTAAACAGTGTTGTGCTGGCATGTCTGCCTGCATGAAATAACACAGCACCAGATCTCATTATAGATGGTTGTGAGCCACCTTGTGGTTGCTGAGAATGGAACTCAGAACCTCTGGAAGAGTAGCCAGTGCTCTTAACCTCTGAGCCATCTCTCCAGCCCCCTGTTTTTATTCTTCAAAATTTGGAAGTCATTATCTCCAGCATCATCAATTAAATAGGTTAGTTTTTATTCTGTGAAGTATATTTGACATTTCAGTCAAAATTTAGGTGGGTTAAAAAATAAATGGATAATTTCCTAGCCATCAAATCTGTTTTTTGGTCTCCATGTTTGTACAGTGACTATATATATATATATATAATCATATTGAGGCATATTGGTACGTCCATGAGGAAGAATGTGATGGTTCTATTCATATACACAGTTTAGTGATCAATTCAAGGTAGTTAGCATGCCCATTATCTTGAACTTTCATCATTTATTTATTATCCACCAAAAATGGGAGGAGAGGGTAACCAAATTTTATCAGAAATTTTCTGGCTACTGGTAACTTTTAGTGAATTCTGCACAAGTCAAACACATTAGTGATAAACTCAGAGTCACCAACATTCATCAGCGTTGCATTAAAGAAAGGAATCAATGACAGCATCATTTCAATTTTCAGATCAGAGCAACTTAGTTTACCTTCACAGAGCTTGACCGGCCCTGTCAACAATCTGTCACGGAAGGAGAAGGTCTCATTGGGTCTTAGCCCTTACTGCTGAGCACTTGGTTATTGATACACTGTGGTCAAGGAAGGATCATTGTCTTAAGTTGTGTAACTGCCGAGCTTGCCAAACTCCAACAGATAGCTCCAACTTCTAGTCACACAGATGGCCCTAGTTAAATTCAGTGAATCACAACACAAAACAAATGGACATGAACATAAGAAAAAAAGAAAGTTGTAGGGAAGAGGGGACACCAGAGAAGTGTATGGGAGAAAGAGGAGTGAATAAAATTGTATGAAACATGTATGAAATTGTAAAAATACAAATTTAATTAGTAAGATAATAATTTTTAAAAATAAAGGAATACAAATCTTCTGTTTGGAGGAGTTTGAAAAATAGCAAGTCCAGATTTGGAATCTCCCTGTCTTTTCTCCCTTAACCCCATACCCCTACCACACCCCACCTGATCCTCATCTCCATGTTCCCCTCCTGTCACTCCACCCATAAAATCTATTTAATTTCAACATCCCAGGGAGAATCAGTGTTTCCCCTAGTCATTTCCTCTATACCTCTCATCACTAAGACTATGGAATGTATCATGTTTATCATTTATTTAATAGCTAATATCCACATATACCCAAATACATACAATATTTATGTTTCTCGGTCTGGGTTACCTCACTCAGCATGACTTTTTCTAGTTCCACCCATTTGCCTGCAAATTCTATGATGTCAGATATTTAACAGCTGAATTGTTCTCCATTGTGTAAATATACCATGCTTTCTTCATCCATTCTTCTTTAGAGAGACACCTAGGTTGTTTCCAGATTCTAGTTGTTATGTATAGAGCAGCAATAAACACGGTTGATCAAGTGCCTCTGTGGTAGGATAAAGTGCCCTTTGCATATATGCCTGTGATGTAGACTGATCTTGAAGTAGTTTGATTTTATCTTCCTGAGCAACTGCCTCACTGACTTCAACTGGCTGCACAAGTTTGCGATCCCAAGAGCATTGGTTTGGTGTTCTCCTTAATCTCCATCCTTGCCAGCATGAGTGGTCATTTGTTGCATTGATCTTAGCCACTATGAGAGATGTATGAAAAAAATCTCAAAGGAGTTTTAATTTGCATTTCCCTCATAATTAAGGGTATTTTATATTTATTTGTGTTTCCAAGCCACTTGTGTTTCCACTTTTAACGATTCATTATTTAAATTTGTATCAATTTTTTATTAGGTTGTTTTCTTCATATCTAGTTTTTTGAGTATTGTACACATTTTGGATATTAGCCAAGTATAACATTGTGGAGAGCAATCTACTGTCTAGGCAATGTCCTGGGTTGTTAAAGATTTCCATGGATCCTCTTTGGTCAACAACTCAATTGAATGTAACCCAGTTCCAGTACTGGAAGCTTCATTTGCTGATAAGAATATAGGGAAAGACAGGTAAAAATCTTCTTCATTTTTGTAGGCTGCCCACTCTGTGTGAATGATAGTAGTTTTTTCCACACAGAAAGTTTTTAGTTTCTTGAGGTCCAATTTATTAACTGCTAATCTTAGTGCCTGTGCTAACTATATTCTGCTCAGAAAAAAAATTTGTACCAATGAGTTCAAGATGAATCCTCATTATTTCTATCAGTTTAGGTGTATCTGGTTTTATGTTGATTTTTGTACAGGACAAATTTTGAGTCTTCTACACTCAGAGATCCAGTTTGTCTGCATTTTTTGTTGAGGATATTTTCTTTATTCAAGTGTGAATTTCTGACTTCTTAATCAAAGATTAGGTGGCCATAGGTATGGAGATTTATGTCTGGGTCTTCAATTCAATAGCACTGATGGACATGTCTGTTTTTGTCCCAATATCACACTATTTCATTACTAGATTTTTGTAATACAATTTGATGTTGAAGATAATTATACTTCCAGCAGTTTTTTATTATTCATAATTATATGAGCCTTCCTGCTTCTTTGTGTGTGTGTGTGTTTCCATATAAAGTGAAAATTAAGCTTTCATGATCTGTGAAGAATTTTGTTGGAGATTGCATAGAATCTATAGAATGCTTTTGGTAAAATGTCTGCCTTTACTATATTACCCCTACTGAAGCATAAGCACAGAGATATGTCTATCTTCCAACCTAATCTTTAATAAGTTTATTTTTAATAGGAGGGGGACATGGAGTTGCGGATCAGGTGAGATGTGATAGGTGCATGGGGTTAAGGGAGAATTTAGGTTAAGGGAGATGTGGTAGGTGTATGGGGTTAATTGGGAAATAAAAATAAAAAAAATTATCATACATAATTTTCACTTCAATTATAAGAGTTACCCCCAAGATATTTTATATTATTTGGGGTTATTGTGAAAAATGTTTCCTTGAATACTTTCTCAGTCTACTTATCATTTTCATATTGGAAGAGTACTGATTTTTTTCTGTGTTAATTTTGTATCTAGTTAGTTTGAGGAAAGGGTTTATCAGCTTACAGAATATTACAGTTTTTGGTGGAATTTTTAGTGTCACATACATGTATTATTACGTCATTTGCAAATGAAGGCATTTTGACTTTCCTTTTCCAGTTTTTACCCGCTTGATTTTTTTTTTACATTTTTTCTTTCTTCTTTTGAAATGTGTTTATTTATTTGTTTGTTATTTATTTATTATGTATACGGTGTTCTACTGGCATGTACACCTGCGTGCCAGAAGAGGGCGCCAGATCTCATTACAGATGGTTGTGAGCCACTATGTGCTTGCTTGGAATTAAACTCAGGATCCCTGGAAGAGCAGCCAGCGTTCTTAACCTCTGAGCCATCTCTCCAGCTCCCCCTCTCCCTGCCCCATCACCTTGGGCTTATTCAGTTGTCATTATTGCTTCAACTATGACTTCAAGTGCTATATTGAATAGGTATGGAAAGAATGGACAACTTTGTCCTGTTCCTGATTATAGTGGAACTGCTTTGAGTTTCTTTCCATTAAGTTTATGTGGGCTATGGGAGACTCTAAACTGTTTCATATTTATATGAGGCTTGCCGCTTGTACCACTAATCTTTCCAGGACTTTTATTGTGAAGGAGTCCTGGATTTTTCCAAAGGCTTTTTTTCTACATCTAATGAGATGACCATGTAGATTTTTTTTTTTCATTCAGTCAATTTATATGATAGATTACATTTATCAATTTACGTGTGTTGAGCCATTCATCTCTGGGATGAAGCCTTCTTGTTCAGGGTGGATGGTCTTTTTTTATGTACATTTGGATTTAGTTCGTAAGCATTTTATGGAGAATATTTGCATCTATGTTATAAAGGAAATTGGTTTGTAGTTCTCTTCCTTTGTTGAATATTTATGTGGTTTAATATCAGGTTAACTTTGGCCTAGTAAAATGATTTTGGCAATGTTCCTTCTATTTCTGTTTTGTGGAATAATTTGAAAATTATTGGCATAAACTCTTCTTTGAAATTCTGGTAGAATTCTAGGCTAAGGTCATCTGGCCCTGGGCTTTTATTTTTTGAATTGTTTTCTTCTTTTTCTTAATTGGGAGAGTTTTAATAACTGCTTCTCTTTCATTAAGAATTAAAGGTGTGTTTAAATTGTTTATCTGATCTTGATTTACCTTTGGTAACTGGCATGTATTGAGGAAATTATTCATTTATTTTGGATTGTCCAAGTATAGTTTTTTTTTTTTTGTTGTTGTTTTTTGAAGCAGGGTTTCTCTGTGAGGCATTGGCTGTCCTGGAACTTGCTCTGTAGACCATGCTGGTCTTGAACTCACAGAGATCTCCTTGTCTCTGCCTCCTGAGTCTGGGATTGAAGATGTAAACCACCACTAGCCTGGCCAAAGTAGCGGTTTTAACGAATATCCTTATGATTCTCTCTACTTCCTCTGTGTCTTTTTATGCCCCCCTTTGTTATTTCTGATTTTTTTTTAAATTTGGATATTCTCTTTTTGCCTCTTAGTAAATACAGATAAGCGTTTGTCAATCTTAGTGATGCCATCAAATACCCAACTCTTTGCTTCATTGGCTCTCTGTATATATGCTTTCATTGATACATTATTGATTTCAGCGCTGGTTTTAATTATTTTTTGGCAATACCCTCTTGATTGCAATTTCTTCCTTTTTTTCTAAAACTTTCAGGTGTGCTGTAAGTCACTAGTATGAAATCACTCCATTATTTTTATGTAAGCACTTAGTATTGTGGACTTGTCTTTTAGAACCACCTTCATTATATCCCACAAGTTAGAGTAGACTATGTATTCATTTTAAATCAAATCTAGAAAAATTTAATTTCTTCCTTAATTTCCATCATGACAGTTTTTAATTCAGAAGTTAGTTGCTCAGTTTCTGGGCAGTTTGTGGGCATTCTTTTGTTTCTGTTGTTATTGTTGAAATCCAGTTTTAATCTGTGGTGGTCTAATTGGATGGAAAGGGGTATATTGATTTTCCTTTATCTGTTAAGAGTTGCTTTGTGTACAAGACTGCAGGCAGTTTTGGAGAAAGTTCTATGACGATCTCAGAAGAAAGTCAAATCTTATTTGTTTCAGTAAAATGTTCTCTAATATCTGTAAGATCCATTTGTTTAATAACAGCAGTTATCTCCATCATTTCTCTGTTTAGTTTTTGTCTGCATGACTTGTCTCTTGGCAAGAATGGAGTATTGACGTCTCCCATTATCAGTGTGTGAGTCAATAAGAGATTTAAACTGTACTTGTGCTGCTTTTACAAACTTGGTTGTGGTTGATTTGCGTGTATAGATGCTAAGAATTGAAATGTCATCTTGGTGGATTTTTCCTTTAATGAATATGTAGTGGTCTTTTCTATAACTTCTGACTTGTTTTTGTTTGAAATCTATTTTGTCAGATATCAAAATGGGTACACCAGCTTGTTTCTTAGAACATTATTAGAATATGCTTTTCATACTGAGGTAATTTCTATCTTAGACGTTAAGTTATGTTTCTTTGATGCAGCAGTGGGATGAATACTGTTTTCTCAGCCACTCTGTATGTGTCTTTTTATTTGATGATTGAGATCACTGATGTTGAGAGATTAAATAAATGGTGTTTTATGATTCCTTTGTTTTGTTTTTGTTGTTGTAGTGTTGTTGTTGTTGTTGTTGGTGGTGGTGGTGGTGTGTGTGTGTGTGTGTGTGTCTGTGTCTGTGTGTATGTTGCCCTCTTGATTTTCTAATCTGGGATTACTTATTACTTTTGTTTTCTTGGTTGTAGAAAGAGTTTTCTTTCTAGTACCTTCTGTAGAGCTGAACTTATAGATATATTGCTGCAATTTTATTTTACCATGGAATATCTTATTTTTATATCAATTATAAATGATAGTTTGTGGATATAGTAGCTAGTCTAGCATCTGTGGTCACTTAGAGTCTGTCAAGTGAATTCTGAGTTTTTGAGTTTCCATTCAGACACCAAGTATAATTATGAAGGACTTATATGTTACTTCGTCTTTTTCCCTTGCTGCTTTCAATATTCTCTCTTTTTGTGTTTTCTGTTTTAATTATTATAGTCTGAGGACAATTCTTTTGGTCCAGTCTATTTGGGGCTTTACATGCTTCTTGCAACTTGATACGCATCTCCCTCTTTAGGAAATTTTCTCCTATGATTTTGTTGAAAATGTTTTCTCTGTCTTTGATCTGGGATTCTCCTCCTTCTTCTATAACTAATATTCTTAGATTTGATGCTTTCATAGTGTCCCAGATTCCTGGATGTTTTGTGCTGGGCATTTTTTAGATTTAGAATTTCCTTTTACAGAGATATCTATGTCTTCTTTCATGCTTTCCGTGCCTGAGATTCTCTCTTCTATCCTTTGTAGTCTGTTAAGCAGGCTTGTCTCCTCAATTTTCTGTTTCTTGTTCCTAAATAATTAATTTATAGATTTCTCTGAAACTCAGTGTGCTTTGTTGATGTTTTCACTTTTATGTCTTGAACTATTTTATTCATTTACTTCCCCTCTTTGTTTGTGTCTTCTCAGATTTTTCAATTACATTTATTCATTTCCTCTTTAAGGGTCATGATCATATTCCTAAAGCCCAATTTAACATCTTTGCCTTATGCTTCAGATATGTTGTGTATCTCAGGATCTACTGTGGTAAGATTGCTAAACTCTAGTGCAGATATTGTCCTTGCTTTTATTGATTGTGCTTTATAGTCATGTCTAGCCATCTGAGTTTCTGGTGATTGTAATTCAAGCTGTTGATATATGGTCTTGTCTTTGTTGGCTGGTTGCTTTGTTCCTTGGCTTCTGTTGCCCTGCCTACCTTTCACAGTGTACTGCCTGGTGGGGAATTCTCAAATCCTGCCAGGTATGGCCACTGGTGCTTGTTAGTAACATATGTTTCTATCTTTTGGGAGTGGAGACTTAAGAATGGAGATCGGCTAGGAATACTGAGAGGTTCCATAGGAGGTATTCCAGAGAGGAGCACAGTAAGCCAGAGTATGCTTAGTTCACTGGGAATGGACTAAGTACAAAGCTATAAAAATATAAAAATTCATAATATAATATCAGAACAGAAACCATAAACTCATTATGAATGTACAATTGGTGACAAGTACCAGTTTTACAGAATACTGTGACATGACAGGTAAATTCCTGTTTCCTATCAAGCAGAGGCAAAGGATTAGTGACAGGAGTTAGATTCCAATGCTGAGGTCCTCACTCAGTTATAAGTCGTCAGTGCCAAGTGCTGGGCACAAGTGGTTGAATTCTAAACCTATCCAAATCAATAGGATGAGTTTTATTGTGTTGAGATCATTGGTTTTTCTCTGTCTTCCTTCCTTCCTTCCTTCCTTCCTTCCTTCCTTCCTTCCTTCCTTCCTTCCTTCCTTCCTTCCTTCCTTCCTTTCATCTTTCCTTCCTTCCTTCCTTTTTTTCATCTGTCTATACGTGTGTATGTCTGTCCCTTTCTCTGTCTCTATCTTTCTCTTTCTTTCTTTCTGTCTATATGTATGTATGTCTGTCCCTTTCTCTGTCTCTGTCTTTCTCTTTCTTTCTTTTTTTTTTTTGAAACAGGTCTCTCTGTGTAGCCTTGGCTGTTCTAGAATCACTATTTAAACAAGGATAGCCTTGAACTCACAGAGATATACCTGCTTATGCCTCGAAAGTGCTGATATCAAAGCTGTTAACCACTATGTTTGGAAGACGGGTTTTATTTTAAAAGTTGTTCTTTTCCTTAGAGAAGATTAGTTTTCCCACTCTCAGCATTCCTTTGCTGCCTGTGGTTCCTTGCAAACATTCCTCTTTAATAAGGAAAATCTATTTAAATACATCTCACAGGAAACTTTAATTATCTTTAAGGACCAACAGAGGCAAGATGTTAAGGGATGGAACAAGTACCAACCAGGAGGCAAGAAAGACTCAGAAAGGGGATGTAGGAAGATTCAGCGCTATGAAATAACATATTGAATCAAGTTCTCTGGACAGAAAACTGATGCTGGAGAGAGAATGTGATGTTTTGTTTCCTCTCCCTGTTGTGAATTGGAGAATATTCTCTGGCAACAGAGTCTGTATCCATGTGTCTCATGGGACAATATGAGTCCTTGGTCTTCTTAGCTGCCCAAATTAGCCTTTGTCATTGGTTGTTTCCTCACAGATTCATGGAAACTGAGCTATCTGTGGACTTTTCTTGGTTGTGCCAAGCTTCTCCAAGGATTGCCACCAAGACCAGAAAGACTACTCCAGCCACGGCCATGCGGACACCAATCCACACCTTGTAACTCTGTGAGGTAGACACTGAAAGGGAAAAGAAAAGAGTGGGTGGTCAGTTCCTGCTGGGAAGAATCCCAGGCGAAGAGTTCTGAAACTAGAGCCATTTCTCTGCTTTGACATTAAAGGCCATCGTTATGGACAGCACTTACCTGTGGGGAAGCTCTTTCTTAAAAAGGGGCCAATTTCACAGTGTCTGCTAGGGCTCAGAAAAGAGGGCTGAAGGGACATGAAGCTTCTCCTTCTTTTGGGATGATTCAGACATCCCAAGTCCTTGGCCTGACTGTCCCATCATTCCCAATGCCCCTGTACTCCATGCCTTCGTTCTGATTTTCCTCATCCCAGCACCCTTAGCTCACTGAGGGCACACCCTGGCTCTCACACAGTGTGCAAATGGGTCCCACAAAAGACTAGCTGGAAAATTCACACATAAAAATGGATTAGACTCAGCTTCAAGTTGGAACACAAAATTAATTCCTTTGTGTGCCTCAAAAATCTGAAGAGCAAATTTAGGATAAACTAACTGCCATACATGGACCCAATGATGTGGCAGGGTCTGGTGAAAAATAGTCACTAAAAATAGAAACTGGCATGCAAAGTATGACCATTGCCATGCCTTCTATCCAGCAACCTGAACAGGCTTGGATATAGAGAAGATATTGGAAATGTCAGGGGTTCTGGTTTCTCTTCTCTGTCTATACAGCACTATGTCACTTGCTTCACTGTAGATGTTCCATCCCTGTTGCGGGATATTTATCATGCTCTGTGAATATGTGTTTTTGTTTAACTTCACCTACATAAATCACTGTCTGATAGGTTTAATAGAGAGCTGAATGGCCAACAGCTAGGGAGGAGAGGATAGGTGGGTCTTCCAGGCAGAGATAGGATCCATGGGAAAAAACTGAGGCATGAGAAATTCACCAGTCTGACACAGATGAGTCAGACATAAGGAACTGAAAGACCAATTCTGTAATTACACATTTATGAGACATCATGCCCACTGTGAGAATACCTGTACATATTAAGACTGACAATTCTTCAGCATATGTCTCCAGTAAAATGTAACAGTTTTCTCCATATTAAAACATAAGGCACATTACAGGTCTATCACACCATACTAATGAATATAAAACAAGAGCTGCTAAGAGACATTGCTTTGTGGGGGAAAAAAAACTTCTGAAATACACTAACCTGCTAAGAATGTCAACTTCTGAATGGAATTCAGGAAATGTGTTATGTTGGGGGATAAGTTATGCCTTTGTTTCTATAGGAAACAAAAAGCTATAGATTCCTTTAAAATTAATAAACATCAGATTTGACCAGGGAAGACCTCCTAAAAATTCTGCCTGCAGACATGTACAAAGAAACCAAGAAAAACTACGAGACAGGTCACATATATGCTGATCCTTTCACACGGAAACAGCTTTGAGACTGGATGAGACGTGATAAATCTTGTTGGCTACAGAATCCCCATTATTTGTAATTATATACAATCTTTCATATGGCATGGATGAATATTTATATTATATTTTATTATGCAGTCCAAACAGACATAAATAATTGACAGATATCTTTTACTTGCTCTAACATAAAACAGAAAATAATCTTAAGCTGATTTGTGAACACTGCACATTCCATACTTGTGTTAATGTAGATGTGTATGTTACCTTAAGATGTTTGTGTTTTCAGAAAAAAACATTCACATACCAATGAATACAAGTATCCCAGCAGTTCCAGCCCATCAGAATGCCTCAGGTACAGTTTCATCAAAATATCTGCATCCTGCACAACTTCCAAGTCCCTAGCTAAGATACTGGAAAACAAATGATACAGCAACCTCTTCTAGGACTTGATCATTATCCCACTTTTGGTCCTTGTATCTTCACAGGAATTTCCTTCTTTAAGTTGGGGAAGTTTTCTTCTATGACCTTGTTGAATATATTTTCTGTGCCTTTGAGTTGGTATTCTTCTCCTTCCTCTATCCCTATTATTCTCATGTTCAGTCTTTTCATGGTGTCCCAGATTTCCTGGACATTTTATTTTATGACTTTTTTGGCATTGGTATTTTCTTTGACTGACAAATCCATTTCCTCTATTGTATCCTGTACACCAGAGATCCTCTCTTCCATCTCTTGTATTCTGTTGATTATGCTTGCATCTGTGTTTCCTATTCATTTACTCAGATTTTCTATTTCCAGCATTCCCTCTGTTTGTGCCTTCATTGTTTCTATTTCCCTTTTCAGGTCTTGAACTGTTTCCCTCACCTGTTTCATTGCTTTTTCATGGTTTTCTTTAAGGGATTTATTGCTTTCTTCCATTTTTTTATTTGTCTTTTCCTCTACTTCTTTATAGATTTCTTCCCATTTTTTTGTTTGAGTTTTTCTCTTTTTTTATTGATTTCCTCCATTTTTTTCATCTTTTGCTCAATTTCATTTTTCATTTTTTCTTGAAAGGCCTCTAGCATCTTCATGATGCTATTCTTAAAGTTGCTATCTTCTGTTTCTTCCACCTTATGATGTTCAGGTCTTGCTGCTGGAGGAGGGCTAGGTTCTGGTGATGCTGTTTTACTCTTTATGTTATTGTATGTACTTCTGCCTTGACATCTGCCCATCTCCTCCTCTAATAGGTATAAGAGTTGCCTGTATCTGAGCGAGTTGCTGTTGGTCCACTCTGTGCTTGTTGTGTCTGTGTTTCAGGGGACTTCTGTATCTACTCTTAGCTCTTGGTCTGATTGGATCAGGCAGCTTCTGTGTCTCAGTGAGCTGCTCTTGGTTCCCCCCAAGCTTTTTGATTCTGTGACTCACAGATTCATTCTTGGTCTTATCAGGGCTCTTCTTCCATGAGCCCAGTGGTTTTCTCTGTTGATCCTCCCCTACACACCTCCATGGAACTTGAAAGTCACAGCAATAGAGATCCTAAGTAGGACAAGTTGGTACCAGGAATGTGTACCATGTTTTTCCTAATCTCAAAGATAGGATTAAAGGCATGTTTTCTTACCTCAAAGATCTGAATTAGATGTAGTCATGTTGTTAACCAAGAATAGCCATCACATGTCCATACCTTGTTAACTTGGTACACAATCATATCTCCTTAGGGGGAAGGCCTGGCATTTTGCAAGTGGTGCCATCCCTGGGCTTATGGTCTTAGGCTTTATAAGAAAGCAGCTTGAGCATGTCATGAGGAGCAAGCCAGTAAGCACCATCCCTCCACGGCCTCTGCATGGGCTCCTGTTCAGGGTTCCTTCTAGGTTTGAGTTCCTGTCATGACTTGCTTTGATGATGAACAATATTGTGGAAGTGTAAGCTTATAAACCCTTTCCTATCGAAGTTCATTGGTTATGGTGTTTTGTTGCCGTAATATAAATCCTAACTAAGGCAAGTTGGTACTTTGAGTGGGAAGTTTCTTTCAAATTTAAAAGATGTGGATTAAAGTCATATTTTTCCTAACTCAAAGATCTTCATTAGACTTAGTTAAGTTGAAAATCAAGAAAAACCATCACAGATGGGAATGAGGTTATAAGTAGAATGCATTTACTGAGCACCTACTGTAGAGCACACATGTGCTGGGTGGTGCTCATGGACATGTGGCTTTGTAAAAATCTCACATGCACAGTAGCTTTGAAACATTTATTTTTTGTCCTTGTAGTACCAATCAGGAGTGTTGAACTTCTTTGTGCTCTGTGACACCCTATCCACTGGCACAGCCCTTTTAAGAACTCATCAGTCACATGTGGTTAATGAAACACTCTTGTTCCTACAGATAAGAGCAATAACCTCATTATTTATATCATATAGGACAGCATTGTCCACCACGCTCTATGAAGCTTGGCAAAGACTGACAACTAACAAAAGAAGCAAGATTCCCTCTTTGGGATCCCACTGAATACAAGAATACCCATCTTTATATGTTGTCAGGAAAGACCTGGAAGGAAAGAACTCAATCCAATGTGGCCCTGCTGCCTGATGCCCTGCAGACAGCACCTAACTACTTCTTTTACATGCACCATCCTCCAATCATTCACTCACTGTGTCCCCTTGCAGTTGTTGACACAAGGTGGATTCTACCTGTCCTTTCTCCCTGGGTGTTACGCACTCCCTGACCTTGTTACTGAGGCAGAATCTTCAATGCCCTTTAAAGAAAATCAGGCAGCATTTCTCTAGAAGCTCTTTCCTCAAAACTTTGCCTTTGTCCAAGACATGAGACCCTCACAGGTATTCTTACATTTCCATGTACCTTATTGCAACTTAAATTAAAAACGTCATAGGTATGCACACTATATATTACATATCATGCAAATAGAGTCACCTGTGCTGACTAATAATGTTATAATTAACCACAAACCTTTAGTCATATTATAACTGTGCTGAAAACTTTCTATGCCATAGTGGCATAGTACCTGCCTTGAGATTTGTTTCCCTGCATTGTTCAAGGTAACATTTCTGCAGAACTGCTGTCCAGAAATTGTTTTTTCTATATGCTATATGGGCAGGTGTGCAGGAGACTGTGCCTTCTAAAGCTGGTGTAAATAACATCGTGTCCACAAACTGACACAATGGGCTACCAATGATGCATTTTCTCACAACATACATTTCACAACTACATGGGCTATAGATATATGTCCTAGAACAATGCCCCATTTTCAAGTGACACATGGCTGTATGCTCACATGTAATATAAGTAAGCACAGCTAAGGTGCTGTGGATATTGATCAATGAGTTGCACTTCATGTGCAATATTTCACTTAGTGTCCAAGAATGAGGACCAGAATTAGATGCCCAGAACTCACAGACAAAGATAAGTAGACAAGACTACCAGCATCTAATCCTAGTGCACATAAGACAGAGACAGAGAATTCCCTGAGTAATTTGGCTAGTCAGACTAGTCAAAACTGGAACCTGCAGGGTCAGACACATTAATCTTCACAAAGTGTAAGGTGGAGAACCCTCCAAAAAGACACTCAGTATCACTTTTGGATCTACAAACACATACATCCTTGCATGTGCAAAAGTACCTTCACAATACGCAGACACACATATGCACAGCAGACATGTACCCAGGCAGAAAAGTAAACAAGCAAATATTGAATAAAAGTATATGTTAACTTATTTCACATAATATATAATATTAATACATTTATATATAAATAACTTACTTATGTAATTTTATACTCCATGTCATCTTTCAAGCATCATTTGTAAATAGCCATCTTATAATAAATGATATATGTCTATATGTAGGGTATAGTAATAAATAATATCTGTTAAGTTATATATTGCAAATATTAAGTAGCATGTGATATTTTTAAAAATGGAATAACATGCATTATATCCATGTGTAAAGATACCTTATATTGTTACATCAGTAATATCACTTATAGGTTTAATTATAAGATAAATATATAATTCAGTATAATTTAAGTTTCACATCTGAAATTTTAATGTATTCTGTCAATCACCATAATTATCTTGCCATTAATGCTCACAGGGCTGTGTCATTTCTCTTCCCTCACTGTGAGGGCCCAGTTTGACTCATCTTTGGACTAATGCATTTAAAGTGAAAAGACATTTGTTAAAATCAACAACAGGGTGGTGACCCAGTATATTTAGCTTGGAAACGCAGCATGACAGGTCCCTACATGATGGTATATTAAAGGACTCTGCATAAAATAGCATCCTGCTCCCCTCTATCTTGACATAACCTTTGTCCCTGTCTACTGTCCCACCTGCCTGAACAAAGAGTTAGCCTCACAGTGACACAGCTGAGATCAGAGAGTCCATGCATGACGCAGAACCACATCTCCCTAGAGCATTGTGGCTACAGCGTGCAGGGAACAATGTAGCCATATAGACTGAGACAGAAAGAGTGGGAGAAGCTCATTCAATATCACACAGCATCCCAGCCTGGCTACCTTTCACAGGTCACATCCTTCTCATGTCACTTTCCCCTCAGAGATCCTTCCACCCTAGTCAGGCACAGACAATGAGAAAGTCCCCTCAGCTGTCATGGAACCTGTGTTTGAAAGGAAGGTCCTAATCAGCTCCATACCAACGAAAGCAATGTGTGTAGTGAGGCACAGACAGAAGGGGGCAGCATAGAGCTTGCAAACAGAGATTTGGGGTGTCAATGCTGGGATTGCTTCTGCCCCGGAGTCTTCAGAACTTGGTATTTGACCAAGAATGTCAATTTTCTCATATTAAAAGTAGAAGAGTCACTGGGAATCCTGGCACATGCCTTTAATTCAAGAACTCAAAAGATAGAGGCAAGAGGGTCTCGCTGATTTTATACCAGCCTGGTCTATGTAGGAAATTCAAAGATCAGCCAGGATCACATAGAGAGGGTCTTTGTTGTTGTTTTCAAAACAAAACAACAGCAACAAAAACAAAATCGTATAAATGGCATCCTGATGCTGGCTCCAAAGCTAAGCAGAAGGCTGGCTGGGACATTAACGCAACATATAAGACCTAATAAACTACTGCACCAGCAAAGAGGCAGGGGGAAGGATTCAGACCCTATGAGAAGAGCTGTGTAGACCTCTTCTCCATCCTCAGTATTGATTCAAAAAGGATGATTTTTCCAACATTCAATCCCAGATCATGAGAGAGACCTGAATTGACAGGACAGAGAAAAGAGGAAACATGACAGATTCACTTTTAAATGTCTGCTCTTGTGGTTTGGCCAGGTCTCATATTTCTTACTCTTTCACTCTGTTTGTCATCAGAGAATCAGCACTGATCATCTCTATGAATGACCTGGGAGAACATGGAAATGGACTGGAAATTCTTCCTGGACTTTGACTCCAGGAAATTCTGGAGCCTGACCATACAAAGACCATTCCATATACACCTAAAATAATAGTCCAGGGCTGCCCACTAGCCCTGCCTGGACCATATGGCCTGCCTAGTGACATGGTACCATGCCAGACGAGATATATTCCTATAGTCACCACAGGTTAAACTCAGTGGAAGGAAAGGATAACTCACCATGACCAGTGAAAAGACCACCTTGAAATGAGTCTGTCTTCACCATTGCTGGGTATCAGTCTCTACTTCATAATCAGAGACAGATTTGGACCCAACTCTCCAGTCTGGAGCTGTATCCAGATAATTCTTGGTGTCTGCTAAGACTACATTTCTGGGAATCTGGGGTGTATGGGCAAAGGAGACCTGTGCTGAAGGAGCTAAGAGAAAAGAGTCTTAGGTTTAAGAAAAAGCAGGGGAAGTTGAGGCAGAGGAGAGCAGCTATGGTTAGAGTCCAGGGACCTGAGAACAAACCTGAGTTCACTGCTGAGCCTGGGTCAGAAGCCGGGGTGACGTCTTCTCTGGTTACCTTCAGCTCCAGGATCTCACTGCGTGGGGACCAATTACTCCCTTTTAAATAGATACAGGAATAGTCTCCAGCAGTGCTTTCATTCACTGGGCCAAGGCGGAATCTAGCCTCTGTCATTAGAGGCTGTGTGTTCTTCTTCTCCATGACACTCTGGCCTCCCTTCTCCAGGCGGAATGTATCATATCCACTAGGGTTTGAGCACACAAAGGTTACACAACCACCTTGGGAGATCTCAAGGCCTGGCTCAGCTGAGATGGAAGGCTTTGACAGAGATCCTAGGAGAGAGCAGAGCAGGAATCACAGAACATTGGCACAGCACAAAACCAATTTAGGTGCAACATTCTATATTCTTACCAAATTTCGAGTTCTCCAGACATGATGGAAGTGCAGCTCTATAACATCCTCACTTTCTGTGTGCATTTGAATTCCCATCCCATGACAATAAGGAAACTAAGCCTTAGCACATGTTGGGCCTAGCAAAGATCTATCCAAGGTAATCTCAGAACATCCCAGGCTGGATATGTCTACTCCAGAGCCCACTACCTCCTGATTCATTCCTGGGACCTATGCCTTTTCTAATTCATCTTTCTTTCCAGGCCCTGTTATTGAGGCATTAAAAGCCTACCTGCTTCAAACTATCTGGATGCAAGAACAATACCATTAAATCAAAGATTATACACACATATATACATATACACACACATACACACAAACACACTCACACACACATAGATAGATAGATAGATAGATAGATAGATAGATAGATAGATAGATAGATAGATAGATAGAACCTTAAATGATTACATTTTCTGTGTTCAAAGTGATGTTTTGCTGTAAACTGTGGAACAAATGGATCAAGCTCATAAACTTGGATCACCTTATTAACATGTTTTTTTTTTGTTCTGAGGATAACATTGATTATTTTCAGTTTCCAACCTTATAAATGCATGGTTTCTAGCCATAATCCATAATTAACCTCTGGCCCTTATTCATGTGTAAGTGAGTTTTTGTTCCCTTAAACCAACATTTCCTCATACTTTCTTCTTCCTTAATTCATTCTTTCAACTGTTTTAGATATTTTATTCATCCTTTAGGGATGCCTTCTATGTTTTCATGGTTTCACTTATGTAAGAAACATAATGTCTTTCATTTGAAGCTAAAGAATGGGAGGGAAGACTGATGTAGAAATAATAATTGTCCGATGCTGTGGCAAAAAGACTGAGATGAATGTGAGCGGTGAGCATAGAAATCTCAAGGGACAGGTGAGATCAGAGTTGTACTCCCTGAGATGACAGGGAAGAGCTACTTGTACTGAGACCTGAGAGACAGAAGTTAATTCCCTGCCCCTAGAAAGCAGGGGCTTGGAGAATCAAACATTGATAAAATACTGTTTAAAATCCCACTCAGAGGACACAGACTCTTAGCTAGATAAGAAGAAGCAGTTAAAGAAATCACCTGTGGGGCATTCTGTAGATAATTAATGCAAAGTCTATTGTTCTTCAGAGTCACTGAGAGCTGAGTTTAAGTGCTGTCTGAAAGGGAAAATATGGGATAAATTATATGTTAATTGGCTTGATACAGTCAGTCTGGAACACAAGTTCCATTTTAAAAATTAAATTAAAAGTCATCCTGTGAGAGAGCCCAGGGTTGAGAGGGAACCTGGAGTTTTTGAGGAAAAGAAGAAAATTGAAGAACTTAGAGATAAGCCAGCCTGATAGGACAAGGTGGCCAGGATGTATCTAGGGTAAGCCCTAGTCACCGGGTCTGAGAAAAACATGGGTCTGAATCTGTCTCAATATCAATATCATCTGTGGAGCTCAAGCCACATCCCACCTCCAGGCACAACCTGACCTGCTCATCCAGTGTCTAAACCAGACTAGTAAATATGACTCTGAGCTCTCATCAAAGAAGCTCCTTTTGCAACACACAGAGACCATTACAGCAAGCCTCAACTGGTGCATAAACCAACTGATCCTGATTTGGGGATATCTCCAATGGCTACATCTACAACATATTCCCATCCCTAGGGCTTGTGGAACATGACAGAAGAGGGAACAGAAAGACTCTAAAAGCCAGAGGATCAGGAAGTTGGCTGTGAATATGTTTTCCAGATATGACAGGAAGGCTATCCCCATGATACCTCAACAATATGGCTACCTATGCAAGCCCTGAACAAAGACACCACCATTGACATCCCAGCTTGAGTGAGGGAAAGCCCACAGGGCTCCTAGATGAGGAGCTATAAGAATTTAATGGCTGCTGAGAGGTGGAGAATAAGTATTTCCCAGGATTAGCCCCTCATATGGTTATCCAGTACCAAGTGGTGAGCTCTAAAAGCACATACATATAAGCAACACTAAGCACCACACAGCAAGGTGTATTTATTTATTTGAATATAAACATGTGACACTAATAAGTAGGCAATGAATTTCAGAGGGATCATGAAAAGCAGGGACTTACAATGTACTGGAGGAATCATATAGAGGGGAGAAATGATGTAATTATATTTTCATTAAAATTGTTTTTAAAAATTAGGGAGAAGAGAGTTGGTGACTCCCAGTTTAGGGGTCCAGAAAAGACTCTATTCTTGGAGTTAGCAGAATTTGAAAAAAAATGCAAAGCTTCTGATGTAAGACATTAAAGAAGCTTCTGGGTAAAATTTTCAAATTGTGGAAAATAACAGAAAGATATTTGTGCTTCTGCATGACAAGGAGCAATCTCCATAGTGCCAGGGAGGGTGAGAGTCATAGGAGGTACAGACAAGCAGAGCAGACATGAGGGAAACAGTAACAAGTAGGGAACAGAAGAGCTTAAAAAGAAGTTCACAGAAATTTATGCAGAGAGGGAGAAAGATTTGAGTTTGTATGTGGTGGAGTGTGCATTTAATTCCAACATTCAGGAGGCAGAAGCAGGCAGATCTCTGTGAATTCTATACCAGCCTGGCCTATGTAGCAAGTTCCAGGCCAGTCAGGGATACATAGTGAGAATCAGAATCAGAAAAAACAAAAGAATTGAATAACTAACAGGCTTAAGAATTTAGTGGGGGAAATAAACAGCACCTAGTGGCATACAGTTCATGAGGAGATGGAGAAGTGGATAAAGTGAAAATTCTCATGATCTGCCTTTGAGGACTGTCAAGGCCTTGCTAGGGGATACTGAGAGAGGTCTGGGAAATGGAGAAATCTCTCACATGTAGGCTTGGTCATCCTGAAAACAACTGTCTCTTTAGACAGCTTGTCATGGAGATATCTCATTGCCATATGCTTCACTGCATGAGGCCCAGTAGAGAAGAGACAGAAACAATGCGACTATCAGTTAATAGAAAAACTGATAAAGAAAGTGTGGTGCACAAACACATTAGAATACTGGTCATCCTCCAGAAAGGAAATGCTGCTGCTGTTGGTGGCAGCCAGAATGTATCCAGAGGAAGTTACGTGAAGCAAGCCAGTCACAGAATGACAAAAACCACAGGATCTCACTTATGTATAGAATGCAAAGACATTCATCTCAGAGATGAAAAACATTGAGAGTAGAATGGTTATCAGAGGCTAAGGAAAGGGTAAATGGAGACAGAGAAGATGCTGGACAAAGATATGAAATTCCATTTTGATGGGAAAAATGCATTTATTGCGTTCTACTGTGTACAAGAGTGACAGATTGTTTATTTAACATTTCCAAAAATGGTAGACAGAAAACATTGTCACACCTAAAACATAATGAATGTCAGAGGTGATGGACATGGAACTCGGCCTAATTTAATCATACTATGGTGTAAATGCACAACAAAGCATGGTGTTTTAAATAAGAAATCAAAGAAAACAGGTAGAAAAGGAAGAGGGATGAAGGTTGCTTATCTGAGGATGTTTATGATTATAGGAAATGCTCATAGGTCTTCCTCCAGGCCTCCTGGGTACATGTGATCCTCTTCAAACCTGCCCACTGGTTCAGTAACAACCAAAGACATGACTCACCTTTTTGAGTCATAACTGTCCATCCCAGGCACAGCACTGAAATAGAAAGCTCAGTGAGAAAGACACTCACCACATGGGTTGCTTAGAGATGGGAATATAGGAAGGACTAGATATAGGTGGGAACATTCAGCCTACCATGATTACCCAGACTTTCTTTCTCCATATCAATGCCAAAGTATAATTCTCCTTTTCACTCTGAAATAAGCCTAAGTAATACCCCAGGCAAGAGGTGGAGACATAGACTCAAAATCCCAGCTAGGCAGCTGGTCCACACATTTAAGTATTACTTGAGCTATAAAGTTCAAAGTCAGCCCAAGCATCTTTCTGAGATCATGTCTCAAATCCAAAAGTAAAATGATGCCCAGGATGTATTTTGAAAAGAAAAGAATTTCTCAACAAGGGTACTCATTAATGCATAACACCTGTTAACTTGAAAAAAAAAAAGGACTGAGATGAAGATACAATTCTGTGGTAGCATGCTTACCTAGGATGCATTAGACCCTGAGTTCAACTTCCAAAACCCAGAAAAACAACTGGCTCCCAGTCATCTTCTCTTCTAAACAGGCTCTTCTTAATTCCTTTCAAAGCTGAAGATACACACAAGCCCCATTTCTATTCCTATCAATAAGTCCACAGAAGTATCTTACAAATAGGGGATGGGGTGAAAAAACTCTTCCCAGGGGGATGCAGAATCTGCTGACTGTTTTCAGGCCTGAGTAGGGAATAAACTCCCTTCCTCAAATCACCTTCCTCATCCCTGCATTTCTCCCAGGACTCACCGAGGGCCAACAGCTTCACAGGATTAACTGGCATGATTCAGGCTCTGGTAGTCTGACCAGGTCTGAAGCCCTGCAGTGGAGACAAGAGGCAGGATGTCAGAGGACTGGCGCTCATCACAAGATTTCTAAATCAGTTTCCTCACATGAAGAGGAAGAGGTTTCTCCCCCGCACTTTCCACTCTTTCCCCTGGTGACTCTGTGAGAAGGCGTCAGATCCTTAAAAAAATATACCAGTCCCTGAGCTAAGGTGTAACTGAGCTCATTCTTCAATATGTTTGTCTCTCTGTAAATATGGGAGACAGAGAATAAGATTGTACCTTTCAGTCCCAACTATAAAAATAATGAGCATCTATCTTCAGGCAAGACATTTCAACATCCAAAGCTCACATCTCCACATTTAAAATTAGAGTCATAAGGTCTCCCCCAAGTGTTTAACGTTATGGTCTCTGTAAGATATTTGCATTTTAAATGTGTCCTGTTATAAATGATGAATTTTACCTTTAAACAATATTGAGTTTTGTGTTTGTGTGTGTGTGTGTGTGTGTGTGTGTGTGAGAGAGACACAGTGTGTTTATGTGGGGAGGGTTAGAGGACACTTGCAAGAGTCATCTATCTCCTATTATGGAGGTCCCAGAGATTGAACTCAGGTCATCAGCAATAGAAACAAGCGTCTTTACCCATTTGACCATCTCATTGACCTAGATATTTTTTTTAAAAAAAAAAACAAAGGTTGTCAGGAGTGGAGAGATTAGGTCCTATCCATTCTGTTAACATGGATGTTGGGCCTCAACTGTTCTGAGGAAAGCTGTCTCTGAGCAAATCGGTCAGGATCATTTTAGGGGAGCCGAGGCCCTCCCTCCCTGCCACTAGCGGAACAAGAAGTGGAAAGTAGAGAGAAGAAAGTTCTTCCTCTTTGGAAATAGCATGAAGATTTTATGCAAAAAAATTAAAAATAGAATCTAAGTAAGGGGATGAAATAAGTATGGAAGTGAGATGTCAGCACTCATGTAATCATTGCAACACTGTTCACAAGAGCTATGATGGAGAAGTAATTCCAAAGATTGGGTGAAAATGTGGTGCATATACACAGTGGAATGAAGAAAATAATGATGATACCATGTGTCTTTGTTAGGGTTTCTAACCAAAAAGTAACTTGGGGAGGAAAGGGTTTATTTGGCTTACACTTTCACATTGCTCTTCACCACTAAAAGAAGTCTGGACAGGAACTCAAAACAGGGCAGGATCGTGAAGACCGCAGCTGATCCAGAAGCCACAGAGGGGATCTGCTTACAGGCTTACTTTGCCTGGCTTGCTCATCCTGCTTTCTTATGGACCCCAGGATCACCAGCCCAGGGATGGCCACATCCACAATAGGCTGGGCCCTTCCCCATTGATCACTAATTTGAGAAAATGCCTTACAGCTGGATCTTGTGGAGGCATTTCCTCAGCCAAGTCTCCTTCCTCTCTGCTGACACTTCCTTTTATCCAGGTGACAAAGAAAATCAACCAGTACAACTGATCCCTTGTCAATTTGATACACATACAAATCATTATTAATTATTAATCCACAACCCTTTCTTTTCTATTTATCTCCAAGATCTCACATTAAAATGATAATTAATTTTAAAAGTCCCACTGTCTTTACAAATTCAAACATTAAAATTTCAGTCTCTTTAAAATATCCTGTCTCAGCCGGGCGGTGGTGGCGCACGCCTTTAATCCCAGCACTCGGGAGGCAGAGCCAGGCGGATCTCTGTGAGTTCGAGGCCAGCCTGGGCTACCAAGTGAGTTCCAGGAAAAGGCGCAAAGCTACACAGAGAAACCCTGTCTCGAAAAACCAAAAAAAAAAAAAAAAAAAATATCCTGTCTCTTTCAAAAGTTCAGGTCTTTCATCTGTGGGTGCCTTTAAAATGCAAAATTAAATTAAACACATTCTCCAAAAGGGAAGAGCCAGAACACTATCACAAAGTGTCCAACCAAATTAACCTTCAACAGTATATATAATTCAATGGCCAATTGTCTGGGATTCACTCAGGATCTTCTGGACTCCTCCAAGGAGCTTGAGTCACTGTTCCAACTCTACCCTGTGTGGCACACACTGCTTGGCTTCTAGGCTCCAGCTGGCTCCCCTCAACTGCTTCTGCTATTCTTGGTGGTCTTCCCATGGTACTGGCATCTCCAAAACACTGGGGTCTTCTGCAGCAACTGGGCTGCATTTTCACCAAATGCCTCTCACAGGCTCTTTTTATAGTGCAAAGCCCCAATTTCTTTGCATGGCCCCTTCTGTCCTGGGCCTTCAATTTCCACTGAGGGTGTACCTTCACCAATGACCTCCTCTGGGCTCTCACAGTGCCAAGCCTCAGCTGTTTGCCATGGGCCCTTCATGTCTTCAAAGCCAGTACCACCTGGGTGACTCCTCCACATTAGAAAGGCTGGCTGCCAGCACGAGGTACAATCTTGGCCACCTCTGGAACAGAACTTCTCTGTGTTCTCAGGAAACACTTACTAGAAGATTTAGTTTCAGTGATGCTGTTATGTTCTTAATAACTGCACATTGCTTTGCTCCAGCTGAGCAGGATTAAGTATCCCAGCAAAAGGAAGTATCATTTTAGTAGTTCTGGTATCTAGTTAATCACTGGTGATTTTTAAACCCCAGCTAACTGGAGCCACAGAGTCTTAATTCAAATTAACAGATGACCCTGATAGTCTTTAAACTTCCCTCTGAAATGTCACAAGCCAGGCTTCCATCTTTTGCACTGATCTTAGCTTTATCTTCTAAGCTTCCAAAGGACATCCCACTGAGCTCTGAATACTCAATGGCTCTTCTAGCCCAAAGTTCCAAAGTCCTTTCACAAACCTCTCCCAAACCTGGTAAGATCTGTCACAGCAATACCCTACTATGCTGGTACCAATTTCTCTTCATTAGGGTTTCTATTGCAGCAACAAAACACCATGCCTGAAAAGCAAGTTGGGAAAGAAAGGGTTTATTTGGCTTTATACTTCGACATTGCTCTTCACCACTGAAGGAGGTCAGAACAGAAAATCAAACAGAGCAGGACACAGGAGGCAGGAGCTGATGCAGAGGCCATGCAGGGGATCTGCTTACTGACTTACTCCCCCCTGGCTTGCTCATTCTGTGTTCTTATGGAACCCAGGACCAACAGCCCAGGCATGACACCACCCAAAATGGGAAGGGAATTACTCCATCGATTGCTAATTGTGAAATTGCCTTACAGCTAGATCTCATGGAGGCATTTCCTCAACTGAGGCTCCTTCCTCTTTGCTGACTCTAGCTTGTGTCAAGTTGACACACAAAACCAGCCAGGACACCATTATGAAAAACCATATGGCTGGAACTTAAAAAATGGCGTGGCGCAGTGAAACAAACAATTCCAGAAGGACAGAGGCCAAATTATTCCCCTCAGATGAGGTATGTTAAATAGTCATATTCAAACTGGAAATGCTGACCCATGTCTGCAATCCATGCATGCACTTGGGTGGATGAGGTAGAAAAATTACCACAAGAGTAAGGCCATCATGAGTTCTGAGCTAGCCTGAGCAAATAACAAGATTCTGTCCAAAAACTATGAAATAAAGAATTTACATTGATGGATGCAAATCTAGGAATGCTGGCAACCAGAAAAAAAAGTGTGTAAGTTATTTATCATTAAACAAAAATTTTTGGTTGACTAATATGAATAACTCTAAGACAACATAGCACCTACAGTCAATGATACTGAACTGCATTGTTAGTATGTTAAGAAAACTGATTTCACGGTTTACTTCATCTTATCTAGGGTTTAAATTGCTGTGATAAAACACCAGGAGCAAAATTAACTTGGGGAGGAAAAGGTTTGTTCCATCTGAGTCTTCATCTGAGGTAACACTATCATTGGAAGTCAGGGCAGGATCTCAAGGTCATAGCCAGTATGTGGGAACTGAACTAGAGTCCATGGAGGAATGCTTTTTACTGGATGTTACTCATGCTTGCTCAGTCTTTTTTTTTAATATAACCCAGGTCCACCATACCAGGGGAGACATCACCCACCATGAGATAGGCCCACCCATATCCATCATTAATCAAGAAAATGCCCCCCAAGTCTTTGCCAAAGCCCACAGGCTAATTTGATAGGGGTATTTTCTTAATTGGTTTCCCTCTTCCCAAATAACTGGGGCTTGCATCAAGTTGAAAAAAACGTAATCATCTCAATTGCTCTCCCACTGTTCTCTCTGCTCTCCTCTTTGTCTCCCCCTTTCACTCCTTCCGTCTCTGTATTCTTGAAGGGCCATTGAATCAAGTGTGGAGCAGAGTGACATAAGCAACATCCTAAAGGGACTGGATAGACAAGAGACAGATCTAGGTGTGCATGTGTGTTATATGTAATGTAGGTTCCATATATGACAGAAAACATAGGATAACTGTCTTTCTGGGTCTGTTTTTTTTTTTTAACTTACTGTAATAAACTCCAGACCCATCTATTTCCCTGAGAATAATTTTCCTGTGCCAGATTTGGTGAACTAGACACAGGCTTGAAGAGAAATATGGTGCAGTTCTCCCTGATCTCTGCCACAATCTGCTCTTGGTTAAACCTCCCAGCCTTCTAGCCTGTGGCAGCTAAGCCTGGTGATGTGAAGGCACTCGCCTGAGATTTGTCATCCCTCTTCTCCCTCAATTCTTCCCAAGTGGAGAAGCAGGTGGTCTACATGTCCAGGGCTGGTTCCCATCATAAGAAGACTCCAACTAGCACTGCCTTTACTATGATTGGCTCTAGATACTGTGTTTCTGAGGCCTGATGTAATTTCATTTATTCTCATAGCTGAAAACAATTCCATTGTGTAAATACCACAATTTTTTAAACATCTGTTCTTTGATGAATAATGAGTGTCCAGCTTCACCTGGCCAATAGGAGTCCCTTCTTGGAGATAAAGAAATAGCAGTGATGGGATCAGGGTGTCATGCATATTTCATCCCTATATCACAACACTGTAGTCAAATATAAGACTCCAGCTCTTAAGAAGTTCTTGGATATATCATCTGACATTTTTACATTGTTATAAATTGAACAGTTGGGTTCCTTCCCCTGTCAAAACTTACATGTTAGAACCTAATGCCATGGGAGCTGGAAAGATGTTCAATAGTTAGGCATGATTGTTGTTCTTACAAGGAACCCATGTTGAGCAGCCCACAACAGTCTGTACCCCTAGCTCTCTAGGATTCAACATCATCCTCTGTTGACTTCCACCAGCATTTACACACATATGGTGCGCGCACGCGTGCACACACACACACACACACACACACACACAAATAAATTCTTTAAAATAAATAGCTTAAAAATTCTTTTGAAAATTGGAGCACAAATATTAAAGGAAAGAGACTATATTGTATTTCCCTAAAAGTAGCATCGATTGGGACTTCTGACCTCCCAAACTGTAATTCAGTAAACTTGCCTTATCCTAAACCATTGTGTTTATGATAATTTACTCAATATTCAGTGGGGAGTAAGCCACCAGCAGAAGAGTGACATGCATGACTCCATTTACATTTTACTAACAGGAACCAGACACAAGGGGGAAGTTGTGAGCACTTTTACTTGCTCTTCTCTTGTTGTAATAACATAACTCAGCAAAAGGAATCTAATATAGAGTTTATTTCAGCTCAAAGTTCAAGGTACAATCCATTATGATAATGAAGTCACAGTGGCAAGGGCTTCAAGCCCCGGGTAACATTGCACCCACAATCAGAAAGCAGATGCATGCTTGCTGCTACTCAGCTTGCTCTTTCTTTGTTTAATCCAGAATCCCATCCAGGAAATGGAGATACTCATAGTAGGTGGGTCTTCCTACCTCAATGAACAAACTTAGGGTAATTCCTCACAGACTCCCCCAAAGGCCCCTCTCCTAGGTGATTTTAGATTCTGTCCAGTAGATAACACTAACATCACAGCCTTGATGTGGTCACTCAATACCTAGGAATGGGTTACATATATGTCTTTATTATGCAGGCATTTATACTGCATGATGCATTTACACTCACACGAATAAATAGTCCTGTGCTCTGTCTTTTCACCACTGTAGCTTGAATTGTGGCTTAGAGGGTGACTGTCTTCTCTATCTTGTCAGGTTGAACTTGTAAGAGCATTGGGGGTTCACCTGCAGCCAGCCTGCATTTGGCTGCTCTGAGACTACTCAAACATGGTTCAGATTAAGGGGGACAGCTAGAAACACATAATTTCCTTTCCTGACTGCTCCTGATGTTTGGATTCTGGAGGCATGGGCATAATGATGAACTATTGTTCCCTTCTCCTTTCACAGATGAAGAACTTGAGCCTGGGAATCTATTGGGGGTACACCTACATTCCAGCACTGCCAGCCTCAATAAGGCACATTCTACACATGGTCATAAGTGTCTTTGCATTGTATGTGACTGAGGTTTCAGAAGTGTTACTAATGGGAGACCATTCTTTTCCTGATCTAGAGAGCTCATAGAACTATGAGCTTCCTGCATCAAATGGACATATGCCCTCTTTAGTTGGGCACACTCAGCTCAAACCATAGATTTAGGGGAAATGATCAGCCTGTTTTCTAGGATTTTAGTTTCGGTGCCAGTTTCAGGGAAACCACAATCAGTCTAGTTCTTAATTTTAAACATCCACAGTGAGAACCCACCTTAAGACAGGAGAACAGATTTTGAGTGTTAGGGGAAGGATTTTCCTATGCCAGTTGTGCTGAACCAGACACAGGCTAAAGAGCACTCCGGGTTAGTGCTCCCCCTCTTCATCCAGTGTCCAGTTACATCTCCCATGTGTGGATCCAGCCTTCTGGCCCGTAGCACCTAAGCCTGGTGAGGTGAGGGTACTCACCTGACGTTTGTCACACCTCCTCCCACACACGCCCAGGAACTGGTTGCCACCACACAAAGGCTCCAACTGGTACTAACTTCACTAGGATGGCTCTCGAAGCTGTTTTTTTTTTTTTTTTTTTTTTAAACTCTTGAGTGTCACACCTCCTCCCACACACGCCCAGGAACTGGTTGCCACCACACAAAGGCTCCAACTGGTACTAACTTCACTAGGATGGCTCTCGAAGCTGTTTTTTTTTTTTTTTTAAACTCTTGAGACCCAACATAACAGGCGGGCATATAAGAAATGGTGCTCTGAACAGCCATAGGTAAGGAAGTATGCTGTGCTTTCCTCTGCTGATTTTGAACAGGAACAGAAGCATCCACTTCCCTTTTATGTGACTCTTATCACCTCTGACCACACCACATTGAGAAGTGTTTCATAAAATGCCTGCAGTTTTACAGGTCCCACCCATCCAACTAATATCTACCACCAGACACCAAACTCAGATGGCTCATATGACTCAGTTCTTAAAAAAGAATATATATTTGAATAGAAACTTGAGACTCACAGCAAAACTAACCAGACGTTAATGAGAGTCTCGAGTGTACTCCTTGAGCTTCTCTGTGCCATCAGAGTAGTATAATTGCTCCAACTGATAAACCTGCAAGGACACATTGCTGCCATCCAGGGTCTTTACTTTACACTGAATTGTGTGCTCTGTGAGTGGGAAAATGTCTAGTGACATGTGCTGGCCATTATAGAACCATACAGATGATTAGCTTTGCTGTCCCTTAAAGCATCTATGATGTGTTGTTTGTTTGTTTGTTACTCTTTTTGCACTTTCACTCTTTGTTCTTTTGGGTGGCCTGCCACTCAGCCCAAACAAATACACGTGGAGACGTTATTTCTTATTAAGCCCTTCCTTAGCTTGGCTTGTGTCTAGCCAGCTTTTTTTTTGTTAACTTAAATTATCCCATCTATCTTTTGCCTCTGCCCTTTTAATTTTCTCTTTTTCTGTATAACTTTTACTTCTTTCTTTCTCCATTGCTGGTTCTGTAGCTTGGTGGCTGACCCCTTCTTTTCTTGATCCTTGGTTCTCTCTCCTTCCATTTATTCTCTCTGGCTGCAATCCGTGCCTATCCAATTTCCTGACTTCCTATCGGCTGTTCAGCTCTTTATTAGACCGAACATTGTTTTAGACAGGGAAGGTAACACAGATTCACAGAGTAAAACAAATTCAACACAAGGGAATGCAACACATCTTTGCATCATTAAAACAAATGTGCCACAGCATAAACAAATGTAACACATCCTAAAATAATATTCCAGAACAATGACCCTTTTATTTCTCTGTGTGTATGTTGTCTCTCAGTCTCTCTGTATCTCTTTCTGTCTCTCTGTATCTTTTTCTCACCTCCTCCAGTGTGTATGTGGGGGGAATGCCATTTTGTATGCTGTGAATGTGTGTTGTTCTGATTGGTTGATAAATAAAATGCTGATTGGCCAGTAGCCAGGCAAAGAAGTATAGGCAGAATAAGCAGACAAGGAGAATTCTGGGAAGAGGAAGGCTGAGTCAGGAGTTGCCAGCCAGACACAGAGGAAGCAAGATGACAAGGTAAAACTGAGAAAAGGTACCAAGCCACATGGTTACACATAAATAAGATTTATGGGTTAATTTAAGTGTAAGAGCTAGTCAGTAATAAGCCTGAGCTAATGACCATACAGTTCATAATTAATATAAGCTTCTGTGTGTTTATTTGGATCTGAGCAGCTGTGTACCAGGTGAGACACAGGAAAACTTCCAACAGTGTGTGTGTGTGTGTGTGTGTGTGTGTGTGTGTGTGTGTGTATGTGCGTGTACACGTGTGTGTGTGTGTGTGTGTGTGTGTGTGTGTGTGTGTGTGTGTGTGCTTCTGAAGAGGGCATTTGTCTTCTTTACTTTTCTCTTTGTTGTGAGAAATTACCTGACAAGAGCAACCTAAGAAAGATTTGGTTTTGACTTACAACTACAGGGTACAGTCCATCATGGCAGAAATGCTATATCATTAAAAAGTGAGGCAGCTGGTCATATATCTCCAGTCAAGATGCAGAGAGAAGTAAATGATGGTGATCAGCTTGCTTTCCCCTTTTAATTTAGTGAGGGGATCTCATCCATAGGATGGAGTCACCAACATTCACATGGGTCTTTCCTATTCTGCTAAACCTTTCTGAAAACATTTTTATAGACAAACTATAGGTATGTTTCCATGGTGTTCCTAAATTCCATCAAATGGACAATGAAAATGAACTATCACAGAATCCAGTGTTTCACATATACCAGGTAGTGCTCCTCTTCCATGCTACAGCCCCAGGTACTTTCTGCTTCCATGAGTTTTGCCTTCCTCAGAACATATTGCAGTTTTAATGAGACTATATGTGGTCTTTTGGTACTGGTTACTTTCACTCAGTGATGTAAATTTTTCTTCATGTCCTTGAGCAGATATTTTTATATAGGCATAGCTTTTCAATATCTTTGACCCTACAGCTAGGTTCAAGATTGCTGGGTCTTATAGAATATGCTTGGTTTTGTCAGAACTACACTGGCTGCATCTGTGGCTACTGTACCACATTGACTGCTCACAACCAACAACCACCACCTCGCATCCTTCCCAGTATGGACAGTAGTCACTGCTGTCAATTCCACCATTCCAACAGATGTTCAGTGAAAATGTGCTTACTGAGATGTTAGAAGGTCTATAGAACACTGGCTGTAAGGTCAGGCTTTATGGTAAGTTCCTCCTCTCTTTGAGTCTCCCACAGCCTCTGTGACCTGGGCAAGTCACTTCCCCCTGTAGAGTGACTTAGATATGAGAATCTCATTTCTTAGAAATCAACCAGCCAAGATTCATCAGTTGCCCATCACAAGCTCAGTGCCTGAAGTTGAGGACTCATTTGAAGGTCTGTGTAGCTGGAACTTTCAGTGTATCTTGTTCACATCTTGGTGGATCAGGAATGGGATCCTGGCTGGAAATGAGACCAGGCTATAACCTTCAATGGTCCACCTCTAGTGGCCTCTACCACCAAATGGGCATGAAATCATGGGAGTCCACAGCAGCAACCTAATCTTAACTTTGACCCTTTACAAACTTTGCTGACTGTGGAAACTTAGCACACTGTGTGTCTAGGTATCACCAAAGGAAGACATTCCCCAAATCCCAAGAGCCAGCACAAACCTCTGCAAAGCTAATGGTATCTGCCACACACTTCCACAATTAGAGGGAAGTAGGGAAGGATGTTGCCTCTCTCAATACCCTTGATCTGGATTTTGATGCAGGGATTTTTCTACATAGGATGATTTATTTTTTCTCTATTCTAGTTTCATTTCTCTTGCTATGATAAGATACTGACAATAAAAAACAACTTAGGGAATGGGAGGTGTGCTGGGGGGAAGGGGAGGGGGCAGGAAGGGAGAGAACAAGGGAATCTGTGGCTATTATGTAGAACTGAATAGTATTATAAAATAAATAATAATAATCATCATAATAATAATAATAAAAGGAAAAAACTTAGGGTAGAGAGTGGATTCAAGGGCAAATTTTTACACTGTCTTTCGACACTGGTTGATTTCTTTTTTGTTTTTTCTTTGTTTTCAGGCATAGTCTCATATTCACAGGATAGGCTAGGATGCCAATGTACTTGTGATTCTTCACTCAAAGTCTTAAGTGCTGGAACTACAGATGTGCACCTCCATGTACATGGCCCATCCAAAGAATGTGTATGCTAAGCAATCAGTCATGCATCTGAGCTATGTCTCCATCTTTGTGTTTATACTTTTTGTTTTTTTTTTTAGAATGTAGTGCTTTCATCTGTATCCCAAGACTTCTAAAATATATAAAACTACTAAGTTGTAAAATTCACTCAAAATGACTTAAGTGGCATGGTAAAATGGACCAGAATGGAACAGCGAAAACATGTGAAGAAAGTACTCATAACAAGTAATTTTGAAAGGTACAATGTTTGGCTGTAGTAGTCTTTGATTTTAGAAAGTGAAGAGATGAAATATTTTATTACTGTACTACAGATGACACATTATTTAACATATGAATAATGTCACCATGTTTAATATACCATTGATCAAGCTACAGGGCATAGAGTGAATTCCCTAATCAGGTGTCAATTAATATATTTGGGAGATTCTCAGGTGTCCCAGGGTTGCCTTGTACTCACTATATAGCTGAAAGTCATCTTTAATCTCCATCCTTTTGCGTCTACCTTATTAGTTAACAATTACAGGCATACATCACCAAACTTGGCTCTATGGAGTGTTGAGTATACAATCCAGGGTACTGTGCTTGCTAGGCAAGGATTCTACCTACAAAGCCATATCATTTTCCCACTGGTAATAATTTCTTAATAAAAAAATCTATAAAGGCAACACAGTGTTGTTTTGAGAGGGATTTTAAGTTGTGGAGCAACTTAAGGAATTGCATGTCTTGACTCACACAGTTTCCTGTTACCATCAGTTGGTCTGTGGAAGACTCACCTTCTCATGCTACCATGAGAAAGAATTCAGGTTTTCAGGTTATTCTCTATCTACCCCCATAATATTCTTTCTGTAGTCTCCAAGTTATCCAGTGGTTCTGATGTGTATGGGTAGTTGTCCTACATCTAGAAAGGCCTGACATATAAATTTTGCCATAGCCATTTAGAAGGACACATTTCCTCTTTAGCACATCAGATAGAACTGACCAAAATTGACACATGAGTAGGATGTGGTCACTAGGGCCCCAGTTATATCTCCACTGAGATCACTGCTTACTCACCATGGCTTGTTTGTGAAAGTGAGTCACAGAAAATGAATTTTGCAGACCAGCCAAATTTTGTGTTCTCTCTCACCTTCCAGACTGTGGATACAACATGACCAGAACTTTGTATTCCTAGCCATGAACTGTAGTTCCTTAATTTGTTTCACATTATTTTGTAACAACAATGAAAAAAGTAACAATACCGCACCATCATAGCTGCTAGAAAAAAATACAAATTGCCATCCCAAACTCCCAGGTTTGAAAGAGTAAATATGTGCCTTCTTTACCTCTTCTCATCACTGTATTTGAAACCCTAAATATTTTATCAAGCAGTTTCAGATCTTACATTAAGGTAAGGTATTGGATGCATTTTGAATTTATTCATGTGCAAGGTGAGAGGCATGGATCTGGTTTTACTTTTCTTTTCTTTTTTTTTTTTTTTTTTTTTTTTTGAGAAAAGACCGGTTTTTATTCATCAAAAGTTAACAGCAACAGGCACGTTTAAATGAGTACGGCAAAGCCTTTGACAAATGGCTTTACACTCAAGCTTCCTCCCAAGATGGCTGTTGCAACAAACTGTAAACATAATTAATAAACAGTCTTTTACAGTAACAAGGGAAATACAAATGAACTAAAAGAAAGCACCGTTTCTCAAACTAGATTACAGTTGTGCTTGCTCTACATAAAACCATTGAAAACAAATTACAAAAGTGGAATGTTTTGTCTAAAATTAGTCCTTAAATTTTATCCTAGAAAACGTCTATTCACATCAAAAAGCCCACCAAAGCATAACGTCTCATCAAAGGGAGGGACAAGAAAACAATGCACTTTTCCAATCAAAACGAGAAGTTTGGTCACTTAGCTTTGTGCATAGTTTAAGGCAACTGGAGCATCCTTCAGCTTGACCCACCTTCCCCTCCCCCATGTGGCTGCTCACTAGGTCACATTCTAAAACAATAAATAAAAGCTTACATTTCCAATCCCTTCCCACATGGATGGACAGAACATGCACAGCCATACATGCACAAACATGCACGCAAACACACACACACAGTCACACAACATACCTCTCACGCACTGCAGCGAAAGGGACTTTCGTTCCCTTGATCTGAAGGACACACTTCCCTACCCCACTTTATTTCGGACTGGCAAATACCCTGAGCTGAGATGGTGTGTTCAAGAGTCCACCTTTTCCTTGCATGTGCAGGTCAAGTGTACAGTAGTGAAAACAACATGCAGTGCCTTCACTGCAGTCTGGACACAGCCAGGACACTGGTGATCCCTCCCGCCCGCCCCATTACAAACGCAGTTCAAAATCTGCACTGCCCAACAGCACTGGAGTGAAACGCTCGGTGCCGGGTGATAACACTCCCTCTCCAGTGCTCACGACAAAACAGCGAACGAGAGGCTCTGAGGGCATCCAAAGAAGGAAAAAGGCAAACCACGGGAGAGCTGCAGGCTCCAGTTTGAGCGTGAATGTCTCAGTGGTTCCTTCACAATCATGCTCCAAGGCAATTTAGAACCAGTATTTCAGAGTTGATTTGTAAACATTTGAGTCTTGCCAGAGGCAGCAGAGGCTGGGCACTTCACATTTCTGTTTTCTCAGAGAGAAAATAGTGGAAGGGACGGATGCGCTGCTGTATCAGACAGGTAGACCAAGATTGCTGCGGAGATTCGGTTCAAGTTTCAGAGCTTGGAGGACACATGCTGTGAAATCAGCAGCAAGTCTTCCTCTGTTAATCCTTTCTGGTTCTCCTGCTGAGCTTTGTATATTCAAGGTCTCACACAAAAGCCAGATGCATATTGCTGTATATTCAGGCTTATCATTAAAAAGTGGGCTCAAACAATCCAACCGAGAAAAACTCAATAATAAATAATGCTGGCATCAGTTCCCTGGAAACCCGGCAGTCAACCAGTTCTTCACCTCGAGATCCATTTCACAGTTCCACTCTTGCAGGAGGGAGTTCTCCCCACTGGTTCAGGGCTATGATAATCGATTTTCCTGAGTTAGTGACTGTGAGTTCAACTCAAATGCAGCAGTGGCGTCCTCGCCGCTGGGCTGCTGTCTTTGCAGCCCCTTCCAGCTGGCTTTATTCAGCCCCACATGTCCGAGCATTGTCTGTGACAGCCTCGTGTCTGAAAACCTGGCCCACTCCGTAAATAAAGGCTCCACTAGGTAAGTCATAAAACCAATCTGGATGTTGGCAATCGACTCGGTCTGACGGTCACAAAGTGGACTCACACCCAAATGGTACTTTTTTTCTATGTCGCCTTGGTGGAAGAACTCCTCCGTCACTTTTTCACTCCACTGCTTGCTCAGTTCCCAGTTCCGACATGGGTTACAAATATCAGCACATTTCAAGGCCATCTGCAGAACCAAATGCCTATGTCTGCCATCGTCAAGGTGTAAGTCACCTCTGTCCAGGTGAGATCTGAACAATGACAGGTACTCGTTCTGGCGACTGATGTCTGTGGCTAGGATCAAAGCACCTATCTGAGTCTCCATCTGCTGCCTGCTCTCCAGTGGCAAATGTGAGAACAAACCAGATTCTCTCAACAAGCCCACTGCTGATCTCCAGTGGTGATTTTCCAGGACTGAGGTATTCTTGTATAAAGTTGCCAAATAATGGTTGGTTTTGATAAGGAAAGGCTGATTAACACCTGGGTGATCCAGATCATGAGTAGCAGCTGCAATTAAGCTCAGCAAGACATCCCAAGGAGTTACAGAATTGGCAAGCTTAGGTTCCTTTAGGTAACAGTGCATGGCCTGAGTAACGTCTGCAGCATGGACCGCATTGTGGTAAGGATTTTGACTGTGGTAATCTTCTTGAATCATAACTAAAAATCGACGGAGTTTCACCATATCTAAATGGAAGTACTCAATCAATCCATGAAGACTAAATAAATGAAAGGTTAAACTTACTAGACTATTTCCATTTGTTAGTCTATCAAACAGAAAGATATCAAAATTCCAGTTTCCAACTCTGTCCAGCATACACTTGGCTTGTCCATTATAATCGTCATCTAGAATGTTTAGAGAACTAGGAACAGTGGCGCCCCGGAAAAAGCGCGAAGATCTGAGATAGCGCTGGAAACTTAGTAGTCTTCTGATGTTCCTGGCGGACACTGATGCTTCAATTTCAGACTGAGAGTGAAAAACACGGAAGTCGATATATGGGTGTGAACCTCTTCTTTCTGCTTCAAATCCGGCACGGCTTCTTACGCGGACATCTCCTAGCATACGAATATATAACGCAGTCTGATCAGAACTGTCATAGGAAATAGCTCCACGTCTCTGCGAGAGCTGCCGGGGATGCGGGCAGCCGAAGAGCGCGGAGCTGGAGCTGAAGCTGATGGCTCCTCGGCGGCTGAGGACGTGCTGCGGGACCGGCCTGTCCAGGGGCAGCACCGGCAGCTGGTAGCATACTTCCATTGAACACGCCCGCCTTGCCTCCGCGCGGCGCCCGCCACTCCGCGGCCGCCCGCCCCTGCGCTGCGAGGGGGCCGCGCCGCGGGGACCCGGGACCGAGGCGCGCGCGGGGCGGGCGGGCGGCGCGGACGGCCGCGGACGCCTCCCAGCCCTCCGCGCGGCCGGCGGCGGGAAGGGGCTGCAGCAGCGGGCGACCGGGGGCCGGGGGCCGGGGCACCGCGCAGGACCGGCGGGCGGCGTTCCGGGGCTCCGCGGCGCGCGAGCGGTCCGGGGAGGGGGGCCCGGTGCACGGGCGCGGAGCAGCGAGCAGCTCGGCCGCCGGAGCCCTGCCCCTCCCCTCCCCCGAGCCTCACTCCACTCCGCCGCCGGCGGCGCGAGCCCGGCGTAATTCACACTTTGCAGCAGCGGACCCTGCGCCCCTGGTTTTACTTTTCAACATGTGGAAATCTGTTTCCACAGCATCATTAGTTAAATAGTTTGTTTTGTCCTCCAAAGTACATTTGATATGTTAATCAAAATTTAGGTGGCTGTATGTGAATCAGCTTATTTCCTGTCCACCTATTCAATTCTTTGGTCACTGAGTCTGTATAATTTTGACTATAGGTTTGTTTTATATATAGTCTTCATCATGTTGAGGTATGTTGGTATATATATATATGAGGAAGACTGTGAAGTTTTGAGTATGTACACATTGATTGTGACCAATTCAGAGAAGTTAGCATGTGCCTGACCTTGAACTTTTATCATTTTTTATTATGTGCCTAGAATGGGAGTAGAATCTAACAGTATTTTACCAGACATGTTCTGACTACTGGTAATTTCTCATGAAGTCTACCCCAGTTAAACACATTAGTAATAAACTCAGAGTCATCAATATTCTGACCTGTCACATTAAATACAGGGATAACTGAGCAACCATTACAATTATAAACTTGTAGTTACTGAAGTGAACCACACTGTGCCTGCACAAGGTTGACTCTGTCAAAAATCATGCATGGAAAGAGAGGAGCTCACTGTCCCTTACTACTTACTGCTGAACAATTGGTTGTTGACTCACTGCGGAAGAGGTAGGGTCATTTTCTTCGGTTGTGTAAACACTGCTGAGTTTGCTGGATTCCAGTGGGTAGTTTGATACAAAACTCACACAGATGGTCCTGGTTAAACTCTGGGAGTTGAACACAAAACGAATGGACATGAACGTAAGAATGAAATTTGCAGGGGAGAGAGGGAAATGGGGAGCGGTGGCAGGGATTGGGAGCGGATGGGGTGAAAGTGGTTACTGTGCTTATGGACAAGTTCAGGTAATAAAAGATAGGTAATTTTTTAAAGGGGAAGGAATCAAAGGCTTCTTCTAGAGGAAATTGTCCAAAAGTTAACTCAGATTTGAGTAACTACACTTCTCTTCCTGGGTCATCAGTCTCTATGTGGCTTACTGTTTCTGGTTTTTCTGTAACCTGTGTGGGGTGAGTCTGTTTCCCTGTGTTGGCCTAAAGTCTGCCAATCTGACTGACACAAAGTACATTTGCTTTTCATTTTATTAATAAAGAAATATTTAATAGAGTTTTATAGGGGATTATATTGTTAACTCCAGCTGTGATATACTGACTCCATCTGAGCACCAACTGACCCAGATTAAAAAAAAAATCAAAAACATAATGGATTAGACATTATTGATATAATTATTGCCTGTATATATTGTATGTAGTTATTGCAATTATTACATATAGTTTTTCTTATATTAGTTATTACCTTTTTTTAAATTTTAGATTTTTTTTATCTGAAATTTGGTGATATTTTATTTGTGATCTAACAAGTAAAACTTGTCTGAAGATCAGAGAGGGGGATCTATGCCACTAGTTAGCCATAGAGGCCAGGGATTGGTAGCATACAGATTTAATCCTAACACTCAGGAGATTGAGGCAGATGGATATCTGTGAGTTCAAAGGCAGCCTGGGCTACCTGAGATTAATTCAGTCTAAAAGAGAAACAGAGTCAGGCCGTGATGGCTTACATCTTCAATCCCAGTTGTTGGGAGTCACATGCCTTTAATCCCAGCACTAGGGAGGTTGAGGCGGGAAGTGAAATGACTGGGCAGAGAAAGGAATATAAGGTGGGAGGAGACCGTGGCCATGGTGATGTCCAAGCCTGGGCTGCAGTGCAGGGTCATGTGTGGGACTGTGTTCTCACTGCATCTAGAGTCTTGGTTAATATCTGTGGATCCTGATACCACTAAAAGCCATGTAAATGCCCTGGTTCTGAGCCTTCCCTTGAGACCAGGTGATGATTGGAGGGTTATGCTGCAAATGGGACCATAGAGATCTGGGTGCCATGAGATGTCTGAACCCAGGCTACAGCTAAGGGCCATGTCTAGGCCCATGTGCCTAGTGCAGCTAGAGTCTGTGATGATATCTATGGCTCGTGTTGCCACAGAAGGTGATAGGAAACATAGGTGTCAAAATCAAGAACTGTGGTGAGCCAGGCCTGTCCCTCACTGGCTCTAGGATAGCTTTCTCTACCCCTTACTGGATACTGCAGCAGGAGAGCTGATCCTACCCCACATGGGAGAGCTGGGTCCTCACACTTGGGAAAGATGACCCCACCCCTCATCATGGCTGCATGAGAGAGCTGACCCTGATGACTTGGGCTTAGGAAAGCTGATTCTGCCCCTCACCTGAAGGGGTTAGTCCTAGTGTCCCAGACAAAGCAGGTCAGTTACCGTTCAGATCCATATCCTCGGTCTTGAGTTGGCCCACCCTACCATCTACCCTATCTATGCCCTACTGGAGTGTGTGAAGGGACTGATCCTATGGATTGATATGTTCAGGATCTCCTTGACTCAGGGCAACAGCAGAATATCCAAGAGGGTCCAGTGATGATAGTGTGCCAGAGACCTTGAACTAGACCAATAACCAATAGCAATAAGCATATTGTGGATGGGGTGATTGGACGAAAGGGTATAATATTTCACACCCCACAGCACCGAATGCAACTAGGATGGATGAAGAAGTCTTGGAAAATGGAAGAGTGTTTTTTTTTTCATTTTGTTTTAAATTGATTTGTTTTTTTTTCCTTGTGGGGAGTTCTACAGGGTTGACAAAAGATATGAAGGGCCTGCAAGGTGCCCAGGGTTGGGTTTTGTGATGTGAAAATTCCTGGAGAATCAACAAACAATTAAGTTATAAAAAATATTCCCCAAAATTTAAAAAAAGGAATACATCCAAGTCTCTTATGTAAGGGTCAAATTGCCCTAATATCCAAATAAAAGAAAATTACATTACAAAGTGGTATTGAGCATAAATTTAATTAAAAATGTTGAGTGAAACTTAAAAAAAAGAATTGGATGACCTGACATGTAAGTCACCAAGAGATTGTGCCATGTTTCTGAGAAGACAGGCTGTGGACAGAAACATGGGAAATGAAACTCCTTTGAGATTCCATTTCAGTCCAGTCAGAATCTATACCATATGTCACTTTAACAAGAAATGCAACCTTCCATTAAACATTGCTATCTATAGAGATTAGCTTCTGTGCACCAGTTCCTCTTCAAAAGCCCAGGAAGTATCACAATGGTTAGAGGGGAATGAATTTAAGAGCTGGAAGACAGTCAAGATGTGATAACACTTATGTAACCATGAACATGCAGAAACTGTGGATACCCACCCTCCTATGTTCCAGCATAGATACTGGAGGTGTCCACAAGCCTGAATCTCTCACTGAATAACTAGTGGACTGTTAATGGTTGATAGAGAGGAAGGCAGTCATTTTCTCAACAGGTAGATCTTCTGCAGGAATAGGTAGAAAGAAGAATGGATTAAAGCAATGGGGGATATAATTGAGTAGGGGAAGTTGAATCTAAAAACATTCTGAAACTGTCAAAATGTAATGACAAAAAGAGAACCACTATCATGGAAAACATGACATCAAATGCCAGTAAGGAAGTAGGAAAAGTAGAACTCTTATGTGCTTTTGGTGGTAATATAAACACATGCAGCTACTATATATGGACATTTCTCAAACAACTGAAAGCAGAAAAAAACATTTGACCTAGAAATAGCACTTCTGGTACACACTGGAAGGACTCTAATTCACCATACCAGAAAGCTACCTACACATCCATTTTCATTGCTGCAGTATTCACAAAAGATGGGAAATAAAAGAAGTATAAATGCCCTCCAATTAATCATAAAGAAAATTCAGTGCATGTACACAATGGAATTTTATGCAGTCAAAAAAATAAAATATCATTATATACCCAAGAGTGGATTCCATGATAGATCTATTTTTAGTTTATTTATTCATTGCCTCTCTTAATAATAATACCCAGGAAATGAAAACAGTTTAGATGTCAGGCTAATGAAAATGCAATATATATACACACACAGAATATTATCCAGCTATTAGGAAAGTTGAATTTGCTGGTGAATGGATAAACCTGGAAAAATAACCCAAACACACAAACACAAGAATAAAGATCAGATATTCTCTTTCATTTGTGAATGCTAGCTTTGAATCTTCAGATATATCTCTTTCATTTTCAATATACTTAGAGGTCAGGAAATTTGTAAGGTGCCATGGAGGAGGGGCTTTGAAATAGAAGTTATAAAATAGTGGTATAAAAGTTTAAAGGGGATTAATGAAAAAGGAAGGTTTAAATTGGGTAGAGGGTGGGAAGGCAGAGTAGAGGAGAGAATATAGTGAATGATTAATAACTCTAAAGGCATTGGACAAATGCACATGGTGCCTTAGTTAAGTTTTTATTGCTGTAAGGAGACACCATGACCATAGCAACTCTTATTAAGAAGACATTTAATTGAGGATGCTCACAGTCCAGAGGCTTAGTCCATTATTCCAGGCTGCAAGGCAGCATGCAGGCAGGCATAGTGTTGGAGCCAAGAGTCCTTACACCTTAAAGGACTCAGAGGCAACAGAAAGTCAACAGACAGTCACACTAAGTGAAGCTTGAGAAAAAGACCCCAAAGCCCATCTCCACAGTGACACACTTCCCAGAAGGTGTGGTCCAGATTAGAGGTATGCTTCTAGCCTCAATGTCTGGATAAAGGCATATATCATCCAGCCTCCTCCAAGAACATATATCCTCCAAAATGGCCACGCGTTCTAATAGTGCCACTCCCCATTAACTTATGGGGTCCAAGTCCATTCAAACTACCGTACATGGCATACCACAAGGACACTTGCTCAACCATGTTCAATGCTGCTTTATTCATAATAGCCAGAGACTTAGAAATACCTAGAAGTCCCTCAACTGAAGAATGGAAAAAGAAAACATATGTTTACACAATGAAGTATTACTCAGTTGTCAAAAAGAAATGAAACTTACAGGCAAATGGATGGAACTAGACAACAAATCATCCCAAATGAGGCATCCCAGATCCAGAAAGATAAACATGTTATGATTCACTTATATGTAGATATTAGCCATTAAGTTAATGATAACCAATATCAAATCTGTAGGCCTAGAAAGGTAAAGTATGGAGAAAGGTAGACACAGGATCTCCCTGGGTAGGAAAAATAGAACAATCTTTATGGGTAGAATAGGGGCAAGTAAGGATAGGAATTAGGGGATCAGGTTGGGTGGAGAAGAGGAGATAAGGTAGACACAATGCAGCAAGAAACAACTGTAATCCAGGGGCATTTGAGGGATGATATGGAACACTACTGGAGTAGAAATTTTTAAAATATATGAAGGTCATCCTAATGAGGTCTCCCAATAATGGAGGACATGAAGTCTCAACTGGCCATCTCATGTTACCAAACAAGGCTTCTAATAGTGGGACTGGGTTTCATTCAATTGAATTGTTGGCCAAGGAGGTTACATGAAAATCCTCAAACAACCTAGGCTGTTACTAAGACAACAGTTTGCTCTCTGCAAACACACAGCACAGACTCACTGATGAACACAAACCCCACACAACTCCATGCAAATGGAGAAGTCCATATGGTGCCTACATAGAGCCTTCACTCCTATATTCCAGTGCCTTTGGTGTGGGAGGATATTCTGCTGCCTATTTATAGAGAAAAGTAATCACCAACCCAGCCACAGAGCCTTTGTCCTACAATTTGCCTTTGTTCTAAGATATGCCAGGAAAGTGGTGGTACAGAACTTGTTGAAGTAGCCAACCAATGTCTGATTTGACTTAAGTTCCACTCCATAAGATAGAACCCATACCAAACACTTCTTTGGTGACCAAGTACCAGAGACTAGATAGCCTAGAGAATTAGAGTAAAATCAAACATTTCTTGTCTAAAAGAAAAAAGTATAAGTTAATCCTAATGATTGTCTTCTACATTCATAAACCAGTGCCTTATTCAGTCATCGTCAGAGAAGCTTTCTCCTGCAGCAGATGGAAACAGATGTAGAGACCCACAGCAAGATAGCACATGGGGAAAGAGTCTAAATAGAGAGAGTTCATCAAATCTCTCCCCTCAGAACTAAATTAAACCTGCAAAAGAGGAGATGAAAGGAGTGTAAGAACTAGAGATGGAGGAGGACACCAGGAGAACACGGCCGTCTGAATCAAATAGGCAAGGCAGATGAACTCACAGAGACTGAAGAAGCAGGCACAGGGCCTACATGGTTCTGCACCAGGTCCTATGCCTATACATTATAACATTTAGCTTATTGTTTTTATAGTGCTTTTGAGTATAAAAATCAGTGGGTTTCTGACTCTCATGTCTGCCCTTTGGACTCTTTTCCTTCTGTTGGGTTTCCTGTCTCACTTTGATATGATGTTTTTTTCCTTATCTTACTAAATTTTATTTTGTCATGTTTGGTTGTTATCTCTTAGAAGCCTGTTTTTTTCTAATGAGAGACAGAAAGGGAATGGATACAGAGGGCAGGGGAGGTGGTATGGAACTGGGAGGAGTACAGGGAGGGAAAATTATTATAATATGTTGTATAAAAAAAGAATCTGTTTTCAATAAAAGAAAAAAATAAAAATTAAAAGGATATCATAGCATTTGAATTGGAAGTTCCTTAGCAATGGAAAATAATGTCATTAAAATTCAAATAATTAATGCTTTACAAAATTGTTTTCTTAACATTAATTACTATTACAAATAAAAATACAGAATAAAATTTATTTTAGAAGCCAAAACCCCACATGGAAACCTTTGTGCTCCCATAGATGTTTTCTCAAATATACACACGTATCACAATAATTAAAATGTACACAAAAATAATTAAACTCCTTAAAGGAACAGTGACACCACTAAACACCAAAGGCTAACAAATAAAAAGACCAATCCTTGAAAATAATTTCCTTTTTCAGAGTTGTTGGCCAGTATGTCCCAATAACCCCCAAATATTACAGACCATACCAATGCTATGGATTATCCTCCAGAACATGACAGTAAGACCTTATTGCTAAGGAGTATATACTTGATTTCACAGAACATGGAATTATTAAACTGGTACTGACCTAGAAGCTTCATAGATGCTGAGAGCTCTAGAAGGCATTTTGCATTCTGCCAAAGAGGAACGGGATAATCCATTCTACAGAGTTGTGAGCACTGAAATACAATCATGACCCTCTTGACAGTGCATGCTGTCTGGTACAATAATGGCAGAGTCGCCACCTACTCTATGATTGGATTGAAGACCCACTCCACAAGGTGAAGCCCATATTGGCACCATGGTTGAGCTAAGAATTGGTAGCTAGATAGGTCACAGACCCTAGGGGAGAACCCATAATTATTATTAGGCTAAATGGACATGATATTAAACTGAATACTAATGGCTTATCCTTATGTCCATCAATCTTTAAGTTCTCATCAGAACTACTTCTATTTGCAGTAGAAAATGATTAACATAGAGATCCACAACTGGCCATTTTCCAGAAAATAAGGGACTCTGGAATGCTCGTCTCTAAATGAAATATGTAAGAGCACCCACCTCCTAAGGCTCGAGGGTCATTGCAGAAGAGGGGTTTGGGAATAGCGAAAGAGCCAGAGGTGGTGAGTGACTAAAGGAAACAGTATCCTTAAGGCACAACAGGGAAGCTACACATATGAACACAATGTGTTTGTGACAGCATGCACAACCCCCATGTAACCTCAGTCCAGACCATATCATAGCATGGAGATAGAAGATGGAAATAACACCCTACCCCTAGCATAGCAGCTATTGAAAACTGATATTTTGGGCGAACAATAGCCTTTTTTAAGAGTGTAGGTTTACCACCCACATGTATAACACTAAGTGCACACCAGTATAAGGCCTCATGTCCATGAATACATAAGCAATGCAAATTGGATCTAAGAGGTAGAGATGGGGGATAGGCTATTTAATTGGGTAGAAAGAAAACGGGGTGGATCTGGGAGGATTTGGGGGAGTCAAAACTCACTGTAGGAAATTCTCTAAGAACTAATAAAAATAATTATAAAAACAAGGACATGCACTGATACCTTAGGGACATGGGTGTAACTGAAAAATCATTATGTAAATGGTAATAAACCAGATTTAGAATTCCAATGCCACATATATCCAGAGTCTAAATATAAAATTATGTATATGTGTATACATTTCTGTATTTATGTATTTATAGAGAATGTAACTAGAAAGAGAGGCAGGAAATAGAGAAGGTAAGAGAATACACTTAATGGGATAATATAGAAGTGAATCAAAGGGTGAAGAAAGGGAGCAACCTTATGTGAACTGTGAAATGAGGTGAAAACCAAGTGTAATGACATATATGTCTAATGATGCCACAATAAAACCCATTACTCTGTATGATAACTTACAAAAATCAAAAGACTCAGTAACAGTGCAAATGAGCTAAGTCTTTGGGTTGAAGCCATGAAGCAAAAGGAGGGTGTTGAAGCCTGTGCACAGGGCAGGACAGATGTGGGGGAAGTTACTCAGCAGTTCTGAGAAGTGAAACTCAATTGGGATCCTGGGGCCCCATTTCTCAGGGTCTTTGGCACATGAATATATTCTGGAATCTCATCTTGATGTGGATGAGAAATGTTTAAGAAAACTCAGATGTCAGCTGGCTGCTGTTGTGAAAAGACTTGTACGAGGTAGGGGACAGTAAAGGATCATAGTCATAGATACATCTTGTCCCAGTCACAATGGTTGCTGTTGAAAAAAGAAACAGTAGACAATACTGGTCAGGATTTGAGGAAATGAAACATGTGCCCTGTAGCTGTGATGTGAACTGCTGCAACCACAATGAAACCTCCATGAAGGTTCCTCAGAAGATTAAAAATAGCGTGACCTATTGAACTAGCTATACCACTCAAAGCCGGCCTACTATAGAGATAGTTGCACATCCATGTTTACTGTGGTGCTAGTCACAATAATGAATATAGGGTATCAGCCTAGATATTTATCAATGGATAAACAAAGAAAATTTGTCATAAGGAGTTTTACCCAGCTATACAGAATGAAATTATATAATTGAACCAAAATGGATGAAACTGTAGATCATTATTTTTTTGTGTGTCATCTCCTAACTCCACATGTGATGTTCTATTGGAACTGGAAGGTTGGCCAAGAAGAAATTGAATTCAGTAATCAGCAAATGCCACATCTCAGGAGTTAAAAAATTTTTTTCTTTAAAAATTTATTGAATTTCTTCATGCAATATGTTTTGATCATATTCTTTTCCCTTCTGCAACTCTTCCCAGATCCTGCTCACCTTCCTACTCCCCCAACTGCATGTCCATTCTCTCTTTCAAAAAAACATGAAAAACAATAAAAAACAACCACAAATCAAAACAAAGTAAATAAAGAAGAAAAAATAAAAATAGAAGAAATAAAGAAAGGCAAAAATACCTAAATAAAACTTTAAAAACCACACATGCACACACACACACACACACACACACACACACACACACACACACATACACACACACTACAAAATAAAATTATGGGGAGTCTATTTTGGGTTGGTTAACTAATCTCTGTCATGGGAGCCTGACCTGGAGCGTGGTGGGTATACCTGATACTTCTAACATGGCAAAGAACCTGAGATTAGATATGACATGTTTTTTTGTGGCAATATTGCTATGATTATTCTACTAAAGGAACTTAGCCATAAAATGACTCCTAATTAACTATTGAAATATCCACAGATTACTGCATCCCTCAAATCTCATAACAGAAGCTTCTTCTTGCAATGGGTAGGAATTATCAAAGCGATCCACAATTAGACAAGGTATGGAAAGTGATAGACTTTCAAGTACTCAGCCCTAAATGTCTGTTTGTTTGTTTTAAGTAAATGAGGGTACAAAGTTGGGTGGGCCTGGGATGGGATTTGGACCTAGGAGGAAATTGGAGAGTAGGACGAACATGATTAAAATACATTATACAAAGTTCTGAAAAATCTGGCAGAAATGAGAAAATAAATCAATATAGAAATATATTGAAACATTACACGCCATACCACTAACATGTATACATTTGTATGTTTTGTTTAACAGGAAAAACAATATAATATAAAACAAAACAGTGGAAATAATATCTTTAAATTTAAATTTTTCAAGAATTATTGAATTAATAACTTACTTATCTATTTTCTACCCTCCCTCTCTCCCTCAACTCCCCCTAGCTAGTGTGTCCCCTGGGGTATTGTAATCTCATTCAGGGTCGTGGTCATAGATTGCCCTAGCTCCAACTAGGTGGATGTTCTCAGTTTGGGAGATTTCATGTGCATGGGCCCTGGTCTGTCCCCAGACTTTTCTGTGCTCCCCTGGAAGAAGATTCTTGGTGAGACTCATGTAAACATCATGGAAAGTGAGGTTGTAAGATTGGGCTATATATTGGATACTCGATTAGTTAACATAGAACAAGGCCTTATACATGATAGTTGAGTACTCTGCATTAATATCATGTACTAAGCCCTGACTGGGTGGGCAGACTATTGCTGAGAAGGGAAAAAGGAAAACCAGAGAGGCTGGAGAGGAAGAGAAGGGATTGTGGGCTGAGTACAATAAGGGGGATGCTTGTTAGTGTGATTGAAAAGATTGGAGGAATCATCTGGTTTGGGCTTCATAGCTAGGAGTTGTTTCCTCCCCCGTTGGTTTATCTTTAGCATCACACCACATGGTTCCATTAAGATTACCTATATATAGATTTTTAACTATCAACCCCAATGTTATAGATTTTTCAGATTTGTAACCTTACCTAATAAGCTTGTAGATCTTTAGGTAATATTTATACCTTAGCAAACGTTTTAAAGAGTTATAACAAAACCAAAAGTGTATGAGATTAACAGCAATAGTCCCCGCTGGAAAGAGTCTATACCCTTTATTTTGTTTCACTCTCCTTTCTCTGTCAAACAGCAGCTGGCTAGGCTGATATATGTCTGGAAATCTTTTAAACAAAAATACTTGAGTATAGAGGATGGGAGACATACCCCAACTCCAGAATAAGCTTTCGACTGAAGTGAGATAGCATAAAACAACAGTCTCACGTCACTCACACATACAAGACACCTACGTCCCTGTAAAACTGAATCCAGTAAGCTGAGAAGAATAAAGGGTTAGAAGGAAATTTGTAAGTCCTAGTCATAGACAGAGGACACTGAAGGAAGGAGCTGAGAGATGCACCAGCCAGGGAGGAGTATGTGCCAGGTATGAGCATACTGCAGCTGGCCTACTCCTTTGCTTTCTGCCCTCCTACTACATCCAGCTTCCAGCTCCCACTTTACAATAAACTTACTGATACAGCAATAGTAACTTTGGACATTTACACAGTGCATATGTTCATAAGGCTAGAAACAAAACAAATTTGGATAGAAGTAGAGAAAAGATATAGCTTGAATGTACAGAATAGGGATACTTTCAATTTTTCTGATTACTCACATTAGCTGTAAAGATTCCAAATAATGTTAGGGCCTAGGGTACCATTAGCTAGGCATTTGGATTGATTGTAAGGAATATTGATGCCAAATTTGATTGCAGAAACAAATAAATTTAGGTTCCTCAAGGTCAGGTGCCAGGTGTACAGGCTGGACATTTTCTAAGAAGCATCCCGAGGGGATTGAGATAGTATGGAAGACGCCATGAAAGAGGGGAAATGTCATTGCAGCCTATAGTCACAGACATTCCCAGGATTCAAAGAGGACCAAACAAGGACCAAGCCACTAAGTGTATCATCACCATATGTGAAACCACACTCAGTGGGGCTCAGGGATTTAGTCTGCCTAAACCAGAGGACTGGCTCAGCACCTGGTACCAGTGCTTTGTAAAGGCCAGAAGGCAAAGAAAAAAACTGATCTCTATAGGATGGTCTCATCCACAGGAAAGGATCAGGAATTGGGTTGCAAATGTCACAAGGGCCTAGAGGAGCTATGGGATGATGGGCAACTCCAGAGCAAAGATGGGAGAAGAGAGAAGGAAGGGGGAACCAAATGTGAGCTTTGCAGCTCAGATGGAAAGGTTCCCTATAAGTGTAGCAGCTTACAGCTCTGCTCTGAGGAAATGCAAGTTTAACAACCCTGCTAAATCAGGGGTTGGTTTCCCCATTTAAGTTGTTACAGCTCTGCTCTGTTCCTCTCCTGAGAAATCCTACAGCTCTGCTCAGGTCCCGGGAAGTGCTACAGCTCTGCTCCCCTAGGGCAAAGTTTACCCAGGAAAAGTGTTACAGTTCTACCTGGCTCTGGCTCCCTTAAAAGCTGTTACAGCTAGGCTCTGCTCCTGTGGAAGTGTCACACTGCACAACAAACCTCACTCAAGAGATTTGTTTATCCAGGAGGAAAAAATCCAGGAGGATGACTGCCTCTAGGGTGGGAAATAAAAGCAAACTGAAAAGGGTACAGAGCTTATATAGGGTTTCTTGGACTTGGTGGGGGGCAGATTTCCAAGGTAGCTTGGTAGATTTTGTAGCCTGATTTTGGGGCAAGCTCAAGGATTGGTGGGATTCCATGCTAAGGAATCTCAGGGATTGGTGGGATTCTGTGTTCAAGGATTGGTGGGATTCTGCAACCTGACTCTGGGGCAATCTCAGGGATTGGTGGGATTTCAAGCCTTGGTCCTGTGGTTAAGACATGTCAGGGTGTTTTTCATTGGCCCAGGTCTTGATTCTAGTCAGTGACAGTGATTTTCCTTGGCTCTTTTCACCCTACAGAGAGACCTTGTCTCACTGAATTAGGTGAAAACTAACAAAAAAGAGTTACAAAATGTCCTTCTCTGGCTTCTTCATGTGTATGCAATCCAACCTGGCTTTGAGCTCATAAACGTCTGCCTATTTCTGCCTTCCAGATGCTAGAATTAAAAGCTAAGAGATCATGACCCAGGATTCTGTCATGTCTATGGTCTCCAGACTCTTGTTGGTACGTTAGTAATCCACAAGAACAATTATGTCCTAGGATTCTGTTACCTTGACAACCTGCAGACTCTTGGTAGGAATGATGAGGACTGTGATTGTCTCAATGTGAGGTCAGATACTCACATTCCAGGACCTTCTCCAGTTTTCTACCTTTGAACTCTCTACCTTTGTCAGCCCTGTGGGAGTTCTGACTGACCACAAGTGAGAATGAAAGTCCATGACACTATGTCTTTGTCTATCACCAGCTTTATCTATCACGTTTGAACTTCAAAAAATGTGATATTAAATTTGGCATTAAGTGTATCATGAATCTTAGAGAGTCTTATTAATAAAATCAAACCTGTAGCCAGGTATTGGGCTGAAGCTGGAAAATCAGAGAAGCAGACAAGCCACAGCTACCTCACCTCACAGGAACCTCCGCTAATCCTGTTTCCTCAGACTGGATGCCTCTGAGTCCTCATCCAGAATGAATCGCAGCTGAACTGCTGCTTGAAAGCCTGAAGTCTTAACCAGTCAAATGCTTCTAGTTTCTGGTCCTCATGCCTTATATACCTTTCTGCTTTCTACCATCACTCCCTGGGATTACAGGCTCGCTTTCTGGGATTAAATGAGTGAGTCACCATGCTTGGCTGTATCCTTGAACACATGGATTTCTCCCTCTGGAATTCTAGGATTAAAGGTGTGTGCTACCACTGCCTAACCTTTATGTTTAATATTGTGGCTGTTCTGTCTCTGACCCCAGATAAGTTTATTAGGGTGCACAATATTTTGGGGAATACAATACCACCACAATTAAGACAGTTTAGCCACAAAGAGTAAAAAGCTGTGAATAGCTCATTCTGGGCTGGGGGGAAGGGGAGGGGGGCAGGAAGAGGGAGAACAAGGGAATCTGTGGCTGTTATGTAGAACTGAATAGTATTGTAAAATAAAATAAAATTTTAAAAAAGCTGTGAATAAAAGTGTTTACTGCCAAGCCTAATGACATGGGACTGGTTCCAAGGAATCCATATAAGAGAAGAGAGAATTGAAACCTCTGATTTCTACAGGTATAGCTAGAGAGTTTCTGGTCCTGCCTGGCCCACAGACAGGACAAATCTCTCTCACCTGCCAGTCCTGCAGCTGCTCAGACCCAACCAAGTAAACACACAGAGACTTATATTACTTATAAACTGTATGGCCGAGGCAGGCTTCTTGTTAACTAGTTCTTATATCTTAAATTAACCCATTTCTATTAGTCTGTAAGTTGCCATGTGGCTCATGGCTTACCGGTACCTTACATCTCTCTTGTCATGGCGGCAGCTGGCAGTGTCTCTCTGCCTCAGCCTTCCACTTCCCAGAATTCTCTTCTCTGCTTGACCCGCCTATACTTCCTGCCTGGCTACTGGCCAATCAGCATTTTGTTTATACAAAGCAATATCCACAGCATACAGATATACCATAGGATATGCCCACTCATACACATACTCCCTATTCTCCAAACTACCCATAATAAGCCAATGCTTTCCAAAGAGTGATAAAGGGAATGTAGAAAGTAATTAGGAATCATGTCATAAGAATTTTGTTTTTTTAAAAGATGATTTCAAAGCTGTGAAAACAGTGTCCCACCAGTGAGTTCTTTCTAACACTGGTGTGCTGATGACAATCCTTTCCATTTTAAGAGAAATCACAAAATGAATGTATGTTAAAATGAAAGATTTGAGGCTTCCAGCAAGAGCTTTATGGGATAATTCATATCAGGTTACTTATTTTTCATTCTAGACTTTTTTCTTAAAAATTTAAACAATGTAATTTTTGATAGTATTTATGGTGGATTTATTAATAAAGGCAAACCAGAAAAATAAATCACAGAAAAGACAAATGTAAGCAGACAACACTATGGATGGAGCCCAGAGGTTAAGATGTGCGAAGTAACTGGTCACAGTGAAATTATGTGCTTTGCAAATAATTTCACACATGGAGGCAAATGCACCCAAAACTAGGCCTGTAGCAGAAAAGACCCATCTGTGTTACTTCCTTTTTTATAAACTAATATTTTTATTGACTCTTAGGAATTTTGCCCTTTACACTCTGATCACACTCACCTCTCTGTCTTTCCAAGTCTGTCCCCCTGCTCTTGTGGCTTCCCCCCCACCCAAATAATGATAATAAAAACAAGTCCAATTTGTGTTGTTGCTACACTCATTGGAGCATGGTCAAACTCACAATTGCCTGTCCCCTAAAGAAAATTGAGTACTTCTCAATCTGCACCTCCACCAGAAGCCATCAATTGTGGAGAGCTAGACCTCAACATTCCTGTCATAATTTTAAGATTTTTCATTAATGACTTCCTTTTTAGGCTACTAATTTGGGGGGGGGGGTTGGAGATATAGGGGTTATCATAGAAGCCTTCCATATTCCTCTTTCTCAATTATACATATGAAATCATTGATGTCACTCTCAAAGTAGCTTCCTTGCACTTTTCATTCATCTTTAGCTCTGATCATGGGCTTCCTCATGGTTTCTAGTGACAGCACATACCACAAACATGGCACTCAGCTGCAGTAGGACCATGGACCCAGACAAGGCCATCAAATGCAGCCCAGACAACAGACATCAACATGACCTCTGGTGACATCATAGGCAACTCATATCAATATGGCCTTCAGTGGTAATACTGCCCACAGACATCAGCGTGGCTTCAGGGTGCAGATTAGAGCATGGGCATCTGCATGGTGCTCAGAAATTGACATTGGCTATGGAGGTCAACACAGACCCTGGCCTCTTTAGGACCATGGATCCAGACATGACTCTCAGTGACAGGACTAGTCCAGATATCACCATGGCCTCAGGTTTCACTGCAGGCCACCCAGATTGGTATGACCCCTGACAGCATCTTGGCCCACAAATATCAACATGGCTTCAGGTTGTAGCACAGACTATGGTCATCTATATGGCCTCTGGTGGCAACATGGGCCACACAGACATCAACACAGACCCTGGTGCAGTAGGACTCTGGACCAAACTATGGCCCTTAGTGGCAGCAGAAATCTAGATAGCATCATGGTCTCAGACTGCAGCACCATCCATGTGACCCTGGAGGCAACATAGACCATGGACATCAATATGGCCTTAGTCAAGGCACAGATTGCAAATGTCCACATGGTGTTGCGTGGTGATACAGGCCACAGATATCTAGAAAGTCCCTGGATGGATCAGGACCACTGACCCATACATGACCCTCCATGGCATCATAGACCGTGATGGTCTTTCAAGGAGGTCCAATCCAGAAAGTAAGCCTTTCCCCATCTTGGACCCCTCATTGCCCAAAGAAGCTAATCCTGAGGCTGGGCAGTATGTTCAGGGACTGAGTCTGTGTGTGCATAAGCTCAAGGCAGAGTCCCCTTCACTGACCACACTGGGCAATGTCCTGTTCCACCATCAACCTCATCCATCTTTCACACCTTTTACCACCATCATATTTCTAGTTCCACCTCTCTCCACTGTATAAGCACTGCTACACTCTTCCATCTTTCTCACCTCCCCATTGTTCATTTGTTCATTGTCGTGGTGCCCACTGGCCCCATGCACCCTTTGAGAGGTGGGAGTTAGAAGGCAGGGGTGGCCTTCTGCTGCTCTGTCTTCTGCCAAAGCCAGCCCTGTGCAACCCCACTGGAGGGGGAAGGTGGGGGCCTCATTCTGGATTCTTGTTTATGATTACAATTATTGTTATTGAGTTAATACTGTTCTCAGCAGGAAAAAAGTGGAAGATCATAATTCAGTTGGGAATGTGGTAATTTAAAATACTGGAAAAGTTTAGATGAAAGTGGGAGAAAGCAGCAGAGGATACACAGAGATAAGGACAAAACCATTCTTGATGGTGAAGGATGTTCCCCCATCTCATGAAATGAGAAGAAATGAGGCATTGGTAAGCAAAAGTCCACAAGTAGATGTAAACATATAACTTTCAGTAGGGGAAAACTCTTCATCTTAACACAAAGACCTTTTCCTTGCACTCAAATCATGTTGTCAATGGAATGGTCTTTGAGAGCAGATCTCCAACATATGCACTCTATGTTCTTACCATATCACCCTGAATCCTCATATTTTTCCAAGTCCCTGGAACTACAAAAGTTGCATTTCTGTCTGTCTAGTTCACCTTCCAGTTGCATGTTGGAGCTATCACTGGCTGTGACAAGTCTCAAATAGCAGAATCCCATGTAACACAATGACCTTGCCATCCATCCTCATCCTGATAAGGTTCTCCACTGTGTTATCCTGGCTCTCTGAGGCTGTGGTTGTGGTCAAAATAAGGTAGGGAAGAACAAATTCACCTGAGGATGATTAGATGTCAACCATTTGGGTCCATCCCATAACTGAGATTTTTCCTTATTCACCTGCCTTCTGTTTGGGCATGCTCTATTATGCATTCATATTCTCAGATGATCCTAAGAACAGAAGAGAAGGAGAACAATAAATGAAGTTCTTAAGAGTGCTGAGTGTCTTCTCTGAGTTCAACTATCATGTTTCCTGTGTTTCTCATCTCCTATAAATGCACGTTAATCTAATCACATAAATTCACAAGGATCCAGGAGAAGCTATTTCATCACTATGCCATAATTTCTTAGTCTTAGATTCTTCAGACACACCAAGCTGTTTAATTCCCTACTTGAGTATGAGACACTTAAGCATAAAGTTTTTCTCATCACTAAGAGCTAATGATTGACGAAGAAAATTACCTTCTAGTTATAGTCAGAATTAATGAAGACACCTTATGCTTTCTGCTCCATCTGTAGCACAGGAGCATGAACACTAATTCCGCTGGAAACTGGTTTTCATGGAAGCATTAACTGAGGACCCAATATCAAGGAGTGAAGGCTGATCCTCATTGGCAGTCTGGGGCTATCTCTTCTGTACCATAGCTAGTTCTCATGGTCCTTCATTCATTCATCATCTCATTAACTATCACATAGTTAGAAAAACCTATAATGAAACCCAAGTAAATATGGATACACAAACATGTGCATGTTTTTTAACATGTGATAATGTACTCTAACAGACCAGCTGAAAAGAAATCTCAAAAAATAGTAACCGGACAATTTTAGTAGGGATGAAATTTTGTAAGTATAAAAATATTTAAATGTATTTGTATAATTACATTTATGTATTATAGATGTATATGTATCTACTCATGTAAAATATATGTAATTATTGACATACATGTTTGAAGCAAGGAATAATGGCATGTGAAAGAATTATTTTCATGAAAACAGAAGCCATTAAGGCAAATACATTAGGTGCAAGACACTTGAAATGGTTCTCTAATTCTTCATGCCTAAATTTTATCTGTATTAATAAAGTAACACACATTTACATATATATGTGTGTGTAGTATGTGTATGTAATATACAATAATGTTAAATATATACTATATAAAGTATATGCAGTTTATACTAAAGTAGAAATTAAAGTGTCTGGGGGAAAGAAGGAGAACAGTGTGAATGGTCAGAGTAAATGTTCCACTTGTATGAGAACATCCTTATGAAACCAATCACTATTTACAGTGAATATGTCAAGGAAAGTTTGCTTTTAAAAACTGTTGCCATATTTTGTGATTGATACGCTTTTTAACATTCAAGAAGAACCTCTGACTGAAAAGACACTGGAAACAAGAGACCTCTAAATGAATACAAGATAATATATGTCCAAACAATGAACTATCTTCTGTATACTAACTTTTAAAATGTCAAAGGCTCAAAGGTGGTCCTTACAAATTATTTTGAAATCTTAAAAAACATCATAAATGTTTCCATTATGGAGACATGGTTTAGTAGTTAAGAACACTAGTTGCTTTTCCAGAGGACCTGGGTTCAATTTCCCGCATTCACAAAGCAATTCACAACTGTCTCTAACTCCAGTTCCAGGACATCTGAGCTTACACCTGGTCTCTGTTAAAACTGCATGTATGCATCACACAGACACACATGCAGTCAAAACACCCATATACTTACATTTCTTGAATTTTAAATTTAAGCCCCTACTTCAAAACAGAATTGCCACCTATAACTTATTTATAAATATGATCCTGTGTTTTCAAGGCAGCAGTAGATTTACAGGGTCTTAGAGTAAATATCTATGTATCCTTATAGTAATTTCTCAAGAATGTATTTTTTGAAAACTTTTAGAAAAGTAACAATATACAAGAGTAAACAGAAAATTCAAAGTGTAAGCAAGGTGACTTTCACAAAAAGACAGACTAGACAGATCCTGGGGTGTTGAAATTAGCAGCTTCACAGTTCCTCCCTGTTCCCAGGTATGCATTGAGTATGGAGTCCAGGTGAACTCAGGATAAACCATGTAGATTGGTATCCACAGTGCTGTACTCTTCTCCCTAAAGGAATGTGATTTTTTGGGCAACAGCACCCCCCCCCCAAAAGAGATCCTCATCATGACCTGAACACTCCCTGACATTTTCTGAGAGAACTCAGTGACCACCTAGGTTTGGATGACAGACTACTTCTCAGTCTCACAAAAATGAGAAATAACTGTAGCTCAGCAAGAGCATCTATTTCTTATTCCCAAATTCTCCCTGGTGTTCCTTCTACCATCAAACTCTTTGTCCATGTTATTGCAGGAACCACATGTGTATGAGAGGCAAGTTCTTCATCTTCCAAAAAACAATTTGGAAAAAATGGATGAGGATGTAATGGTGTGGATAGCTCTCATGGGAAGTGTTGAACAAATCACTCATAACTCATAACTCAGAGTAATATTGGTAGGTCAAGTTCTCTCCAGGGGCCATGGCCAGGTCTTTCTGAGTCAGCACAGAGGGCTTCCTGTACAGGCCTGGAAAGGGTAAAGAGGAAGTTCCACTCCTTCCTCTTTTATGATTTATGTTTTCTTTTCAACCGATGACATCTATAAATGGAAAACTAAAAACCCACTATTATCTGAAAAAAGTAGAAAAACTGCCTCTAGGCTGTGCAGGAGGGGGAAATTGCTCTCAGACAATGCAGGCCGGATATAATGGATTATCCCTTCCATCTAACACTGACCAAGGAGAACTTTAAACATTTTTTTGGGTCTCTTTTAGAAGGATTAAAGTTAGTTGCTAAAAAAAGATTTCCATTGTCACCCAGTAAGCCCCAGATATTAGAAAAAAATATAAGTTATAAGAGTTACACATGTTTAAAGGGATAAATAGGTCACACTTACTGGAGATAGCTTCAAAGATGTTTAACAACTAAAATCCAAGATATTGATAGAGAAGAGCTTTTGCATAAGCTTAAATCCACTGTCACCTTCTCAGATGATGAGATTCATTTAGACTTACAGATACCCAGAAAAACATTGGCGTCTTGCCCTCTGTCAGAAGATTATCTTCTATCTGAAAGTCCTGCCCCCAATTATAAGATAGAGTTAGACTATCTCTTACTGACAACCAAGATTCTCAGGGGTGTGAACATAAAATGACACCCCCCCCAGGACTGGCCAAACACCATGATCAACACTATAATTGTTCAAACAACCAGTTCATTTGCCTCCATCTAGATTAAACAATAGCCAACAATGCTGAAAATTAAAGGGAAAATTGAAGTCCATGTTACAAGTATTGGAGAAACAGGCATCCCGGTGCCCTGCCTTTCACAAGGGACCACACCTGTCCTCCTTGGACCTCTAATTGTCATGAGTTTTATTCTTCCAGAGAAGTACACAAACACTTTCTTGGACTAGAAAGATGCATTGTTCAGCCTCCTATTTGCAGGGATGGTTCAACACATCTTTGCTTTTAAATGGACAGACCAAGAGGGACATTACAGTGCACAACTTACTAAACCAGGCTACCACAAGGAGTAAAAAATTCTCCAACCTTGTTTGATGATACACTAAATGCCGACCTCCTGCCCTTCCCTCAGTGGTTTCCCAGGATCATAGCCTTACAATATGTAAATAGCATCCTCTTCATCTCTAGAATTGCAGTAAATTATAAAAGGGTCACCAAGGAACTGCTGTAAGGGCTACAGACTTTGGGCTATAGAATGTTGGCTAAGAAAGCTCATCTTTGTACATCAGAGGCTACCAGCTAAGGGGAGGCACAAAAAAAGTCTCTTGCAGAGTGTCATTGATGCCATCATTCAGTTTCCAATTCCAAAGACTAAGAGACAAGTTCAAGAGTTCTTAGGTGCAGCTGGATATTTCTGCCTCAGGATACAAAAGTTTGTGGAAATTGCAAGGTCTCTATACACTAGCACTGAGGCTTAGCCCAATCATCTGGCATGTGGGCCTAAGCCTCATAGCACAAAGTCAGATATTGATCCCATAACATAGACTGAGGCTATTTGAGGCTTTAAAAACAGCTCTGGCTTTGGGTCCAGCCCTAGCACTTCCAGGTGTCTCAAAACTTTTCATCTGTTTGTCCATTAAACAAAAGACATTGCAAAGAGTGATTTACTACAAACGTTGGAGCCATGGAAATACCCTGTGGCATACATGTCCAAATGATTGTACACTGTAGTTATAGAATGGCCTAGCTGTCTAAGAGTTGTATCATCTACTGATTGCTAAATTAAAAACAAACAAACCAACCAAAAATTAATCTAGTTCAGGATCTTATACTCATAGTACCTCAAGTTAAGTACTGCCCAGAGTATAGAATTTATTGATCTGACCTAGGCTGTCAGAGAGGAAAAAAGAAAATATACCAATATATACACAGGCAGTTGCTATGTTTTTATTACTGTATATGTCCTTGCCATAACCTGTAGGGAAAGGAGACTTCTGACCACATGAGGAAAGGACATTAAAAACAAAGAGAAAATCTTGGCCCTCTGGGGGGCTATTTGACATCACCTGTTAATTTCTGTTCTCCACTGTTGAGTACATTAAAAATGATGACTCCCCTGAAGTAGGAGGTAACCAGATTGCTGATCTGGTTGCCTGGCAAATGGCCATAATACCAGTGGCATCTATAGAAACTATGGTGACATACCTTGACCTGGTGCTACCAGAGACTCCATGGTACAACCAAGAGGAAATAGTGATGCAAGAAATAATTGGACAGCTTGAACACACAGGTTGGTGGAAACCAGAGGGAAAAATCGTTCTCCCTGAAACAATTAGCATGACTCTGGTAACTGACATTCAACAGGTAATTTAGCTGGAGTGCACAAAACTTTCTGAGTTTCTCAGTTCAAGGTATGTTCTACCTAGATTAGACAGCCTGGAATGGGATGGGATGTCTCAGCCAGGTACTAGGTTTGTGATCAAGTAAATTTAAAACAGCATCCTTACTTAGATAGGGGCATGAATGAGAGGCCAATACCTGAGAAAACTCTGGGAAACCGATTTCACCAAGAACTCACCTGCCAGAGGAGGATAGATACCTTTTCCAAGTGAGTAGAAGTTTTCCCCAACCAGAACTGTTCAAACAGTAGTTTAAAAGCTCCTCTAGTAACTGGTCCCCTGATTTGGCCTTCCCCTAACAATAGGGTCCATCAATGCCCTAAGTTTCATAGCCAAAGTCTCCCAATTACTAGTTAAAGCTTTGAACATAATTAAAACCTTCATTATAGATACAGACTTCATAATTCTGGACAGGTATAAAAAAGTAAACATGCTGTTAAAAAGTGAATTTAACTCTCACTAGAGTCCAGTGACGGGGAAATAGATATTTGCCTTTGCTTTATTTCAGGTCTGCTGCACTACATATAGGGAGGGATTTATCAAATATGAGATTATATTTGAAAAAGACTCCCCCACTACTTCCCCAGATCAGAGACCAGTAGTTGACATAACTCTCTAACCATTCCATTCTCAAGTTAATACAAGTTCTTCAGTCCTCAATAAAGACTATTCATAGATCTATCTGAAAGACTCAGCTGATCTTTCTGATTCCACTATCAGCAGTGCCTCATTTGAGCCAGGCAATACTGTCTGGGTCAAGTGGATATCCAAGGGGGTGCTGAAGCCAGACTGAAAAGACCTTAAACAGTGATTCTTTCCACTCCTATTGCCATGAAGGTAGCTGGCATTATACCCTAGATCCAGCATACCTAAATCAAGAGAGTGGAAGCCACCAAAAATCATGCCAAATGGACTCTCTACAGACTATGGACTCATTAAAATTAAGATTTCATCAGTCCCCAGGCCCTTTCACTTTCCACCCCTTTGCCTCCTCCAAAGTCTTGTATTTTCCCTATACATATAAGTGTAGTGTCATGATCCGATTCCCATCAGCCTCAGTTCTTAGCCTGGAACCTGAGGAAGACAGATACAGAAAGATGATAACTAGCATGACTACAGACTAACAACCCATATTCCATCATGACCATTGTTCAGTGATGCTCACTTTAAATGTCTGGTTATGCTGAAGAAAGAAAAGACTGGGAATTTACTTTGTGAGATTAAAAACACAGAGTTTGCAGTTCTATGCACGCCCTGTAGCTGGGCCCTCTAGTTGTAAAAGACAAAGGAGTTTCTATTACAAAATTTCAGGTTGTGAAACTGAGGCTTCCTAGAAAACTCTTTAAAATGATTCTGGTCTTTGGGAAACAGAAATACCTGTGAAATCAGACTGTACACCACAGGAATGGATACTAGGGACAGATTTAATATACAGAGAAATAACTGCTCCCTGAGGTCCCAAGACCTTTGGGTCCTAACAAAAATCTCTTACTAAGGCCTGGACACACTTTTGCCTTCAAAGCACTTAGCACACCAAGGGTCAGTCCCACCTCTTGATATCCAGGAAGCTGAAGGTTGCCCATCACAAATTTCTACTTTTTTATTAGAAAATTTTTTATTAATTTTACACACTAATTAATGATCTCCTCTTCCCTCCTCCTGCCCCCCCAGCCTCCCCCTCCTAACCCCCCCATTCTCTCCTACAAGAATGTAAGGCCTCCCATGGGGAGATACATCTAGTAGAGGCAGATCCAAGCCCCTCCCCCTGCCTCAAGGCTGTGTGAGTTGGCCCATCATAGGTAATGGGCTCCACAAAGCCTGCTCATGCACCAGAGATGGATTCTGATCCTATTACCAGAGGCCCCTTAAGCATATCATTCTGTATGACTCTTATCTCTATGCAGAGTGCCTAGTCTAGTCTCATGTAGGCTCCACAGCTGTTGGTCTAAAGTTCATGAGTCCCTACTAGTTTGGTTTGTTCATCTCTGCAGGTTTCCCCATCATGATCTTGTTGTCCTTGCTCATAGCATCTCTCTTCTCTCTCTTTGACTGGACTGCTGGAGCTTGGCCTGGTGCTTGGCTATGTATCTCTGCATCTGCTTCCAACAGTTACTGGAGAAAGGCTCTATAATAACAGTTAGGGTATTCTCTGATCTGATCTATGGGGCAAGCCATTTCAGTTCAGGCAACCTTTCCACTATTTCTAGAAGTCTAACCTGAGGTCATCCTTGGGGATTCCTGGGAACTTCCCTAGCACCCAGTTCTCTCTATCCCCATGATGTCTCCATCTATCATGGTATCTCTTTCATTGCTCTCCCACGCCATCCCTGTTCCAGCTCGACCATCCTGTTCCCTTATGTTCTCATCTCCCATACCCTACCCTCCATTGCCCACCCCTCACCCCCAGTTTACTCATGGAGATCTCATCTATTTCCCCTTCCCAGGGTGATCCATGCATCCCTCTTTGGGTCCTCCTTGTCAGCTAGCTCCTGTGGAGCTGTGGGTTGCAGTCTGACTGTCCTTTGCTTTATTTCTAGTATCCACTTATGAGTGAGTACATACCATGTTTGTCCTTCTGGGTCTGGGTTGCCTCACTCATGATGATATTTTCTAGTTTCATCGATTTGCCTGCAAATTTCATGATGTCACTGTTTTTCTCTGCTGAGTAGTACTCCATTGTGTATGTGTACCACATTTTCTTTATCCATTCATCAGTTGAGGGGCATCTAGATTTTTTCAAGGTTATAGCTATTATGAATAATGCTGCTATGAACTATTTCTATTCTTGACAAAGATCACTTCTTATTTAATCAGTCCCAGACAGAAATCAGCCAAGATTCCTGATTATGCTTAGAGTGGCCCCAACCCTCTTACTATACAGAGCTGAGAACTAACCAGACTGCCAACTCATTGACTAATAAGACTAATTGTGACTGGAGGCAGCCCAAAGTAATGTTAAAGGTCTTACCAGTAACTAAAATTTGTTTAGTATTCAGAATCTTAAACCAAGCACTTCCCTTTGTCTATTGCCTGCTATTATACCTTGATGTTTAACTTATCTGGACAATAGCAATAGTACTGGACCCCTGAGATGACTTGTACTAACAGTTTGACTAAGTGTGCCTTTTCTGAGGCTTTCTAAGTAGAGAGACTCCTTTTGTACATCTTAGTACACATTCTGTCCCAAGTATATCTGCATAATGGGAAAAAAGAAAAATACATCTTAATATGGACTCTATACTACAATATAAAACAAGAGCTGTGCCTAACCAAACCTCACTCCAGCCTGCAGCATAGATGGCCAGCCCAACATCTCCAAACAAATCAGCCTTAATACTAAGTAAGCAGGTTGATCAGGACATAGATGTGTTAAAATTTTCTTTTCTAAATTAAAACAGCAACTAGATTCTCTTACAGAAATGGCTCTACAAAGTCAGAGAAGCATAGACTTATTTCTCATGACAAAAGGGGGATTACCTATGACTTTGGGGAAAAACTGTTTCTGTGTTTCAATCAAGAGTAATTAAGAAATATTTGTATCATTGCAGAAAACGTGAAAGAGAGAAAAATGTAGACATGATACAAATAATTGTTACTAGTCACTCTTCTCTTAGTCCCCCCAAATAACTACTCTGATATCAGCATTGCCTGGGACTTTAATATTCATTCTGACTGGATTAATGGTGAGGTTCTACAGCTTAAAACATATTGCCAATTATGTATTAATTATCTTTAGAACCTCTTTAGGGCAGGATGAGTCCATGGTTTAGCATATTCACCTAGACCAGAGTGTAATGTAACAGGCCCCCAAACCCTTAGTAGGAACCCAGACTTTAGCACAATTGACTCCACAATGGAAGTACCATCTAGGCCATAAAACTCAGCATGGAAACATCACTACCTGCTTAAATTAAAACAAAAACCTAATACATCAAATTCATAGTTCTGTGAAAGACTCTAAATGTAGTAACCTTGCTTTTTGGCTTCTAGGGTTCTACTTCTTGCTAAGTGTTCTTGTTAACTAAAGTATGACAAACCAAAATATAGTTTTTGTACTTAAAAGCTTAGCCTGAGGAAGGCTGAGGCTGCACTGGAATCACAAACACCCAGTGCATTCTTTGGCCAGCTAATAAAGAGTCTCTATTGGCTTGAATCTGTGTCCCAGTTGTCTTCTTTTGTGGCTACCTTATAGCAATATATATGCATAAAATTCTCAAAGAATAAAAACCCATATATTAAAGTCAAGTAAAATTGGGTAGTAGAAAGCTGGGTGGTGTTGATGCATGCCTTTAATCCCAGCACTCAGGAGGTAGAGCCAGGTGGATCTCTGTGAGTTCGAGGCCAGCCTGGGCTAGAGTGAGTTCCAGGAAAGGAGCAAAGCTACACAGAGAAAGCCTGTCTCGAAAAAGCAAAAAAAAATGGGTAGTAGAAATATAATAAGAAATATAAAATTTAGGAATTAAACTCTCAGCCTTAATCATAGAAGCCTCTCTTCCCAGCAAACAACCACGAAGGCAGAGATTTTTGACCTCACACAGTGCTGAGAGGACGTGACTATTGAGGTCTCAGCTCTTAAACTAGACACACCTTCCCATCAAAGGCTCGAGGAACACTGCTTAAGAAGGGGCTAAAAGATTTAAGAGACAAAAGAGAAAAGGACAATAATCTGAGTAATACACAACCATTTCAATCACAAACTCCCAACAGCTGCTGGTGAGTGTACAAGATCAGTAGGCACAGATAGATGGAGAAGGATCTCAGAGGATCCTATCCCCCACTGACAAAATACACCCTACCTAAATATTCAAAGAAGGAAGGGGTCATTTACTATATTGTGTTCCCACTGGTTACCCCACCAGGCTTAAGGGCATAGTCTCAATTAAACTGTCACACATATGGCCCTGATTAAATAAAATGGGTCACACTTCACAACCAAAACTCATGAATATGGGAAAGTGATCGGATTATAGGATTTATGGCCCCTAGGAAAACATCACAGACTCAAAACAAATACAAAAAATGTATTGATTACTATTAACAGGACAATAATTTCTGAGACCAACTAGTGATGCCCTTGCAAAGAGGGGTGAGGAGGAAAAGATTTTTAAAGTCAAAAACCACAGGATAACTGTGAGGTTTTTGCTCCCTCTTACCAGCTGCTTGATGCAGGTATGTGGGAGACAGAGTCAAGACAAGATTCCCGGGAAGCAGACTCTGGAGACCAGGATTGAGGTACAGATTTGGTTTAATGTGTATGTCCACTGGCGTACATGCATACATTACCCAGTCAGCTAAGGTCATATCAAGTTACTGTTCAATAAGTCCCAATAACACACAACCCATGTTATATGAGGGTGTACAGGCAATCTGTCCTGGAAGTGTGTCTGCGGAAAAAGGGCAGGAAGCAGGCAACACCCTGAGCTTTGGCACTGAATTGAAGGTTCTCCAGTACCTGGGACTCCATTGTGAGTCATCTAGTGTTCCAGAGACTCAGGTCTGCTCAAATAGTCGCAAGAGGTGCTGCCACTTCTCATGTTCCCTGTCTTTTAGTGACACCATCGAGCGGAGACTGACCGCTCATATGACACTGAATATTTGCACAAGCAAGCCAGGAGCTGTTCTGCTCTGCCAAGATTATGTAGTTAATGTAACCTCAAACAAGTCCTTGACTGCATTAGCAAGTTACAGAAACTAAAAAGAAGTTAGTCATAATGTAACAAGTAGATGGTCATGGCTTGCATAATTCTGGGTAGGGGAGAGTCACCAACCCAGGGTTACTAGGTAAGTAACTGGATTCATAGACAAACAACTAGTAGGTATCAAGATGGATGCCTAGAATAAAATGGAGGAGTTTCTTTAGTTATCATATTTATCTAGGGCTAGAGTGTTATATTTTAATTGTGTTAACTTTTTATTTATCTATAAGTAGCCAGTTTATGATATAAGGGCCTATGATATGATTCAGGAATAACAGAATGAGAGGATCTTAGTTCGTTACATCCCTCATTGGCTCTAAGAAATGAGTGGTGGGATTTAATTTTAAGGCCCTGGTAACTATGCTGTCTTACGCTGACATTTGTAAAGGATCATTAGGATGAATAAAGCAGTGAGACAGAGAAAATAAACATTGACTTTCCCCAGGGAAAATTTGGTAACCACAAAGTAAGTCATTCAATCAGAACCCTGTCCTCATCTTGAACAACCTTTTATGTAAGTTCCACGGCCTTTACTGTGGAACAGTTTTTATAAACAAGAACTGAGAAAGGGGGAAGAAAAAATCTAGACATCTGTTGACAGCACTTAGCCACATCATTTTTATATGATTTATTTTTAACAAATTCTACACGTAAACTACTATCAGAGAATATAAATTGTAGCAACTACATGTACATGACAAAATACCCAAATGTGTACAGAGTCAAGAAGATGAATTTCTTTGATGAAAAAGCTAAAAACATGAGTAGTGCTGAGATGCAAATTTAAGGCAAAATGATGATATACATGCACATTATTGAAGATCTAATTGAAAATGATGACTTATATGACAACCAATGCAGTAAAATGATTAGAAAAAATGGTTCTTCTATTTTTATATTTACCCATGGCAGGTTGTGAGGGGTGCAATATCTTTCAATACTAATATCTTAAAATGTTAGATGAGCTTTGGATATTTTATTCACTAATAAAGCATTTAAGTAAAATATGAGGCTTTAATTTATTTATTTTTATAAGCCAAGGATAAACGTTTGACATTAGAATACTTAACTTTATTCCCAAATGTCTTCAGGCTAGCCCTTTCTTTTTTATCCAGGCTCATTCTTAGTTCTCAGAAAAATACAAATTAGTCTTCAGTTACTGTGTATTTGGGTATTACTAAAACATTTACTCCAGGAGAGAGATGAAGAATAACTAAACTCATAAGAAAATTTCACCATTAAAGAAAACATTACTGTGATTATGCAAGAAGTCATATGGGAGACACTCTTCAGTAGAACTGCCTGCAAGTTGTGCATGAAACTCTAGTGAGTCTGGGATTAGTTATCACATGAACTGGGGTAGGAATTTTGAAGGTTGCCTTGAAGTCTTCAACTATCATGTAAATATTCTTTCACATTACCTTTATTAATAAAACTTATTAACTTACAAGAATCATTAAAAAGAAAAAAAGATGGCCAAAAGTTTTGAAGTTTTAAAAAAGTTAAAGGACATAAAACATATAAGAAAAAATAAAATAAAAATATTGAGAAAAGTATGTGTACGAGAAACATGTATATATAAGGGTTAAGAGACACAATTAAAATTAAGCAAATTATAACTAATTCTAGTAAGTGATTACTAGAGAAAATGGTTCAGATTCATAAGAGATTCAAATTAAAAGTAGTAGTATTTCTTTCTTCCATCATAATTTCATGTAAATATTTTTTATTAAAAATTTTAATAAACATGAGGAACAGTAGCAAAATATTCTAAGAAATTTTTCCTAAGGGCAGTGTTAGACAATATCTGGATCATTTATTGTGTGTATGTGTGTGTGTGTGTGTGTGTGTGTGTGTGTGTGTGTGAGAGAGAGAGAGAGAGAGAGAGAGAGAGAGAGAGAGAGAGAGAGAGAGAGAGAACTTTTCATTGCTGTACAGGTGGACTTCCTCCTTATTCTTAATTTTTAGCTTGTACACCATAGTTTTTCCATGAAACATCGAGGCCTCATCCAATCAGGGTGAAATTACATACATTCAGCTGAGAGGAGTGACTGCATACTTCGGTGAAATTCCAATGACCTTGTCTATTTCCTTTTTAAAAAGATATTAACTCTTAACATATCCATCTCTGGTTATTTTAAGCTGGTATATCTGAAGTTATTTCTGAGAGATTTTATACAGAAAGTTTTGTTTTATTTTATAACCAGTTTTTTTTATATTTTCAAATGGGAACAGACAATCTATAAACCTTAATAAGTATTTTTCATAAAGTCATCAAGTTGCAAAAAAAAATGTAAGTATCTGTAACCTAGACATCATTAAAGAGAGAACTATAAAAACAAGACATCTACAGGAACTCAGAAAACATTCACATCAGGTTATTCTTATTTTTATTTTGCAGATTTTAACCATATTCAATAAGTTTACAATTCCCATGTTATAGTATGTTTAAAGGTACCTGTTTTGAAGCACATGGTGTCCTTTCTTGGGCCCTTTTGTTTTGTTTTGTCTCTTTGCTCTAGAGTTGGATGGACTTCCTATGTAAGACAGAGATTTTGGAAGCAGTTTTTGAACAAGCATGTTCTAGTGGGCCACAAACTAAGTCTAGAGCCAGTTTTTTTTTAATAAAGTAGAACAGTATAAAATAATACTTCAACATATCCCTACTCAAAAGACACCTGGATCCCAGTAAAACAAAATCCAGTCATCAGAGGGAGAGACCAAAGCAAGCAGAGAACAGAGAAGGCTTAGAGACACGAAATTCTGGGTGAGGGCCAGCAGTAGTGTGGTCAGCTGCAGCACCACAGTCAGCATCAAGCAGCAGAACAGGAAGCTTGTGTGTGCCTGGGTCTCACGCATCACCCCTGCCTGGTGACCCAGGAATGGTGGTAACCAGAGCTCCGTGGTCAAACACAGCAGCCTGTTGGGAGATACAGTAAGCAGGGGAAAAAAGACATCCTTCAGAGGCAGAGAGAGGGAGAAGGATCGCAAAGAGAAGGGCCTAGAGAAGTGTCCAATGTACCAGGATTCAGTGAACCAATGAGAGGGACAGAGACAGAGCAAACTGACAAAGGGAGAGATAACATGGAGGCAGCCAGGAACAACATGCATCTCAGAAGTCCTGAAAATGTTGTACCATGGGGCTCAGGATTGACTTGGCTGTTTTCTGTCTAATTCACATCTTTGCAACTAAACTTGAAAACAAATCCAACAGACAACAGAAAACAACACAAAAATCAATACAGCAATGCAATGGGGGAAGACCAGATAAGCTCAGACAAGTGGTGGCCACCTTCGTCCATACACCAAAACCAGAGGACAGTAGGTCATCCTCTCTGCCCTGGGTTCTAGGTCTGCTCATTTGATCTTGCCTTTGTCTCTCCAGAAGTTCAGACTTCAAAGAAGAACAAACTATGCACCAATTTGTCTGAGCTTCAGAAGTACAGTGGCCAGCGATTCTTACTTTTGTCTTGCATACTGGGCTCCATGTGGCCTAAGAAGTTCACCTTGGACTTGCTTCCTCTGGGGCCTAACCACTTGTAGCAGCATTTAATTTGTGGCAGCCATAGTCTCAGGCTCCCCAGACTTCCAAGTAAACCAGGGCCTACTCAGAATTCATGTCCCGGAGTCTGCTCTATTCCAGGGACCTTGCTGGATGATGAAATTCCTAAATCCTGGATAAAGATCATAGACTTAATCCAATAATACTTAAAATTTTTATTGTTTATTGTTATTAGGGCAACAATCTCTGAGACAAACTTGAGAATGCCTTGTTAAGTGGTGGTGGGTGGAGAATTTTTAAAGGCAAAAACCACAGGAAGAACTTGAGTATCTTCTCAAGCATGCCAGGAGCTGCTTTGATCTGCCAAGATTAGGTAGTCAAGGAAATCTCAAAATAGTCCTGGACTATCTGCACAAGTAGATTACAAAGCCAAAGAGAAGTTAGTCATATCATAACATGTAGATGGCCATGGCTATACATTTCTGGATGGAGAATACGGTCAGGGTTACTATGAACTTCTCCTCAAGGAACTGGAGTCAATGACAAATAGCAAGTGGGTAACAAGACTTGTGTCAAGAAAAATAAGTTTCTTTAGCCACCACAAGGGGATGGGGTTTGATAAAAGTAGGAAATAAAGAAAAAGGTGTGGAAAGAGCATGACCAGGATGCATTGAATACAAGTAGAAGCTTGTAGGAGATTGTTAAAGTACTAAATTAATATTTTAATTATTCTTTCATATATTATATCCTGTCCATAGTTTTCCCTCCCTCCTCTCCCTCAATATCTCCTGTATCCCTAGTCTCTCCCACCCACCTTTCTTCTCCCCCATACACATTCTTCCTCCATTTCCCCTCAGAAAAGGGCAGACATCCCATCAATCAAACATGGCATGATGTGCTACAATAAGACCAAACATATACCTTCATATCAAGGATGGATGAGGCAATCCAGCAGGAGGAAAAGAGTCCACAAGTAGTAAAAAATGGTCAGCAACCACCCCACTCCCATTCTTGGGAATACCAAAAGGCACAAATCTAATCAACCATAACATATAAGCAGAGGACCTTGGTCAGACCCCTACAGGCTCCCTGATCTCTGAGAGTTCCCATGAATTCTAGTCAATTGATTCTGTGGGCTATGTGTGTTTGCATCATGTTCCTGACCCCTCAGGTTCCTGAAAACCCTCTTCCCCTTCCTCCACAGGACTCCCTGAGCTCTGCTCAATGCTTGGCTCTGGGACTCTTCATCTGCATCCATCAGTTGCTGGATGATGTCTCTCTGGTCTCTTTGATGAGGATTCTGCTAGGCCCTGGTTCCAGAACACTCTGCAGACAGGAAAAACTGTGGGTCAAAGATTTGGGACTAAATTGGTGTCCCAATCCCTCCACATGAGGTCTTGCCTGGTTACAGAATATGGCCACCAGTTCAGACTCCATATTCCCCATTACTAGGAGTCCCTGCTAGTTACTGCTGTAGATTACATGGATTTTCCATTGCATGAGTTTTCCACCTTTCAGTGGAGGGACCCTGAAATGCCTTCCAATTTTAATTGTTTCTCCCTGTATTTTCTCCTTCCTCCAAGTTGATCCCTCCTCTTCCCAATCCTTCATTTATAGCTTCCCCCAAATCTATTCTATTTCCCCCTTCCAAGGGAGATCCTTGCATTCCCCTTAAGACATTCTTGTTACTTGGTCTCTCTGGGTCTGTGGATTGTAGCATGATTATTTTTTTCTTTGCAACAAATATCCACTTATAAGTGAGTACATACCATGTTTTTCATTCTGAGTCTGGGCTACCTCACTCAGAATATTTTTTTAATGTTCCATTCATTTGTCTGGAAATTTCATGATGTCATTGTTGTTAACAGCTGAGTAATATTCCTTTGTGTAAATGTACCACATTTCTTTAACCATTCTTCACTTGAGGGCCATCTAGTTTTTTTTGAGGTTCTGGCTATTAATGAATAAAGCTGCTATGAACATAGCTGTGTAAGTATCATTGTGATATGATGGGGTATCCATTGATATTTCCAAAAGTGGTATATCTGGCTTAGATATAAAAGTGGTCTTGGGTTAGATTGATTCCCAAGTTTCTGAGAAACTGCCATATAGATTTCCAAAATGGCTGTACAAGCTTGCACTTCCACCAGCAAATGAGGAGTATTTTTCTTGCTCCACATCCTTGACAGGATGAGCTGTCACTTGTGGTTTTGATATCTATTTTGAGAGGTATAAGACGGAATCTCAGAGATGTTTTGATTTCCATTTCCTGATGGCTAAGGATGTTGAACATTTCTTTAAGTGATTCTCAGCAATTTGAGATTCTTCTGTTGAGAGTTCTCTGTTTAGATCTACACTCCAATTTTAATTGGATTTTTTGGTTTGGTAATGTCTAGTTTCTTGAGTTCTTTATATATTTTGGACATTAGCTCTCTGTCAAATGTGGAGATGGTGAAAATCTTTTCCTATCCTGTTGGCTTCCTTTTTGTCTGATTGAGAGTGTCCTTTCCCCTACAAAAGCCTTTAAGATTCTTGTGGACTAATTTGTGCATCTTAGTGCCTACAAAATTGGTGTTTTGTTCAGGAAGTTGTCTCCTGCACCAATGTGTTCAACGCTGTTGCCCACTTTCTCTTCTATCATGCTCAGTGTACCTAGATTCATTTTAAGGTCTTTGATCCATTTGGACCTGAGTTTTGTACATGACAATATATATAGATCTATTTGCCTTCTACATATCAACATCCAGTCTGCGAGCACCATTTTTTGAAGATGTTTTCTTTTTTGATTGTATATTTCTGGCTTCTTTATCAAGAATCTATTGTCCATAAGTGTATGGATTTATATCTGGGTCTTCAATTTGATTCCACTGGTCAATGTGCTTGTTTTTATGCCAATACAATGAGGAAGCTTTTTTTTATTTTTATTTATTTTTTATTCCTGAATCTCTGTAGTACAGCTTGAGATCTGGGAGCAGATACCTTGAGTTCTTTCATTTTGTAGGGTTATTTTAGCTATCTTGATTGGTTTTTTTTTTTGAGTATTGCACTTTAAAGATCTGTAAAGAATTGTGTTAGAATTTTGATGAATATTGTGTTGAATCTGTAGTTTGCTTTTAGTAGGATGGCCATTTTTTCTATGTTAAGTCTACAGATGCATGAGCATAGGAGATCTATCTTCTGATATCTTCTTCAATTTCCTTCTTCAAAAACTTGAAGTTTTTTTTTATCATACATATCTTTCACTTGTTTGACTAGAGTTACTCCAAGATATTTTATATTTATTTGTGGCTACTGTGAAGGGTGTTGTTTACCTGGTCTCTTTCTCAGTGTGTTTATCATTTGTATAAAGGAGGGCTGTTGATTTTTTTTACTTAATTTTGTATCCCACCACATTACTAAAGATGTTTATCAGCTGTAGGAGTTCCCTGGTAAAATTTTTGGGGTCATTTATGTATACAATCATATCATCTGCAAATAGCAAAAAGTTTGACTTCTTCCTTTCCAATTTGTATCCCCTTGATTTCCTTCTGTTATCTTACTGCTCTAGCTAGTACTTCAAAAACTACATTGAATATGTATGGAAAGAGTGGACAGCCATGTCTTGTTCCTGATTATATATCTGATCTTGATTTAACTTTGGTAATTGGTATCTATCAAGAAAATTATCCATTTCTTTCTGATTTTTCAGTTGAGTGACATACAGGGTTTTGGAGTATGGTCTAATGATATTTAGATTTCCTCAGTGTCTGTTGCTATATCTCTCTTCATTTCTGAGTTTGTTAAATTAGATATCCTTTCTCTGCCTTTTGGTTACTTTGCATAAGGGTTTGTCTATCTTATTGATTTTTCTCAAATAACCAACTCTCTTTTTTTCATTGATTCTTCATATTATTCTTTGTTTTTATTTTATTGATTTCAGCTCAGAGTTTGATTATTTCCTGCCTTCTACTTCTCTTGGGTGTGTTTGCTTCTTTTGTTCTAGAGCTTTCGGTGTGCTGTTGAGTTGCTAGGGTGAGATCTCTGAAATTTCTTTATGAAAGCACATATTTTATTGAATTCTAGGAAGTCTTTATTATCTTTATTTCTACCTTCACGTAGTAGTCAAGAACTAAATTTATTTCTAAAAATAAACATATAACAAAATTGCCTGTGGATCTATCCATGACTTACAAAGAATCAATAGCAGCATGCAGTTTTTCTCTCAAACTGACATTAAACTCACTACGTAGCCCAGGGAGGCATAAAACATGTTTTCTCTGCATTGGTCTTGCAATTGGCTGAGATTACCAGACAGTGTTTTCCACTTGTGACTTCTTTCTGTATTACTTATATCTTTATTCCTAATTTGGGATATGTTACTATTCTCTTTGTATAGTCTCGATATGATGATGAGTTTATAGATTTAGAAAAGGTTTTGATATATTTATTTGTGATTCTGTACAGGAAGTTTTAATGAACCAAGACTTTCTAAGAGGCCTTTACTAGAAGACCAGACTTGTAGGCCAGTCTGACACTTAGGCCAGGGTCTCCCAGGAACTGAAGTTGCAGCTTCTCGGGACAGAACTCTGCTTCCCAGGCAATGGTTATCCTCCTAAGGAATCTGTTTGAAATTTCTCAAGTTCTCTTTTCAAACATTGTCTGACTTGCCTCTCTGCTAACCTTGGCCATTTGCCCACTGCAAACAGCATATGAGGTAGTGTGCTTCTTAATAAGTTTGCCTGACATGAGACAATGACTTCTGCAAGACCTTCTGATTCAACTACTGCTTTCGTCAACTTTATTTCTTATCCCTGGTTTTCTCAGTCACTGTTTGGGATCTTATTCCTCTGTTTCAGACCAGTTCTGATTTTTTCCAAATTCATAGTACAATATGCTACAGATATTTCATCATTCAATTTACACCTTTATTGAAGTATGATTTACAATATGATATATATACACAGACACACACACATGTATATTCAGAGGAAATTTTTTTCAAAATTTGTATATACATATTCACATGTACATGCAATAACAATTAATGAAAAAAGTCTTGAATTTGAAAGAAAAGCAAAAAACAAAGAAAAGCACAAAAACAAAATCAGAGACTTCCTTCACTCTTACTTTCTTCCATTTTATCCATTGAGTACTGACAAAGTATTTGCTTTATTTATAAAATGCAGGGATATTACTTATCTTTGATATTACATAATCAGTTGAGTTCCCAAAGTTACCAGACTCTGCGTGATATATCTGCAAAATGGCTGTACACCTGTGACAGATTCTATTTTCTCATCTCCCAGAGTCCTACCTCCCCCACAGAATATAGAGTCTGGAGCTCCCTGGATCTGGACAGGTAAACACCAGAGTAGTGTCTCAAGTGGGACTTTTTGACCTGAGAGATGTGAGGTTTAGCTGCCTCTGTCTTGGAGTCATGATGTGCAGCTGGGCATAGGTCACATCACAGGGCTCCTTGGATGCAGCAGCCTGGAATGGGACAAGGTAGAGTAAGGTCTGTGCTCAGCACTGGGGCCTGAGGAACTGGAGAGGCCAGGACCCACCTGATGGTCTCTTACTTTGCCTTCTTTTGCCTGCCTGTTGTTTGAGTCCAGCGGTTCCTTTGGCATGAGGGAAGGAGCGGTGGGCTCTGCCCTGAGTCTGAGTCTGGAGGGTTTCACTTGGGCATACAAATCTTTGGGGTGATTTTCCTCATGTTGGTTCTGCCAAAAAAGAAAACAAAGCACAGGGAGTGTATACTGATGCCCCAGAGGCTCTACTCCCACTTGATTTCTGTGGGGTGGAAAAGTAATATTTTAGACATCTAAGTCAAACCATGTCATTGCTGATGGGGTCTCTGGAGTTTTCTAAGACCTCTGAGTGCCTGGCAGTTTCTTCCTGAACTTATGACATATTATCCACACAAGGTGACCTCACTCCATGGGCTCCATCTTTTAGAAAGAGAATGTTCCTTCCCACATAACACCTGTACCTGCCATGTCCTGCCTAGATGTGTCAGTCCATCATGTTTCTAGTATCCTCTCCACTCAGATTTCTCTTCAGATGTCTATTTTCCTCCCTTCCTTTAAATTCACATTGATGATGTTCCCCCACACAACCACAAGTAATTCCCTCTAATTCATTTCCCTCAAACACTTTGCAAGGCTCAGTCTCTGTGTCATCTTCATCATATTCCATCCTATAGCTTGTCCCAGTGTGTGGGGAATTCTGTTCTCTCTGTATCTGCTTCTCCCACAGGAGGCATGGTCAAGAGTGAGATCTAGGAAATTGGAAGAGGAGTCAAGCAGCAGATGGGTGGCTTTGCAAATATGAGTGACTGAGTTAGATACCCAGTGCCCACATTTTAAAAATAGCCAAGCAAGAATGCATATGCCTAGTACCCAAGCACTGGGGAAGGAAGACTGGTGTCCAAGTCTCAATGGTAGCAATCTAGCCAATCAATGATCTTCAGGGTCATTGAGGGACTCGATCTCAGAAAATGAGGTGGAATAAAATAGAAGACATTGATTGTTGACGTCTATCATCTACCTGTTCTTATACATGTGTGCATACAAACATTGTCAGGTACAGGATTCTCATATATTCATATTTCATGTTTACTTACTTGTTAGTTTTATCGATAATATTAAGCCTTATGCATTCAAAGTAATCACTTTATCACTGAACTAGCTTCAGACACTTACACAGTTTTCTGAGACCAGGATACATGCTAGCAAGCAGAGAGAGATGCTGTGAGAACAGAATGTATGGCCATATGGCCAAAAGTAAAGAAAGCAAGGGTGAGGTCATAGCATACAGAAGACAAGTGCTTCCAGAATCAAGAAGCCAGCTGTGGGTAATGCTGGGAGCGGAAAAAGGGCAGTGATTAATTACAGGGTAAAGTGGGTCATAAGTTCATAGCATTGTGGAAAAGAGTCTCACCATAATGTCCAGCTCCATGCTCTCTTTAATCTGTGTTCCCTTCACCATGGTATCTGTCATAACAGAACATACAGGTCTTCCCCTGACCAAATTCCTAGGACTTCTCACCTCCCCAGTTACCTGCCCTCTCCCAGATAGCAACAGAAGAAAGGGAATGTTGGGAAAGGGTCCATAATGAGTGTTTGGCAAGTGTCATAGTGACTGGTGCCTCAGAGAAGTTACCCAGACCCTCCATCACCCATGTGATGCTGAAACCTCAGACATTTCCCCTCCAGGGGCCCTCTTTCTCTCACACAAGGTTTCTTCCTGGATAGCAGCAGCTGGGCTAGATATGGAGAGAAAGGAGGTTGTCAGGTGGCAGTGAGGGGAGTCAGGCAGGTGGGGGTCTAGGTCGCTGGCCTTGAGTTACCTCTTCTGGATGCCTCTGCCCCTGGTCACTGGCTCGCCAGCTCCTGCAGAATGTTGCAAGTTGGTCGCTGTCTGGACTGCAAGAAAGAGAAGAGTCTCATTCATGAGGGTGGAACATCCTTACCTCGTACCTTTAGGGAAGGAAAGAAGTTTTACAACTCATTTCATATGTGTATGTGTTCACATTTTCCAGGAGATGGAACAACTCATATGATACTTGATACTGCACAAGTTTTAAGATTGTATTGATGATCTGAGTTTCACAGAAGTGTTTCTAAAGTGATGTCTCCCCGTCTGGGCTTTCCACAGGGCTGGCTTGCCTAGTCCCTGCTTGGGTAGCCAACAGAGGATGTAGTACCCCCTGAGAACATGACCACCCACACTCTACTCACGTCCCTTGCTGCATTTTTTCTGGTGCCTGAGTCTGAGCAGAAGGAGTAGGGCAAGAAGGAAGAGCAGCAGGAGGAATCCCACAGAAACTCCAATCAAAATCTTCTGGTATCTTGCTAGTCCTGGGATACAGATAACATGAATGAGGACTGGGGTGAGAGGCACATACTGAGTCTTTATATTCACTACCTCTCACCCTCATAGCCATACAATATGAGACCGACTCTCATTGCTCCACACACTTCACCTGCTGGTCACCCAGCAGGAAAGAGCATTGCTGAGGACTGAACACAAGTAATCCAGCCTCCAGCCTTATTCCCTACTCTGGAACTAAACTGCATGACCTGGAAGGAAGGCGCCTGGGTACTCTGAAATGACTGTGTCATGTACGGCTACATGGTGTCATGATCACAATGTCAGATGGGGCAAGACAATTGCAGAAGTGGTTTCTAGAGAATTTTGCTGTATGAGAAGGACACAGATAAGATCAGCACTAAAAGGAACTTAACATCTAGTCCAGAGCATACTTATAGAAACTGAGAATCACACAGGAGAGGGGCTTGTCCGTGTGAATCTGTCAGAAAAGACTGCATCTACCCCATATCTAGATTGAGTTGTTGCAGCAACAGAGTTCTAGTTTAGAGCTCTGTGGTCAGACTCCATGGGGTGAAGGACTCGTTTTCAGGGCATCATGGGATGAGATGGGGAAATTGTGGGAAGTTACTTCCTGCTCTCATTCACATGCTTCTCTCTCCTAGGATAGATCTCAAAAATCACTCTTTGTCAGGATGATTCTATTATGTCCTAGCCTGTAAGCCTTTTTTGGTTCTGGGGACCATGTTGAGCACACTGCTTGAATCCCAGCATCCTGGTCATCATGCAAGCTGATGCAGAAGTAAAGACTTCCAGGACCTGAGAGTTTTCACACTCTGGGATGGAACAAACTCCCTAGACAGGAAAATCTAACACTTCTATTGGTATGAGCTTTGGGGATCCAGGAAAGTGTTGGTAATAGGACAATGGGAGAGGGTGATGGGGAGAAGGGTGGCCTAATTATCTCAGCTCTTCTCAGTCTCACATCCACACTGAAGCCTGTACAGAACCTTGCAGCTGCCTACCTGGAACATTCTGAATTTTCCTCAAGAAGGCGGAATGGGAATTAATTGAGGAATCCCAGTTTGCCTCTGTATTATTGACTAATACTAAACCCTTTCTGATTAGCCATGCTTAAGATAAGTCTACTATCAACTCAGTCAAAAGCTTCCAAGGTGAAGTATCCAATGTTACCCTCTGATCTCACATATACCAAGGTCATCTCACCTGAGACTATGATCTCCATGGAGACACTGGGTTGTGACAACAGGTAAGGAGATGATCTTTGAGAACCAAAACACATATAGATACACCCAACGGATGGAGTCACAGCACTCATGGAGAATTCTGCCTGATATTGTGAATCTTGGAGCTTTGATATTTGACGCATGTGGGAATGGAATGCACCCTCCTTGAACAGAAGGAAGCTGTCTACTGGGATTGATGATTTACACAACAGGGTCACTTTCTCTCCTGAGGACACGGTGGTGCCTGGATGCACTGAGAGGTTGGGTGCGACAGGAGGATGTCCTAGAGAGAAGAAGGGTGAGTGAGGGGCTACAGTCATTGTTCTGAGACCCTTTTGTATTACATAGTCTTCTATATCTTCCCTGAATGCCATTCATCTACTCCCCTCTCCACAGATCTGTTCATCCTGAGAAGACCTTCATTATCTTGACCATCAATCACTTGCCTCCCCAAAGCTGACCATGATCGGAGTCTGGGTTCCTGAGAGAATACACTATGTTCCTCACCTGTGATCAGGATATCCAGAGGGTCACTGGGGGCTGACCACTCAGAAGAGATGTTGTATGAACCATGGCATCTATACCGGCCACCAGTGGTGAAATCCACAGAGTGTAAGGTGAAGTTTGCATGAGACTTTCCAGCCTGGGTAAAATGGGCAGATATCTGTGGGACATCACTTCCGCCCTCCTTGGAAAGAACAAATCTGTCATAACTCATGTTTGAGTAACACTGGAGGGTCAGCTTCTCTCCAGGGGCCAAGATAGGTCTTTGCTGGGTTATCAGGGAGGGCTTCCTGGATGACCCTGGAAGAAGGATATGTATAAAGGCATCAGGTCAGCTCTTGCTATACATTCCTCTGCTGGCTAAGTTTAAGTCAGCTGAACACAAGCTAGAGTCACTGGAGAAGAGGAAACATCAACTGAAAAAAGGGCTCAATAAGATTAGGCTGCACACAGTCCTGTATGGGATTTTGTTAATTAGGAATTCACAGGAGAGGGCCCATCTCAATGTGTATGGTACCATCCCTGGGCATATAGTCCTGGGTTCTATATGAAAGCAGGCTGTGCAAGGCAGCAAGCAGCACCCCAGGCTTCTGCATCAACTCCTGCCTCCAGGTTCCTGCCCTGTTAGAGTTGCTCACCTAACTTCTTTGAGGATAAAGAGTGCAGTAAAAGTATAAGCCACATAAAATCTTTCTCCACAACTGGCTGTTTGTCATGGTATGTCATTTCAATACTACAGTCTTAACTAGGACAATAACCTCTCCTTCCCTGCTCTGATGGTGTCAGGGTCTCTCATAATCTGGGTCATAGCAGTCGAGATCTGCCTTCAGCCATCATGGCTGGAACCATCCTCAGGCCAGCAGAGCTAGTGATAAAGGGTTCCTAGTCAAAAACCAGATGATTGAATAAGTCTTCCTCACCTGAGACATATATCGCAAGAGGGTTACTGGCCTATGACCAGATATGTGGTTTACTTTTGAAGTATCCATAACATCTAAAAGGCCCACTCTTTCTGGATGTCACAGGGACTTCAGGAAACAGAGCCTGGGACTGTCCAATGTGTATACACTGTGCCTTGAGGGAACTGGAGAACCGATTTTCCCTAGTCACAATGAACCAATCATATCCTTTTGATGAGACATACTTGAGGGTCACATTCCCACCTGAGGTCACCACAGGGCTGGGTAAGGCTGACAGAGTAAGTTTAACTTGTTAGACTCCTAGGAGAAGATGGAATGGCCTATTTAATGACACATTGTCTCCAGCAGCTGGGCTGTGGGTGAAAATATTTGGGAGATATATTTCCTGAGGGAAAATGTAGAGGACATGATGTACTTCATCTCACAAATTTGTAACATGGGAGAAATCAGGAATGTTATCCATGCAGTGTGTCGGCTCAATTGATGGAATAAATACCTGTTTTCTATCAAGAGAGCTGGGAGTGGATGTTGTTAATAAGCAGGGGACCATCTATCTGTAGCTCCAGGCATCACCTGAATACCCCAGAATGTTTATCCCAGACTCTGTCTCCCTAGACTTTTTCATTAGCTCTCAGTTAATAAAGTCCATCTTAGGCAAGATGTGCTGTACACTTTATAGCCTGCTGACATGTAAACTATGTCATTCATTGACCACACTAGATTAAAGGATCTTTAGCTATAGAACCCATCTTCATGGTCACATTTGAGTTGAGTTTTGATACAATTATGTCTAGTTGCTCACTGGATTTTCTATTACACCAGGAATCTTTTTGTCCAGATTTGTACTATGTTTAAATTTGCTTGCAATAAGTGACCTGGTTTCAGGATTTTAAAAGTATGAACTGGCAATTACTATGTCAGCCTGACCTGAGTTTTCCTTATTACTGCATGTGGGTCATTTCCCTGCCAGCAGCAGAGCTCTCAGGGTCCCCACAGGAAAATGTGAAGACTGTGACCCTTAGTGTCCACTCACCTGTCACCACCAGCTCTAGGGTGTCACTGTGCTCTGTCCACCCAGCAGAGTTATAACAGTAACAGCGATATCGTCCTGCATTGTGTTCTCTCATGGATGGGATGAAAAACTTAGCCCTGTGATCAGGCACTGGTGCAGTTAATGTGCTCCTGCGTGCTGGGCTTCCTTCTTTATACAGGAAATATATTTGAGTTTCCATTGTTCCCTCACACCAGATTGTCACAGGATTCCCTGAAGTGATCACAGAGCCTGGCTCAGCCCAGATGCTGGGTTTCTGGAGGGTCCCTGAAAAGAAGTCGGTGAGAGGAATGTAGGACTTTGAACAGTTGCACAGGGAAAGTAAAACTTGGAATTGACCCTTGAATAATCGAAGGACAGATGGAGCCATGTGAGGATCCATTTACTCCTGACCCTCCCAGGTTCCATTATCACAACACCCCTCATTGGGTTCTGTATCTTGACTCCCACAGTCTGCTTGCTGTATCAGTGAGCTCAAGAACCTGTCTTGCCCTGTATTTATCACACATTAGGGTCTCCAGGGCAAACACATTTCAGTGTCATTCAACAGAGAGCTGGAATGTCCTCACCTGAGACTAGAAGCTCGAGGATGTCACTCCCTTCTGACCACACTTGAGGCTTGCTTGTGTGATAGCCATAGCATCTGAAACTCCATCTTTGGCTGGAGGTCATGAGACCCACTTGGAACCTGGCAGAAGACAGCCCAGTATATACATTCTGGGAGCCCATGGAGCTGGAAAACTTCTGCTTGTTCTTAATTAAACTGAACCTGTTGTATCTCTGATTTGAGGTACATGAGAGGATCACAGACTGTCCTACAGTTACAACAGGGCTGTTCAGGGCTACCAGTCTGGGTTTGATGGAGACTCCTAGAAGAGGTAAACATGGAAAATTAAGTGGGCGTATACAGTCTGCATTGTCCCCTGAAAGACTGATGAGTGGGAATACATTCAGACCAGACATTTTAAGAGTCATGTCTTGGGATACAATTCCTGAGTACTGTACAAACACTCACCTGTCACCACCACCTCCAGGGTACCACTGCGCTGTGACCACCCAGCAGAGTTGTAGGAGTAACAGTGATATTTCCCTGCATGCAGTGTTGTCACAGATGGGATGGTGAATTTTGCCCTATTGTTGTCATTCTTTTGGGTCTGTTTGTCCCCGGGTTCTAGGTTTCCCTCTTTATGTAACACATATATTTCGGTTTCTCTGGTCCCCTCACACCAGATGGTGACAGGACTCCCTAAGGTGATCAGCGTGCCTGGCTCAGCCCAGATGGTGGGTTCGTGGAGGGTCCCTGCAAAGTAGAAAAAAATGAGATACATCTCTTAGGATACTTGTGAAAAAGTTACACTTGACAATGACACTGAAGCTGATTGGTAAAGGCAGAGGGACACATAAAGACCCAATCTTTTCATGAACTCCTAAGTTCCACTGTTATTATCCACCCTTGTCTCCCACATTCTGTGAAATTGAGCTTACGAGCTTGAGTTCATTAGTCCACCATATATCAGATCTTTCTTTGAGAACTTTTGTCAAATCAATTATTATTCAGAAAAAAGTCTAGGGTTTCCTTACCTGAGATTAGGAGCTCTAGATGGTTACTGGATACTGACCACAGCTGGGGGCTGTTCCAGTAATAGCCATAGCATGTGAAAATCCATCTCTTTTGGGGATTCACAGGACCCACATTGAACAGCGCCCAGAAGTCCCTGTAGTATGTATACTGTGAGTCCATGGCCCTGGAGAATTTCTCATCTTCCATAATTAGAATGAACCTGTTATATCCATGCTGAGAGAAACACTTAAGGTACACATACCCTCCTGAGGTCACCACAGGGCTATGCTGGGCTGACAAGGAGACTTTGCTGGGATAGACTCCTAGGAGAGAAGAGGAAACTTGTGAAGTCTATTCGTTTCAGTATACATTTGCCACTCTTATTGAATTTGAGAAAGGGACAGCAAATGTAGTCCCTTTTTCAAAGCAGGTTCTGAGATTAGGGAATGAGTCCTCTCACCTGTCACCACCAGCTTCAAGGTGTCACTGTTTTGTGACCACCTAGCAGAGCTGTAACAGTAACAGTGATAGTTCCCTGCATGCAGTGTTGTCACGGAAGGGATAGTGAATTTTGCCTTATTGTTGAGATCCTTTTGGGTCTGTCTGTCCCAGAGTTCTGGACTTCCCTCTTTATGTAGCACATATGTTTGGGTTTCTCTGGTCCCCTCACACCAGATGGTGACAGGACTCCCTAATGTGATCAGAGTGCCTGGCTCAGCCCAGATGTTGGGTTTGTGGAGGGTCCCTGCAAAGAACAAGAAAAAAAAATGTTTCTTTGCTAAGACAGTTGCACAAAGAAGTTCACACTTGCAGATGCTAGTTATGCTGATCTGCAGCAGCAGAAGGACACATAAAGACCAAATTCTTCCCAGGACCTAATGGCTTCTACTTTTAATGTCCATCCTGGTTTTTGAACCTTAATCACAGCTGTATCCCGAGTTCTGTGACATTGGGCTCAGGAGCATGAGCTCACCAACCCACCATATATCCTTTTCTGTGAGCTCATATCTGGCCAATTATCATTCAAAGCAAAATCTAAAGCTCCCTTGCCTGTGACCAGGAGTTCTAAGCTGTTACTAGGTACTGACCACAGCTGTAAGCTGTTCAGGTAATAGCCATAGCATGTGAATCTCCATCTCTGTTGTGGAGTCACAGGACCCACTGTGAACAGGGCCTGGAATATACCAGTGTATGTGTCCTGTGAGGCCACGGCACTAGAAAATTTTTGATATCCCTTCATTAGAATGAAACTGTTATATTCCTCTTGTGAGGAGCACTGAAGAGTCACATCACCTCCTGAGGTCACCACAGGGCTGGGCAGGGATGAAAAGGTGACTTTGCTGGAGTAGACTCCTAGGAGAGAAGAGGAAGCCTTCTTAGTGGACTTATATTGCTAACCTGGTCACCCCTGTTCCAGAATTGTCAATGGGACCCCACAGTAAATACGCTCATTTTCTCAAGACAAATCCTAGTGTTGGGGAAGGGTCCTTTCACCTGTCACCAAGAGCTCCAGGGTGTCACTGTGTTCTGATGTGCCATTAGGGTGTTTATAATAACACCGATATTGGCCTGCATCCTGACTGCTAATGGAGGAGATAATGATCTTGTTATTTTTTTCAATGTCTTCATAAGCTGTTGGTATCTGGAAATCTGGATTTCCTTCTTTATAGAGCTTGTATTCCTGGGCATCTAAGGGGCCTTCACAAATTAGAGTTACCTGCTCCCCAGTGGTTACCACATTACTTGGCACAGCTCTGAGTGTGGGTTTGGAGAGACCCCCTGAAAACAAAACAAAAACAAACAACAACAAAAAATGGAAGTTTTGTCAGAAGACATTCTGTTTAAATCAAAGCTATCGGTCTCATGACCTTGCAGGCAACACCAGCATCACTCCACACCATCTCTTCTCCATCTCTTTTCTTCAGAGGTGACCTTTGATTCCCACTGAGAATGTACACTTTATAAAAGCTTGGAAGACACTCACCTGCCAACACTTGGTTCCTGGGGCCCAGACTCAGTCCTGCAAGAGAATTACCTGTGAGTGTATGTCCTTGAAGCCTGAGCAGGACTTCCACTTCCAGATGCCTTCTGAGCTACTGAAACACCCTTGATGGATTACTGTTCAACTATGAGGTAGACTACTTCTCAGTACAGAATTCTCTCTCCACAACTTCATTTCTCACCAAGACAAAGCAGAAATGTGAGGTTTGGGATCATAGCCTCTTCCAGTTGCCAAAAGTTTGCAGATGGTTCGTCCTCTTGCAAAAAGAACAGACACAAAGTATATTGCCTATGCAGTATGGTGCCTCCTTGTCGAGAGTATGTTATACAGGCAGTCCTTGCAAAATCAGGAACTGCTCTTTCTAGGCAAGTGGCTTTTGTTTTACCACTGCTGTGAAGGGTGGGGCTCCAAAACATGTGGTCTCTGTAACTGTGGTTTTCTTTGGTTTTGGTTTTGGTTTCTGACAGAAAGCCTCCTGAAACTCTGGGAGGTCTAAATCTCCTCCCCTTTCTCAGTCAGCTTCTTGTGTGCTAGGTTTACAAAACCATATCTGATTGTGGTCTCTTTTTGCAGAGCATCTCCCATATACCCATGTACATTAGCTTGCATGATCCTCTTCACCAAAGACCAGGACTTAACTAGCAATAATCCTGGTATCTTCCTGAGCCAACACCTTCAGATGAGGGTGCTCAGAGCTGATCTTTTCCTGTCAGCATTTCTGCTTGGTTCTCTATCATTTCAGCCAGACAACACTCATAATGCTGTAGGTTCCTTATCATGTCCAGCTTCCCACCCAGCCCTAGATATGCTTTGGGTATTTTGTGTGAAATTTTCTTGGGGATACATGAATACTGAATGGCTACTTCCCCAAGAGGGAACATCAATGACAAAGACATAGACATGATTCTATCCAAATCAAGTGGGTGAAACAATTAGTTTTATAAGTGATCCTTAGAGGGATATGAGCAAACATTTTCAAATATGTTTTTTTTTTTTGAGACAAGGTCTCAGTGTTTACCTCTGGGTGTTCTTGAACTCACTCTGTAGAACAGATGGACCTTGGACTCATGAAACCTGAAGGTAGAATTCTCACAAGTTATATGTGGTTTAACACTGGAGGGTTATCATCTAGCCTTGATCTGCCTTTTGTGTTTGTTACCCCCCTCTCCATACCTTCTGTTTGAAGTTTTAGCTGAGAGTTTTTCTAGGGCATCAAAGCCTATGAAAACTAGTAACAAAATCCAATGCCCCTCCAAAAAACCGATGGTAAAAAGGAGAATTGCATTTGGCATTATCTCTCTTGGGGGCTTAGAACAAAGACATTTGTATATGGAATTGACTTGTTAAAGGTGTGATTTGTAAAACAATAAAAGGATCCTTTACTCACCAAGACTGGTTCAGTCTATAGAAGTGAATCCACCCTACACTTAGAAAAGGATAAGAATTCATCCTTAATGTACCTCCATACAACTTTTCTCATATCTGCCTGGACCTATACCCACACTCAATATACAAGATATTAATGCCCAATGTGGAGCTTAATGTTTCGGTAATGCCTGTGCTACTGCCACCCATTCACCAAATCTGAATGATGGGCTGTGGATTAAAAAATAACAGACAAGAGACAGTGAGTCATTTGCCACAGCAGAATGCAGAATGCTGTTTATTGAAAGAGGGAGGAAACCTTAAATACAGGCTTACAACGCAATGGAGGATCCCTGGAGGGCAGAAGTTCACTACCCAATGTTCTACATTCTTGCATTTAAGCTGTTTACACCAAATGCAGGATGCACAAACAAAGAACCTCAGGTGATCTTTCAGTAAGAAGGAAACAAGCAGGGAGTTAGCATAGGGAGGACATCTGGTCAAGGTCATAAGCAAGGCAGCAGCCACTCACAGTGGGGGACTAGGGCCCAAAGGTCCCCCCTTTTTACTAAAAATTGAGTGCTGTGGATATTGCTCTATGTAAATAAAACACTGATGGCCAGTGACCAGGCAGGAAATAGGTTGCCAGGCAGGAAGTAGGTGGGACAAGGAGAGAGGAGAATTCTGGGAAGCAGAAGGCTGAGGAGGGAGACACTGCAGCCACCGCCAGGACAAGCAGCCATGTAAAGACTCTGGTAAGCCACCAGCCACGTGGCAAGGTATAGATTTATAAAAATGGGTTAGTTTAAGATAAAAGAACAGTTAGCAAGAAGCCTGCCACGGCCATACAATTTATAAGTGATATAAGTGTCTGAGTGATTATTTTATAAGTGGATTGTGGGACTGTGGGGCTTGGGGAACCTGGAGAGAAGCCCTCCAACAACAAATGGCGCCCAACAGCTTGAGTTTCCACCTTAAACCTGAGAATATTTAATAACCAATTCTAAACAGAGCCAAAACCAGGTTTCTGCTTCTTGTCTTACACGGGCAGGTAGACGCCACAAAACGTGGCTTTGAACACTGGCTGGTTCCTGGCTTGTGCGTTTGACCAGCAGTATGGCGGAAATGAGGAATCTGCCAGCGGCACATTAAGCTGTGTGGTAGATTTAGTCTTTACTAGTATTTTTTTTTTAAAAGAGGTTTCTGGGATACACGCTGCTTTGATAAAAGCTTAGACCCACTATTTCTGAGACTTGATGATTCCCAGAGCTGGCAGAAAACGTACCACTGCTATGTTGGGAAGCTGAAGTGGGCGGAGCCAGCAGCCACAGCACCTTTTCAGTCTTAGAATGGTGCAGTTTAAAGCAATAGGCTCAAGGTAATATAAAAAATAAGCCACATAAAGATGGCTACCACACAGAGAATCTGGATTATGTTGTCTTTGATATTCGTAACTGAAGAAAAACATTTGATTACAAAAGCTGTTGAGTTATGCCAAAATGTATATTTTAAAGGTACCTTGACTTCAAAATTTAGATTTAAGGATATTTGTTTTGGAAAAGAGGTTTTGCTTTTGTTTCCACAGAAAGGCAGAGGTTGTGGATTTGTTCCAGATTAAGATACATAAGGTTTCACCAGCCAAGACCCCCTGAAAGGTCTCCGATGACACCATGGCCCAGATGATCCAACATCCAGAGTGGTTTCAAGGCAACTGGTTTACACAATACAGCCTCATGGACTACCCCATAGGCCTAAAATTTTCTTTGTGTCCTCATAAGATACAGCGCCCCCCTCCAGCAGGAAGTAGTAAGAGATGCTACGCCCAAATTCCCAAATATACCAAGCTGGCTTTAGAGGTGGAATTGGCTCACTCCCCCTCTAAACCCAGACATATTGCTTTAAAAAAATGGTTAAGAGATTCTTGTGTCCCAAAAGGGAAGAGCCCTCTGGTGTGGGACAGAGAAAAACCAATATTTTTATTTAAAACAGGTTGATTATAAATGTGATCTCTTTCTAAAAAAGAAAAGGGGATATGATATAGATATATAGGAGGATATGGAGATGATAAGATAAAAAGGTAGATTAATGAACCTACTTTTAAAGAACAACTTGTTTAAAATGTTTTACATTGGTATAGATTTTAGTTTATGTTTAAAATGTTTTACATTGGTATAAATTTTAGTTTATTGATACAAACTTGAAGTTAATTTTGTTATACTGTATATATATATATATATATATATATATATATATATATATATTTCTATTCTTGTTTGAGGTATTATGTTTATGTAACACATTTAAAATTGTAATGGATAATTAAAAATAGATTAATAATTAGTCATCTATGATAATCATATCTGTAGCCATGTTAGTTAAGTCTTCTAGGTATACATAGATATATTTCAGATAGATAGGTAATCTTCAAACACTTCATAGACCTAGAGAATATGGCATTTAAATAACTTAAAATTCTGTTGACTTGAGACACAATTGCTCCTAGCTGCACCAATTGATCCGGAGAGAATGTTGGGCTTCTAAGACATTTCCATTTGGAAGTTTGTCTTTTTGGCACAAAATGGCCTACTGGGGAAAGAACTGCCCTTGCCTTGATGGCTGACAGTACAAATATAATGCTGTCCTTTCTGGACAAGCGGGATGCAAAGAAAGCGACCACTGTACTCTGCCAAGACAGGGTAAGATTGTATCTCAGAATTCCTGCTTCTAAAAATGGTCTGTCAGATACTCTAGGCCTGTAGCCAATGTAAATGCACCAACAATGCTGAGAAACATTAGGTGACTGTCTAGGCTGCTAGCTGTCTTGGTCTACTTTTGCAAAGGTCCCTAAAGTTGCTTGCATCCATCTACCATTTCTCAGGGACCATTATGTTCCTTCTCAGGTCTTTGATGTGGTTGAAAACTAGATAGTTGTAATTTCCTCAGTTATGATAAAAGATAAGTTAGATATAAAACCTTAAACTCACAAATATAAGATAGATAGGACATCTTCTTTAATATTGTAACTATAATTCTTGCTAAGTAATTGTTTTGTTATATGTAATTTCACCATGTTAAAGTTAAAACCTTCCTTTTTAAAAAAAGAAAAGGGGAAATGCTGTGGATATTGCTCTATGTAAATAAAACACTGATGGGCAGTGACCAGGCAGGAAGTAGGTTGCCAGGCAGGAAGTAGGTGGGACAAGGAGAGAGGAGAATTCTGGGAAGCAGAAGGCTAAGGAGGGAGACACTGCAGCCACCGCCAGGACACGCAGCCATGTAAAGACTCTGGTAAGCCACCAGCCACATGGCAAGGTATAGATTTATAAAAATGGGTTAATTTAAGATAAAAGAACAGTTAGCAAGAAGCCTGCCACGGCCATACAATTTATAAGTGATATAAGTGTCTGAGTGATTATTTTATAAGTGGATTGTGGGACTGTGGGGCTTGGGGAACCTGGAGAGAAGCCCTCCAGCAACAAATGAGCTTCTGACTTAGGTTGTGTGGGAGATCAGCAGGTCACTTTACGCGTCATGGAGATACCTGCCTAAGCCACACAGGTTCTCTGGCTTTGGTTGATGACCGATGACCACCCCCCAGGCATTACCCTTCTCAGAATACTCATTATCATACAGACTCAACCACGTGAGCTGTAGAGTAACTGCTGCCACAGATGTCAAAGTGCTTGCAATCTGGGCAACATAGAAAAGACCAACAGAAGTCCTAACCCACCCATAAGCCAGTAGGCTAAAGGCAATCGAGTCATTCCCTTCCTTAACGTTCCTTACTGCAAATTGGAGTCCTCATAAGGTGGTATCCCATGGGCAAGTGCAACTTGAGTTTTATAAATTTTATAACTTTCAAAGCCAATTCATATGTACAATTGTAGAATTAAATTTATTATGCCCAATAGAATGAAAGATTAACTAACTGTGGTAGCTACTTTTGTGAGCGGGAGCACGAGCCCTAATCCTAACACTAACCCTATATTTATTAGGGTTCATGCTACAGCCTAACCCTAACCCTAAAAATTAATACATAAATAAATAGTAAAAATAAATAAATAAGCCGGGCGGTGGTGGCGCACGCCTTTAATCCCAGCACTCGGGAGGCAGAGCCAGGCGGATCTCTGTGAGTTCGAGGCCAGCCTGGGCTACCAAGTGAGCTCCAGGAAAGGCGCAAAGCTACGCAGAGAAACCCTGTCTCGAAAAACCAAAAAAAAAAAAAATAAATAACTAGATAATAAATTAATAATGTGCTAGCTCTAGTAACCAATTATGAAATAGCAATCCCAGAATCAGTAGCAGATGCATGGCCACCACCGCTATAATAGCAACAACGGCAACAGCAATGTCAGATTCTCTTCTGGAGCATGTGAGCATCATCTGTGTCTAACTGATATGGTCCACTGGCATGGACACGGCTCCAGGAACACGAACCACCAAGGCCCATTTTTCTTGATCCCAGCATGACTAAAGTGGCAGCTCTGCAAAAGAACAACTAAGAACCATAAAGAAAGAAAAAAAGACAGCAAACAAGGAGCAGAACTAATGGTCTCATAATGGCTACATTCAGGTTCACAAATTTTAAGGTATCTTCAAAAGAGGTTAGATGTATTTAAGGAGACCAATAAATGTTTCACAGAGCCACTCCTGAAAAGTAGGTACTACACCAGCTCGAAGAGGAGTGCAAAATATGAAAGGCTTAGCTGGCATGCTATAGTTAACAAATGAAGGTCAATGACTTTCAGAGTTATCCTTAATCTCCAAGGTGTCTGGGTGACACATTCTCAAACATACTTGAAAAAGCAGTTACCATACATTACCTTCTGAAGAATCCAATCTCATGGCTACAGTTCCTAGGCTTACATTAATGCTTGCCAAAGATGGCCATATTGGGCTCTCAATCCCCATTGGCATCAAAAGGGGAGAGTTTTTCAAGAAGGCCCAAAAGGTCTCTGCCATGTTGAGATTCAGCAGCAGCCACAGGGTGCACACAGCACTCAGGAACCCAAAAAGGAACCTAATTGTCCAAGGAAAGACACAAACAGATCCCCAGGCCCACACCAACACTGCATTGGGTTCCCTCCAAGTGCCAGTAGAAAGATCCTCCATCGCTCCAGAGGGTGATTTGTAACAGGAGCCCTCCAGTGCTTATCTGTAGCAGATACTCCAGCAGAGTCCACTGGTAAAAATTTTAAAATATATAAAACAAAGGAAAGAATAGAATGTGGAGAGGAGAGATGAGGCCCTAGTTCCCCCTTTTTACTTTAGCAATATATGTTTTTAAGGTATGATGGCAGCGTTCTACTATTGCCTGTCCTTGAGGATTATAAGGAATACCAGTCTTATTAACAATAGAAAAATCTTGGCAGAATTTTGAAAATCTCATACTGCTGTAGGCAGGACCATTATCAGTCTTTATGCATTTTGGCACTCCCATATACGCAAAAACAATGAAGACATCCTTAACCTTTTACCCTGAATAGACAGAAGCAAAAATTAGAGAAGAATATGTATCAATACACACGCACATATTGTAATATTCCAAAGGAAGGCATGTGTGTGACATCCATCTGCCACACATGATTAGGTAAAAGTCCTCAGGGATTAACTCCCAAATGAGGAACAGGTAAAAATTCAACACAAATAGGACATGATTTAACTATCTGGATGGCTTGTTCCCAGGTTATGCCTAGGTGATGACGAAGAGATCCAGCTTAAGATGATAACATTGATGTTACTGAGTAGCCTTTTCAAAGGCAAAACAAATTAATGTGACAGCCATATGAGTAATGGCATCAGCCCTTTGATTACCTTTGCTTAGAGGTCCAGGCAATTGGGTATGAGCTCTAATGTGGCCCACATAAAGGTTATGTGAGCAGGACCATATTAGTCCTTGCACTTGCAATAAATATTCATGAATGGAAGAAATAGATGTTATGTAGGCTGTTGTCTCCAAAGGCATAATGGCATGTGCCACATATTGACTATCAGTATAAATATTTACACTCTATTCAGAAAACATCTGCAAAGCAAACAACAGTGCCTGTACTTCTGCCATCTGGACTTTTATTCTCTTCACTACGTTACCAGAAACCACCGCAGCAAAACCATGTGAAGGATCATCAGTAAATACCACATGGGCCTGAGGAATAGGAGTCATCTGTATTATCTTGGGAAATATAACAGAATGCAATTTAAAAAAAAAATGACATACATCATTAAAGGGGTAGTGAGTATCAAACCGACCCTGCATGGACCATGTCAATATATCCAATCATTATCATTAGCTTGCAACCATACTATTTGAGACTGGGTGTATGGGGTCACCACAATATCTGGCTCCTTTCCAAAGGTTTGAACATTGATCTTGATTCCCTTAAATATAATCTGAGCAACAACCTGAGGATAAGGAGTAATGGTTTTCACTGGAGAAGCTGGGGAATGTACCCATAGTCTAGGACCTGTTTGCCAAAACACTCCAGTAGGTGAATGAGAAAAACCTAATATTCATGACCTAAATAATGATAGGGAAAAGATACCTGTACCTTTTCTGGGGCTATTTGTAAATTAGCCAGGCTAAGAACCTCTTGTAATTTAGAAAACACATCAAAAACAAGTATTTTATCTTTAGCAGCCAATAAAATATAAGTCAATCACAATTAAATTCCAACGTTTAGGAATTGCCACAAGGGCAGGCAAACCAGGCTGTGTTGCTCCCATGAGAAGCATGGCTTTATTTACAGCTCTAAGATCCTGTAATAGCCTCCATTTTCCCGACTTCTTTTTAATAACAAATATAGGTGAGTTCCAAGGCGAAGTGGAAGAAATGATATGTCCAGCATCTAACTGTTCCTTAACTTATGTGTTCACAGCCTCCAATTTTTCCTTAGTAAGGGGCCACTGTTCCACCCATACAGGGTTATCATTTTTCCAAGTGATTTTATTGGTTGTATTATGGAAGGCTGCTGTGCAGTGACCCCTATGGAAAAGACCCTAATCCTCTAGTATCCCCAGGACCTCTAGTGACACAGCTTTTGTCCCTCACAGGTAGTGGATCTCCTTGCAACATTTTCCCTAAACCTCTGCCCAGGCACTAGCCCTGACTCTTCAGCATCTGTTGTACAGGGTGTGTAGCAAGCACTGCTCCCATACCTTCTAACACATCCCATCCCCACAAGTTCACTGGAATGTCAGGTAGCTCAAAGGGTTGAAAAGTTCCTGCATGATCTTTCTCATCCTTCGAATTTAAAAGTAGCCTACTCTGTAATGGCATCTGAGCTGTGCTGATACCTTGTAGGTTAGAGGTAGAATATTTAAGGGGCCAACTGGGATCTCAGGATTCTTATGAAATTATAGATATATCCAGTACCAGAATCCAATAATCTTCCAAACTCAATCCCATATAATTTTATTTTTAATTTAGGATGCTTATCATTGATAACTGTTTGTCAAAATACCTTTTTTTCCCCTGTACCTCCAAAGCCTCCAGTTCTACATATAGGTGCCATTTTGCATTTAAAATATGAAAGCAATAATAATTGAGCAATTCTATCACCAGCTTCTATTTCCATGGTCCTTTTTTCAGATGCCAATTATAAAAGCATTAAATACAATCTCTATAGGATTTGAAGAGGTAACTTTAGGTAATACTCTTGAGTATTTTTATAAAATCTTAAAAAAGAAAGATCTTAGCCGGGCGGCGGCGGCGGCGGCGGCGGCGGCGGCGGCGGCGGCGGCGGCGGCGGCGGCGACGGCGGCGGCGGCGGCGCACGCCTTTAATCCCAGCACTCGGGAGGCAGAGCCAGGCGGATCTCTGTGAGTTCGAGGCCAGCTTGGGCTACCAAGAGAGTTCCAGGAAAGGCGCAAAGCTACACAGAGAAACCCTGTCTCAAAAAAAAAAAAAAAGAAAGAAAGATCTTTTTTATAGATTTCAAGTAACACATTAGCACAAATAGCCAATTATTACCAATGTGGACCAACAATTTACCTGTATTTTATCTACTGGAAAAATAATTTTGTAACCTCTTTATCAGTAAGAAACTATTTTTATGGGTTTATCTTAGCAACATTTATTTAATAAGCTAATAACCCAATCCATTTCAGGTGTTATATTTCTATAGAATTAAACCAAGAATTTCTAGAAAGCAACTTAAATTGCAGAGCCAAAATTTTAGTAATGATCAACAGACAAGAACATACCTAATATATAGTTCAAAATTATGAATTTTGTTCCTTTAGTTTATCTACCATGAAAATCCAAACATTTATTAAGACAATCAAAAGAACAGAACATCCTTTATTCACATACTATTGACAGCATTCCATGTCCTGACCGAAACCATTTTTCACCAGAAATTAGGCCCCTTTAAATTTTAGTGCCTGTCCCTCTCCCAGGACTCTGCTTGCTTGGTGTGTTCCTGTTGGCCTCATGGCTCTACCTCCTGCCTGTGCATACCTGCCCACCTGCTGCTCCGTGCTATCTTGCTGCCTCTGCATCAGGTAACTTTGTCCACAGCCATGCTGGACATGCGCCCCCCCCCACCCCACCCCCCATTCCTGTTTAAACTTTTAGCACTAGTCCCGTCTTGGGCTTCTGCTTGCTTGGAGCGAGCTGAGGCTGTGGCTTAGCTTTGGCTCTACCCAGTGCTCAGGCTCTATGGCCTGTGCCTGTCCAGGCTGCACTCCATCTCAGCTCTGCCTCCCACCTGCAAGTGTGAGACCAAAATGAGCCATCTTAGAAATAAGACCAAAATGCTTTCGCCCTAAAACTAAGGCCTAAGATTTCTCCTTTTAGGAATAGGCCATTAGTTACTGAAACCAGTCAGTTCAGATTCCAGAAACCAGGAAGTGTAGAAGTTCAGAGTCACAAGATAGTCACGAGGTAATGCCTGCCAGACTATGGAATGTCCTCTCCCTGGTTTCCAGGGTAACTGGCCACAGAAATGCCCCCACCTGAGGGCAGCCAATGAGAAATGGTGGGCAACCACTCCCTTAGAAGTAATTTCTAGAAGTCCCTAGAAGCGAGCCAATCAGAATTGTACCTGTACTAGCACCCCTAAATGATGTAACCTTGTGACTTTTCCTTTTAAAAACTGAGCTTGCAGACAGGTGGGCACTTCCTCCAGCCTCCACTGCGTTGGATGTATTGGACGAAGTCCCTGCCTAGGCTTGTATTGCTTTTCGATATCCAGAATTAAACCTTGCTTTTGCATTCCGGCATGCTCGTCTTTGGTGGTCTCCCTGGGGGTCACGATCTGGGCACAACACAAGTACCTGTCTGCCCACTGGTCCAGGCTATCTCATGCATGCCTTTGTCCTCTACCACCACTCAGGGTGTGCATCCTGCACACACAAACTCACATTTAAACTTCCTACTCCCATGAAGGGACTACTTAATAATTAGTTATTCCCACCATAAGGGAAAAACAGAAAAACATTTCCCGCAAAGGGATCTTAAATATTGAATTATTCCCACTCTGAGGGAAAAATAAACATTTAAACCAAAATGAGGAAACAGATAGCAAAACTTAAGCTCTGGGCTCCCTTGTTATTCAGCCAGCAGCAATGAGGCCCACCTGTTGGTTCTTTGTAATTCAGATGCTGCAGCTCTGCACTGGCAGGGAGAAAGAGCTCAGAGTTCCAGCTATCCTGAAAACTCTACAACTGGAAAAAGTCTTTACATCCTCCATTACCACTGGGAAGAGTCTTCTCTCTTTTGTTCATCCCTCCTCTACAGGGCCCCAATCTTTAGAACTAGTTTCAAAATTTTTTCCCTTTAACTGGGAAAATCCTTTTTCTTGATTATTTTTTTCTTTTTTTCTTTGGTTTTTTATTTTATTTCATTTTTTTATTTTACAATACAGTTCAGTTCTACATATCATCCACGGATTCCCTTGTTCTCCCCCCTCCAGCCCCTCTACCCTTCCCCACAGGCTACCCCCCATTTCCACCTCCTCCAGTGCAAAGCCTCCTCCAAGGACTGAGATCAACCTGGTAGACTCAGTCCAGGCAGGTCCAGTCCCCTCCTCCCAGGCCAAGCCAAGCTACCCTGCATAAGCCCCAGGTTTCAAACAGCCAACTCATGCAATGAGAACAGAGCCCAGTCCCACTGCCTGGATGCCTCCCAAACAGATCAAGCCAATCAACTGGCTCACACATTCAGAAGGTCTGATCCAGTTGAGGGCACCTCAGCCATTGGTTCATAGTTCATGTGTTTCCATTCGTTTGGCTATTTGACTCTGTGCTTTATCCAACCTTGGTTTCAACAATTTTCCCTCATATAAACCCACCTTTTCTCACTAATTAGACTCCCGGAGCTCCACCTGGGGCCTGGACTTGGATCTCTGCATCCAGAATCCTCAGGATGGAGTTTCTGGCATGACTATTGGGGTGTCTGGCCATCCCATCACCAGAGTAGGTCAGTTCCAGCTGTCTCTCGACCATTGCCAGCAGTCTATTGTGGGGGTATCTTTGTGGATTTCTGTGGGCCTCTCTAGCACTTTGTTTCTTCCTTTTCTCATGTGGTCTTCATTTACCATGGTCTCCTATTCCTTGTTCTCCATCTCTGTTCTTGATCCAGCTGGGATCTCCCGCTCCCACAGGCTCTCATGTCTAGGTTGTTCAAGTAGATCTCAGCCATATCTCCTTCATTTGGTGATCCTCGTGTCTTTCTTGGAGTCCTGTTTTCCAGGTAGCCTCCCTGATGTGAGTAGCAGTCCAGTCATCTTTGTTCCACATCTAGTATCTTCCTATGAGTGAGTACATAACATATTTGTTTTTCTGAGTCTGGGTTACCTCACTTAGGATGATTTTTTCTAGATCCATCCATTGCCTGCAAACCTCATGATGTCATTGTTTTTCTCTTCAGAGTACTATTTCATTGTGTATATATGCCACAATTTATTTATCCATTCTTCAGTTGAAGAGCATCTAGGTTGTTTCCAGGTTTTGGCTTTTACAAAGAATGCTGATATGAACATAGCTGAGCAAGTGCTCTTGTGGTATAATTGAGCATTTCTTGGGTATATGCCCAGGAGTGGTATAGCTGGATCTTGGGGAAGATTGATTCCCAATTTTCTAAGAAAGCTCCATATTGATTTCCAAAGTGGTTGTACAAGCTTGCATTCCCACCAGCAGTGAAGGAGAGTTCCCCAAGTCCCACATCCTCTCCAGCATACAGTGTCTTCAGTGTTTTTGATCTTAGTCATTCTGACAGGCATAAGATGGTATCTCAGAGTTGTTTTGATTTGCATTTCCCTGATAATTAGGGATGTTGAGCAATTGCTTAAATGTCTTTCAGCCATTTGAGTTTCCTCTGTTGCGAATTCTCTGTTTAGTTCTATAGCCCATTTCTTAATTGGACTGTTGGTCGTTTTGATGTCTAATTCCCTTGAGTTCCTTATATATTCTGGATATCAGTCCTCTGTCAGATGTGGGGTTGGTGAAGACCTTTTCCCATTCTGTAGGCTGTTGCTTTGCCTTGTTGACCACATCCTTTGCTCTACAAAAGCTTTTCAGTTTCAAGAGGTCCCATTGATTGATTGTTTGTCTCAGTGTCTGTGCTACTGGTGTTATATTTAAGAAGTGATCTCTTATGCCAATGCGTTCAAGACTACTTCTTACTTACTCTTCTAGAAGGTTCAGAGTAGCTGGATTTATGTCAAGGTCCTTGATCTACTTGGACTTAAGTTTTGTGCACGGGTGACAGATATGGATTTACAGCCTTCTGCATGGTAATATCCAGTTATGCCATCACCATTTGTTGAAGATGCTTTCTTTTTTCCATTGTACACTTTTGGCTTCTTTGTCAAAAATTATATGTTCATAGGTATGTGGGTTAATATCAATGTCTTCAATTTGATTCCATTGGTCCACATGTCAGTTTTTATGCCAATACCAAGCTGTTTTTCTTACTGTAGCTCTGGAGTAGAGCTTGAAGTCAGAGAATGTGATGCTTCCAGAGGTTGTTTTATTGTACAGGATTCTTTTGGCTATCCTGGGTTTTTTGTTTTTCCATATGAAGTTGAGTATTGTTCTTTCCAGGTCTGTGGAGAATTGTGTTGGTATTTTGATGGGGATTGCATTGAATCTGTAGATTGCTTTTGGTAAGATTGCCATTTTTACTATGTTAATCCTGCCTATCCATGAGCATGGGAGATCTTTCCATTTTCTGACATCTTCAATTTCTTTTTTCAGGGACTTAAAGTTCTTATCATATTGGTCCTTCACTTGCTTGGTTAGTGTTACCCCAAGGTATTTTATGTCATTTGTGGCTATTGTAAAGGGTGATGTATCTCTGATTCCCTTCTCAGCTTCTTTGTCCATTGTATATAGGAGGGCTACTGATTTTTTTTTTGAGTTGATCTTGTATCCTGCTTTGTTGCTGAAGGTGTTTATAAGCTTTATCAGTTCCTTGTTTGAATTTTTGGGGTCACTCAAGTATACTATCATGTCATCTGCAAATAGGGTAAGCTTGAATTCTTCCTTTCCAATTTGTATCCCATTAATCTCCTTATGTTGTCTTATTGCTCTGGCTAGAACTTCAAGTACTATATTAAATAAGTATGGGGAGAGTGGACAGCCTTGCCTCATTCCTGATTTTAGTGGAATTGCTTTGAGTTTCTCTCCATTTAATTTGATGTTGGCTGTTGGCTTGCTGTAAATTGCCTTTATTATGTCTAGGTATGTTCCTTGTATTCCTGATAGCTACAAGACTTTTATCATGAAGGGGTGTTGGATTTTGTCAAATGCTTTTTCTGCATCTAGTGAGATGAACATGTGTTTTCTTTCTTTGAGTTTGTTTATATGGTGTGCTACATTGACGGAATTTCTTATGTTGAACCACCCTTGCATCCCTGGGATGAAGCCTACTTGATCATGGTGGATAATTGTTTTGATGTGTTCTCAGAGTCTGTTTGCCAGTATTTTATTGAGTATTTTTGCATCGATGTTCATGAGGGAGATCAGTCTGTAGTTCTCTTTCTTTGTTGTATCCTTGTTTGGTTTAGGAATCAGGATAATTGTAGCCTCATAGAAGGAGTTTGGTAATGTTCCTTCTGTTTCTATTGTGTGGAACAATTTAGAGAGTATTGGTATTAACTCTTCTTTGAAGATCTGGTAGAATTCTGTGCTGAAACCATCTGGTCCTGGGCTTTTTTTGGTTGGGAGACTTTTAATGACTGTTTCTATTTCCTTAGGGGTTATTTGACTATTTTAAAAGTTTATCTGGTATTGATTTAACTTAGGTATGTGGTACCTAACCAGAAAATTATCCATTTCTTTTAGGTTTTCCAGTTTTGTGGAGTAGAGGTTTTTGAAATATGACCTGATAATTCTCTGGATTTCCTCAATGTCTGTTGTTATGTCCCCCTTTTCATTTCTGATTTTGTTAATTTGGATTCTCTCTGTGTGTGTTTTGGTTAGTTTGGATAAGGGCTGCTCTATCTTGTTGATTTTCTCAAAGAACCAACTCTTTGTTTCATTAATTTTTTGTATTGTTCTCTTAGTTTGTATTTTATTGATTTCCCTCTCACTTTGATAATTTCCTGGCATCTATTCTTCCTGGGAGACTTTGCTTCTTCTTGTTCTAGAGCTTTCATGTGTGTTGTTAAGTCACTAGTGTGGGATTTCTCCAACTTCTTTATGTGGGCATTTAGTGCTATGAATTTTCCCCTTAGCACTGCTTTCATAGTGTCCCATAAGTTTGGGTATGTGGTGTCTTCATTTTTGTTCATCTCTAGGAAGTCTTTAATTTCTTTCTTTATTTCTTCCTTAACCCTTTGGTGATTCAGTTGAGCATTATTCAGTTTCCATGAGATTGTAGGTTTTCTGTAGTTTTTGTTGTGTTGAAATCTAATGTTAAACCATGATGGTCTGATAGAACACAGGAGGTCATTCCAATTGTTTTGTATCTGTTGAGATTTGCTTTGTGACCAAGTATGTGGGTGATTTTAGTGAAAGTTCCATGGGGTGCTGAGAAGAAGGTATATTCTTTCTTGTTAGGATAGAATGTTCTGTAGATATCTATTAGGTCCATTTGGATCATGACATCAGTTGAGTCCCTTATTTTTCTATTATGTTTCGATTTGGGAGATCTGTCCAGTGGTGAAAGTGGGGTGTTGAGATCTCCCACTATCAATGTGTGGGGTTTTATATGTGGTTTAAGCTTTAGTAATGTTTCTTTTACATATGTGTGTGCCCTTGTGTTTGGGGCATAAATGTTCAGCATTGAAACTTCATCTTGGTTGATCTTTCCTGTGATGAGTATGTAATGCCCTTCTTGATCTCTTTTGATTCATTTTAGTTTGAAGTCTATTTTGTTGGATATCAGGATGGCTACACCCTCTTGTTTCTTAAGACCATTTGATTGGAAAGTCTTTTCCCAGCCTTTTATTCTTAGGTAGTGTCTGTCTTTGAATTTGAGATGTGTTTCTTGTATGCAGCAGAATGATGGGTCCTGCTTTTGTATCCATTCTGTAAGATTATCTCTTTTTATAGGTGAATTAAGTCCATTGATATTAAGGGATATTAATGACACATGATTGTTCATCCCTATTATTTTTTGGTGGTAGTGTGTGTGTACTTCTCTTCTTTGTGGTTTACTGCTGTGGCTTTATCTATTGCCTGTGTTTTCGAGTGTGTATCTGACTTCCTTTGGTTGGAATTTTCCTTCTAGTGCTTTCTGTAGGGCTGGGTTTGTGGATAAGTATTGTTTAAATCTGGCTTTTTCTTGGAATGTCTTGTTCATTCCATTTGTGATGATTGAAAATTTTGCTGGGTTTATTAGTCTGGGCTGGAATCCATAGTCTCTTTGTGTCTACATTACATCTGTCCAGGTCCTTCTGGCTTTCAAAGTCTCCATTGAGAAGTCAGGTGTTATTCTGATTGGTTTGCCTTTATAATTCACTTGGCCTTTTTCCTTTGCTGCTCTTAATATTATTTCTTTATTCTGTACATTTATTTATTTAATTATTATGTGGCAAGGGGACTTTATTGGGGTTTCTAGTCTGTTTAGTGTTCTATAGGCTTCTTGTATCTTCATAGGTATTTCCTTCTTTAAGTTGGGAAAGTTTTCTTCTATGATTTTGTTGAATATATTTTCTGTGCCTTTGAGTTGGTATTCTTCTCCTTCTTCTATCCCTATTATTTGTAGGTTTGGTCTTTCCATGGTGTCCCGAATTTCTTGGACATTTTGGTTCATGACTTTGTTGGCTTTATTGTTTTCTTTGACTGATGAATCTGTTTCTTCTATTGTATCTTCAATGCCAGAGATCCTCTCTTCCATCTCTTGCATTCTGTTGGTTATACTTGCAATGAAGTTCCTGTTCATTTACTCAGATTTTCTATTTCCAGCCTTCCCTCTGTTTGTGTCTTCTTCATTTTTTCTATTTCCCTTTTCAAGTCTTGGACTGTTTCCTTCATTTGTTTCATTGCTTTTTCATGATTTTCTTTCAGTACTTTATTGTTTTCTCCCAGGACTTTATTGTTTTCTTCTAATTTGTTTGCCATTTTCTCTGGTTGTTTATAGCGTTGTTCCCATTTTTTTTTCTTTTCCTCTACCCAAGCCTCTACCTTCTTCATGATGTAATTCATAAGGCTGTTTTCTTCTGCTTCTTCCAATTTTTGATGTTCAGGTCTAGATGTTGGAGGCAGGCTAGGTTCTGGTGATGCTGTATTGCTCTTCATTTTGTTGTATGTACTTCTGCCATGATGTCTGCTCATCTCCTTGTGGTTTGTTCTTGGTCTTATGAGTGTACTTGGTTCAGACAGAGTTGGCAGATTCAGGAAGTCTCTCTCTCTCTTGTCCAGATGGGAGCTCTTTTGTCCAAATTGGAACTCTGTGGCAGGATGGAAGCTCGGAGTTCCCTTCTGGACAAGAGTGCCCATCCTGCCCCGGATTTCCTGTCTAGATATTTCCTCCTTTTCTAACAAGAAAGTTCCTTTCCTTTTCTCTTTTCTATTGGGAAAATTTTCTTTTTCTTTCTTTTTTTTTGAATCTTTAGTTGTCTTGCCCTTTCTTAACCCTATTTGCACCCATGACAATTCATTCTTACCTTTTCTTTTTTTCTTTAAGATACTGGCCAGCCTTCCAAGAGTGTCCATCAGCTTTTCCTTTCTTTCTCAGATCTCAGTAAGAACCTCAATTTGTTGCAGTAACACCCGCTCTACCATCACCCATTCACCATGTCCAAGGGAGGGGCGGTGGATTAAAAAATAACAGACAAGAGACAGGGAGTCATTCACCACAGCAGAATGCCAAATGCCAAATGCCATTTATTGAAGGAGGGAGGAAACCTTAAATACAGGCTTACAGCACAATGGAGGATCCCTGGAGGGCAGAAGTTCCCTACCCAATGCTCTACATTCTTGCATCTAAGCTGTTTACACCAAATGCAGGATATATGAACAAAGAATCTCCAGTGAGCATTCAGTAAGAAGGAAACCAGCAGGGAATCAGCATAGGGAAGACATCTGGTCAAGGTCATAAGCAAGGCAGCAGCCACTCACAGTGGAGGGCCAGGGCCCACAGCTTAAAGAAGGGCAAAGGATTCCAGACATCTCTGAGGACTGAAGAAAATCACTCTCACTGTAAGAGGACTCCAGGATTGGCAGGAGTCATGGGAAACTTCCCTTTTGGGGAACAATAGTATTGCAATTTTTAAAATGTCCGTTAAAAGGAAATTGAGTCATAGGGAAGAAAAAAACAGCTCACAGGGCTTTTGTTATTAATTAAACAGCACTGCCATTAATTTCAGGCAACCTCTCATGTTCAGTTATAACAGAAGATATGGAAGCAAGTATTGTAAACTTTGAGGAGAGCTCTTTAGGAAGAAGAATCAATACTACGCTATAGTAGAGCTTGAAGTCAGGGATGGTGATGCTTCCTGAAGTTGCTTTATTGTATAGGATTGTTTGAGCCATCCTCAGGTTGTTTTTTATTGTTGTTGTTTTGTGTTGTTTTTCCATATGAAGTTGGATATTGTTCTTTTGAGGTACGCTTCCTAAATATAACACCAATAGCGCAAACACTGAAAGCAACAATCAATAAATGGAAGCTCCTGAAACTGAGAAGATTCTGTAAGGGAAAAGACATGATAAATATGGCAAAATGGCAGCCTACAGAATAGGCAAAGTTCTTTACCAACCCCACATCCGACAGAGGGTTGACATCAAAATACATAAAGAACTCACAAAACTAGACATCAAAATACCAAACAATCAAATAAAAAAAATGGGCTAAAGATCTAGACAGAAAATTCTCTTCAAAAGAATCCCAAATGGCTGAAAGACATTTAAGGAATTGTTCAACATCCTCAGTAACCAGGGAAATGAAAATAAAAGGACTCTGAAATACTATCTTACAAATGTCAGAATGGTTAAGATGAAAAACACTGAAGACAGCTTATGTTGGAGAAGACGTGGAGTCAGGGGAACACTCCTACACTACTAGGGAGAGTGTAAAATTGTACAGCTACTTTGGAAATTGGTATGGTAACTTCTCAGAAAATTGGTTATCAATATACCTCAAGACCCAAGGGTACAACGTTTGGTCATATATCCATGGCATGCTCAATCATACCAGAAGAACATTTGCTCAACAATTTTCATAGCAGTAAGATTCATAATAGCCAGAACCTGGCAACAACCTAGATGATCCTCAATCAAAGAATGAATGAAGAAAATATGGTATATATACACAGTCGAGTATTACTCAGCTGTAAATAAATAATGACATCATGAAATTTGCAGGCAAATAGATGGAACTAGAAAATATCATCCTGAATGAGGTAACCCATATTCACAAAGACAAACATTATATGTACTCACTCATAAATGGATACTAGAGGTAAAGATAAAGATAACTAGACTATATCTCACAGTTCCAAAGAAGCTAACTAAGAAGGAGGACTCTATGAGGTATGCATGGGTCATCCTGGGAAGGGGAAATAGATGAAATATCCTGAGTAAACTGGGGGTCAGGAGGACAATAGAGAGTAGGGGGTAAAAAAAGAAGGAATGTGATGGTTGAGCTGGGGGAGGGATGGAGTGGGAAAGGAATGAAAAGAGATATCCTGAAGGAGGGAGACATTATTGGGTTAGGGAGAAACCTGGTGCTAGGAAAATTCCCAGGAATCCACAAGGATGACCCCAGTATAGACCACTAGCAATAGTGGAGATGGTGCCTGTACTGGCCTACCCTGGTTTATCAGATTGGTGAATACCCTAACTGTCATCATAGAGACTTAATTGAGTAACTGATGGAAGCAGATGCAGACATCCACAGCCAAACACCAGGCTGAGCTCTAGAGTTCAGATGATGAGAGGGAGGAGTGAATTTATGAGCAACCTGGTCAGGATCATGATGAGGAAATCTACAGAGAGAACTGAAACCAGCTTGTGGAACTCATGAACTTTAGTTCTGCAGCTGTGGTGCCTGCATAGAACAGGACTAGACCCTCTGCACATGGGACACAGTTGTGTAGCTTGGTCTATTTGAGGGGCCCCTGGCAGTGGAATCAGTATCTATTGGTGGTGCATGATGTGGCTTTTTGGGCCCCAATACCTAGGGTGAGATGCCTCACTCAGTACTGATGTAGGAGGGAGGGACTTGATCCTGGCTCTACTGAATGTACCAGGCTTTGCCTTTGGAAGCCTTACCCTTTTGGAGGAGGGGATGGAGTAGATCAAGGGTGAAAGCTGTGGGAGAGTGGGAAGGAATGAGTGAGGGATCTATGGTTGGTATGTAAAATGAATAAAAATTTTTCTTAAATAATTAATCAATTTAGTCATCAGGGAAATGCAAATAAAAATGACTCTCAGATACCATCTTACACCTGTCAAAATGACTAAGATCAAAAACACTGAAGACAGCTTAGGTTGTAGAGGATGTGGAGCAAGGGGAACACTCCTCTACTGTTGGTGCTAATGCAAGTTTGTACAGAAACTTTAGAAATCAGTATGGCGATGTCTCAGAAAATTGGAACTCAATCTCTCTCAATACCCAGCTATACCACTCTTGGGCAAATACCCAAGGAATGCTCAATCATACCACAAGGGCACATGCTCAACTATGTTCATTTCACCATTATTTGTAATATCCAGAACCTGGAAACAACCTAGATGCCCCTCAACTGAAGAATGGAAAAAGAAAATGTGATACACACACACACACACACACACACACACACACACACACACACACACACACAATGGAGTACTAAACAGTGGAGAAAAACAATGACATCATGAGGTTTGCAGGCAAATGGATGGACTTAGAAAATATCATCCTGGGTGAGGTAACCTAGACTCAGAAATACAAACATGGTATGTACTCACTCATAAGTGGACACTAGATGGAAAGCAAATGATAACTAGATTACAACCCACAGCTCCAGCGAGGCTAGCTAGTAAGTAGGACCTCAGGAAAGACACAGGGACGGCCCAGTGATGGAGAAATGAATGAGATCTACATGAGCAAACTGAGGAAGATGGGGAGAGGTAATGGAGTCAAGTGATATGGGAATGAGAGTTTAGGTGAGAGGGAGGTCCTAGCTGGATCAGGATCAGAGTGGGAGAACAAGGAAAGAGATACCATGATAAATGAAGGCACCATGGGAATAGGGAGAAACAGAGTGCTAGGGAGGTCCCCAGAAATCCACAAAGATAACTCCACCATGGACTGCTGGCTATGGATGAGAGGGTCCCTGAGCTGACTTACTCTGTTGATCAAATGCCTGAATATCCCACCTGTCATCATAGAACCCTCATCCAGTGACTAATGGAATCAGATGCAGAGATCCATGGCTGGGTCCCAGGCAGAGCTCCAGGAGTCCAATTGACAAGAGAGAGGAGGGATTTATGAGCCATAGATATTGATACCATGATTTCAAAAATTACAGAGACAACTAGCCAAAGTAGTAGAAACACATGAACTGTGGACCAGTAGCTGAGGAGCCCCTATGGTACTGGACTAGGTACTCTGGCCAAGCAATACAGTAGTTTAGCTTGAACTGTATAGGGGGTCCCCAGGCATTTGGACAAGGTCCTGTTTCTAGTTCATGAGCTGGCTTTTTGGACCTAGTGCCTATGCTGAGACACTTTATGCAGCCTTAGTGGAGGGAGGAGTGCCATGGACCTGCCTCAACTGAATATACCAGGCTCTGCTGACTTCCCATATGAGACCTTACCTTGGAGGAGGTGTGAATAAGGTGTGGGTTGTGGGGGAAGGCTGGGGTGTGGTAGGAGGGAGGACAGGGGAATCTGTGGTTGATATGTAGAATGAATAGAAAATATCTTATTAAAAAAAGAATGAAGTTGTATGAGGAAAAATATTAAATAAAAATTAATTTAGGCAAATTGTTTCTTTATAATGAAATAAACTTGTGTAGTGAATGTTGCGGTGATGTTTTATTTGTGCTGAAATGTGGTGATATTTTATTTGTATGTTAATAAAGTTTGCCTGGAAACGCTTGGCTCCGTCTGGGAGGGGGGACTGGACCTGCCTGGACTGAGTCTATCAGGTCGATCCCGGTCCTCGGGGGAGACCTTGATCTGGAGGAGGTGGGAATGGGGGGTGGGTTGGGGGGAGGGGGGGTGGGGGGAGAGCATGGGAATCTGTGGCTATTATGTGGAACTGAATGGTGATGTAAAATAAAAAATAAAAAAACTACAAATAAAAGAAATGAAAAAAAAAAGTTTGCCTGGAAATCAGAGGTAATAGCCAGCCATAAACAGAAGTCATGCAGTGGTAGTACATGCCTTTAATCCAATCACATGGCAGGCAGAGTCTCTGTGTATTCAACTACACAGCCAAGTGTGGTAAAACATACCTTTAATTCCAGTACCAACCACAGAGACCTGGACTTCTGTACAGAGAGGCAATGATGAGGGTATGAGGTGGCTGGGCAAAGAGCCAATGAGAAGGCAGAACATCAAGGCAATAAAGGCACAGGTTAGAGAGGAAGAAGCTGGTTCTCACTGGGGAAGCTACAGTGGCATGGTGAGTAAGGTTAGCTGTTGGCTACCACTATTTCTCTGATGTCTATGGCTTTCACCCCTGTATTTGGCTCTGTGTTTCTTATTTAATAAGACTGTGTAGAAATTCGTGTATAGAATGTCTTATAAAAAGGAGATATATACTGTTAAAAAGTTGATCTTTATGTAATTTAATTTCAAATGATCTGATGCCATTGCAGAGTGAGGAGTCACTTAAACCTGTATCTAAAGTAGAACAAGGAAGTAAAAGGAAGACATTGAGGCTGGAAATTGTCAGTCAGATGAAGAGAACTTTCCTTCACAGGATGATAGGAAGGAAGGCTGTTTCAGAGGATATTGAAATTGAGAAAGACAAGACTGTGGAGATGACTCTCCTCCTCCTCCATCAGATGAAACACTCAGAAATAAGAACGGCTGAAAGGATAACTGCATATTTATAACTACAAGAGCATCTGAAACAAAGAATAAAAAAGGGAAAAACGAAACTTCCCAGTGGAGGAATGGTAAAGAAGGGAGATAAAAAAAGAAATCTTCCCAGTATCATGAAGGACAGGAGAAAGAATTAAAAGAAAAAAATATTCCCTATAGGAAATGGGGAAAGAAAAGGAATTTTCCTTCTAGGAAAAAGGGAAAAATTATGGAACTATGGTACCAACTTATGATGGATTTCAGGAATGTTTGCCTAAGGTTATAAGAACACCCCCACAGGTGTCCCCAGGAACTATAAAGCAAATGCTTACAAATAATCATTATCCTCAAGGATTATTGGATTCTGTCCTGATGTATCTATAACATCACAAGAATCCTGGGATACCATGTGGCCTTTACACAAATGCACCACTCAATTTAGGCATTGAAACCTTATCTGAAGTAAAACAGAGTGTAGAGTGTATTAAATGCATAGGACCAGAAGGACAGGAATGGATATTAAGGTCTTATATGACTGATATAGCCATGAATTTATGAGGAAGAGACTTGTTACAACAATGGGGAGCTCAAATTAATATTATTACAGTTTCAGAAACAGCTCACAAATTGATGTTTAGTGTAGGATATATTCCTGGAAAGAGCATCAGGTAGAAATTTAAGGGAAGGTCACAGGCTATGCAGGTTGTACAAAAGCAGGATAGGACAGGAATTGGCTGTCTAAATTTCAATAGGGGCCAATGCCCAAAGCCCAACTGTTCTACTTTTAAAAATGGCTAACTAAGAAGCCTGTATGGATAGAGCAGTAACCCTTAAACAAAAAAATTACAGGCACTTGAACAACTAGAAAATACCAGTTAGATGCTAAGCACTTAGAGGAAACAACTAGTCCTTGGAATTCTCCTGTGTTTCTTATAAAAATTAAATCTGGAAAATGGAGAGTGTCAATTGACTTAAAAACAGCAATAAATAAGATAATACAACTCATGGGAACATTGTAGCCTGGAATTCCATTACCTCCTTTATTACCTAAAGACTGGCCTATTATATTTATTGATCTACAAGACTGCTTCTTTACTATTCCTTTACAAGAGCATTAGAGAAAATTTGCTTTTACAGTTCCTAGTTATAATAATGCTCAACCAGTAAGGAATTTCATTGCAATGTCTTACCTCAGGGTGTGTTAAATTGCCTGAAGTTATGTCAATATTTTGTAAATCAACCACTGGAAGTGGTATGTAAACAATTTCCTCAATCTATTATTTATCTTCATATGAATGATATTTTATTGGCTGCTTCTGATACAGATAGATACCTTAGAAGAAATGTATAATGTGGTACAGAAATTTTGACCCTATTGGGGATTACAAATTTCTCCTGAAAATAATACAAAGAGGAGGTTGTTTTACTTATTTAGGTTATAAATTAAGTAACCTGAGAATTCAGCTGCAAAAGGTACAGATTAGGAGAGATCATTTACACACTCAAATATTTTTCAAAAATTATTGGGTGATATTAGTTGGCTGCATCGTACCACTGGATTGTATACTCAAAAATTAAGTAATTTATTTCAAATTTTGCAGAGTGACTCATATTCAAACAGCCCAAGATAATTAACAGCTTAGGATGAAAGGGAATTAGTTTAAGTAGAACAAAGTATATAAAATGCCTATGTGGATCTGATTAGATCTCACAAATAGGGGTATTTTTGTAGTTTTACCTTCTATGCATTTCTCTACTGAACTTACTATGCAAAGGGAAGATAATATTTTAGAATGAATATTTTTAGCACACAAACAGTAAAAGATAGATAGATATAACTCTCTGAATTCTTCATAAAGGGCACAGCAAAATTTCAGTTGTCAGTAATAGACCCAGCTGAGATTTTAGTACCCTATACTAGTGCTGAAATTGTGCAGTTGTGGACAATTAATGGCAATTATCAGAAAGCTTGTAGTAATTTATCAGGAGAAATTAACAAGGATTACCTACAACATAAGCAACTACAAGATATAAAAAAGAAAGGCGTGGATTCTTCCTGCATGGTGAAAGAGCACCAATACTCAGCTCTTAAATCCTACACTGATGCAAATAAATTAGGAATGGCTGCTTATAAATCAGGGAACAACAGTAAGATTGTTCAAGCCCCTTATGTTTCAGTTCAAAAATCAGAGTTTTATGCCATTATGATGGTTTTTTTATACAGTAATGAATCTCTTAATTTAATTACTGATTCTCAATATACAGAATGGGTTGTATTGTATATAAAAACTGCTGTACTTATTCCTGATTATTCAGAATTAACTTTAATATTTGTACAATTACAACAAGCAATTTAAGAAAGGAATCACTCAGTTAGACAGGGGTCTGATCTCCAAATATATAAAGAACTCAAGAAGATAGACTTCAAAATACTGGTCATTCCAATGAAAAAAATGGGCTACGGAGCTTAACAGAGAATTCTCAACATAGGAATCTCAAATGGCTGAAAGGCATTTAAGGAATTTCTCCACATCCTTAGTCATCAGGGAAATGCAAATGCAAAAAGATTTTTGGTCTTTCAGATGTAATTAAAGTGCTATTTTCTGCTCTCATCATTTACACATAGAAAACATATTAAGCCTAAACTGTAAATGTTATCAAATCAAGAGTGAAAAAGAGAACTGAAAATTAAAGTTTCCAAAATGCAGAAGGTCCAGTGTTCAAGCCAAGAACTGGTTACATTGTGCCATACTGGATTCTACCATCAAGAAGGATCACTGCAGGGAGATTGCCTCCTTCCTTGATGGGTGCTGCAGTGTCAGAGCTCCAAGAGAGTGTTAGTAGCTGTGTAGCACCCATGCTCAATATGAAGATGGGTACTGGGATAGCTCACATTACTGCGTTGTGCCTACAGTGACTCTAAAATACATTCATTTAATTTCATCCACAGGTACATGTCTGATATGTTGGCATCAGCATCAGTGTGAAATCCATTCCTGCCAGAATAGGAGCCAGTAGCCCATATACATAATCCAAGGTGATATCTCCATTTTAAGCTCTACTAACTGACAACAAAAATAGCAATCCTTACATGTTTTTCCCTACTATATGAATCAGTTCACATTATATTTCTATAACATAATGATTAACCCATTGTCATTATAAAAATATCTAGTTATCTTAGCTGATAATTTGGCAAGATATAAGTACAACATCAGGCATCCACACAACTCATCTTCTGATGAGAATGCTGTTTGTTGTGTTGCAAAATTCTAGAGGAGATGAAAGGAAATACCCAGGGACAGAGAGAAAAACTGCATTGTGTTTATTGAATTTTGTACTGACATACTCCAGTAAGAATTCATCATGGTTTCATGGAGCTACAGTAGTAATTATGAGGGTGATATTCAAATATATGGGATGTTCTTGATTTGGATGTGACCTTAAAGATCTCTCCAGCATACATATCCACACTTGGATGCCAGATTTATGCAAATTAACACAAATTGGCAGGACAGTTGTATGAAACTACTCCTGTGAAGCTGTGAACAAACATAAATATTCATGTGAGATAAGCAACTGATGACAGATAAAAGTGAGTATAACTGTTATAATTTGGAAATATTGAGCAATGGTCTTAGCAGTTTGGAGCCAAGGGGCCCAATGTCAGGTGAGAGAGACACACACCATGCAGACAGTGTTGCTGTAGCAGATTTATTGGAATGGGAGAGAAGAGCTGGAGAGATAAGTGGAAGAAATAAAGAAGGGAGAGAAATAGAGGAAGAGACAAAAAAAGGAGGAAGGAAGGAGATGCAGAGGTGGTCTCAAGGGAAGAGAGAGAGGGGAGGGATTTTCTTTTAAAGGAGACTTAGCAAATGCACAACACTTTGCATGGGATGATATTGTCAGTACCTTGAGTAGGCCAAAGTAGGGGTCACATACAGTGGGATGTGTGAGTGAAGAAGCATTCAGTTAGCTGCTATCCTAGAGACCTCAGAAACATGTTTTATTGAGGGGGCAGAGAACGCAGGTTGCTAGGAAAGAAAAATAGATTTTTAACACCAGCCCTATGAATAGGGCTAGTCATGGGAAAGGTGATGTGGCTACCAGAAAAAATGAAAGGAAGGTGTGCCCTAGTTGTACAGAAGAAGCAAGGGTAGATGAGTAAAACACAAGAGCAGATATTCTCTTCATTTGAACATCTTGGAATACCAGGTTCCAGTTGCTGGGTTCATGCCTTCTTGAGCATAGAGAGGTGGTACCAGCAGTGAAGTCCCAGAAACTTGGGAAATGGCATGCCAAATTGAGGGATGATGTGTTCTTCAGGAGTACCCGAGCTATCACATCTGCTATTTCTTTGGAGGTAGGAAATGCCTCTATTTATCCTGTAAAAATGTTAACAAGTTCAGATAATGAATTTTTATGAGTGGGCATGGAAGTGAAGCCAACCTGCCAGTATTTTCCTGGTTGAGATTTTCAGAGCTGAATCTGGTATAGGGGCTGGTGTATCTTGAAGACCCCTTTGTAGGTTGGCCTTGACATGAGTCTGGCAGGAGGGGAGGACATGTGCAGGAACCTGTAGGTGTCTCTAAAACAACTGGGATAGATTTATATCCTGGTGTCATAGCAAAATGCCTGACATTAAAGGACTCCTGAAAATTGTTTATAATCAGTGCTCTATCAGTTTGTCAAAACCGCATATATCAATGCTAAGACTTTGAACCTCTGAAGTTACAACTGAAACCAGTTTATCCAGTACCATGAAGTCTGTGAATAAGGCACACCTGTCTCTAGTCTGAACAAGAAATTTACTAATGAGCTTCCAAGGTGCTACTTGTAGCCTTGCAGTTGGGGGAATGCTGTAAAAGTGGCAAGTCTATTGATACCCTGGTCATCACACACCATCAGATCTGAGAAGGATAAGTAAATGAGCTGAAGTGAGACATCTTTACAGCTACCTAGGCAGTCCCCAGTCTCTGTGGTCATTAGGGGAACAAGTGTCAAAATCTGCACTTCCTCAGCATTCCCTCCCAATTCTGACAGATTTTTGTAGAGTAGGAATTTGGGGAGATCACCCCCCACCCCCATCTTGGCAGAGTAGGACAATCAATCCCTTTTTGGTCCTCTTATTAACAGTTTGGATAGAATCTCAGCAGCAGTTTAAGGTGAAAAGCAGCTTTTCACAGTGTGGCTGGTTTTGCTACACTTGAAGAAAGCCACCAGGTAAAAGTTCTTCTGTGGTCATCCATCTTCTTGGAGAAGATACAGGATGCTGTCAGGAGCTGGTGTGTCTCTCTATCATAAAAAGCTGTTCCTAAAATATATAAGGCAAAACCATGCTTTAACATTGCAACCAATTTAGTTTCATATCAGTGGGCTTATTCCTAAGTAACAAAATCTGACTACCAGCAAGATTCATAATTGTATATGAGTGCAGAGGTGCAGCTTTAATATTTCTGGAAACCAGCATTGTTTTATATCTTATCTTATATAAACCTTGTTTTTAGAACAGGAAAGGATTTATCATATAGAAATCTATCTAATTCAAAATAATGTGGACATCTGATGTCTCCAGGTGGGCCCCTCTCCATGTGCTCACCTTTACTAAAGATAGTGGTGAGGTCATATGACCTATCTGTCTTTGACCTTAGCCAAGACAGCAACTGCCCACATGATCACCCTCATGATGGTGTTTTCCAGAGCAATTTAAATCCGTAGAAATTCATCAAGGACTGATGAGGACGCACAGACTGGCCAGTGGATCGTCACCCAAAGGTTCTTGAAGAGGAAGAATCAATGGGATGCAATTTCTAGCATTCCAAAAATTTAGAGAGGACCTATGAGGTTTGAACCCCTAGAGAGAGAAACGTGGTTTGTCTAGTACAAGAGCTTAGGGCAGCAAAGAGGTAACAAACCACTGTCAAGATGAATCCTCACTTGTGGGAAATGGACAGAGGTGGAGAAAGGGGTCTTACCAATCATGCTGGTGTTGATTGAATTGGCCAGCGATTTTGTGATTGGAAAAGTGAAGCTGTTGAATGTTCCAGGGTACTGGCATGCCTCCGACTACCAGCAGGCCGGAGAGGGAGCCAGGAGGGCCTGCTCAGTTTTTATAGCTCCAAATATAATTTAGAAATGGCAGGTGGTGGTCTTGGCAGGCTGGATTCAAGGGGCCCCACAGTGGGTGAGAAAGAAACACATGATGCAGACAGCGCTCATGTTGAAGATTTATTGGAAGAGGGAAGAGAAGAGCTGGGGAGAGAAGAAGAACAAGAAAAGAAGTGAGAAGAGAAGAAGAGATGGGAAATGGGAAAGAAAGGGGAGTTTAGATGTGGCTTTGTGGGTGGAGAACAGGGTGGAGGGGTTTACCCTTAAAGGGGACTTAGCAAATGAACAATTGGGCTACAAAGAAGACATCAGGACCCTGAGTAGACCAAAGTACTGCCTGCTTACCAGCTAGGTACCCAAGGGTCTGGCCAGGTAATGTCTAAATGCTAACAAAAACACCAAAGTCCAACTTGAGAAACCAATGATTTTTAAAGGATTATTTACGGAAATGTGAGTTAGAGGTTGTTTACAGGAAGGAAAATGACTCAAGGACAACTACTGACTGACCACATCCTAGCCCAGAATAGTTACAGATCGTGATGACCTTTATAGCCCAGAGCAACTGGCAGGTATCTCAACAGGTTGGAGAGTATTTTTTCTAGTCATCACAGCTCTCATGAACAGTGACAGGAACAACTCAGAATAAAATTGTTTGTAGTTAATGTCAGAACTAATAGTGGACATGTAAGAGCTAAAGAGGACTACACTCTTCCTGAGTTGACTATGATGTCAACAGGATCATTACAGTATAGAATGTCCTAGGAAAAGGAGGTTTGGGTAAACTTTCACAAGACCTAGCTGACCCATAGAAGGAAACTCGTGCTATTCTTGGTTGGGGTTGTCCTTTAGTTCCTCAGAGTTTTGTTCCTCTGAATTCCTTGTTGCTAGACAAGGCAACTCCTCCTACTCACATCTCTGCATCTAAACTTTAAGACTTCTCCTTGGACAACCCTGTTCTCCTGATCTTAAATATTCATACAATACTGCAGATTCTGCCTCAATGATCCAGGCAGTGATGCTCACTGGAGGAATGTCACTACCTTCTATTTAAGAATAGAAGATAATACTTACAACTCTTCAACCTCAAGCAGGTCTTAATCACCTTGCTCCCTCACTTGGGCTCAGATGATGTTGATGTCCTTTATTGCAGAATTACTGTGGGAACACACCATTCTGATAACATGGAGGAATTTTAAAATCTGGATTTTAGATTCATGGCTAGGCCCTGGGTGAAGCTTCGGGAGTCTAATTAGTGAGAAAAAGGAGGGTTTATATGAGCGAGAATTGTTGAAACCAAGGTTGGATAAAGCACAGGGACAAATAGCCAAACGAATGGAAACACATGAACTATGAACCAAAGGCTGAGGGGCCCCCAACTGGATCAGGCCCTCTGAATAGGTAAGACAGTTGATTGGCTTGATCTGTTTTGGAGGCATCTAGGCAGTGGTACCAGGTCTGTGCTCATTACATGAGTTGGCTGTTTGAAACCTGGGGCTTATGCAGAATGCTTGGCTCAGTCTGGGAGGAGGGGCCTGGACCTGCCTGGACTGAGTCTTCCAGGTAGATCAGTCCTTGGGGGAGGCTTTGCCCTGGAGGAGGTGCAAATAGGGGTGGGCTGGGGGAAGGGGAGGGGGACAAGGGGAGGGAGAACAAGGGAATCTGTGGCTGATATGTAGAATTGAATGGTATTGTAAAATAAAATAAAAGGAAAAAAAGAAATATAATAAAAATCCTTGAAGTACACAAGTATTGATATAGAACTACTATTAATCAAAACTGCCTGCTTTGTTTTCAATTAAAAAAAAAGAAGTTTCAGAGACAGGTATTGAGGTAGATTGAATGTTATTGGCCCCCATTGGCTCATAGGGAGTGGCAATATTAGGGGCTGTGGCCTTGTTGGTGTAGGTGCGGCATTGGTGGAGGAAGTTTTTTTCAGTTCACTTCCTGATGCCTTAGGATCCAGATGTACAACTCTTATATTATAATAAGCAAAAAACTGTTTCATTTTAACAGAGACATATGTTGGAGCATTGTCAGTTTTGATTTGTGCAGGTATGCCCATGATGGCCATAACTTTTAGCAAATAAGTGATTACATAATCAGCTTTTCCAGAACTCAAAGCAGTTGCCCATTGAAATCCTGAATAAGTATGGATGGTGTGGTGTACATATTTCAATTTTCCAAATTCTGCAAAGTGAAACACATCCATCTGCCAGATTTCATTCCTCTGAGTACCCTTTGGGTTACATCCTGCTGGTAATGGCGTTTGATTGTAGAAGGAACAAGTAGGACATTTCTTTACTATTTCCTTGGCTTGTTGCCAGGTTATGGAAAATCCTTTTTTAAACCTTTACTATTGACATGGTGTTTTTTATAAAATTCTGAGGCCTCCAGCACATTTCCTATCAATAATTTATCAATCTCATGATTGCCTTGTGCTAGAGTTCCTGGCAGACAAGTATGGGATCGAATGTGAGTTATATATAAAGGATGACTCCTTTTCCTGATTGTATCTTGTAATTGAATAAATAGTGAAGATAATTCTGAAGTATCAGGGATAAATTCTGCAGTCTCAATATGTAATACTATTCTTTCAGCATACTGAGAGTCAGTTACTATGTTGAGAGGTTCTGAAAAATCCATTAATACCAACAGAATAGCATACAATTCTGATTTTTGAACTGAATTATAAGGACTTTGAACCACTTTACTTAAATTTTCTGATTTGTAACCTGACTTTCCTTGTTTGTTGGCATCTGTATAAAATGTATGAACTCCAGATAGGGGTTTTCCCCATACAATTCGAGGCAAGATTCAATCAGGTCTCTTTATAAGATCAATTCTATCACTTTTGGGATATTTACTGTTAATTTCTCCCAAAAATTACTGCAAGCTCTTTTTCACAGTTCACTTTCTGTCCATAATTTTTCAATGTCCTCCTTAGTTAAAGGTATGACAATTTCTGCTGGGTCTATTCCTGCTAATTGACAAAGTTTCAGTTTTCCTTTCCAAATCAAGTCAGAGATTTTTTCCACATGTTTTAATTTTTTATTTGGTTTATTTGGTAAAAATATCCATTCCAATATAATATCTTCCATCTGCATTAATATTCCAGTAGGAGAATGCCTAGAAGGTAAAATAACTAAAATGCAATCCAGCTTTGATTCAATATGATCCATGTGCCCTTTATGTACTTTCTTTTCTACCAAGGCCAATTCTTTCTCAGCTTCAGGTGATAATTCTCTTGGACTATTTAAGTCCTTGTCACCTTCTAAGGTTTTGAACAAATTAGTCAGTCCATCATTTTTCACACCAAAAATAGTTCATAGATAAGAACTATCTCCAAATAATCTTTGAAAGTCATTAAGAGTCTATAGTCTATCTCTCCTAATTTGCACCTTTTGGGGTCTAATGTTTTGTAGCTCTATTTTATATCCTAAATAATTAATAGAATCTCCTCTTTGTATCTTTTCAGGAGCAATTTGTAATCCCAAGCAAGGCAAAATTTTCTTTACTTCTTCAAACATTCTTTCTAAATCTGCATTTGAGATAGCTAGTAAAATATCATCTATATAATGATAAATTATAGATTTAGGAATTTTTTAACATACCACTTCCAATGGCTGTTGTATAAAATATTGTCCCAGAGTTGGGCTATTCAACATTCCCTGTGGGAGGACCCTCCATTGAAATCTTTTAACCAGTTGAAAATTATTATAAGTAGGCACTGTGAAAGCAAATCTTTCTTTGTCTTTTTTCTTGTAAGGGTATTGAAAAGAAACAGTCTTTTAAATCAATAACTATGAGAGGCCATCCTTTTGGTCACAGAGTAGGCAAAGGAATCCCACATTGTAGAGAGCCCATTGGCTGAATTACTTTGTTAATTGCTCTAAGGTCTGTTACCATTCTCCATTTACCAGATTTCTTTTTAATAACAAATACAGGAGAATTCCAAGGGCTGGTTGATTTTTCAATATGATGAGCATTTAACTGTTCTTCTACCAGCTCTTCTAAAGCCTGGAGTTTCTCCGTTGTTAAAGGCCATTGCTGAACCCATACAGGCTTGTTTGTTAACCATTTTAAAGGTAGAGCTTTTGGTGTCTTTGGAAGATCATCAGTTGTTGTGCCCTGTTCTTGTATAATATGGATGGCTGCTGACTACTCATTAGAATAACATCTTCTAATATTTTCTCTCAGAAACATGTGCTAGTTTATGATTTGTTTCTGAGATTGCAGGGATTTTAATCTGAGTATTCCATTGTTGCAACAAGTCTCGACCCCACAGGTTCATAACTATGTTAGCCACATATGGTTTTAATTTTCCTCTCTGTCCTTCTGGACCTATACATTCGAGCCATCTTGCACTATGTCTCACCTGAGATAATGTCCCAATTCCTAACAGTTGAACGTTTACCTCCTGAAGAGGCCAAGCTGGATGCCAAAATTCTGGTGCAATTATGGTAACGTCAGCACCTGTGTCTACCAGAGCAGACAACAAAACACCATTTATTTTTATCGTTAATTTTGGTCTTTGTTCATTAATAGAATTTTGTCAAAAATTTTTCTTTATGTTTTCTCCTGAATTTTCTATTCTCTCTGTTTCATCATCCTGACCAGCATGATTTATTCCAATAGGCATTTGATTATTTAATTGCTCTGAGCAGGGGTTTCCTCTACGGCTGCAGGAAAGGTTTGAACTGGATTTGCTATGGGGGCCTGCATGAGGGCCCTCTGGGAGTTTCCCGAAGACTGAGGCAAAGGATTACCCTGTCCTTTGTTGATCTACATTTGTTGGTCCAGTGTTTTCCCTTACCACACCTTCTGCATACTCCAGAAGGAAGGGGCATTCTGTTGCCATTGTTCCTTGAAGAAACATTGTTTCTAGGAATGACATGTTTACAGTCCCTTTTGAAATGTCCTTGCTTTCCACATCCAAAACATCTAACATTCCTCAAACCTTTTGAAATTGCTTCTCCTACCCACATATCATCATGGTCATGATCCTCAACATTAACTGTATCTCTATTCCAATCTTCCAAAGGTGCAGATCTTGCCTTTAACGGCCTGATTATTCTTTTACATGCTGCATTCGCATTCTCAAAGGCCAAAGATTCAATTATTATCTTAATAGCTTCAGAATCTGGGACCATTCTCTTTACTGCTGAAGCCAGTCTTTGTAAAAAAATCTGTGAAAGATTCTTTTGGGCCTTGCATAACCTTTGTAAATGACACAGGTTTTTTTCCTGGTTCCTCAACTCTGTCCCATGCATTCAAGTCTGCCGTCCGACATAAAATTAGGGTTTGGACAACATATAAACTTTGTGTTTGTACTGAAGCATATTGGCCTTCTCCAATAAGCTGATCCTGGCAGACTTGTATTCCTTTATCCCTCCATTGCTTTTCTATGTTTTTAGCCTCATCTTTGAACCAAGTTAGCCACTGAAGCCTTTGGAAGGGTTCAAGAACAGCTTGTGCCAGCTCCCGCCAGTCCTGTGGTACAATCCTATTATATGCTGTCCAAGAGTTTAACATTTGTTTATATATGGGGAATGCATGCCATAAGATAATATTGCCTCCTTAAGCCTCTGTAAATCCAACATTTCAATTGGAGCCCAAATATTTTGTGTAGTCATTTGATTAGGCAACTGCTGTACGGTTACCAGATAAATTAAGGGTGACAGAAGGAGTGGGAAATGAACATATCATGTAAAGAAAGTTACCACAATGTGGCAGAGTATAAATAAGTAATATGAGTTAATTGAAAATGTAAGCACTCGTTATTAATAAACCTGAGCCACTGGCTAAACATTTACAGTTATTATAAAGTCTCCACATTCCTTATTTGAAAGCACTGGTAGAGAAGAAAAACTTCACCAGCAAATGGTACCTACCTGTCTAGTGTATATCCACATAATACCCGAGAAAGAATTATAAGTTTCTAAGCAAATAAAATGAGAGCCAGACTTGGATTCCTAGACTCACGTCTCCCATGCTGGCTATGGTACAGGGACACATCTCCTGGCCAGTGACTGTGGGCTTTCATCACCAATGAAACATGAGATAGGCTATGTGGTGTGTTCCCGCAGTCTCTCATGCTGGCCCTGAGTGAAGTTGTGTGGCAGGTTATCCTAAGTCTCTCACACAGGCCATAGAACAATGATAGGTTTCTCACAGCCACAGCTTATGGACTTGAGCTGGCAGCCTGAGCCACCAAGAGCTGCAAGGTGGGTTTTGAGTAATGCTCATGCAGACAAAAAGCAAAACAATTACACAGTAAAGACAGATTCTGACCGAAAAAAAGAAGAATGTCTAAATAGGTTACAGTGTGTTTAAAAATATACATAGGGCCTGGAGGTGGTGGCACATGAGTTTAATCCCAGCCCTCAGAAGGCAGAGCCAGGCAGAGCTCTGTGAGTTCAAGGCCAGCATGGTCTACAGAGCAAGATCAGGAAAGGCACCAAAACTACACAGAGAAACCCTGTCTTAAAAAAAAAAAAAACCAAAAAAATTACATAGGTTTATGAGAGACAAAAAGAGAACATATACAGTCTCAGAATAAAATGTATATTTGTATAATAATAAAATCATTGAAAATGGAGTAAAGTACTATAAAAGAAATAAACTAAATAAAGATGGAAAATACACAGAGATTCTGGATCCTGTATGTTATTGTATTGTTTTAGTTTTTTGACTACTAATGAGCAAAAGATAAACTGCTAAGAGACATTTAATTATAAAAGTACCTAGCTCAAACCTATCCATGTATTTTGTAATACCTTAACCTCAAAATTTACATCAAAAGTTATGTTGTATTAAGGGAGTGGTTATGCTTTTGTTTCCACAGGAAATGAGAGGCTTTGCATTCATTCTGGGTTAAGGAAATTCAGTCTTAATTAAGGAAGACACCTTGCAAAATCTCCAATGAGAGCACATGGCCCAGATGATCCACTGTCTCAGAGCACCTCTGGTAGAGTTTTGTGAGTTCTGCATCCAGAGCAGCATCAAGGCAGCTGGGTAAGATGGTCCAAGACCACTGACTAATGCAGTCAAGAATTAACCATTGTCCTGAATTTTCTCAGGGTCTCTCAAGATAAAAGTGCCTACAACCAACAAGAAGTTGTTCAGAGAACAACTTCCACTTCACAAAATATTGATGGTGGGTGTTTGTTTCATTTAAAGTGGTGGGATTAGTTACAAATTGCTATTAGTAATGGTTAAAAAAAGTAAAGTAAAAAGAGAAGATTAGATTCAGAAATATCTATTTGAAAAGAAAAAAATGGGGATATAACAATGACTGGATAAAAGGACAGATTATTGAATCAACTTTTAAACATCAATAAAAAATTCTAGTCTTAAATATTTTACATCAGTATAGATTTTTTATATTGATACAAATTTAAATTTAGTTTTGTTATATTATAAGTACATTTCATTTAAATATATATTACACAATTAAGAAATGCAGATTAATATTCATCTATTATAATCAAAGTTACATTCATGTTAGATATGATTTCAAGGTCACTCAACACTGATCTACTTTTATGAAGATAATGGGCATCAAAGAAACTCCATATATTGTTTGTTTTCTTTATGGCAAAAGCTAGTCATATGGATAAAGGAACTGCCCCTGTCTCAGTTGCTGGCAGTTACTGTCCAAACTGGAAAAGCAGGACATAATAAAGGGGACTGCCAAACTTTGTCATGGCATGGTAAGACAATCCTTTCAAAATGCTCTGCTTCTCAGAAAAGTCTGTTAGATATACTAGGCCTATGGGCCAAAGATAGATGCTCCAACATTACAGAAGAACTTCAGGTGACTTTCCAGACATTGAGATGTCCCTGTCATTATGTAACATTTCACATTTATGGGGTCTATGAAGGAGTCAGAGACTAGATACTCATAGTTAATTTTCTCAGTTGTGATAAAAGGTTAAATTAAATGTGAAACTTTAGACTCACCATGGTAAGATAGATAATAGAACATTTCTCTAATTTTGCCAAATACAAATGGACTGGATATTGTAACTGTAATTCTTACTTGCTAACTGGTTTTGTTATATAGAGTTTTACTATGTTAAGATTAAAACCCCCTTTTTGATTAGACAAAAAAAGGGGGAAATATTGTGGAACAATTCTTCTGTAAACTGTGAATATGCATTGATCTCATTGGATAATAAAGAAGCTGGCTGACCAATAGCTGAACAGGATAAGTTTGGGTGAAAGATCCAAAATGAGAATTCTGGGAGCAAAAAAGATAGAGTCTGAAGTTGCCAGCCAGACACAGAAGGAAGAAGAGATTCAAATGCCATAAAAATAGTGTTACTCCCATGTGGCAGAGCATAAATAAGGAATATGGGTTAACTTAAAATGTAAGAGCTATTGAGTAATAAGCCTGATCTACTAGCAGAGCATTGCCAATTAATATTAATATTCATGTTGGTTATTTGGGACCACCACTGGGAGAGGAAATCTCTGCCGAGAATGACAAGGATGGCCTTGTGATAGCCATGGCTTCTGAACCTCCATTTCTTGTTGGAGTTCGTGGGAACCCTTTGAAATCAATCTGAGAATAGGCCACTGTATACATATTGTGAATCCAGGGTGTTGAGATATTTCTGGTCATAATTAGACAGGATCAACCTGTCATAGCCCTGTTGTGAATCAAATTAGAAACAGTGATTTTCAACCTGTAGATCCTGTCCCCTGTGGTAGTGAGCAACCAATCCACTGGTTGTTTCCTAAAACCATCTGAATATTAGATATTTACATTATGAATAATATAGTAGCAAAATCACACTTATGTAGCAGCATAAAAAATAATTTGGTAGTTGGGATTCACCACAACATGAGGAACAATTAAAGAGAGGCAGTATTAGACAGGTTGAGAACCATGACTCTAGAATGTCACCATCATTTCTGAGGTTAATGCAAGGTTGGGCAGAGATGACAGGCTGAGCTTCATATGAAATTCTAGGAAAGATGCACATGGACAATTAAGTGGTCTCATGCAGTCCATGTACTTGCCTAGGGCTGGCCTGTGACCTTAGACACTTTTAAGAGCAGACTTTTCTTGAGAACAGATTCTAAGGCTGAAAGCTCTCAGTGTCATCTAATTGATGAACACCAATTCTAGGATGTCACAGCACTTTCACCACCAGAGTTGTAACACAATCGTTTTATTGTACTGCATGATAGTCTTCCATGGTTGTGATAGAGAACTTGATCTTGTTACTACTCTCCTGTGGAGCTTGTCATTTCTAGGTGCTGGTCTTCCATGGTTATGAAAGAATATGTTTGGTTTTCCATGGTTCCCTCATACTACATGATCATAGGATTCCCTAAAAGGATCACAGAGCATAGCTCAGCCCATAGGGAGATTTGTGCGCAGTCTCTGCCAGAAAGTAGTTTAGAAGAGTGGGGACTTCGGACATTGCACAGTGACAGTTATACTCCTGGTCTTCGTATTATGATTTTGGTGCCGCTGTTCTCTGTGAGTTCAGAAATTGTGTTTGAGTCATTTGGTAAGTGTACCTTACTGATAGAAACTCAAAGTTTGTGATTAAATATGTTCACACATTTCACTAATAAGTCTTCCTGTGCTTTCTGCTACATCTGGGTGCAGGATAACGGTAGGCAATTCCCATGTATAAGGATTTCCACTCAATCCCCAAAAGAGGGTCCAAAATTAGGAGTAAGTAAGAATTGCTCCTTTGTGGGCTGCTGAATGTCATGAGTACAAAGAAATGAGAGTTGTGGAAATTCTTCCCTGGGGAAATATCAATCAGTTCCAAAGTTACTGCACAATCCCTCTGTGTCTCATGCCCTAATCATTACATGGTTAGAAATACATAGATGCGGAGACCAGCGCCCGACTGGACTAAGAGATACAGAGATCCACGGCTAGTGGAAGCCCATAAACTGTGGACTGGTGGCTGTGGAGCCCCCATGGGACTGGACTAGGCCCTGTGGATACGGGAGATGGTTTTTTCACTCAAACTGTTTGTGGGGCACCCAAGCAGGGGGATCAGCATCTGTTCTTGGTCTATGGGCAGGCTATGGGAATTCAGTGCCTGTGGTGTGATGCCTTGCACAGCTTTGGTGCAGGGACTTGGACCTGCCTACGCTCAGTGTGCTGAGCTCTGCTGACTCCCCATGGGAGACCTCGATTTGGGGTATATGGGGATGTTGGGTGGCTTGGGAAAGAGGACTAGGGGATGGGAGGAGGGAGAAGGAGGGATATGTGGATGGTATGTGGAGTGAGTAGAAAATTTCTTAATAAAGAAAAATGAAAATAAATAAATAAATAAATAAATAAATAAATAAATAAATAAATAAATGGAATACAATAAAAAATGAATCTGGTCAAATCTCATTGGAGGTGGAAACTCCAGCAAATAGAGTATAGATCCAGTAAAGAACCCTTTACCCATGCTGAGGTAAACAACCCTAATTAAACTCAGTGGGGTGCAAAAAATAATCAAAACAAAATATGACAGCGAAAGAACTGTTGAATAAAAAGGGTTCAGTAGACATGAGGAACAATGAGAAGACATATTGTGGATAAACATGACCAAAATGTATTATATACTTGGATAAAATTGTCAAAAAATATTCTTACTATTAAAAAGAAAGAAGTGTTTCTAAGTCTTCAATAATGGGTAAAAAGAAAGAAATACATAGAGGCACACATATAAGTATATGAAACATACATCGTGTTTTTTTAAAGTTTTATATCTACATATGTAAAGTTATCAGGTATGTAATATTAATAGGGCTGACTTTTTACAATTTATATACTATATGTAAATATATAATATGTTCAATTGTAGAAGCATATCTAAATAGTTGTATTATATATGTGATAACAGATGAATGTATTTGAAGCAGGATAATATGGTTTTCAGGAAAGTGGATACAAATGAAGACAATCATATTAACCAACATTAGTAAGACACAGAAAGGAAACCATCATGTTTTCTCTCACTTGTGATTTCCAGAGTTTATACCTGTACATAAAGTTCAAAAATGCCCATGTGTCTCATATAATGGATATTTTTGATTGTCAACTGGACTTCACTTGAGATTAACTAAACCCAAGTTGAAAGGTACACATGTTAGGGATTTTTCCTAACTAAGTCATTTGAGGTGAAAAGACTCACCTTCAATCTGAAACTTTGTTGTTGTTGTTTTTCGAGACAGGGTTTCTCTGTGTAGCTTTGCACCTTTCCTGGAACTCACTCTGGAGCCTTGAACTCACAGAGATGTGCCTGGTTCTACCTCCCGAGTGCTGGGATTAAAGGCATGCACCACCACCTCCTGGCTAATCTGAATCTTTTGGGGTGGGAATTTCCATTTTAATCTGGGCCACCCCTTCCAGTGACAGCCTATCTAAAATCATGGAAGAAAGAAACTTGCTCTTTTTGCCTGCTTGCCCTCACACTTACTGACAATATTATTCTTTTACCATCATTAGAACCTACTTCTTTGGGATTCCTGTGTATACTGAAGACTAGCTGAGACACTGAGTCACATTAACTAAGGAACTACAGGATTCTTAGAATTTCAATTGTAAGACTAAATGGAATAAATTAGAATAACTACCTTCTCCATTGTGCAGCTGCTGTGATACTGTTCTCTGAGAGGTTTGCACCTTGTAAATACAGCATCAGATAAACATGTGTGTATACATATACACATATTTTCATCTGTCTGTTCTGTTTCTATGGAAAATCCTGACAAGAGCAACATGAAATCACATATATGCTTCCTGGAGGAATGATGGGAATAGTGGAAAGGGAAGAGAAAAGAAAGTATAGATGTGAATCTGGTCAACATATATGATATAAAATAGTCTGCAAATGCTTATGAGACCCATAGCTATATACAGAATATACATGAATACCTACATTAAAAAGGAAGTAACACTTCTATCTTATTGTATTTGATAGCCATTTTATGAGAAAATAAAGCTATATTTCTGTGGGGTTGTCTCTAACTCTGTATCATGCTGTTTGGACCCTTTCCTATTATTGGGTTGCCTAGTCAAGCCTTGGTGAGGGAGAGGTATGAAGTTTTGCTGCATTTTGGTGTGCAATGGCTGGCTGGTGTTCATGGAGAGACTGCAGTTTTCTGGTGAGAGGGGAAGTGGAGTGGATGAGGGAGTGATTTGGGAGGAGGGACTGGGGGAGCACGGGGACTATGATTGGGCTGGGGAAAGATTAAATAATCAATTGGTTAATGAAGGAAAGAAAATAAAATTAAAACTCCCACACAAACATATATATATATATATATATATATATATATATATATATATATATATATATATATGTGTGTGTGTGTGTGTGTGTGTGTGTGTGTGTGTGTATAAACACACATACATATCACACACACACACATACACACATTTCTTTCGAAGGAAGTAGGGCCAATATGTACTATGAAAAAAAATGCAAAGAAAATGACAGCATTATCTATCCTTAATTATCAGAAATAACAAAATGAATCACTAAGTAGCTTAAATTATTCATCAATGTTCCCAAACTATGCACGTTTACATGAAAAACTTCACAAATATTGAGCACATCAGTAATCGTTGATTTATAATTTTGATGATAACAGACTTTGGGGCTTGTCTCTGAGTACCTGTGTCTCTGTTTTCTCTGACTCAGCCACTCCAAACCCTTGACAGCTTCAAAGACTCTCCCTTCTGAAAATTGCCAAACATTCATCAAGGTCCACTCTTAATTGCATACCTGGAAGAAATCTGTGTTGGAGTTGATTATTTTAAAGTCTGTTACTTTTGTTTATGTTGCATTTGTTTACCTCTGTGATGCTGTGATACTTAGCCTGTCAAAAATACCTGATGGTCGGTAGAGAACTGAACAGCCAATAGTAAGTCAGGAGAAAGAATAGGTGGGATTGGCAAGCAGAGAGAATATATAAAAGGAGAAATCTGGGAGAAGAGAGAAGTAGTAGTCAGAGAAGGAGGAGGACCCAGGGGCCAGCCATCCAGCTACACAGCAGAACATGGAGTAAGAGTACGATTTACAGAAGTAACAGAATGGAAAAATAACAGAGGTAAAAGTTTATGGGATAACTAAAAGTTAAAGAAAGCTGGCAAGAAACAAGCCAAGCTAAGGCCACACATTCATAAATAAGAATAAACCTTCATGTGTGATTTATTTGCGAGCTTTGTGATGGGCTCTCCAAACAGTGAACCCAACAACAGATCTGTACTGAGTCTAGAACCATGACAAGGAAGGCAGTTTCCTAACATGTGATCAGAATGCCCAGCAGCTGGCTGGGTGCAGAAAACTCAGAGGAGTGGCTCCATGTGCCTTAGCATCTGTACCATCTTCAAATGAAAACTTCTTAGAGGGCCCAGGGAAAGGTTGTCTCAAGAGAACTCAGCCTGGAACTTTTTGCCTCAAGGCTGGGTAAGGTGAGTTCTTCCAAGTCTATGCAAAATGAATCTCCCATGGCTGACATCAGGGATACTCTGGGGGTCATACAGAGCCATTATGAATCACTAGTGATGGCTTCCAGGAAAGTCTTGTAAGGAAGATGGCCCAGGGGTGTAGGAATAATTCTCTAATTCTCTCAGTCAGAATCACCCAATCAAAATATGAGTTATGACACTTTAGCTCTATGCAGTCACATTCTCCTTAAAACTGGGAGACTCAGGAGGTCACTGGGCATTGCCCATATCTGTGGGTTGTACTTTTTTATTGTTTTAAGTTTTTTTTATTATTAAGAGATTTTCTTTTCTTTTCTTTTTTCTTTTTTTGGTTTTTCGAGACAGGGTTTCTCTGTGTAGCTTTGCGCCTTTCCTGGAGCTTACTTCGTAGTCCAGGCTGGCCTCGAACTCATAGAGATCCGCCTGGCTCTGCCTCCCAAGTGCTGGGATTAAAGGCGTGTGCCACCACTGCCCGGCTATTAAGAGATTTTCTATTCATTTTGCATACCAACCACAGCTTGCCCTCTCCTCCCTCCTCACACCCTATCCTCCCCTTCCAACTCACCTCCCATTCCCACCTCCTCCAAGGCAAGGTCTCCTACTGGGGAGTCAGCAGAGCCTGGAACATTCAGGTGAGGCAGGACCGAGCCCCTCCTCCCTGCACAAAGGCTGTGCAAGTATCCCACCATAGGCACTAGGCTCCAAAAACCAGCTCAGGTCCCAATGCCAGGACCCCCTAAACATTTCAAGCTAAACAACTGTCTCACCTATCTAGAGGGCCTAGTCAGGTACCATAGGGACTCCTCAGCTATTGTTCCACACTTTATGTGTTTCCACTGGCTTCACTGGTCATCTCTGTACATTTTCCCATCATGATCTTGATGTCCCTTGCTCACAGAATTCTTCCTCTCCCTCATCGATTGGGCTCCTGGAGCTCGGCCTGGCCCCTAGTTGTGGATCTCTACATCTGCTTCCATCAGTCACTGGATGAGGTTGTTCTTATTCTAAGTATAGCATCTGGATGTTCCCTGGTAGCTTAGAGAAGTATTGCACACAAGATAACAATCGTTTATGTCTGGGGGAGTTCACGTGAGAAGTGATATTCTCCTCGGTTGTACAGAATGAGGATTTGGAGTTCATATGCCTGGGTTTCTCTAGTGCTCTTCTGTATATGCTGGAATCTAACCATGGGGCTCTCAAGCCAGGTGAAAGAAGAGACTTTTCAGCAAGAATGAGAGCAAATGTCTCTCTGTATTATGAAAAGTGTACAGCAGGTGGCAGTACGAGGTCTGTCTGTAACAAAATCAATATATTGTGCTGACATTGTAAGAAGTGAAAATAAAGTGTTGCAATCAAAGAAAGCCAACACTAAGTGACTGTTTAACTCTGTCCCAGGCAAAATCTAAAGGAGAGGATGAGTATCTTTCCAGAGTCACAGTCACTGATATTTCATGGAGGAGGAGGATGGTGAGAACCTTTACAAAATTTGAAGTCTAGACACATTTCTTGATTCATTCAACATTCAGAATCTTCACTTTGGAGAAGGAAAAGGATACTATCTCATTCAGACAAGAGAAAGGAGAACATTGGTTTGTTTCTATCACTCATCAAAAGTAGAGCCTTGCTAGTGAAAGTGAATCATTAAGAATGGCTTTTATAGGACATCCATTTCCTGTTCTCTCTCCACTTCCTGACTGTGGATTATATTTAAGCAGTACCCTACTTTCCCAGCCATGGTGAACTATACTATCTCCTTTACCTGCAAAACAAAATAAACTCTTCCTTAATTTGTTTCCTATCATTCTGTCACAACAATTAAAACAGTAATAATACAGCACCTTCGTAATGAAAACAAGAAGAGTAGACACTCCTAATCCCATCTCCTAGGTTAGAAAAAAGGAAATATTGCTCCTCTCCACTCATACTCATGGTTGTCTTTGAAACACCAAACTTTATTCAGCAATTTTAGAACTTACAACAAAGTGTTGGATGGGTTTTGAATTTATTCATTTGCCAGATGAGAGGGGGAAAATTTGGATTCACTCTTCACTATGTAGAAATCAGTTTCCCACCACGATCAATTAAATACGTTTTGTTGTTGTTATTTCTCCAAAGTACATTTGAAAATCTTATTCAAGATTATGTGACTATAAGAGATTGACTTATTTCTTGGCCATTTATTCTATTCTTTGACCTCCATGTCTGTATAATGTTGACTCTACGTTTATTTTATGGACAGTCTTTATTATGTCGAGGTATCTTGGGATAGATATGAGGAAGAATGTGATGTTTGGATTCATGATCACAGTGGTAGTGACCAATTCACAGAAGTAAACATGTGCATGATGTTGAACTTTACCATAGATTCATTATCTACCCAGAGTGGAAGAATATGCTATTTGGACTTTACTAGAAATGTCTGACTACTAGTAACTTCTCATGAAATCTGTCCCAGTTTAGCCCATTAGGTACAAACTCAGGGTCATTGATATGCTTCCACATCACATTAAAGACAGGGATCAGTTAAACAACCATTGCAACCATGAACCCACAGCAACTGAGGTTAACTGCAATGGGCATGTGCAAGATTGGCCCTGTGAACAGTAGGCATGGATGAGGGGCCTCATTGGACCTTACCACTTAATACTGAACAATTGGATTGACTGATTGTGGGAGAGGTAGGGTCTTTGTCTTCAGTTGTGCAACCAACTGAGCTTGCCAGACTCCAAAGGATATCACACAGATGGTCTTGGTTAAACTCGGGAAGTTGACACACAAAATGAATGGCAACAGAGAAGTTTAGTAGGGCTATTAGAAGGGGTGGAAGTGAAAGTGGTCACTATGCACGATGTATATAATGTAATTATACATATAAAATTTCAAAAATGCAAATTTAATTAATAAAATAATAATTTTTAGAAAGGTATTTAGGCTTACTTTGGAAGAGTTTGACCAATACTGAGCCCACACTTGAATATTCCACTTTTCTCTATGTTCTCTGTTTCTATCTAGGTTGTATTTTCTGGATTGTCTATAATCACTTCTTTCTATTTTGTCTATGTCACCATGTCTGCTTGATGTCCTTCTGTGAGTCTCTTGCAGAGGGTTTTTGCTTTGCCAATAACTGAATAGTGAAATCTTCAAGAGTTTTATAAGAGATTTAAATCACCGCGTACAGCTAAAATTTACTGACTCCATCTGAGCATTGAATGACCCAAATAACAAACAGTACCACAAATGCGTCTTCATAATTAATATCTGCATTCTAATTTCAGCATCAATGGTAGATTTTTTTCAAGGCCATTATCTACTTATTTCCTGTTTTCAGAAAATGATTATCATAACACACATGCAGACACATACATTGCTCGCTGGTTCAGGGCTTCAAGAGTTCCTATCTGAAGATCAAAGCTATGTGTCAGGGTAGAATTAAAAGCTGTTGAAATAGGCAATGTATGGCAAGGACGCTTGGTTGTTCCATAGTTTTCTTAAAGACTGGGTAAACAAACAAGCTGTGGTCACAGGAGGGATTCAACCTTAAAACTTAAGTGACTTCAAGATGTATTATTAACTCTGGATTTGGGGTCTAGAAAAAGTTCCAGTCTCTTTGAATTTAAGAGTTTTTTCATTGTAGTCTAACTCTATAAAACTAGTCTTTCACTCTAGAATTGGACACCTTGACAGGTAAGTCACAAAGAAACTGTCACCAAAAAATGTACTATGATCCTGAGGAGACAGTTTTGGAGAGAAATATGAAAATTAAAATTACATCAATCAATTTGAGGTCCATTTTTTTTAAATCTGCACCTTTCCCATAAGGGAAGATCAGAAGATCTGAAGAAGTGGATAAGACAAGATGGAAGCAGGATACAGGAGAGTAGGAGAAGGAGAATATGTAAACAACACATTTTATATATGTATGAAACTGTCAAAAATAATGGCAAAAAAAGAGAATGGCTGTCATAGAAAAACAAAAGACAGTTAATGCCAGTAACAAACTGGAAAAAGAGGAACATTTACATGCTTTGTGTTGTCACTTAAATTTATTCAGTTGCTATGAAAACCAGGTTGGAATTTCCTTAAAATATTGAAACTAGGACTAGAATTTGTCCTAAATATACCACTCCTGGTGCACACCTAATGAATTCTAAGTCTACACACCAGAAAGCTAGTTACACGTCCATTTTTATCACTGAAGTATTCACAAAAGAAAAGAAATGAAACAAGCCTAAATGCCAATCAACTGATACATTGATAAAGAAAACATGGCAACCCATGGAAGAGCTGGAGGGGTTGGAGGAGCCAGAGTGTTTGAGGACACTGTGATAACATGGCCCCTAAAATCAACTAAGCAAGGCTCAGTGTCTCACAGAGCCTGAAACTGCAATTAGAGACTGCATGGGTCTATGGGTGCTAAGTCCTCTGTGTATATGTTCTGGGTGTTTAGCTTGGGGATATTGTGAAACTCCCAACTTTGGGAATAGAAATGTTTCTGATTCCTTTGCTAGCTCTTGGGACCCTTTTGATCCTACTGGGTTTCCTCATCCAGAATTGAAATGAGGTTTGTGCCTAGTCTTATTTCATCTTGCTATGCTGTTTTCAGTTGATATCTTTGGAAGCCTGTAGGAGGAGAGGCTTGAATCACCTCTACTAAATGAAGCAGGCTCTGATGAGTCCCCATGGGAGGACTTACCTTGTTAGAGGAAGGAATGGGGGTTGGTGTGGGGGGAGATTGGATGCGCAGGAGAAGGGAAGATACGGGGATATGTGGTTGGTATGTAAAATGAACACAAAATTCCTTAATAAAAGTAAAATAAATAAATGTATTCAATTAAGATAAGGGAAAGGCTATGTAGAGAGTAATCATAAAATACTTTACATGAGGACTTTGCTTTATAAGCAATGATTTCAAAGCCATGTTGTAGCAGGAATCTTAGAAGGTCTTATTAATAAAATCAAACCTGAGCCAGGTATTGGGGTGAATGCTGAAAGATCAGAGAGACAGAACAAGCCACAGCTAACCTCACCTGGCCAACTTCTCAGGTGATCTTCTTTCCTCAGTCTGGAAGCCTCTGTGTTCTAATATCCAAATGGATCTCAGCTGAAATGCTGCTCGAAAGCCAGAATGCTTAACCAGGCAAATGCTTCTAGTTTCTGGTCCTCACGCCTTATATACTTTTCTGCTTTCTACCACCACACCCTGTGATTAAAGGCTTGCTTTCTGGGATTAAAGGCATGAGTCACCATGCTTGACTGTATCTTTGAACACAAGGATTTCTTCCTCTGGAATGCTAGGATTAAAGGTGTATGCTACCACTGCCTATCCTAAGTATCTAGTGGCTTTTTTGTTCTCTGACCCCAGAAAAGTTTATTAGGGTACACAATATTTTGGGGAACACAATACCACCACACCATGTGAATAATATCCTGCCAATGAGATCTTCTAACAATGGTATATCAGTGGCAATCTTTCCCATATTAAGAGAATCACCGAATGGACATATGGTAAAAACTGAAGGTACCAAAGCTTGCAAGAAGAGTCTCAGAAAATCATTTGAATAAAGTAACTTTTTTTATCCTGGTGGTTTATTTCTGCTGATGTTTATTGTAACTCAGTTTAGTACTTTGCTCTCAGTAGAAAAGAACCTGAAGTTTGTAATGTTGATGGGAACATAGTAATCTAAAATAATAGAAAGTTACATGAAAGTAAGACAAAGCAGAATAAGTGTATAGATTAGGAGACAACCCTAGTTGATAGTACAGAATGTTCCCCCAAGCCATTAGGTGAGAAGAAAGGAGGCACTGGTCAGCAAATTTCACAGCAAGATGTAAGGGAATAATTTAGATTGGTGGAGAAAGTACTCTCCATCCCGATAAACACACATTTATTTCCCTTGCACTCAATTCACATTACCCTTAGTCAGTTCTCCAACATCAGCAACTGTATTTTCTTACAAATCCACCCTGAATCCCCATACTTCATGTCTAGTCCATGACACTGAAAAAGATGTGTTGCTGTACTTCCCATTCATAGTCCATTTCTGTGTTGATCCTGTCTAGAGCTGTGACAAGCATCAAACACCAGTATTCCAAGGACCACAAGGACCAAGGCTGCCATCCCCATTCTGAGCAGATTCTCCACTGTGTGATGATTCTGTGTCTCTGAGTCTGTGGTTGTGGAGAAAGAATGAAGGGAAGAAGAAATTCAACTGAGGAAGATCAGATATCAAAACCCTCAGAAAAGCTGAGAATTTGTACTCACCTGTCTTTGGTTTGGACATGTTTTGTGATATAGTGATGTTCTCATCAGTTCCTAGGTACAGAAGAGAAGGTACACAATTAATGATGTACAAAAGAGAGCAGAGAGTCTTCTCTGAAGTCAACATTCATATTTCCAGTAATTTTCATTTCTTATAATTGCATACTACGCTAATCAAAAAAACTTCAGAAGGATCCAGTATCAATCCTTTCCTAGGGTGCCATGATTCCTTCTGGATTCTTCACAGACATCAAGTTGTTTGAGTTCACACTTCAGACTAAGACACTTGAGTGTGATTTTTTTTATCAACACAAGAACTAAGTATTGGTGAAGAAATTCACCTCCCATTTCCAATTCATAATTTAGGAGGACTTCCTTTGCTTTCTGTTCAGTCTGGGGCATGAGAACATGTAACTAAATTCATGAAGGAGAAATTGTGTGTAAGGTCCATATCAATACTTTGTATTCACCACCTCTTACTCACATAACCGTGCAATGTATGACTGACTCCTATCACTCCTATACATTTTACCTACTGATCACCCAGCAGGAAGGCACACTGTGGAGGATTAAATGCAAGAAATCCAAACTTTAACTGTGTTCCCCCCTCTGAAGATAAAATGCATGAACTGAAAGGAAGGAGCCTGAATGCCTTTAAGGATTAACAGTGCTGTGAAAATGTAAGCCAAATAAAGCTTTTCCTATACAACTTGCTTTTTGATGGTAATATTTCATTTCAACACTAGAAACCCTAACTAAGATTCTTCTATTCTTTCTCAGTCAGTGTCATGGGCTCTCCCCTCTGAGTAATAGATGCTAAGAGCTCCCTTCAGACATCATGACTGGAACCATCCTCAGGGCAGCAGAGCTAGGGATAAAGAGTTCTCCTATCAAAAACAGTTGAGCAAACAAGAGGTCCTCATCTGAGACAAATATCTCCAGAGGGTTACTGGCCACTAACCAGATATGTGGTCTACTTTGGAAGTATCCATAATATCTAAAGGGCCCACTCTTGTTGGATGTCACAGAGATCTCAGGAAACAGAGCCTGAGACTATCCAGTGTGTGTGTACTGAGCTTTGAGGGACCTGGAGAAATTCTGTTCTTTCCCAGTTTCAATGAATCAATCATATCTTTTTGATGAGACACACTGGAGGTTCACCCTACCACCTAAGGTATCAACAGGGCTGAAACCATGATGTCAGAGTAGGTTTACCTTCAATGACCCTTAGGACACAGCCTGTTAAATGATACATTGGCACCAGCAGTTGAACGGTAGGTCAAATCAATATATTTCCTGAGGAAAAATGTTGAGGACATGATGTGCTTGATCTCACAAGTAACATGGGAGATATCTGGACAGTTATCCATGCAGTGTGTCTCCTCAACTGATGGAATAAATACCTGTTTTCTACCAAGAGACCTGAGAGTTGATGTTGTTAATAACCAGGGGACCATGTATCTGTAGCTCCAGACATCACCTGAATACCCCAGAATGTTTATCCCAGACTCTGTCTCCCTAGACTTTTTCATTAGCTCTCAGTTAATAAAGTCCATCTTAGGCAAGATATGCTATACACTTTACAGCCTGCTGACATGTACACTATGTCAGTCATTGACCACACTAGATTAAAGGCCCTTTAGCTATAGAATCCATCTTCATGGTCACATTTGAGTTGAGTTTTGATGCAATAAATCTTGGTGTTCACTGGATTTTTCTATTACAGCAGGAATCTTTTTTTCTGAATTTGTACTGTGTTTAAACTTGCTTACAATCAACCACATAGTGTCATACATTTTAGAAGTGTGAAGCAGCAAATATTATGTTAGTGTGACCAAACTTTTCCTTGTTATTTCATGTGGGTCCTATTCTCCCAAGCAGCAGAGCTTTCAGGGACCCACACACAGAAAATGTGAAGACTGTGACCCTTAGTTTCCACAGACCTGTCACCACCAGCTCCAGGGTGTCACTGTGCTGTGTTCACCCAGCAGAGTCATAACAGTAACAGTGATATTGCCCTGCATTATGCTCTCTCATTAATGGAATGATAAGCTTGGCTTTGTGATCAGGCAATTGCTGTGGGATGTTCTGTATGTCCTGTGGGAGCCCTTCTTGGGTTCTTTGTGGCGTTACCCAGCAGGTCCGCATAGAGGATGATTAGGACCATGGGCCTGAGTGCAGGTGTCTGAGATGGTCTGCACTTGGCTGTGCTGGGGGATGGTCTGTATGTCAAGTTGTTCTGATTGATCAATAAATAAAACCTGATCGGCTGTGGCTAGGCAGGAAGGATAGGCGGGACTAACAGAGAGGAGAAATAAAAGGACAGGAAGGCAGAAGGACTGCCTGCCAGATGCCGCCATGACCAGCAGCATGTGAAGATGCCGGTGGGCCACCAGCCACGTGGCAAGGTATAGATTTATGGAAATGGACTAAATTAAACTATAAGCACAGTTAGCAAGAAGCCTGCCACAGCCATACAGTTTGTAAGCAATATAAGTCTCTGTGTTTACTTGGTTGGGTCTGAGCAGCTGTGGGACTGGCGGGTGACAGAGATTTGTCCTGACTGTGGGCAAGGCAGGAAAACTCTAGCGACAGGCAATGGTGCAGTTAATCTGCCCAAGGGTACTGGGCTTCCTTTCTTTTACACAATATATATTTGGGTTTCCATGGTTCCCTCACAACAGATTATCACAGGATTCCCTGAGGTGATCACAGAGCCTGGCTCAGCCCAGATGCTGGGTTTCTGGAGGGTCCCTACAAAGAAGTAGGTGAGAGGGATATGGGAATTTAAACAGTTTCACAGTGAATATGATACTTGGACAGGACCCTTGAATAACAGGGCATATGGAGCCATCTGAAGACCCTTCTCTCTCCTCACCCTCCCAATTTCCCTTCTGAGAACACCCCTCAGTACTTTCTGTATCTTGACTCCCATAGTCTGCATCTGTATATGTGGGCTCAGAAACCATTCTTTCTCTATACTTATCACACATTAGGGTCTCCTGGGGAAACCTGTTTCAGGTTCAGTGTCTTTCAATAGAAGGGATGGGGCTTCCTCACCTGAGACTAGAAGCTCCAGCATGTCACTCCCTTCTGACCACACTTGAGGCTTGCTTGTGTGATAGCCATAGCATCTGAAATTCCATTTTTCACTGAGTGTGATGGGGCTAACTTGGAATCTAGCTGAAGACTCATCAGTATATACATATTGTGAGTCCATGGAGCTGTAGAACTGCTCGTCCTTAATTAAAATGAACCTGCCGTATCCCTGATTTGAGATACACGAGAGGGTCACAGATCCTCCTAAGGTTACAACAGGGTTTGGCAGTGCAGACAGGGTGGGTTTGTTGTAGACTCCTAGGAGAGATACATATGGACTATTAAATGGGTTCACACAGTCTGGATTGTCCCCCAAACCTGAGTAATGAGTGGGGATACATTCAGAGCAAACTTTTCTAGAGAGTCACATCTGGGGATTCATATGATTCCTGAGTATCTACTCACCTGTCACCACCAGCTCCAGGGAGTCACTGTGCTGTGTCCACCCAGCAGAGTTAAAACAGTAACAGCGATATAGTCCTGCATTATGCTCTGTCATGGATGGGATGATAAACTTGGCCCTGTGATCAGGCACTGGTGCAGTCAATCTATCCCAGGGTTCTGGGCTTCCTTCTTTATACAGGAAATATCTTTGGGTTTCCTTGGTTCCCTCACACCAGATTGTCACAGGATTCCCTGATGTGATCACAGAGCCTGGCTCAGCCCAGATGCTGGGTTTCTGGAGGGTTCCTGAAAACAAGTAGGTGAGAGGAATGTAGGACTTTGAACAGTTGCACAGGGAAAGTAAAACTTGGAATTGACTCTTGAATAATCGAAGGACAGATGGAGCCATGTGAGGATCCATCTTTCTCCTGACCCTTCCAGGTTCCATTATCACAACACCCCTCATTGGGTTCTGTATCTTGACTCCCACAGTCTGCTTGCTGTAGCAATGAGCTCAAGAACCTGTCTTTCCCTGTATTTATCACACATTAGGGTCTCCAGGGCAATCCCATTTCAGTGTCATTCAACAGAGAGCTGGAATGTCCTCACCTGAGACTAGAAGCTCGAGGATGTCACTCCCTTCTGACCACACTTGAGGCTTGCTTGTGTGATAGCCATAGCATCTGAAACTCCATCTTTGGCTGGAGGTCATGAGATGCACTTGGAACCTGGCAGAAGACAGCCCAGTATATACATTCTGTGAGCCCATGGAGCTGGAAAACTTCTGCTTGTTCTTAATTAAACTGAACCTGTTGTATCTCTGATTTGAGGTACATGAGAGGGTCACAGACTGTCCTATGGTTACAACAGGGCTGTTCAGGGCTGTCAGTCTGGGTTTGATGGAGACTCCTAGAAGAGATAAACATGGAAAATTAAGTGGGCTCATACAGTCTGCATTGTCCCCTGAAAGGCTGATGAGTAGGAATACATTCAGACCAGACGTTTTAAGAGTCATATCTTGGGATACAATTCCTGAGTATTATTTAAACACTCACCTGTCACCACCAGCTCTAGGGTATCACTGTGCTCTGACCACCCAGCAGAGTTGTAGGAGTAACAGTGAAATTTCCCTGCATGCAGTGTTGTCACAGATGGGATGGTGAATTTTGCCTTATTGCTGTCATTCTTTTGGGTCTGTCTGTCCCAGGGTTCTGGACTTCCCTCTTTATGTAGCACATACATTTGGGTTTCTCTGGTCCCCTCACACCAGATGGTGACAGGACTCCCTAATGTGATCAGAGTGCCTGGCTCAGCCCAGATGTTGGGTTTGTGGAGGGTCCCTGCAAAGAACAAGAAAAAAAAATGTTTCTTTGCTAAGACAGTTGCACAAAGAAGTTCACACTTGCAGATGATAGTTATGCTGATCTCCAGCAGCAGAAGGACACATAAAGACCAAATTCTTCCCAGGACCTAGTGGCTTCTACTTTTAATGTCCATCCTGGTTTTTGAACCTTAATCACAGCTGTATCCCGAGTTCTGTAACATTGGGCTCAGGAGCATGAGCTCACCAACCCACCATATATCCTTTTCTGTGAGCTCATATCTGGCCAATTATCATTCAAAGCAAAATCTAAAGCTCCTTTACCTGTGACCAGGAGTTCTAAGCTGTTGCTGGGTACTGACCACAGCTGTAAGCTGTTCAGGTAATAGCCATAGCATGTGAATTTCCATCTCTGTTGTGAAGTCACATGACCCACTGTGAACAGGGCCTGGAATATACCAGTGTATGTGGTCTGTGAGGCCACGAGCATGGAAAAATTTTGATCTTCCTTCACTAGAATGAAACTGTTATATTCCTCTTGTGAGGAGCACTGAAGAGTCACATAACCTCCTTGGGTCACCACAGAGGTGGGCAGGGATAAAAGGCTGACATTGCTGGAGTAGACTCCTTGGAGAGAAGAGGAAGCCTCCTAAGTGGACTTATATTGCTAACCTGGTCACCCCGTTCCAGAATTGTCAAAGGAACCCCACAGTGAATATACTCATTTCCTTAAGACAAATCCTAGTGTTGGGGAAGGGTCCTTTCCCCTGTCACCATGTGCTCCAGCGTGTCACTGTGTTCTGATGTGCCAGCAGGACTTTTAAAATAACACCAATATTGGCCTGCATCATGACGTCTAATGGATGAGATAAAGATCTTGTTCTTTTTTTTCAGTGTCTTCATGAGCTGTTGGTATCTGGATATCTGGGTTTCCTTTTTTATAAAAATATTATTCCTGAGCATCTAAGAGGGCTTCACAAATTAAAGTTACCTGCTTCCCAATGGTTACCACATTACTTGGTACAGCTCTGAGTTTGGGTTTAGAGAGGCCCACTGAAAACAAAACAAAACAAAACAAAGAACAACAACAAAAAATGAATGTTTTGTCAGAAGACAGTCTGCTTAATTCCAAGCTCTCAGTCTCAGGACCTTGCAGGCAACACCAGCATCAGCCCATACCAGCTCTTCTCCATCTCTTTTCTTCAGAGGTGACCTTTGATCTCCACTGAGAATGTACACTTTATGAAAGCTAAGAATACACTCACCTGCCAGCACTGGGTTCCTGGGGCCCAGACTCAGTCCTGCAAGAGAGTTACCTGTGAGTGTATGTACTTGAAGCCTGAGCAGGACCTCCACTTCCAGATGCCTTCTGAGCTACTGAGACACCCTTGATGGATTAGTGCTTAGCTCTGAGGTAGACTACTCAGAGTTCTCTCTCTACAACTTCATTTCTCACCAAGACAAAGCAGAACTGTGAGGTTGGGGATCATAGCCTCTTCCAGTTGCCAAAAGTTTGCAGATGGTTGGTCCCCTTGACAAATGAACAGACACAAAGTATATTGCCTGTGCAGTATGGTGCCTCCTTGTCGAGAGTATACTATACAGGCAGTCCTTGCAAAAACAGGAACTGCTCTTTCTAGGCAAGCGGCTTTTGCTTTCCCACTGCTGTGAAGGGTGGGGCTGCAAAGCATGTGGTCTCTGTTCTTGTGGATTTTGTTGCTTTTGGTTTTGGTTCTGACACAAAGCTTACTGGAATTCAAGCAGGTCTCAATCTCCTCCCCTTTCTCAGTCAGCTTCCTGTGTGATTGTTTTACAAACCCAAGTGGACAAGTGGACGCAGGTGTGCCTGTGGCGGTGGGCCACAGGGGTGGACAGGCCCGGGGACGGAGAGGGGCAGACGCAGCTTGGAACGAAGACGCCCCTAGCCCCAACACCTGGGGAAGAGGCTATCCCCATGGGTCGGAACCAGGGCAAGTCTGGACACTCCTTCTGGGGACAACCCAGGGCCCAACTGCTGATGCTGTGAAACCCAACAACTTGGAGGTGTTGGTAAGACTACCCCGCTCAGCTGAAACCCATCTGGGAGAGGATTCAGATGCCTACAGTTTGAAGTCTGAAGAAACAAGATCAGCTGAGGAGTTGACAAATGAACAAAACGTGACCTGGGAACACAGAAGAAGGCGCTACCCAGTCACCAAACAAGATCACCAGAATCATAAGTATATAATTCACCGACTGAAATCAGCTGTCCCTGAAGAAACAGCCCAATAGCACCAATTTAACCAAGAACCCCTACTAAACCAAGACTAAAAATTAGAACAAGAGAGGCACTCTCAGACACAGACACCACCTGCCACCGCACAGAGGAAAAGATGAGTAGACACCAGTGCAAAAATACAGGCAACAACAACATAAAGACCTACATGGCAACATCAGAACCTAGTGATTCTACACCTGCAAGACCTAAATATACCATGACAGAAGAAACAGAAGAGATCAACCCTAAAAATGACTTTAAGAAGATGATAGAGGCCCTTAAAGAAGAAATAAAACATTCCCTCAATGAGGAAATAAAAACTTTCCTTAAAGAGGAAGTGAAAAACTACCTTAAAGAGGAAATAAAAACTTTCCTTAAAGAGGAAATGAAAAACTCTCTTAAAGAGGAAATAAAAGCTTCCCTTAAAGAGGAAATGAAAAACTCCATTAAAGAGGAAATAAAAAAACTCCCTTAAAGAAATGGAAGAAAAAACGAACAAAAAATGGGAAGAAATCAAATCAAGCCAAGAAAAAGCAATTAAACAGATGAAAGAAACATTCCAAGACCTGAAAAATGAATTTGAGACAATAAAGAAAACACATGCTGAGGGAATGCTGGAAATAGAAATCCTGACAAAACGAACAGGAACTACAGAAACAAGTATAACCAACCAATTGCAAGAGATGGAACAGAGAATCTCTGACAGTGAAGACACGATAGAGAAAATAGATTCGTCAGTCAAAGAAAACACTAAAGACAAAAAAGTTATAACACAAAACGTCCAGGAAATTTGGGACACCATGAAAAGACCAAACCTAAGAATAATAGGGATAGAAGAAGGATAAGAATACCAACTCAAAGGCACAGAAAATATATTCAACAAAATCATAGAAGAAAACTTTCCTAACCTAAAGAAAGAAATACATATGAAGATACAAGAAGCTTACAGATCACCGAATAGGCTGGATCCAAAAAAAAAAGTCCCCTCGCCACATAATAATCAAAACACTAAACACACAGAACAAAGAAAAAATATTAAGAGCCACAAAGGAAAAAGACCAAGTAACATATAAAGGTAAACCCATCAGAATAACACCAGACTACTCAATAGAGACTATGAAAGCTAGAAGATCATGGACAAATCTCATGCAGACATTAAGAGACCACGGATGCCAACCCAGACTATTATACCCAGCAAAACTCTTAATCACCATAGGCGGAGTAAACAAAATACTCCAGGATAAAACCAGATTTAATCAATACCTGTCTACAAACCCAGCCCTACAGAAAGCACTAGAAGGGAAAATTCAACCCAAAGAAGCTAAACACATCCATGAAAAATCAAGCAATAGATAATCCCACACCAACATACACCACAGAAGAAACAAGCTGGTGTAGCTATCCTAATATCTAGAGAAAAATGATGTTTCAAAAGAGAAGAAGCCTTGTGGCAATGCCTCAGTGGTCCAGGTAACTACCAGAACTTGGAAAAGTTGGTTGAACTTGGGATTGACTGGGAGGCCAAAGATTTAAAAAGTAGAAGATTCTCTCAAGACACAAGTTGTGTGATAATAATGTGTTTTGTGTGTGTGAATGAGAATTTGTAAATGTTGAATTCTAGGCTTCGACAATCATTGTCAGTGCAGATTAAGCTGCAAGTATTTATGCTTTAAAACTTAAATTATAAAGCTAGTTACGTCTTTCTAACAACTAGTTTTAATGTTTATGAGCATATTTTACCTACATTACCTTTTCAGGATGTTGAGAAAGATGCATCACAAGCACAGGCTGGAGGCCTCATAGTCTGAAGGTAGATTTTTCTCTTGATAAAGGATCAAAAAAGGTGAACATCTTGTTTGTAAATAGGTATCTAGTAACTAGTGGTAAACTTGAAATGGTAGAATTCTTTAAAGCCTAATTCTAGATAGCCTCAAGAAAATGTATCTTAATTACTTTTGAACCTGTATTCACCTTGTTTTTTTCAAATATCTTAAGTTATATTTTCTTTTTCAGAGCTGCTTCTTATTTGGAGCTACTTTTTTTTTAATTGAGGTGTAATTCATAAAAGGGTATATTGTTTTGATGAGACTTTTTACAACTGTGGGTGGATGTCTTTCTTTAGTCTTCCAAGAAGAGCCATTTTACTTTTTTAGAGTTACTTTTAAAAGTCATGAGGTCAACAACTTGGACTACTATGCATGTAAGTGTTAATGCAAATTAAAGCCCAAGTTGACCTCCAGCAGCAGTTCATTCTATGTTGACAGTGAGAGAACACTTTGCCTGTTAGGATACTGTTACTCGTGGACCGAAATGCTGAAGAAACCCCTCCCCCTATTTTGTTTTTTTGCAAAAATCAAGGTATATTCTAGGGTTTCCTGGTTGACCTCAACAGATAAACTGAGATGATAGTCTTAGTTCAGAAATGATCTGAATGTAGATTTACAGTCTACGTGTACAGCTGGCTAAGTGAGATCGCTTTCACAGTTCTGCATGTATCCCATTGGCTCCCCATTAGTCACTGAACTCTTAAAACTGGTATTGTAACATTATCACAATGTTTTGCGCCAATTTTATAAACTTTACAGTGCAATATGTGTTCCTTTTCTGAGGCAAACCAAAGGTATATTTCTCAAGGTTCTGCTGCTATCAGCAGCGTTGATGGAGGATTTTTTATACATTTGTAATAGATAGAAATAAGACAGAAAAAAGAAGAAAAAAAAGTGGTGGAGGAAAAGGTGAACACTGCAAGAATACTCAAAAGGGCTGAGAGTTGCAAACGCCAAGAATGGCTTTGCATAGTAAATGGAATAGAACAGCTCTGAACTATAGCTTAGTTTTCCTGGTTTGGTCTGACAGAATGATTGAATGCTTTTGTACAAAAATCAGAGCCTTAAAAACAAGGATTTGGTAAGATTGTAAAATGGTGTGCCACTTTGGCAAAAAGTTTGGTGGTTGGTCAAAATGCAAAACATTGTTACTCTGTTACTCAACAATTCTACCCTTAGGAATATAACCTCAAACTACTGAAAATGTGCACCTATGAAACATGTACATGAAGGTTTACAGCAGTGTGTTGCTAATAGTAAAAATGTTAAAAACAACTCAAATAGCTATCAAATACTGGAGAGAAATAAAATGTGGCTTATTCATACAATAGAATATTATTAAGACATAAAAATGAATGAGAAACTGACAGATTAAATGACTTTGGTGAACCGTCATAATTTCATTTGTAGATCTTTCCATTTCTAATTTATAAATACATTTGGGGTTATAAATTATAAATGTACTGCCTCCTGTCAACATTGTATACTTCTATTTGATGATTTCTGTGTCAAACATTATATGGAAATGTTTCCAAGTATTTTCTGTATTAACTGTGAATGAATAGAACAAAATAAATTGCCTGTGATGGAAAAAAAAAAGAAATAATTGTGATGCATCCCTGAGCCAACACCTTCAGCTGAGGGTGCTCAGAGCTGATCTTTTTCTGTCTTCTACTTGGTTCTAATTACACTTTAAGCCAGACTGTACTCGTAATGCTGAAGATTCCTTATCCAGGCCAACTTCAGTTTTCTTGGGGATACATGAACAATGAATGGCTACTTCCTGCAGCAGGTAAATCAATCACACAGACAATGACAAGATTCTACCTAAACCAAGCTGGTGAAACAATGAGTAATATAATGTTTCTTAGAGGGTTATTGAAAATTTATTTAGTTTTTTAGGGGGTACAGGGTCTCACTGTTTATTTCTGGATGTTCTTGAACTCACTCTGTAGAACAGACTGACCTAGGATTCCTAGAGATCAATTATCATGCTTATGCTTCCCATTTGGTTGTGTTGTACCCACAGTCCCCCAAAGACCACCAAGAGACCAAATCCAATGCAAAAGCAAAGTCTTTTTGCTATTAGGAGTTAACGGGGGCCTCTCCATCCATCTGATGCAGCAGCAGAGCAGGCAGATGATGGGCAGCAAGGGAACAGGGTATTTATAGGAAATAAAGCAAGGGGGGGTTGGGTCTACAGACAACACAGGGGCAGACTCAGGATTGATGCACCTCCCATCCAGCAGTTGTTGTGGCTACTACATTTTCTCTTTATCAGGAGCCCACTAGCTTTTAATTGGCTTCTTCTACTGTATGTGGGCATCTGGTGGGGTTTTCCTGTAACTAGAGCTAGCTAGGCCCACGGTCAGGGGCTCAAGGGCACATTGTGCTGTGCCAGTTCAAACATCCTGGTGGATCTTTTCCACAGTCTGTCATGGCTGCAGAACAGTCAAAACAGGGGTCTGGGCAGGGCCCTGAGTTCCTCATTTGTCCCCTCTTAATGTTACTCAAAAAGGACCAATCATGTGTTCTCCCTGAGGATCCCTAAAGGGAAGGTCATAAGACCTCATCACCATTAGCTGTACTGTATTCATCTGTTCCTTAACAAAGGAAATTAACTTGTTCAGGATACAGGGCCTAAAAGTGAGTAGAGTAAAGAAATCAGTAAGGGACCCAGCAAGGTAGAAATCAGAGTAGTCAACCATGGGGATGAGTTGAATAGTTACTCAGACCAGCCCTGTGTTTGTTCTTGCTCTCTTTTGGGCTTTTCCAACCTGTCTCTGACCTTTGCTGACCCATCCAGCAGGCCAGGTTATTCGAGGGTCTCGAGGAGGGACCACCTGTGAATCAATGGGGGGTGAGAGGGAAAGGAGACCAAGCGCGGGAAGAAAGACAAAGTCAGTCTGAGTTGCATCAAGGCCTCAGTTTATTGACTGGTGTTAGAGTTTATAAACAGGGCTTCAGGTAGGGAGGGGGAGCAGGAGTGAGGAGAGGACAAAGAAAATTCCTAAGGAGGGTCAGCAGGAGGTCGCTTTGGTCCCAGGCCCCTGCAGCTACCTGATTTAGTACAGGCTCCAAGAAGTTTATTTAATCGTACATTCCCAGGTTAGACTAAGAGCCTCCTATTTACACGAGGCTTGATAAATCGTGGCAGGTAACACAAGGTTCAAGACATAGCTGTCCAGAGTCAGTCTCCAACAGTTCCCCCTCTTTTCTCAAAAATGGACCAAGTCCGTAAGATCGGGGTTGTGGAGGTCCGAGAGAGCCTCTGTCTTAGGCTATACAGGGGGATTCCCAGCACGGCAGGTGCCATGTTGAGCTGGTCTCAACGACCTCTGTATGCTGTTGTCTCCTGCGTGGGCCCTGTATTATTCCCGTCATTGAGTACTCTCTAGCAAGACTGTGGGGATGTTAGGGCTTTAGGACACTGAATCTGAGTCCTTGATGGGGCTCCTGGCTGGCCTCCTAGGAATCTACTCTGTGATAATGAATCAAGACGTGTCGTGGTAAGGCCAAATCAATCTGATTTTTGATAAACCGAGTCAACCGCTGAAAGGCCCAGGGACCAAAGGTAATGAGAAGGAGAAGGAAAATAATCAGGGGGGCCAGGAGGGTGGGGATCAGGGTAGAAAGCCAAGGGGATTCTTTAAAGCTTCTATATAGAAGGGCAAACCCTGCTCCTAAGAGCAAGAGCCGCATCTTACTGCAGCCCCATAAAGGCTTATAAAGAAAAAACCCATAAGATTACAATTTTCATACAATTTTGTTTCACAAGATCATGGTCTGGGTACAGAGTGATCACAGTCGGGTAATTTGCGTCAACAGGTACATTTTTCCTGAAACCTCAAGGGGATGGGTATCAGGGCAGGAGTGGAGTTTACACAAAGGTCACAGTGGTCCTTCCTGGAACACCTGCAACTATCCCAGTCACAGTTGAGCACATCTCTTAACAGAAATCTCTTTACATTGTTATATGGTTGCAGTGGAGATTGAACAATGGCTAAGTCAGGTTGCTCTTGGAACTAGATTTTTAGTTTTTCATTTCCTGGTGCTTGAAGTTTTCTCTTTTCCTGAGGCTTGGGGGTGTACGCCTGAAGGGCTAGGGTCTTTCACTCCCCCATTTTCTTTTTGGCAAATTTTAATCTTAAAATTATGGCATTACATTTGGTACCTCATGGCCTATTTTAGTAACTCATGGCCTGTAATGGCCATGCATAGTTCATGTATAATTAGCCATCTTGTCTCTATGCCAGGGAGTTTTTCTTTTGACCCAGCATTTCAGCCTTTTTTGAACAAGGAAAATGGGATGATGTATTTTCTTCTGGAACTGCTTCAAGCTGGCATTGGGGCGTCGTTATCAGGGCCCTTCCCCCAAAAGGCTGAAAAGCTGGTCAAAGACTAGGCAGGGGGCATTTGTCAGTAACATGTAGCTGCCTGACCCCATAGGGACAGAGAAGAATCATGTTAGCTGTGCTGGTCCATGTTAGCCTTTAGCACGTCCGGAGCCCACAGTCATCTGGAGCAGTGGAGTCAGCAACTGAAACTTGGAGGTGTCTGCCAGCCAAGTAGAAATCTGTTGAGACAGATTTAAACTAGGAACAGTGGTTAAAAATTATGAACTTATTTGAAACCTTAGGTCCATACCCTTAGTAATGGGAAAAGCAGTAATCCCAAGACCAGGAGAAAGGAAAAATACCATCTTTAGGAATACTTATCTGGGGTCCTTTCAACCTCTGTGAAGTGGGTCTATGTTTTTATGACTCTTTTAATCCTTCCAGGCCTACTTACAAAATGACATAAAAGTTTTAGATACATTAGTATTACCAATCTGTACTGAAATCCATATTGTAGACAAAGCAGATAATGGGTATCTGTAAAACAGCAGAAGTAGACTTATGCCTTTGAGTCCAAACAAGAACTACAGATTTGGGCATTTTTCTTCTGTCCAGAAAGCCAGGTATAAATTGGACAGAGATTTTTGGCCAGGTGAGAAGCACTTTTAGGTTTACATTTAGACATATTCAGATGATATCTAAAACAAATGACTGAACAGTAAGTGGTCATTGCTCTATCAGCTCATCAGGACTCCTAAATGTTAAGCTCTGAACCATAGAACAGGAGAGTAATCTGAAACATATCTTATTTTAGACTCATATCCGAACCTTTATGATTTATTTAAATTTTTACATCTTAGAACATTTTCTTTTAAAGTGAGCTAACAGGCTAGCTATGGCCTTGCAGAAGGATCTGGTTGATGCTGCCATGATGACAAAGTTAGAGCTAGCCTAGCCATCAGTACTATCAGAAATCTGAGAAGGATAAACTTTATCTGAGTGCAGACCAAGAAGCTCCCAATCCTATAAATTACAGTGATCAATCCCTACCCAGGTCTCTATAGCATTGGAGGTACCAGTCAGAACAACATCAATCTTCTACCACCATCAAGCCCATAAGGCAGAGTACCTTTTCTGTGGAATAGGGACACGAAAGACTGACAGTGTCCTACTACTTGTCCACAGTCTGGGCTGGGTCCTAGAGGCAGGTGTTGCATTGGGGCATCTTGCCCTGTGGTCAGTGTTGTTCGCAATTCAGGTGGCATCTTCTTGTCATTCCATATCTTCTTTGGAGACCTTGGGAGTCATTACTAGGAGCTGGGGAGCTAGGAGTCTCTGTTTCCGATAGTAAGTTTTTAATCAAATAATTTAAATGTCATATTCATCAGATCATTGACAGGTTTGAGGGCCATTATCTATTAAATGTATCTGAGTCAAACAAATCTAGGCCTAATCTTGAAAATATCTCTAAGTTTGGTAATAATGACCAGGCTAATTTGTTCTCTTATAGATATATTAGTCAAATATACCTCTCAGTTTGTTTTTATTTAAATAGAACCGTTTATGCTTTAAACTAGTATCTGGATAGCCAGATGACTAGTATTAACTTGTATTCCTTGACACAGAAGGACATGCATGCAAACTCAGACATTCAAAACCAAACATACATGTGGCCACATTTTCATTCATACCTTCAGAATAGACAGACATTTTTAAAACTATGACCCTTTGGAGTCTCCATGTAACAGCAGAATAGCAAGAGAAAGAAATCTGAAACACGTTTACTTAAACTTTAAAGTTAGACCTTAAAGTTTTATTATATTTTTTAAACCCTCATGACATGCTTAAGCCTTTAAATTTTTAAATCTTAAACTGCTTTCTCAAGTCAAACAATCATTTATTTAAACTTTTATTTTAACCAACAATAATTTGAAACCAATTTTCTTAAATGATGACAAGTATTTGTAACACATTGAACTCAAATGACCAAAACCCATGTAAATTTTTATTTTTCCTGTGGAAACAAAAGCATAATTTCCCCAGTATCTTGAACTGGTAATTTAACATTTCTTTTTTAAGCAATATCAGTATTATGCCCAGATCACGTCCCCAAAGAAGCCACTGGAGACCTCAGGTACAGAATGCAAAAGCAAGGTTTATACAAATGAAGTTTACAAGCCTCAGCAGGGGGGCTTGTTCCAAACCTCTCACACAAAGCAGGGAGGTTGGAAGGAGCACAAGCCTTTCTTTGTGAGGCTAATACAGACCACATAATTCATCTCCCACTGCCCACGTCCCTCTTTAGGTTCATATCAGTAGTTTTTCATGTTATCTTTATTTCTCATTTGTTTAGCAACCGTGTTTAGGAGTTTTATGAGCTGTCCCCGGGGTTTGGGGAGTTTGGAATGTTTTATGACCACTTAGTCTCTGCCAGATGGTCATATATCCTAACTCTGTGTTTTCTTAAGTTTCTGTAGTTGATAAAGCCACCTGGAAAAAGGCATCTAAGTTCTTATCTACATTTAAGAATCCTGGTTTTAGCTTCTCTTTGTCTGTAGGGGATGAAGTTGGGGGGGGGGTGGTTACTGAGGTTTCACAATCAGGACAGAGAAGGGTTAACAAGAGAAATTCCTGGCTGGCAGAAGAGACATTGAAGTTATCACAGTAAAGGAAGGGAGGGGGAGCAGTGGTCATAAAGTATGTCCTTGGCTGCCAGTGTTCCTGAAAAAAAAAGTTTTTGTTAACTCCTCTGACTAAAGTCAGATTCTCTGTTCAGTGTTCACACAGTTTTGTCAGTTGCAGGCAGCCATTGTCCTGTCCAGAGCAAGACATGAGAATCTTAGCCCGCCTGTACCGAGAGCACGCACCCCCACCCTCGTGAGATCAGCCAGCTGCCTGCAGTCCTGATAGCAAGAGAGCTAGGGAGGGAGGGAGGTGGCCCTCGCTGTGCCTCTCTCTCCTTCTACCCGGGAAAATAAGGGAGATGAGTAGCAGAAACAGATGATATTTACACAGGCAATCCAAGTACCAGCACATCAGCACTGAGATGATGATGGCCTCACTCACAGCAAGCAAGCCCCTCGATTGTGGCTCACACATCCTTCTGGTGGGCTAGGCAAAGGTCTAGAGGAGAAGAAGGGGACTGTCCCATAGCATCCGTCACAGTCAAGTCAACAATGAGAACAGTTAACAGACTACACACAAGACCAAGGGCACACGAAAGAAAAACTTTGCCCCAATGAGACAACCAACAAAGCTCCAAGAACAATGACAGCCTGATGTGCTCTGTGGAGAGTGACCCTCCAGGCTCAATCACACCAAAAACAATCCAGACTCGAGGATCTCTGTCCTTGATCAAACAGACATCAGGGGGCTTTCACATCCCTGTCAGTCAGACATGTACCTTATTTCTTGGAAGAGAAACAGATTGTAAAGTAACAATGACCACAATAAAACATACAAAAAAACCCCACAAAATGTCTCTAACAATTTCCCGGGACAAAATACAAAGTGGCACTTCCTCCCACCATGGGGGAAGGTACCCAAAGATGCTCTTCTCCTGAGCACTCCCTGGAGGAGACTCCCAAAATCAAATGGTCACCTCTGAGGTGGCCCTAAATGGCTCGGGACTAGGGGGTCCCTTGTCCAAATCAGGGAATGAGACGTCTCTCTTTCCCTCTCAGGATCACTGTCCGGACACGTCTGTCCCAGTGAGAGCCTGCAAAGTACAAATCAGTCGACCGGCACAAAACTTAACGAGACAAGACAGAGACAGAGACAAGACAGAGAGCGCTCTTACCGGTAGATGTAAATAAACCTCTGGACCCTTGATGGTCCCGGTGGGGTCTTTTGGTCTTTTGTTCAATGTGATTTGTGGCAACCTCACTCTTACCGTCTTCTGGGATGGACACATCGTTTAATAGGTCCTTAGCAAGTGCCAGAAGATGTGACACCCTACTATCCTTTTCTGAATCCTTTAAAACATCTCTGATTACTCCATAGAAACTAAAGAATGCATCGGGGACGTACTCTCCGTCCTTAAGCAAGTTATTGATATCCTTTCCAACTTTATTCCACGTCAAAGGGTGGATGCCCGGGCCATTAATAACCAGCCAGGGACATTTTTCTTCCACGAAACAGAAAAACTTAGTTAAATCTTTTTTTTTTTCTTTGTTTTTGACTCTTATTCCCCTCTCCCTGATTTCTTCATTTCCTTAATGAAGAGAGCCTCTTTAGAGAGTGCTTTACCCATTGATTGATGAACGGCACTTACCTCAAGGCTGCCCGCGGCGCACGAGTGATGCTGTTGGGGCACCTCTACCCTAGTGAGTCTGGCCAGACCACGTTTTCTCTTTGCCGTCCAGTAGTGAGCCGCCGTGCCTCGAGCCCCACGTTCGGGCGCCACTTGACCCGTCCAGCAGGCCAGGTTATTCGAGGGTCTCGAGGAGGGACCACCTGTGAATCAATGGGGGGTGAGAGGGAAAGGAGACCAAGCACGTGAAGAAAGACAGAGTCAGTCTGAGTTGCGTCAAGGTCTCGTTTATTGACTGGGTGTTAGGGCTTTATAGCAGGGCTTCAGGTAGGGAAGGGGAGCAGGAGGAGCAAGGAGAGAAGAAAGGAAATTCCTAAGGGAGGCTCAGCAGGAGGTCGCTTTGGTCCCAGGCCCCTGCAGCTAGCTGATTTAGCACAGGTTCCAAGAAGTTTATTTAATCCTGTATTCTGTGGTTAAGCCAGGAGCCTCCTGTTTACACGAGGCTTGATAAATCGTGGAAGGTTACACAGGTTCAAGATGCAGCTGTCCGGAGTCGGTCCCCAACACATGAGTTTGTGGGTTTTCTATAATTTTTGTTGTTGTTGAGGTCTAACTTTAAGGCATGGTGGTCTGATAAGATACAGGAGGTTATTCCAATTTTTTTGTGTCTGTTGAAATTTGTTTTGTGTCCAAGCATGTGGTCAATTTTTGAGAAGGTTCCATGGGGTGCTGAGAAGAAGGTATATTCTTTTGTGTTAGAATGGAATGTTCTGTAGATATCTATTAAGTCCTTTTGAGTCATAACATCTGTTAGGTCCTTTATTTCTTTGTTAAGTTTCAGTCTGGTAGATCTGTCTTTTGGTGAGAGTGGTGTGTTAAAATCTCCCACTACTAATGTGTGGGGTTTGATGTGCGTTTTAAACTTTAGTAGTGTTTCTTTTATGAATGTGGGTGCTTTTGTATTTGGAGCATAAATGTTTAGAATCGAGACTTCATCTTGGTGGATTTTTCCCGTGATAAATATGTAATGTTCTTCCTGATCTCTTTTGATTGATTTTAGTTTGAAGTCTATTTTATTAGATATTAGGAGCTACACCAGCTTATTTCTTAGGTCCATTTGCTTGGAAAGCCTTTTCCCAGCCCTTTACTCGGTGGTAGTGTCTGTCTTTGAAGTTAAGGTGTGTTTCTTGTATGCAGCAGATGGATGGGTCCTGTTTTCTTATCCATTCTGTTAGCCTGTGTCTTTTTATAGGTGAGTTGAGACCATTGATATTGATGGATATTAATGACCAGTGATTGTTAATTCCTGTTATTTTTTGTGGTTGTGTTGTGTTGTCCTTCTTTGGTGTATGTTGGTATGGGATTATCTATTGCTTGATTTTTCATGGATGTGTTTAGCTTCTTTGGGTTTGATTTCCCCTTCTAGTGCTTTCTGTACGGCTGGGTTTGTGGACAGGTATTGATTAAATCTGGTTTTATCCTGGAATATTTTGTTTACTCCGCCTATGGTGATTGAGAGTTTTGCTGGGTATATTAGTCTGGGTTGGCATCCATGGTCTCTTAGTGTCTGCATAAGATTTGTCCATGATCTTCTAGCTTTCATAGTCTCTATTGAGAAGTCTGGTGTTATTCTGATGTGTTTGCCTTTATATGTTACTTGGTCTTTTTCCTTTGCGGCTCTTAATATTTTTTCTTTGTTCTATGTGTTTAGTGTTTTGATTATTATGTGGCGAGGGGATTTTTTTTTGGATCCAGCCTATTTGGTGTTCTGTAAGCTTCTTGTATCTTCATATGTATTTCTTTCTTTAGGTTAGGAAAGTTTTCTTCTATGATTTTGTTGAATATATTTTCTGTGTTTTTGAGTTGATATTCTTCTGCTTCTTCTATCCCTATTATTCTTAGGTTTGGTCTTTTCATGGTGTCCCAAATTTCCTGGACGTTTTGTGTTACGACTTTTTTGTCTTTAGTGTTTTCTTTGACTGACAAATCTATTTTCTCTATCGTGTCTTCAGTGTCAGAGATTCTCTGTTCCATCTCTTGCAATCGGTTGGTTATGCTTGTTTCTGTAGTTCCTGTTCATTTAGTCAGGATTTCTATTTCCAGCAATCCCTCAGCATGTGTTTTCTTTATTGTCTCAAATTCATTTTTCAGATCTTGGAATGTTTCTTTCATCTGTTTAATTGCTTTTTCTTGGCTTGATTTGATTTCTTCCCATTTTTTTGTTCGTTTTTTCTTCCATTTCTTTAAGGGAGTTTTTTATTTCTTCTTTAATGGAGTTTTTCATTACCTCTTTAAGGGATTTTTTTTTATTTCTTCTTTAAGGGAATGTTTTATTTCTTCTTTAAGGGCCTCTATCATCTTCTTAAGTCGTTTTAAGATTGATTTTTTCTGTTTCTTCTGTCTTGGTATGTTCAGGTCTTGCAGGTGTAGAATCACTAGGTTCTGATGTTGCCATATAGGTCTTTATGTTGTTGCCTGTATTTTTGCACTGGTGTCTACTCATCTCTTCCTCTGTGCGGTGCAGGTGGTGTCTGTGTCTGAGAGTGCCTCTCTTGTTCTAATTTTAGTCTTGGTTTAGTAGGGGTTCTTGGTTAAATTGGTGTTATTGGGCTGTTTCTTCAGGGGCAGCTGATATCAGTCAGTGAAGTATATACTTAAGATTCTGGTGATCTGGTTTGGTGACTGGGCAGCGCCTTCTTCTGTGTTCCCAGGTCACGTTTTGTTCATCCATCAACTCCTCAGCTGAACTTGTTTCTTCAGACTTCAAACTGTAGGGATCTGAATCCTCTCCTGGATGGATTTCAGCTGAGAGGGGTAGTCTCACCAACACCTCCAAGTTGTTGGGTTTTGTAGGATCAGCAGCTGGGCCCTGGGTTGTCCTCAGATGGAGTGTTCAGATTCCTACTGGTTCCATCCCATGGAGATAGCTTCTTCCCAGGGTGTTGGGGTTAGAGGCGTCCCTGCCTCTGCTCGTCGCTGCTGCTGGGCTACCTCTGCGGACCACTGCTTGGCCTGTATGTCCCTGTTGGCCGCTGCTGCTGGGCCAGTCTACCTGGTCTTGACTTTTGTTTTCTTTTTTTTTTGTGATATATATTTTTTATTTTACAATACCATTCAGTTCTACATATCAGCCATGGGTTCCCCTATTCTCCCCCCTCCCTCGCCCTCCCCTTACCCCCAGCCCACCCTCCATTCCCACCTCCTCCAGGACAAGTCCTCCCCCGAGGACTGTGATCAACTTGGTAGACTCAGTCCAGGGAGGTCCAGTCCCTTCCTCCCAGACTAAGCCAAGTGTTTTAGTTTGAATTTCTGTTATGGCTAACAATGGTGAATAATTTTGAAAATATATCTTAAGCAAGTATATTTCTTCTTCTGAGAACGTATTTTTGTATTGTCAGTCAGTTGTAGGCACTTGGCTGTGTAGTTAGATGGTCAGGGGAATTTACTGAGAGCATCCGCATACTACAGAAGCCTTGGTTCCCAGCATCTTCCCTGGTCCTCCCCTCCCATCATCCATTTTGTCAGATTTGATGTCTTCTTGTGTTCATCCAGAATAATCTAACTGATCCAGTAGATTGTGCATTTGGGCTCAGTGTTTTCTGGGTGCATCACATTATTATTTTTTTTTGTCTTTTTTTTTTTTAACAGAGCTGAGGACCGAACCCAGGGCCTTGCGCTTGCTAGGCAAGCACTTTACCACTGAGCTAAATCCCCAACCCCGCATCACATTATTTTTCTGAAACACTGGCCACAAGTCTTTTACATAGGATTTGGTTTCAGCAGGAAACAGCATTACTCTTACCCACAAAATCTTTGAGAATTTAAAGCCACTACAGGAAGTATATGGAGGAAGCATTGCCTAGCCCAGAGCTTTGGTATAGAATTGAGTTGTCAGAGACAAGTCTTGAGCAAGAGCATATCCTCTTTCTGTTTTGTACTGCATGTCTTCATCCTTGACAGGGGTTCCGGGTTGCAGTCTGGTCTATCTCATGGGTGTGTCCTGCTGTGCAGACTGTATCACCAGTTCTGTTTGCTGTTTATGTGGAGATCTGGCATGAGACTCTGCCATGGTCCTTGGCGCTGCTCTTCTTGGACTTGGTAAGTGAGACAGGTGTCATTATTTTTAGTTAGAGTGGTAATGAATACAGAATCCCAGATTTTTAACCTAGGATCTTCTCATAGAAATTTCTCTATGAAGACCTGGCCTGGTGCATCAGAAGAGTCTTCCATGGCCTCAGCCTGTCTATCTGGTCTTGGTCTTTTGATGTGAGCTCTGGGGTTGGGATCAGTGTATAACAGGACAGACTTCTCTTATCAGATCTTTTGTTTTATTTTCAGTGTTTTTAATGGCACCGAAGATTTGGGCACAATATGGTGAGTCTGTTCTCTGTTTTAGCCATGGGAAACTGAGTTTGGCTGGGAATAGCATGGGAGGAGCTTGAAGTCTCTTGAGCAGATTCTGAGATGGGATTTTCATTGGCAGACACTGGCACACTTACTTAATGATGCAGCCATCTTTGGGGTGGGGATTCTTGACTGTGCTCCAGTAATGCCCACATGAGATCTGGCTCAAAGAATATGGAAACAAAGGGCACAGAGGAGGTGACACTCTCACAGATGTTTCCTCCTGAGGATACAGACATTTGCTTTCAATTAGTTTTCCTTTTCTTCCCATCTCTTCTCACCTGGGCTGTGTCTGGCTTTCTTACTGAGTTCTGCCTCTGGGGAGACACATCATTCATGATAAATTCATCATAAATGCTGTCTGTGTGGGTGCAGTACAGGTGGGATTCCTTTGTTTCCAGAGGCTCCCAGGGTTTGTGTGGTATTAGAAGTGGGTGTAGATTTTGAGTTTTATATGGAATCAGGAGAGAAAGTAAGACATAGGTCAGTGACTATTTTTTTTTTTTTGAGACGGGATTTCTCTGTAGCTTTGGAGCCTGTCCTGGATCTTGCTCTGTAGACCAGGCTGGCTATAAATTCACAGAGATCTGCCTACTTTTGCCTCCAGAGTGCTGGTATTAAAGGCCTGTGCCACCACTGTCTGACTGTAGATAAGTGATTTAATGGGATTTCATTCCAGGGAAATAGGAAGGCTGAGTGATAAGAATAGCTACCCGCAGGGTTCATTTCTGGCCTGGTGGGAGATTATAGAAGGCACTGATAGCACTAAACTATGAGAGTTATTATTTTTTTAAAAAGAATATCACATTTAAAATTTCTATTTAATTAACATTTTTTTCATTTATTGTACATACCAATCACAGTTTCCCCTCCCTTCTCTCCTTCCATTCCCACCCCAACCTCCCATTCACCTCCTCTTATTGCACTCCTCCTCTGAAAGTTAGTCTCACACTGTTTGGGAACAGTAAAGATGATTAGGCCTCTGGAACTTTGGCACAATATCAATTGTGAAAACTGCGAGACTTCTCTCTGGAGGTGTGCTGGATAGTTTTCTTTCAACATGGTACAAACTAGAGTCCTCTCTGAAGAAGGAACATCAACTGAGGAATTGTCCCCACCATATTGGCCTGTGGGCATGTCTGTGGGGCATTTTCTTGGTTAGTAATTGTTGTGGGAGCTACTCTATAGCTCCTTGGGAACCTGGTCCTCTCGACATCAGATGACTAGCAATCTTTTCCTGTGTCTCTTCAGGGCAACCACCCCAGCCTTCCATCTGGGCGGTTCCAGGATCTGTGATTTCCACAGGCAGTGCTGTGACCTTCTTCTGCAGGACTCCTCCAGGAGTGACTGATGTGCATCTAATCAATGATAAAGTGTGGTTTGATTGTACCTTACAGGGAGACCAGGAAGTGTGTGAGTTCAGTCTGCAGAATGTGATACACAGGGATGCAGGGGTTTACCACTGTGACTACTATGATGGAGGTAAATGGTTACAAAGTAATGACATACTGGAGCTGGTGGTGACAGGTGAGTAACTGCCCAAGCACACTGTCCTTCAGACTCAGTCTCTGATGCCTACCTCACTGAACCACATTTGCCCCATCACAGGCCCTGCCCTGTATCTCTGCTCCCATATATGGATCTCTTCCCTCTCCTCTCCTCCCCTCCCCTCCTCTCCCCTCCCCTCCCCTCCCCTCCCCTCCCCTCCCCTCCCCTCCCTTCCTCTCCATTTTTAATTTCCATTTTTCTTGATTTTTTTGTGACAGGTTCTGAAACATTTCAGTACAGCCTTGTACTTGCTATGTATCCAAACATAATCTTGAGTTTATGTTCCCTCTGCTTCTACTCTCCTAGTACTAGCATTATTGACCTGGACAATGATACTATTCATATGGTGATGGGCATAGAGCACAGGCAACTGTGTATATTAGGGAAGATTTCCCCCATCTATGATTCATCCCCAGACCCTCTGTTTTTGCTTTATGACCCTCCTTCTGTGCTGACCTTGTTCTAGGCTCCCTCCAGAATGGTGATTATAGCTCTTAACGGCTGGAGTTCATGGAAACTGACAGCAGCATCCTGTCATACATAGACGGTCTCTATGGTCTTTGTTCATGGAATAATTCAAACACACTTTGTGATCTGTATAGATTGGCAATGCATGAGTCTCCTTTTGCCTTCATCTTTTCTTCGGTCTGTGACTTGTAGGCTTAACTTGAATCATGTTTTAAACAACAGGGCTGCAGTGTATGGTTTGGTGTCAACTTGACACAAGTTAGAGTCATCAGAGATGAAGGAGACTCAGTTGAGGAAATGCCTCCATAAGATCCAGTTGTAAGAAATTTTCTCAGGTAGCTCTCATGGGGGAGGGCCTAGTACATGGTGGGTGGTGCCATTACTGGGCTGGAGGCACCCTGGATCCTGGATTCTCTGAGAATGCAGGCTAAGCAAGCCATTGGAAGCCAGTAAGTCAGTAAGCAGCGCCACGCCATGGCTTCTGTATCAGCTCCTACCTCCAGCATCCTGCCCTGTTTGAGTTCCTGTCCTGACTTCCTTTGGTGATGAACAGTAATGGTGAAGGGGAAGCCAAATAAAACATTTGCTCCCCAACTTGTTTTTTGGTAATGGTCTTTCATCACAGCAACATAAGCCCTAACTGAGACAAGGGTCTTTTTGTAAACTTTTTGAGACAGGGTCTCACCATGAAACTCTGTCTGAACTTGAAACCTCAATATAGAGCAGGTTGTTTTTAAACTCACAACAGTCCACCTGCCTCTGTCTATGAAGTGTTCAGATTAAAGGAATGTGTCACCACAAGCAACTAATAGCAGGAACTTTTTCTTCCAGGTGTTTACATGGAGAAGCCATTCCTTACTGTTGATTTCAGACCTCAGGGATTCTCAGAAATCAATGCAACTCTCCACTGCCACATACATGGTTCCTTTAATATCTTCATCCTCTGCAGAGATGGAAATGCTTCCAATTCCACTGCATGTCTCCTGTGTGCTGTGTGTTGCACACCACACTGCTATTCTGACTGGAATTGCTCCATTTGCACTATGGACTCTGAACATTACATGTTAATTATATTATTTTGGGGTAGATATAAGAATATTCATCTGGGGAATAGAAGTCTTTACCTATCCATAATGAGAACCTTCCTGAAAGATGGTGTTCCACTAGATTGTTGACTGTTGTCCTTCATTGTTGCTTTCTGAGTTGTGTGTGTGACAAATATATCACTATCCCACAGGACAAAACGATTGGAATGTATCTCCTAGTTTCTCCATTGAAGGTGATTTTTTTAGATTTGAAGAGATCATCTGTTTTTTCTTTTACCTTTTAGATTATGATATAATATGTCATTTCATCCCTCCTTTTTCTTCCTCTAAACCATCCCCTGTACCCCCTTGTTCTCTTTCAAATCCATGGCTTCCTTTTACATTAATTGTTGCTACATGAATATACGTATATGTATATCCATGTATATATTTCTAATATACCCTCCTTAGTCTGTATAATGTTGTTGTATGTTTCCAGAGCTGACCATTTGGCATTGGATAACCTACTGGTGTTCTCCTCCCTGGGGAAGAACATTTCTCTCACTCTTAGAATTCCCAGTTCTCTGTTGTTATTTATGTAGGGTCGAGGCCCCATGGGCTTTCTCCCATCCACTTTCACATGTCTGTTTTGTTGTCCTTGTCCAGCTCATGTTTCAGCAGTCATGGTGAAACTTTATGTGTGTTGCCTCTGACATTAGTAGGAGACACAGTCTCACAACAAACTCCCTCATGCTTTGGTTCTTACACTCTTTCCTCCCCCTCTATTACAATGTAGGGGTTGTTTTGTAGATGTATTGCAACTGAGCTGCACAACTCTGCATTTTGGTTTGTTGTGTTTGTAGTGGTGTATGTGATGTGATGTGATGTGATGATGTGATGTGATGATGTGATGTGATGATGTGATGTGATGTGATGATGTGATGTGATGTGATGATGTGATGTGATGTGTAACAGTCTTCATCTGTTGTGTCATGAAGTTTCCTTGGTGGGGGACGAGTACTACTCTTATCTGTCCCACCAGCCTTTGTCATCATAGTGCCCCCTCTGAACAGCCCTCAGTCCAGTGGAGAATGCAGGAAACATTAACACAAGAGAACTCAGGAACAGCAGTGCCATATTTCTTGATGGAGGGGACTTATTTCTTTCTATCTTAGAACTTCTGGTCCTTAGGGATGTCTTGGTGTTTTAAGAGTTGGGACATGTTTCAGGTGTGGGGAACAAAGGGCACAGGGCCATGGAACTTCCAGTTGGGAACATAGTTGGGATAGACAACTTGGGATAGAAAACATCAAGTGTGCATGGGTTAAAGATGGGAAGATGGACATGAGGAGGCAGGGGAAAGAAATCCCCTGTAGAGTAGAAAATGGGATGGCCTATGATGAGCTTTTATGTGAGCAGGTGGCATACAGGAATGTTGAAGGGTCTGCTCATACTTAGACGTCCATTTCTATGCAACATTTGATGATGGATTTTAATTTTACTGCTGCAGCTGAGAAATCCTCTATGATGTTCAGAACTATATATCCAATGGGATATTTGAAATTTATCTTTGCACACATTTATCACACATCTCAACAAACTCCAGACTGGAAAGCATCCCCACATCCTCCTCACATAAGTCCTTTCTATTCTTATGAATATGTATATTATATATATGTATATACACACATACATATATCTATATAAAGACACAAACCCAGACAGACAGACACACAAACATATATGTATACCGATTTCATATAGGAGACAAAACATACACTATTTGAGCCTGATTTTTTTTTCTCAATATGAGGATATTTTCATATTCTTGTAAATTATATCAGTTCATCTTTCTGTCTGAATAAAACCCCATACTCTGTATATCCTGTATATCTAACTGCTCTAGTATAGTATAGTACAGTACAGTACAGTATAGTATAGTACAGTACAGTACAGTATAGTACAGTACAGTATAGTACAGCACAGTATAGTACAGTACAGTATAGTACAGTACAGTATAGTATAGTATAGTACAGTATAGTATAGTATAGTATAGTACTTTATAGTGCAGTACAGTATAGTACAGTATAGCATAGTACAGTATAGCATAGTACAGTACAGTATAGTATAGTACAGTATACTATAGTACAGTATAGTATAGTACAGTACAGTATAGTACAGTACAGTACAGTATAGCATAGTACAGTACAGTATAGTATAGTACAGTATACTATAGTACAGTACAGTATAGTACAGTACAGTACAGTATAGTACAGTACAGTACAGTACAGTATAGTACAGTATAGTATAGTACAGTACAGTATATTACAGTACAGTACAGTACATTACAGTATAGTACAGTGTAGTATAGTATAGTGCAGTATCGTATAGTACAGTATCGTATAGTATAGTACAGTATAGTATAGTATAGTACAGTACAGTATAGTATAGTACAGTATAGTACAGTACAGTATAGTATAGTACAGTATAGTATAGTACAGTATAGTATAGTACAGTACAGTATAGTATAGTACAGTATAGTACAGTACAGTATAGTACAATATAGTATAGTACAGTACAGTATAGTACAGTATAGTACAGTATAGTATAGTATAGTACAGTATAGTATAGTACAGTACAGTATAGTACAGTACAGTATAGTACAGTATAGTATAGTACAGTACAGTATAGTATAGTACAGTATGGTACAGTACAGTATAGTACAGTATAGTATAGTACAGTATAGTACAGTACAGTATAGTATAGTATAGTACAGCACAGTATAGTACAGTACAGTATAGTATAGTATAGTACAGCACAGTATAGTATAGTATAGTACAGTGCAGTATGGTATAGTACAGTACAGTATAGTATAGTATAGTACAGTATAGTATAGTATAGTACAGTACAGTATAGTATAGTACAGTACAGTATAGTACAGTATAGTATAGTACAGTACAGTATAGTATAGTACAGTATAGTACAGTACAGTATAGTATAGTATAGTATAGTACAGTATAGTATAGTACAGTATAGTATAGTACAGTACAGTACAGTACAGTGTAGTCTTTTTATTGTTGCAGTGAAACACATGACTAAATCTACTTAAGGAAGTCACGGTTCACTTTATTGCAGTTTGAGGGACTCGAGGTGCATCCGTCATGGTGGGAAGGCATGGTGGCAGGAATTTGAGGCAGGTGGTCAACATCGCATCAGCAGAGGCTGAGGCTGCCTGAGCTCAGCTACTGTTCTCCTTTTTTAATGCATGACCCAAGCCCTGAGAATGGTGCTTCTCACTTTTAGGGTGGGTGCTCCCACCTCAGTGAATCTAATCAGTCTGCTCTCTCACAGGCAGGGCCAGAGACAACCTGAATTTGGACTACCCCTCACTGACATGCCCAGAAGCTTGTCTCCCAGGTACATCCTCCAACCACCAACACAAGTGTATTTTCTTTTTAATATCACGAGTTTTTTGATTAGAACATATGGTGATATTTTATTTGTGCTGAAATGTGATTTTATTTGTATGTTAATAAATAAAGTTGCCTGGGGGTCAGAAATAATAGCAAGCCATAGCAGAAGCAGCCCGGTGGTGGTGCATGCATTTAATCTGATCACATGGCAGGCAGAGTTTGTGTGTTCAAGGACACAGCCAGCATGGGACACACAACTTTTATCTCACTACCAACCATAGAAGGTGGTTTTAGTCTCAGCTCTTAGCTACTGCTCAGACCTTTTGGGCTTTTAACTCTGTTTGACTCCGTGTTTCTTATTTAATAAGACTGTTACATCTACAAGGGCACAGAAAGTATTTTCCTCAAGCATCTTTCCACATGTGCCGTTCTTCTTGGTTCTCACGGTTGCCCTCCCCCTCTTCCCTCTCCCGGGTCCCTTCTCTGCTGCCAACTGTTTCCCTTCCTCCCATAGTTCTTCCCACTTCTGCTTTTCTCTTCTTTCACATTTAAACCACAATGTGAGTGGTGTGTGGTTTGTGTGTGTGCATGTACACAGGGTGTGGGTGTGTATGCATACATGAGGAGTCCAGAGCAAGGTGTCCAAGTGTCTTCCTCTCCCACTCTCCACCATATTTCCCTGAGATAGGATCTATCACCTAACCTGAAACTTGCTGATTTGGTTCAGCTGGCTGAATCACCAGGCTCTTGAGTCTCTCTTGTCCCCACACCCCAGTGTTACAAGTATGTACAGCCATGCTTTCATGTATGCTTGTTTGTGTGCGGATGCTGGAGATTTGAACTCAGATCCTCAAGCTACAAGTATAAGCAAGTATGCTTATCTACTGAGCCATGTCACCAGCCTTTTGTCTTCTTTCTTTGTAATCATGTGGTTTTTGTTTTGGTTTTTTTTAGGTTTCTCTGTGTAACCTTGGCTGTCCTGGAACTCATTCTGTAGCCCAGGCTGGCCTCAAACTCACAGAGATCTACCTGCCTCTGCCTCTGTCTTTCAAGTGCTAGCATTCAAGTCATGTGCCATGACTGGCTGTCTCAATTAACTTTTAAATTAAAATTCAGGCCAAGTGTGATGGCGCACACACACCTTTAATCTCAGCACTCAGATCTCTGTTCACAGCCACATGTGTTATTATTATTGCTGCTTTTTTCCCCAGGATAGTCCCCATTGCTGCTTTCCTGTTACGTCATCTCATTACACTTTCAATTTCCTACCTATCTTGAGTTCTATTTTTCTCATGATCCCCTTCTTAGTTTCAACTCATACAAATACAAACATGCACACGCATACAGACACACAGACACACAGTCACTATTTCAGAACTATGTCTGAAGATCAATTCTGAAAATGTGAGACTTCTCTCTGGAAGTGTGCTGGTTAGTTTTCTTTCAACATGGCACAAGCTAGAGTCCTCTGGGAAGAAGAAACATCAACTGAGGAATTGCCCCCACCATATTGGCCTGTGGGCATGTCTGTGGGGTATTTTCTTGATTAGTAATTGTTGTGGAGGCTATTCTATATCTCCTTGGGAACCTGGCTTTCCTTTCTTTAGTTGAATAGCTCTCTTTTCCTGTGTCTCTCCAGGGCCATCACCCCAGCCTTCCATCTGGGCATTTCCGGGAGCTGTGATTTCCACAGGCAGTGCTGTGACCATCTTCTGCAGGACCCCTCCAGGAGTGATCAGAGTGCGTCTAATCCATTATGTACCAGATGCAAAGTGGTTTGATCGTACCCCACAGGGAGCCCAGGAGGTGTTTGAATTCAGTCTGCAGAATATGATACACAGAAATGCTGGGATTTATTACTGTGAACACTCCAAGTTAGGCGAATCGCCACAAAGTAGTGACAAACTGGAGCTGGTGGTGACAGGTGAGTAACTGCCCAAGCACACTGTCCTTCAGACTCAGTCTCTGATGCCTACCTCACTGAACCACATTTGCCCCATCCCAGGCCCTGCCCTGTGTCTCTGCTCCCATATATGGATCTCTTCCCTCTCCTCTCATCTCTTTTTACCCCCCTCCCCTTCTCTCTTCACCTCTCCTGCCCTCCCCCACTACTCTCTTTCTCTTCTCTCATTTCATCCTTTCCTTTTCAATTTTCATTTTTCTTGGCAGTTTTTGGAGACAGGTTCTCAGGTATCCCAGTCTGGCCTTGACCTTGCTGTGTATCCAAACAAATCTTGTACTTATGACCCCTCTGCTTCTAGTCTCCTAGTACTGTCATGATAGAGGGGGACAATGACACCATTCATATGGTGATGATTTTAGGCCACGGGCAAGAATTTGACCAAATAAGATTCATCCCCAGACCCTTCCGTTTTGATTTGTGACCCTCCCTCTATGCTGACCTTGTTCTAGGTTCCTTTCAGAACAGTACTTATATCTCCTAAAGGATGGAGTTCATGGGCATTGACAGCAGCCTTCTGTATATACATAGACATTCTCTATGGTCCTGGTTCATGGAAAATGATACAAACATGTTTTGTGGTCCCTATAGATTGCCAATTGATGAGATTCCTTTTGTCTTCATCTTTTCTTCTCTCTGGTCAGACTCTGTGAAATGTAGGCTTATTTTCATCATGTTTTAAATAACAGAGTTGTACTGGCTAGTTTAGGGTCAACTTGTGTCCATTGTTACAAGCTAGATTCATCAGAGAGGAAGGAGACTCAGTTGAAGAAATGCCTTCATGAGATACAGCTGCAAGGCATTTTCTCAAGTAGTGATCATTGGGGTAGGGCCCAGCTCATGATGGGTTGTACCATTACCAGGCTGATGTTAGGTTCTATAAGAAAGCAGGCTGGTCAAGCCATGGGATGCAAGTCAGTTAGCAGCATCTGTCCATGGCCTCTGCATCAGCTCCTGCCTCTAGCATCCTGCCCTGCTTGTGTTCTTGTCCCGACTTCTATCAATGGTGAACAGTAATGCTGAAGTGTAAGCCAAATAAACCCTTTCCTCCACAACTTGCTTTTGGTCATGTTTGTTCATTGCATCAACAGAAGTCCTAACTAATACAAGGTTCTTTTTGTAATTTTTTTTGAGACAGGGTCTCATCATGTAACTCAGTCTGGCCTTGAAACCTCGATATAGAGCAGGTTAATTTAAACTCACAACAATCCACCTGCCTCTGCCTATGAAGTGTTCATATTAAAGAATGTGTCACCAGAAACAACTAACATCAGAGTCTTTTTCTTTCAGGTGTTTACATGGAGAAGCCTTTGCTTACTGTTGATACAGGACCTCAGGGATTCTCAGAAATCAATGCAACTCTCCACTGCCACATACATGGTTCCTTTAATATCTTCATCCTCTGCAGAGATGGAAATGCTTCCTTTCCCCAGAACTGCTCACGGCAGGACCACAACACATTCCTCATCTCTCATGTGAGCCTGGAGCACCTGAGGACCTACAGATGCTTTGGCTCTAACAAACACAGTTCCTACTTGTGGTCACTGCCTAGTGAGCCCCTTGAGTTTTCAATCCCAGGTAAGTACGTCTGGTTCTTGTTCCTTATGTCTGTGCTTAGAGAGTCCTCAAGGGATGCCATGTGAGATATGCCAATTCCACTGCATGTCTCCTGTGTGCTGTGTGTTGCACACAACACTGCTATTCTGACTGGAATTGCTCCATTTGCATTATGGACTCTGAACATTATGTGTTAATTATATTATTTTGGGGTAGATACGAGAATATTCATCTGGGGACTAGAAGTCCTCACCTATCCATAATGAGAACCTTTCTGAAAGATGGTGTTCCACGTGATTGCTGACTGTTGTCCTCCAATGTTTCCTTCTGAATTGTGTGTGTGACAAATTTGTCACTATCCAACAGGACAGAACAATTGGAATATATCTGCTAGTTTCTCCATTGAAGGTGATTTTTTAGATTTCAAGAGAACATCTGTTTTTTCTTTTGCCTTTTAGATTATGATATAATATGTCATTTCATTCCTCCTTTATCTTCCTCTAAACCCTCCCATGTACCCCCTTGTTCTCTTTCAAATACATGGCTTCCTTTTCATTAATTGTTGATACATGCATTTATGTATATGTAGATGGATGTATATATTTCTAATATACCCTCCTTAGTCTGTATAATGTTGTTGTGTGTTTACAGATCTGACCATTTGGCATTGGATAACCAACGGGTGTTCTCCTCCCTGGGGAAGACCATTTCTCTCACTCTCAGAATTCCTAGTTCCCTGTAGTTATTTATGTAGGGTCAAGGCCTCGTGGGCTTTTCTTCCATCCACTTTCACATGTCTGCATTTTGGTTTGTTGTTTTGTAATGCCATATGTGATGCAATGTGTAACGGTCTTCATCTGTTGTGTCATGAAGTTTCCTTGGTGAGAGAAGCGTACTACTCTTATCTGTCCCACCAGCCTTTGTCATCATAGTGCCCCCTCTGAACAGCCCTCAGTCCAGTGGATAATGCAGGAAACATTAACAGAAGAGAACTCAGAAACAGCAGTGCCAGATTTCTTGATGGAGGGGACTTATTTCTTTATATCTTAGAACATCTGGTCCTTAGGGATGTCTTGGGGTTTTAAGAGTTGGGACATGTTTCAGGTGTGGGGAACAAAGGGCACAGGGCCGTGGAAGTTCCAGTTGGGGACATAGTTGAGATAGAAAACTTGGGATAGAAAACATCAAGTGTGCATGGGTTAAAGATGGGAAGATGGACATGAGGAGGCAGGAGGAAGACATCCCGTGTAGAGTAGAAAATAGGATGGCCCATGATGAGCTTTTATGTGAGCAGGTGGCATACAGGAGTGTTGGTGGGGTCTGCTCATACTTAGACATCCACTTCTATGCAACATTTGATGATAGATTTTAATTTTACTGCTGCAGCTGAGAAATCCTCTACAATGTTCAGAACTATATATCCAAAGGGATATTTGAAATTTATCTTTGAAGACATTTAGCACATAGTTCAACAAAGCCCCAGATTGGAAAGCATCCTTGCATTCTCCTCACATAAGTCCTTGTATCAACAGAGAGTGCCTCTGTCCCCTTTGAACCAGAATTCTTCAGGGATCCTCTTTTGCCCTCAGTTCTCACGTGGCTCATTATCAAACTCTCATTTGTGTCCTGAAAACACTTTTCAAATCTTGTTCCTTCTTTGTTACATCATCTCTGTCACCCCAAGTTCGCCTTTCACCCAGCCTTCTTATTATCTTTCTTCTTTCTACCTGATATTTTATATCCGTTCATTCCACAGAAAATTCACATCAAACATTTTTGTAAGTTTCTATCCATTGCACAAAGTGATGAGTTTACAATGACATGTTCTTCAGGTACATCCTGTACTGTGACCATGTTCACCTCTGTTACTCTTTTGCCTCTGTTCTCACTCCCACCAGTCTTCTATTCCTACCCAGTCTCTTTCTTCTTTATCTGATGAATATGTGTAATACACACACACACACACACACACACACACACACACACACACACACACAAACAGAAGCACAGACACACACAGGCATGGACACACAGAGACACATATATACAGACAAAGACAGACACACACACATATTTATACACTAATTCCACACAGGAGACAAAACATATATCTATATAGTCTGTAATGATTTAGGTAGAGCTTCATCATGCATCTCTTTTTGTGCTTTGTTTCAAAGAAAAATGATCCTTGTATGAGTCTGACATTGTAGAAAATGCAGTAGCAGCATTTTGATATCTATTTGGCCATAGCTCATCCAACCAAAAGGCCTCCTTCGCTTTCCTTACATTTCTGTGTATTTGTCAGAAGGGGTCTTTCTATAATTCATGTAGAGATGTATTTGTTTCTGAGACCAAAATGTCGTGGTCTTATAAAAAACAGCCAAAAATTGATATTTGTTGCTATAAACACTTTAAAGTTTGCCTTTTTTTCTCCACAGAATCTCCTAAACAGTTACGTAGCAGTTTAGAGAATATCATCCGGCTTATCATGGCTATCATTATCCTGTTGGGCCTTGGCGCTCTATTGCTGCATGCTTGGAAGAGCAGAAGAGAGCCCATGGGGCCTTCAGGAGCCCTAAGCTGAGAGCCTAGCTACCCCCTTCCCAGATCTCATGTAAATGCCGGTGCCAGGGACAGTTGTAAGCCTTGCCATATTGCCTGCCTGAGTTAAGTTTCTGTTGTCCAGCATTGAGCCACTAACCAGAAACTTTTGACATGCCTGGACAAGTCCTGAGTTATTAGAAAATAACCTTTCCTTGTCTTTCTGCTATACTGACCATTAGTAACAATGTTTTGTGGTTGGGTTGCTTGGCAACTCAAGAGTCCCCTAATTTTTTCCCAAAGAAAGCTTCCTGGTCTGCTTACTATAAAACCTGCCTAAGAAAAATAAAAAATTTCAGCTTGATCAGAATACTGTCTTGCTGTCAATTCTTTGTGTCTCTTGTCCCTTTTATTCACCATCCCCCCTTCTAGGGTCTCTGCTGAAAATCTCGCTGGCCTGGACAATTGGCGCCCAGCGTGAGGCTCAAGGATGTGGAGGAGCACTGAATGTCGTCACACACCATAGCAGGCCTGCCTAACAGTTGGACCACCATGGCAAACGGCTCCACAACGAAGGTTGACTTGAGCATTGTCATGCCATTGATGACTATGATCTAGACACATGGGAATGCCAAAGCGTTTCTCTGGTCCTTGTGTAGATATTGATAGTGAGGGTAGTATCATTTCAACTTCCTCATCCATGATGACTGCAGCATTGGACTTCTCCAAGACCCCCTATTGCACAAGCTAACCCATCTCCTCATCCTGCCATATATAACACCTGCAACTAATTGAGTTTCCGGTCTGCTTGTGCACCTCCAACGGAGTATGAACTGTCTACCTGATCCCACCTTTGATTATTTCATTTGAGTCTTTCTTTCTTAATGTCTTTCCCCCCAGTCAGAGTCTCAAACTCAGCTTCATGTGCTACATCTCTACTCCCTCTCATACATAGAGTCCCCTACTCTGTCTTGTTTTCTTAGAATGGTCCTCTACCACTGAGCCTGTGAGCAACATCCATGCTCCGGTGTGTGTTTCCTTCTCAAGCACAGCACCTATCTTCTTTCTTTTGATTTATCTTTTGATCAGAAAATGTGTTTAATTGAGATATTCTATTACATCTGTGGCATTGGTCTTTAGACTGATCCCTTTTCCAGTGCCTTTCCTGTACCTCCTTGCTCCTCTAGCTCGTTTTCTTCCTACCTCCACTGGTATCTTAGGACATACCCTCCATCATCTCTCCTATTTCTCCCTCCCCTAAGACCTTTGAGATGTACATACTATCAGTTTTGATCACATTTAATTCCTACTAGAATAATTCCATGTGTAGGGTAACTCTACTTACACATTTTTATATGGATATATGTACATATACATGCACACATATCTATACACATGCCTATATACACAAAATATTTAGCAAGCATATAAAATACTTGATTTCCATGTGGCTTTTAAGGACATCCTTATTGTTAGCTATCCACTCCCCTGTTCTGCTTCCGCCCCATGTTCCCATGCTCTCCCTGGTCAGACCTCCCTCCTCTTTCCTCCATATCCCCTTTAGTATCACCTGTGTTCTACTATGCTGTCTCCCTTAAGGTTTTTCTTCTTCCCTCTACCAATGGCCCCTTTCTTGTTTTCTGGATTCTTCAAAATAAATACACACAAATTTAAATACTCAGCACTGAGATCCACCTGTGAGGGAGAACATGCAACATGTGTCTTTTCGGGTCTGCCCTGCTTCACTCAGTACAATGTTTACTGCCTTCTACAGCATACTTGCAAATTGCACTTTTCTGAGTTGCAGCTGAGTGAAATCCCATCGTCTGCAGGTATCTGTGTTTAGTCACTGTTTTATCGCTGAGAAGGCACAACATGACCAAAGGAACTCTTCTGATGGGGAGCTTTTGATTGGTGGCTTACTTACAATTTCAGGGGTTTGGTCCATTGTCCTCCTGGCACAGAAGCATGGTGCTACACAGGGAGGCATGGGAGCAGCAGCTGAGCACTAGATCCTCATCTGAAGCAGAGAGGGAGACTCTGGGCTTGGCCTGGGCTTTTGAAACCTCAAAGCCTACTCCATACTTCCTCCCACAAGGCCATAGCTCCTTATCTTTTCAAAGAATGCTACTTCCTGGTGACTGAGCTTTCAAACTGATGAGCCTATGCTGACTTTTTTTTTTAAGTTTTGAAATTTTTTGCCTTCATGCAAGTCTGTGTGAGAGTGTCAGAGGTTGGAGTTACAGACAGTTGTTGGCTGCCATGTGGGTGCTGGGATTTGAACCTGGGTCATTTGGGAAAGTAGTCAGCGCCCTTAACCACTGAGCCATCTTTTCAGCCTCCCATGCTGACTGTTTTTATTCAAACAGCACATCCATTCCCTTGTCTTGGCATTTGTCCACATGGCTGTCACCGAGGCTGTGCAAAGCTGCAGCACTCTGTCCTTGTGATCACAATTCTCCAGCACCTTTCAAGTTTCATTTTCAGTGGTTCTCATGATGTGTTATAGGGGTTTCCTTATGCCTTTTCTTTGGGAAATTTTGTGTAGGTTTTGAAGGATGAAATTGTATAAAATGGCAGACTATTTTTTTTGAAAATTATTAATTTTCCACTTATTTTACCTCCTGTCTTAAGTTTCCCATTGCTCTCCCCTCTTGTCCCCACACTCACCTCCGCTCTACACCCCTATCCACTCCTCTTCAGTCTCCATTCAGACAGGGGCAGACCTCCCATGGGTGTGAACAAAGTGTGGCACATCAAGTTGAGGCACGACCAAGCTCCTCTCCCTGCATCAAGGCTGGGCGAGGCAGCCCAGCATGGGGAATGGGTTCCCTAAAGCCAGCTCATGCACCAGGGACAGGTCCTAGTTCCACTGGTAGGAGCACCACAAAAAGACTAATCTATACAAGTGTCACACACATGCAGAGGGCCTAGTCTGGTCCCATGCTGGCTCCCTAGCTGTCAGTCGAGAGTTCCTGAGATGCCATGAGTATTGAGGACTCTGTGGGTCCAGCCACTCAATAGTTCCCTGCCAGGGTCTGGGAAGAATCTACAAGCAGCTGATAATTAATCTTTGAGGAAAAGACATGGATCTATGTACACGAAACTCCTTAGTCCATACACTTTATTATTCTGTGTCAGTTCTCTCTCTACACAGCTTCTGTTCTGCTCTCATTTTTAGCTCCTTTCTTGCCTGATTTCTCTCTATATTTATCTGCTGTCCCCTCTAGGTTCTATTTAAATTCCTTCAACTAGTTCTGCCCCTTCTAGGTTCCCATCCTCTTGTTATTTCCCATCTCAGCTCCTCTCCCATGTCCTTCTCTCCCATCTTGTTCTTCCCCATATGGTTCTTCCTCATCTTCCATCTCGTCCCTCTAGTATTCTCTTCTAGCTCTTCAATCTAGTCCTTCCCCCTCTCAGTTTGTTCCTCTCAAGTTCTTACCGATGTAGTTCTTCCATTTTCTTTTCTCTTCTCTGTCTCCTTATTCTCTCAGTTCTCTATGTTTTTCCTAAGTCTCCCTGGAATACAGTAATAAGCCCAAGCAATAGCAATCCTCTTGCTGAGGAAGGTCACCAGGCTTGAATTCTACAGAGTCATAAGAAGTGTCCTTAGGCAGTGACCACCAGGCTTTCTTTTACATTCAAAATGGGAGTGATAAAAGACGTCAACTGAGTGTTAATGTCTGGTTAGTACATCAAAAAGGGGATCTATGTACTCAGTCTACTTTCTGAGAAGTGGTTAGGTAAGAAGTTAGGGGTCTATTAGTAAGGTTGTACAAGAAAGGAGGGTCTCACCCGAAATTGCACAAGAAATAAGTTATCCACCTGACCTAGGAGACATGTGTTGTTTCACTTGGCCTTGGATGCTTGATAGGCATTTTAGATAAATACACTGTTAGGAGTTCTTTGAAGCACACAAGAAAATCATGTTTCTTTTTAGGAACCAACTAATGTATATATAAAAACTACAATATCACTAAGACTTCTTAAACCATGGCTTGACCTTTGGAGAAGTCCTTGACTTTTCCAAGTAGTAGCTTTTGTGATAATTGCTGAATTCCACCATGTTTTCCTGCAGCTCGCAGCACATGACCTGAGGTCAGCTGTCTCTGTAGGTCCCCCATCATGATCTTGACCCACCGGCTCATACAATCCCTCTTTCCTCTCTTCAGCAAGACTCCAGGAGCTTGACCCAGTACTTGGTTTTGTATCTCTGCATCTGCTTCCATAAGTTACTAGATAAAGGATCTCTGATGACAATTTCGGCAGTCACCACTCTGATTACAGCAGATAGCCAGCTCAGGACCCTCTCCACTATTGCTAGGAGTCTTGGATGAGATCATCCTTATGGATTCCTGAGAATTTCCCTAGCACGAGGTTTCTCTCTAACCCTGAAATGCCCCCCCTCCCGGTCAAGTCATCTCTTTTATTACTTTCCCCCTCCATCCCACCGTAATCTGCCCACCTCAATCTCTCATCCCCATCCTTCCCATACCCACCCCTCCACCTTGTGTATCCCCAGTTTACCCAGGGGATCTTTATTTTTTATTTTTTATTTTGGTTTTTCTTTTTTTTTTTATTTTTCAAGACAGGGTTTCTCTGTGTAGTTTTGGCACCTTTCCTGGAACTCGTTCTGTAGCCCAGGCTGGCCTCATACTCAGAGTTCCACCTGCCTCTGCCTCCCAAATGCTAGAATTAAAAGTGTGCGCCACCACTGCCCAGCCATCTCTTACATTTCTTGTTCCCAGGGAAATCCATGAGTCCCTCCTTAGGTCTTCCTTGTTACCTAGCCTCTCTGGGACTGTGGATTGTAGCCTGGTTATCCTTTACTTTACACTAACTATATCATGAGTGCGTACATACCATGTTTGTCTTTCTGGGTCTGGGTTATCTCACTCAGGATGATTTTTTTCTTGTGCCATTCCTTTGCCTGCAAATTTCATCATGTCATTTTTCTTTACAGCTGAGTAATATTCCATGGTGTAAATGTTCCACATTTTATTTTCTCATTTTCTTTATTAAGGAATTTTCTACTCTCTCCATATCCATCCCCATATTCCCCTTCTTCCCTCCTCCCACCCCCAGCCCTCTTTCCCAAGCCACCCTGCATCCCCACATCCCCCAAATCGAGATCTCCAATGGGGAGTCAGCAGATCCCAGCTCACTGAGCCTAGGCAGGTCCAAGCTCCTTCCCACTGCACCAAGGCTGTGCAAGGTATCACACCAGAGGCACTGGATTTGCAGAAGCCTGCCCATAGACCAGGAACAGATCCCAATCCCCCTGCCTGGGTGCCCCCCAAATATTTCTAGCCAAACAACCGTCTTCCATATCCAGAGGGCTTAGTCCAGTCCCATGGGGGCTCCACAGCCATCAGTCCACAGTTCATGAGCTTCCACTAGTGTGGCCCATCATCTCTGCACATCCTCCCATCATGATCTCGATGTCCCTCGCCTGCAGAATCTCTCCTCTTTCTCATCAATTGGATTCCCAGAACTCAGTCTGGTGCCTGGCCGTGGATCTCTGCATCTGCCTCCATCAGTCACTGGACAAAGGCTATATGATGACAGCTAGGTTATTTGTTAGGCTGGTCACCAGAGTAGACCAGTCCAGGCACCCCCTGGACCACTACCAGCTGATCAAGGTGGGGTCAACCTTGTGGATTCCTGAGAGCGCCCCCAGCACCCTGCCTCTTCCTGTCCAATGATATCCTCACATATCATGGTATCTTCCTCCCTGCCCTCCCACTCTGTCCCTGTTCCAGCTTGATCCTCCCATTTCCCTATGTTCTTATTCCCACTCCTCATGCTCTGTCAAACCCCTGTCCAGTCTGGTCATGTAGATCTAATCCACTTCTTCTTCTTAGGGTCATCCATGTGTCCCTCCTAGGGTCTTTCCCTGTTAGCTAGCCTCTCTGGAGTTTTGGGTTGCAGTCTGGCCATCCCTTCCCTCACATCTAGTATCCACTTATGAGTGAGTACATACTATGTTTGTTCTTCTGAGTCTGGGTTACCTCAATCAAGATGATATCTTCTAGTTCCATCCATTTGCCTACAAATTTCATGATATCATTGTTTTTTACTGCAGAGTAGTAATCCATTGTGTATATGTACCATATTTTCTTTATACATTCTTCGGTTGATGGGCATCTAGGTTATTTCCAGGTTCTTGCTATGATGAATAATGCTGCTGTGAACATAGTTGAACATGTTCCTTGTGGTAAGATTGAGCATTCCTTGGGTATATGCCCAAAAGTGCTATAGCTGGGTCTTCAAGTAGATTAATTTTCAGTTTTCTGAGAAAGGGCCATACTGATTTCCAAAGCAGCTGTACAAGTTTTCACTTTCACCAAAGTGGAAGAGTGTTCCCCTTGCTCCACATCCTCTCCAACAAAAGATGTGATTAGTGTTTTTGATCTTAGCCATTCTGACATGTATAAGATCTCAGAGTAGTTTTGATTTTGCATTTCCCTGATGCCTAAGGATGTTGAACAGTTCTTGAAGTGTATCTTGGCCCAAATGGCACCTTCTTTAAATAAAATAATGCTTTGGAAAAATTCCCCACCACTGTGGAACCATATAGCATGACGACTCTGCACACAGGACTCCCAATTGTGACTCCTCCATTACACCAAGAACAGAAAAGTTAAAGATTTACTAACTGGACACACCTGACCACAGAATGAAAAGCACATTATCTAGAATGGTATGTTATAATGGAAAAAGGGTAAGACAGCATGACATTCTCTTTTGGGAGCCTATGAGGGGGACAGGCCCCAAATGGCAAGACTAAGACCAAATGGAAGACCATCAGGAAACAGCTCAGTTCTTATGCTGCATCATGCCTCTTGGGGAATGGATATTGCTCTTAAATTGTAGTGGAGTCTCTGATCCCAGAGGAAGTCTTTTTACCCAGATCATGCATTTGGAAAGGGCCTCCATTCCACAGGGGCTTGAGGAAATTTCCTGTTCCTAAAGCATTCATTCTCCTTACCTCTGGTAGGAGGAACTTGTGGCCCTTCCATTGATGTAAGAGAGTGCCTGGTGGAGTAGCTGAACTTGAGAATACAATGGCATTTAGATACTTGCTGGACTTATTGCTTTTGTCTCAGGAAAGATGTTGTAATACACTGAGTCTGTTTTCAATATTGCCTGTGGCTAAACTATTGTGCAACTATAGAGTATAAAAGTATAGCCTTTTTTTCAATAAACGGGCAGCCATCCTGTTTCCCCAATCAGATCCTGCCAGTCTTCTCCTTCCCTTTATGGACACCACACTTCCTCTTTGGGAACCTGAACTCCACTGGAGCTGGACTTCTGCATTGTCTCTTGTATGTATGCTTGTAGCCATATCATAATTCAAAAAATGCATTCAATCCAACTTCAAAGGTCCTCACAGTCTTTAACAGTCTTAGCATTGTTTAAAAGTCCAAAGTTCAAAGTCTCTTCTGAAACGCATGGTAATCTCTTAACTTAAAAAAAAAATCAGATCATATACGTCCAACATACAATGGCACAGAGTACACATTAACATTCCCAAAGAGAGAAAAGGGACCAGAGTGAGGAAATAGTAGACCAAGGCAAGAATTAAAACCAACAGGACAAACTCCAAAAGTCCTTAATTTATCCTCAGGCAGATGAGTCAGGCAGGACAAGGGCTAAAAAACCACATTCTTTGACAAAATATCATAAGAATGGTCTCTAGGTCACCACTTAATAAAGTTCTTCCTCTCTGAAACTTCTTGATCTGGGTCCCCATAACTTCAAACCACCCTCAGCATAGTCTTCTATGCTCCTAGAAGTATGGACCATTTAGCATGCTTTAAACATTCAATTGCTTTCCTCATCCAAAGTTCCAAAATCCACATCCTGCGTACAAGTGGTATGGCCCATCATGTCACAGCAATACCTCTCTCCGTACCAACTTCTTGTCATAGTCACTGTTCTATTTCTATGAAGAGACACCATGACCAAGGCAAATTTTATCAAAGAAAATGTTTAATTGTGGGCTTGCTTACAATTTCACAGATTTTGGCAATTATCATGGCAAGAATCATGGCTGCAGACAGGCTTTGTGCTGGAGCACTAACTGAGAGCTAAATCTGATCTGTAGGCAGAGAGGGAGACTCTGGACTTGGCATGGGATTTTGAAACCTCAAAGCCCTGGTCCTGTGACACACCTCCTCCAACAAGGGTACAGCTCCTAATCCTTTCTAATAGTGTCATTCCCTGATGATCAAGCATTCAAACCTTATGATCATAGGTTTACTCAAATCACCACAGTGCCAGATTTTCATCATATGCACATCAGTGGATGGAGCTCTAGGATGTTTCCATGACCTAGGTATTGTGAATAAAGCAGCTATAAACATGGAAGACTGTGTGTCTCTGTAGTAGGAAATAGAATCTTTTGGGTATTTGCCTGGATCAGTGTGGTTGGGTCATATGGTCGAACTTATTGTAGTTTTCTAAGGAACTACCTGTGTGTTTTCCATTGTTGCTGAGCTAATTTTAGTTCCATCAACAGCAGATAAAGTTCTCAAATTCTCCAAAAATTCAGCAGTATTTGTTGTCTTTTTCTTTTTTAGTTTAAAAAGCATTTAATTCATTATTAATTGCACAGTAGACATGTGAAGGTCAGAAAACAGCTTCCGGGGCTGGAGAGATAGATCAGAGGTTAAGAGCATTGACTGCTCTTCCAGAGGTCCTGAGTTCAATTCCCAGCAACCACATGGTGGCTCACAACCATCTGTAATGAGATGTGGTGCCCTCTTCTGGTCTGCAGTCATACATGCTGTATACATAATAAATAAATAAATCTTAAAAAAGATCTCAATTTCAAAAAAAAAAGAAAGAAAAGAAAAGACAACAGGTTCCTTCAATCAGTCCTGTTTTCCCATCTTGTTGAGGCAGAGTGTCCCCTTGTTTTGGTCACTGGTCACTCTACAATGTGGTCTAGACAAATGCTAGCTGGCTTGGAAAGTCCTGACAAATTCTTGGGTCTCTGCCACCGAATTTGCCAAAAAAGCAAGGAGAGTACAGATAGAAGCTGCTAGACCTGTCTTTATGTCACTTCTGAGAATCAAACTGACATCACTAGACTTTATCCACATGGCTATCTTGCAGTCTCAATTATTTTTTCTTTTATTGAAAATAGATTTTCTTCTCATATAATATATCCTGATCATGGGTTTCCCTGCACTTGTTTCTCCCTGTTACCTCGCACCTGCCCTCCACTCAGGATCTACTTCCTTTCTGTATCTCCTTACAAAAGAACAGGCTTCTAAGTGATAACAGCCAAACAAGACCAAATAAAATGTAATAAGATGAAGTAAAAGTTATCATATCAATGTTGGACACAGCAATCCAACAGGAGGAGATGGGTCCCAGGAGCAGGCACAGAGTCAGAGACCCTATGTGTTCCTACACTCTGGGGTCCAATAAAAATACTTAGCTAATAGGTATAAGACATACACAGAGGTCCTGGTGCAGACCCATGTAGGCCCTTTGCTGCTTCAGTCTATTTGAGCTAATATGTCCCTTGCTTAGTTGGTTCAGAGGACTGTGTTCTCAAGGTATCCTCCTTACTCTCTTGTAGCATGAATCTTAAAAAGTTCTTATTAATAAAATCAAACCTGAGGCCAGTTATTGGAGTGAAAACTGGAAGATCACAGAGACAGAACAAGCCACAGCTAACCTCACCTGGCCAACTTCTCAGCTGGTCTTATTTCCTCAGACTGGAAGCTTCTTTGTCCTCATCCAATGGCTCTCAGCTGAACTGTGCTGCTAGAAGCCTGAAAGCTTAACTAGCCAAATGCTTCTAGTTCCTGGTCCTCACGCCTTATATATCTTTCTGCCTTCTACCATCACTCCCTGGGATTAAAGGTTCACTCTCTAGGATTAAAGGCATGTGTCACCTTGCCGGGCTCTTTCCAATGTGGCCTTGAACTCACAGAGATCCCAGATGGAATTCTCCGTCTGGAATGCTAGGATTAAAGGCGTGAATGCTACTGTTTTCTAGCCTTTGTATCTAGTGGCTGTCTGTTCTCTGACCCCAGATAAATTTATTAGGGTGCACAATATTTTGGAGAATACAATACCACCACACTCTTTGGCTTTTACAATCTCTGCAGAATTCTAAGATCTCTGAGGAGAATGGTTTGATGGAAACCTCCCATTTTGAATTTCTCTCCAAATAATGTTTCCCTGAGGGTCTCTGCATCTGCTCTCATTTGCTGCTGGAGGAAGCCTCTCTGATGGTGACTGGATAAGGCACTGATCTATGAGCATGGAAGAATATGATCAGGAGTCATTGATATTTTTTGACTAGTAATGTTTGGTTTGCCCTAGGTCTTTGGGTTATCTATCTCTGGTTCTTGGTTATCCTAGCAGTTTTGGGTATGAATTCTTTCTCATGGAGTGGGTCTCATGTCAAATCAGACATTGGTTGACCATTCCCACAAGTTCCATTTCATGTGTCTCCAGCATATTTTAAAGGCTAGAAAGATTGTAGGTCAAAGGTTTTGTGATTGGGTTGCTGTCCATATTTCTCTTTGTGTAGCATGCAGTGTACCTTCTCTCACCAAAGACACTAGAACATAGGGGTAAAGTCTTCGTGTAGGCATGTTCTCCATGTTCTCTCCATGTTCAATGAGCTATGTGGATGTTGTCCTTGGCAATGGGGCTCTATGGTCAGTGTGCAGAGGGCAACCCTCTGTCTTAGTATCAACATGGGTTGTTTCAAGATGTCCATGGGACCTCCCAGGCCAACAACTCAACTGAGTGCAACCCAGTGCCACCACTTGGGAGCCTTTCCTGGTTAGATTTTGTATCCCCTAGTAATAAAAGTCCTCACTATAGTCACCCTCATAGATTCCAGGAAGTTTTTATTGCATTAGGTTTCCACATCACATCCAAATCCACCTCTCCACCATTACCCGTTGTCTCCTCCCACTCTCCTTTCTTCTAGCCCTTCTCCCCATACTTGATCTCTCTTGTTCAGTCTCAATCCATCCACAGTCTACCTGTAAAATATGTTCTATTTTTCCTCCTCATAATCCCCTATCTCCAGAGACCTCCTCTTTAGGTAACCTCTCTGGGTCTATGGATTGTGGCTTGAATATCCTTTACTTAAAGGCGAACACCCACTTATAAGCAAATACACACCATATTTGTTTGTATAGGTCTGTATTATCTCCCTAAGGATGATTTTTTCTAGCTCCATCCATTTGAGTACAAATTTCATGATGTCACTTCTTTTTCAACATTGAGTAATACTCCATGGTGTAAATGTACCAAATATTCTTTATCCATTCTTTGGTTGACAGACATCAAGGTTGTTTCCAGTTTCTGCCTATTATGACTAAGGCCTCAGTGAACATGGTTGAACAAGTATAGTTGTGCTAGGATGGAGTGACCTTCAGGTATAAGCCCAAGAGCAGTATAGCTGGGTCTTGAGGTAGATTGATTCCCAAATTTCTGAGAAACTGCCATATTGATTTTTATACTGGCTATACAAGTTTGTACTCCTACCAGCAATGGAAGAGTGCTCCTCCTTCTCCTAATTGTTGACAATATGAGCTGTCACTTGCGTTATGGTTCTTAGCTATTCTGACAGGTGTGAGATAGAAATCTCAAAGTCATTTTGATTTGTAATTCACTGATGGCTGAGGGTGTTGAACATTCCTTTAAGTGATTCTCATCCATTTGTGATTCCTTTGCTGAGAATTCCCTGTTTAGATATGTATCCATTTTTAAAATTGAATTATTTGTTTTTGATATCTAGTTTATTGACTTCTTTTTGTATTTTGGATATTAGTCCTCTATCAGATGTGGAGTTGGTAAAAATCTTTTCCCATTCTGCAGGCTGCCACATTATCTATTGCCAGTTACTTTTGTCTTTCAGAAACATTTTAGTTCGTGAGGTCCCATTTATTTATTAGTTGTTTTTATTGAAAATAGATTCTTCTCTCATGCAATACATCCCGGCCACAGTTTCCACTCCCTCCACTACTTCCCCCTCTCCTCCAACTTCTATCCTCCCCAGATCCACTCCCCTCCTGTTTCCCTTCAGAAAAGAGCAGGCCTACAAAGAGCTAACAACCAAACATTATAAAACAAGATAGAACAATACAAGGCAAAAGCACTTATATCAAGGCTGGATAAGGTAACATCATAGGAGGAAAGAGTCCGAAGAGCAAAAAAGTCAGAGACAGACCTGCTCCCATTGTTAGGAGTCCCACAAAAACACCAAGCTAACACACACAACATAATGCAGAGGACCTGGTGCAGACCCTTACAGGCCCCAAGTTTGATGCTTCAGTTTCTGTGAACACAGCTGAACCCAGCTTAGTTTATACAGTGGGCTGTGTTCTCCTGGATTCCTTCATCCCCTCTGACTCCTACAATCATTCCTTCCCCTCTTTCTCAGGATTCTCCAAGCTCTGAGGTGAAGGACCCAATGGAGACCTTCAATTTAGACTGTGTCTCTCACCTGCTCCCATGTGCTGCTGAAGGAAGCCTCTCTGATGATGACTGATTCCTACTGCTTCTGTTCCCAGCCATCCCCCTCCACCCCAAAATCTATTTTATTTCACCTTCCCAGGGAGATCCATGTGTCCACTTATTAATAATTGACCTTAGTACCTGTGTTACCAGTGTTCTGTTCAGGAAGTCATCTCCAGTGCCTATGCATTCAAGGCTATTTTCCACTTTCTCTTCTGTCAGGTTCAGTGTATCTGGGTTTATGTTGAGGTCTTTGGTCCACTTGGACTTGAGTATTGCACAGAGTGGTACGTATTAGATCCATATTTACAATGTGAATTTTTCTACATGTTGACATCCATCTAGAGCAGCACCATTTATTGAAGTTGCTTTCTTATTTACATTATATGTTTTTTGTGTCTTTATCAAAAATCAGGTGTCCATAGGTGTGTGAACTTAACATATTGTCCTTTGTTTAAATTCCATTGATCAATCTTTATGTTTTCATGCCAGTATCATATGGTTCTTATTAATATAGCTCGGAGTACAGTTTGAAATTGGGGATGGTAATACCTTGAGCAGTTCTTTTATTGTTCAGTTTTGTTTTAGCCATCCTGTTTTTTTTCCCATATGAAGTTGAGAATCATCCTTTCAAAGTCTGTAAGGAATTATGTTGGGATTTTAATGAGGATTGTACTGTATCTGTAGATTGCTTTTGGTAAAATGGCCATTATGATTATGTTAATCCTACCGATTCATGATCATAGGAGTTCTTTACATCATCTGATATAATCTTCATTTTCTTTCTTCAAAGACTTGACTTTTTGTCATACAAGTTTTTCACTTGCTTGGTTAGAGTTACCCCCTCCCCCAAGATATTTTGTAATATTTGAAACTATTATGTTAGGAATCATTTCCCTGATTTCTCTCTCAGTCCATTTGTCATTTATGTGAAGGATAGCTACTGATTATGTTTGAGTATCTTGCATCCAGCTACTTTACTGAAAGCGTTTAGCAGTTTTAGGAGTTCTGTGGAATTTTTAAAAATGTGATTCTTTGACGTCTTCCTTTCCAATTTGGTTCCCTTTGATGCTCTAGCTTAAACTTCAAGTACTTTATTCAATAGATATGGAGAAAGTGGACAGGCTTTTCCTGTTCCTGATTTTAGTGAAACTGCTTTGAGTTTCTCTCCATTTCATTTGATGTTGTCTATAGGCCTTCTGTAAATTGCCTTTATTATGTTTAGGTATGTCCCTTGTATCCCTAATCTCTCTAAGAATTTTATCATGAAGAGGTATCAGATTTTTCTGAAAGAATAGAATTTTTCAGCATCTAAGGAGATGATAATGTTTTTTTTCTTAAGGTGTGTTTATTTTTGGATTGTAATTACTGATTTTCATATATTCAACCATCCCTGTATCTTTGGGATGAAGCTGACTTGATCATGATGGATGAATGATCTTGATGTGATCTTGGATTCTGTTTGTAGGTAATTCATTGAGTATTTTTGCATCTATTTCATAAGGGAGATGGTCTTACAATTCTTTCTTTGTTGAGTATGTATGTGCTTTGGGTATCAGGTTAACTGTGTCTTTACAAAATGAATTGGGCAATTCTTCTCTCTCCCTCTGTCTGTCTCCTTTGGTTTTGCTGGTGTGAGAATATTTATTTCTTGTGTTTTCATAGATGTAGTAAACCTCCTTAGGTTGGAGTTGTTTTCTAGCACTTTTTATAAGGCTGAATTTGTAGATAGATATTAAATTTGACTTTATCATGAAATATTTCATTTTCTTTATATACAGTGATTGAAAGTTATGCTGGGTATAGTTGTCTGTGATGACATTCCTGGTCTCTTAGAATCTGTAAGACATCTGTCCAGGCCCTTCTAGCTTTTAGCGTCTCCATGAGGAAATCGGGTTTAATTGTAATAAGTCTTCCTTTATATATTACTTGAGCTTTTTCACTTGCATCTTTTCCTGGTCTTCGTTCTGAATGTTTAGTGTCTTGGTTATAATGTGGTGAAGTCCTTTTCTGGTCCAATATATTTGCTGTTGTGTATGTTTATTGTACTTTATAGACATCTCCTCCTTTAGGTTAGGAAATGTCTTCTATGATTTTATTAAAAATATTTTCTGTGCCTTTGATCTGAGATTCTTCTCCTTCCTCTATTCTTATTATTCATAGGTTTGGTCTTTTCATAGCATCCCAGATTTCCTGGATGTTTTGTGTCATGGAATTTTTAGATTTCACATTTTCTTTGACTGACATATCCACTTCTTCTCTCTTGTCTTCAGTGCCTGAGATGTTCTCTTCCATCTCTTGTATTCTGTTGGTAAAGCTTGTCTCTGTAGTTCCTGCTCACATTACTGCATTTTTTCATTTCCAGGATTCCATTTGTTTGTGTTTTTTTATTGCTTCTATTTCATTTTTAGGTCTTTGACAGCTTTATTTGTTTCCTTCAGCTGTTTTTGTTTCTAGTTTTCTTTAAGAGATTTATTCATTTACTCCAATTTTGTTTGTGTTTCCCTGAAGGTCTTTAAGGGATTCATTCATTTCCTCTTTAAAGTCTTCTATCACCTTCCTAAAGTTGTTCTCTAAAGGTCTTTTTCTTGTGCTTTAGCTGTGTTGGACTTCAGGGCCTACTGTGTTAGGATAGCTGGACTTAGCGGGGACATATTGTCCTGCCTGGTGTTTTTGTTTGTTTGTTTGTTTGTTTGTTTTGAGACAGAGTTTCTCTGTGTAGTTTTGTTGCCTGTCCTCGATCTTGCTCTGTAGACCAGGCTGGCCTCATACACAGAGATGCACCTGGCTGTGCATCATGAGAGCTGGGATTAAAGGTGAGTGCCACCATCACCTGGCTGGTGTGTTTTTACACTAGTGTGTAAGCAACTAGGTTTAGGGTGATTATAGGTCTAGGTGCTGATTTCTGGGTTGTCTTTGTTGGGTGTGTGTTTTGTTCCTTACTTTCTATTTTCCCTCTGTATTTTTGGAGAGTGTGATGGCTGTGTGTTACCTCTTTTCCTGGCCTGCTCAATGGTTATCTTCACAGGGAAGACCTACTGGTGTTGAAGGCTGGGATAATGAGATGAGTTGGGGGAAGGAAGTTTGTTGGAGCAGGTCCTTAGGGATGGGTCAGAGATGAAGAGGAGATAACACAGTAGGTTTCCTTCCACGGGGCTTAGGATAAAAGTGGGGGGATAGGATCTCAGGAGTACTAGGGGAGGTGTGGGTCTGCCTTCAGCCTAGTTGTTGCTCTGGGAGGACATGCCCTTGGGTTAGCAGGGGACACTGTCTGGGTGATGTCTGTAATAAATCAATGAGTGGGCAGAGGTGGTTAGAAGGGGGAAGATGATCTCTGGGATCCATGGGATTTGTGAAGGGGCCTGCCAAGCACGTTTTTCTGTAGAGCTGGGGATGAGACTGGGGGACTGGAAATGGGGGAAGAGAGAAAGACAGAGAGAGAGAGAGAGAGAGAGAGAGAGAGAGAGAGAGAGAGAGAGAGAGAGAGAGAGGAGAATGTGTATTGCAGTCTACTTGATTTTCTGGCAGGCATGGCTTGTGATTTAGTTTGGGACTATGTGCTGGATTTGGGGCTGTTACCCTTTTCTGTTAGGCCTATGTCTTCCCAAGGAATGACTTTTGTTTTCTTAATCAGCCATTTTGACTAGAGTAAGATGAAATTCCAGAGTGGTTTTAATTTGAATTTCTGTATGGCTAATGATGGTGAATAATTTTGAAAATATATCTCAAGCAAGTATATTTCTTCTCCTGAGAACTTATTTTTGTATTGTCAGTCAGTTGTAGACACTTGGTTATGTAGTTAGATGGTCAGGGGAATTTACTGAGAGCATCCATCCACATACTACAGGTTCCCAGCATCTTCCCTGGTCCTCCCCTCCCATCTTCCATGTTGTCAGATTTGATGTCTGCCCGTGTCCATCCAGAAAAATCCAACTGTTCTAGTAGATTCTGCATTTGGGCTCAGTGTTTTCTGGGTGCATCTCACTGTTTTCTCTGAAACACTGGCCACAAGTCTCTTACGTAGGATTTGGGTTCAGCAGGAAACAGCATCACTCCTACCCACAACATCTTTGAGAATTTAAAGCCACTACAGGAAGTATATGGAGGAAGCATTGCCTAGCCCAGAGCTTTGGTATAGAATTGGGTTGTCAGAGACAAGTCTTGAGCAAGAGCATATCCTCTTTCTGTTTTGTGCTGGATGTCTTCACCCTTGACAGGGGTTCCGGGTTGCAGTCTGGTCTATCCCATGGGTGTGTCCTGCTGTGCAGACTGTATCACCAGTTCTGTTTGCTGTTTATGTGGAGATCTGGCATGAGTCACTGCCATGGGCCTTAGAGCTGCTCTTCTTGGACTTGGTAAGTGAGACAGGTGTCATTATTTTTAGTCAAAGTGGTAATGAATACAGAATCTCAGATTTTTAACCTAGGATCTTCTCATAGAAATTTCTCTGTGAAGACCTGGCCTGGTGCATCAGAAGAGTCTTCCATGGTCTCAGCCTGTCTATCTTGGTCTTTTGATCTGAGCTCTGGGGTCGGGATCAGTGTATAACAGGACAGACTTCTCTTATCAGATATTTTGTTTTATTTTCAGTGTTTTTAATGGCACAGAAGATTTGGGCACAATATGGTGAGTCTGTTCTTTGTTTTAGCCACGGGAAACTGAGTTTGGCTGGGAATAACATGAGAGGAGCTTGAAGTCTCTTGAGCAGATCCTGAGATGGGATTTTCTTTGGCAGCCACTGACACACTTACTTAATGATTCGTCCTTACTATTGCAGCCATCTTTGGGGTGGGGATTCTTGACTGTGCTCCAGTAATGTCCAGATGAGATCTGGCTCAAAGGGTATGGAAACAAAGGGCACAGAGGAGGTGACAGTCACACACATGTTTCCTCCTAGGGTACAAATATTTACTTTCAATTAGTTTTCCTTTTCTTCCCATCTCTTCTCACCTGGGCTGTGTCTGGCTTTCTTACTGAGTTCTGCCTCTGGGGAGACACATCATTCATGAGACAGAGCCCAAGTAAATGCTGTCTGTGTGGGTGCAGTACAGGTGGGATTCCTTTGTTTCCAGAGGCTCCCAGGTTTTGTGTGGTATTAGAAGTGGTTGTAGATTTTGAGTTTTATATGGAATCAGGAGAGAAAGTAAGACATAGGTCAGTGGCTTTTTTTTTTGAGATGGGATTTCTCTGTAGGTTTGGAGCCTGTCCTGGATCTTGCTCTGTAGACCAGGCTGGCTATAAATTCACAGAGATCTGCCTACTTCTGCCTCCAGAGTGCTGGGATTAAAGGCCTGCGCCACCACTCTCTGAGTATAGGTCAGTGATTTAATGGGATTTCATTCCAGGGAAATGGGAAGGCTGGGTGATAAGAATAGCTACCCGCAGGGTTCATTTCTGGCCTGGTGCGAGATGATAGAAGGCACTGATAGCACTAAAATATGAGAGTTTTTATTTTTTAAAAAGAATATCACATTTAAAATTTCTATTTAATTAACTTTTTTTTCATTTATTGTACATACCAATCACAATTTCCCCTCCCTTCTCTTCTCCCATTCCCACCCCAACCTCCCATTCACCTCCTCTTATTGCACTCCTCCTCTGAAAGTTAGTCCCACACTGTTTGGGAACATTAAAGATAATTAGGCCTCTGGAACTGTGGCACAATATCAATTGTGAAAACAGTGGACTTCTTTCTGGAGGTGTGCTGGTTAGTTTTCTTTCAACATGGCACAAGCTAGAGTCCTCTGGGAAGAAGAAACATCAACTGAGGAATTGCCCCCACCATACTGGCCTGTGGGCATGTCTGTGGGGCATTTTCTTGATTAATAATTGTTGTGGGAGTTACTCTTTAGCTCCTTGGGAACCTGGCCCTCCTGACATCAGATGACTAGCTCTCTTTTCCTGTGTCTCTTCAGGGCAACCACCCCAGCCTTCCATCTGGGCAGTTCCAGGAGCTGTGATTTCCACAGGTAGTGCTGTGACCATCTTCTGCAGGACCCCTCCAGGAGTGACTTATGTGCGTCTAATCAATGATAAAGGGTGGTTTGATGACACCCTACAGGGAGACCAGGAAGTGTGTCAATTCAGTCTGCAGAATATGATACACAGCAATGCAGGGGTTTACCACTGTGAATACCAGGATGGAAGTAAATGGTCCAAAAATAATGACACACTGGAGCTGGTGGTGACAGGTGAGTACCTGCCCTAGCACATTGTCCTTCAGACTCAGTCTCTGATGCCTACCTCACTGAACCACATTTGCCCCATCACAGGCCCTGCCCTTTATCTCTGCTCCCATATATGGATCTCTTCCCTCTCCTCTCCTCCCTTCCTCTCCCTTCCTCTCCCTTCTCTCCTCCCATTTAATCCTTTTCTTTTCAATTTCCATTTTTCTTGATTTTTTTTTTGTGACAGGTTCTCAAACATTTCAGTACAGCCTTGACCTTGCTGTGTATCCAAACACAATCTTGAATTTATGTTCCCTCTGCTTCTACTCTCCTAGTACTAGCATTATTGACCTGGACAATGACACCATTCATATGGTGATGGGCATAGAGCACAGGGAACTGTGTATATTAGGGAAGAATTCCACCATCTATGATTCGTCTTCAGACCCTCTGTTTTTGCTTTATGACCCTCCCTCTGTGCTGACCTTGTTCTAGGCTCCCTCCAGAATGGTGATTATAGCCCTTAGGGCTGAAGTTCATGGAAACTGACAGCAGCCTCCTGTCATACATAGATGGTCTCTATGGTCTTTGTTCATTGAATAATTCAAACATATTTTGTGATCTGTATAGATCGGCAATGCATGAGTCTCCTTTCCTCATCATCTTTTCTTCTCTCTGGGCAGACTCTGTGAGTTGTAGGCTTAACTTGAATCATGTTTTAAACAACAGGGCTGCACTGTCTGGTTTGGTGTCAACTTGACACAAGTTAGAGTCATCAGAGATGAAGGAGACTCAGTTGAGGAAATGCCTCCATAAGATCCAGTTGTAAGAAATTTTCTCAGGTAGCTATCATGGGGGAGGGCCTAGTACATGGTGGGTGGTGCCATCCCTGGGCTGGAGGCACCCTGGATCCTGGGTTCTATGAGAATGCAGGATAAGCAAGCCATGGGAAGCCAGTAAGTCAGTAAGCAGCACCACGCCATGGCTTTTGCATCTGCTCCTACCTCCAGCATCCTGCCCTGTTTGAGTTCCTGTCCTGACTTCCTTTGGTGATGAACAGTAATGGTGAAGGGGAAGCCAAATAAAACATTTGCTCCCCAACTTGCTTTTTGGTAATGGTCTTTCATCACAGCAACAAAAGCCCTAACTAAGACAAGGGTCTTTTTGTAAACTTTTTGAGACAGGGTCTCACCATGTAACTCTGTCTGAACTTGAAGCCTCAATATAGAGCAGGTTGTTTTTAAACTCACAACAATCCACCTGCCTCTGTCTATGAAGTGTTCAGATTAAAGGAATGTGTCACCACAAGCAACTAATAGCAGGAACTTTTTCTTCCAAGTGCTTACATGGAGAAGCCATTGCTTACTGTTGATTCAGGACCTCAGGGATTCTCAGAAATCAATGCAACTCTCCACTGCCACATACATGGTCCCTTTAATATCTTCATCCTCTGCAGAGATGGAAATGCTTCCTTCCCCCAGAACTGTTCACAGCAGGACCACAACACATTCCTCATCTCTCATGTGAGCCCTGAGCACCTGAGGACCTACAGATGCTTTGGCTCTTACAAACAAAATTCCTACTTGTGGTCACTGCCTAGTGACCCCCTTGAGTTTTCAATCCCAGGTAGGTACATCTGGTTCTTGTTCCTTATCTCTGTGCTTAGAGAGTCCTCAAGGGATGCCATGTGAGATATGCCAATTCCATTGCATATCTCCTGTGTGCTGTGTGTTGCACACCACACTGCTATTCTTACTGCAATTGCTCCATTTGCACTATGGACTCTGAACATTACGTGTTAATTATATTATTTTGGGGTAGATACAAGAATATTCATCTGGGGACTAGAAGTCCTTACCTATCCATAATGAGACTTCCTGAAAGATGGTATTCCACTTGATTGCTGACTGTTGTCCTTCAATGTTGCTTTCTGAGTTGTGTGTGTGACAAATATATAACTATCCCACAGGACAGAACAATTGGAGTGTATCTCCTAGTTTCTCTATTGAACGTGATTTTTTAGATTTCAAGAGAACATCTGTTTTTTCTTTTACCTTTTAGATTATGATATATGTCATTTCATCCCTCCTTTTTCTTCCTCTAAACCCTCCCATATACCCCCTTGTTCTCTTTCAAATCCATGGCTTCCTTTTACATTAATTGCTGCTACATGAATATATGTATATCCATGTATATATTTCTAATATACCCTCCTTAGTCTGTATAATGTTGTTGTATGTTTTCAGAGCTGACCATTTGGCATTGGATAACCTACTGGTGTTCTCCTCCCTGGGGAAGACCATTTCTCTCACTCTCAGAATTCCCAGTTCTTTGTTGTTATTTATGTAGGGTCGAGGCCCCATTGTCTTTCTCCCATCCACTTTCACATGTCTGTTTTGTTGTCCTTGTGCAGCTCATATTTAAACAGTCATGGTGAAACTATGTGTGTTGCCTCTGACATTAGTAGGAGACACAGTCTCACAACAAACTCCCTCATGCTTTGTTTCTTACAATCTTTCCTCCCCCTCTATCACAATGTAGGGGTTGTTTTGTAGATGCATTGCAACTGAGCTGCACAACTCTGCATTTTGTTTTGTTGTGTTTGTAGTGGTGTATGTGATGTGATGTGATATGATGTGACGATGTGATGATGTGATGTGGTGATGTGATGTGATGTGATGTGATGATGTGATGATGTGATGATGTGATGTGATGTGATGATGTGATGTGATGATGTGATGATGTGATGTGATGATGTGATCGGATGTGATGTGATGATGCGATGTAATGTGATGATGTGATGTGATGTGATGTGATGTGATGATGTGATGTTATGATGTGATGTGATGATGTGATGTGATGATGTGATGGCATGTGATGTGATGATGTGATGATGTGATGTGATGATGTGATGTGATGTGATGATGTGATGTGATGTGATGTGATAATGTGATGTGATGTGATGTGATGATGTGATGTGATGTGATGTGATGTGATGATGTGATGTGATGTGATGTGATGTGATGATGTGATGTGATGTGATGTGATGTGATGTGTAACGGTCTTCATCTGTTGTGTCATGAAGTTTCCTTGGTGAGGGATGAGTACTACTCTTATCTGTCCCCCCAGCCTTTGTCATCATAGTTCCCCCTCTGAACAGCCATCAGTCCAGTGGAGAATGCAGGAAACATTAACAGAAGAGAACTCAGAAACAGCAGTGCCAGATTTCTTGGTGGAAGGGACTTATTTCTATATATCTTAGAACATCTGGTCCTTAGGAATGTCTTGGGGTTTTAAGAGTTGGGACATGTTTCAGGTTTGGTGAAGAAAGGGCACAGGGCCATGGAACTTCCAGTTGGGAACATAGTTGAGATAGAAAACTTGGCATAGAAAACATCAAGTGTGCATGGGTTAAAGATGGGAAGATGGACATGAGGAGGCAGGGGGAAGAAATCCCATGTAGAGTAGAAAATGGGATGACACATGATGAGCTTTTATGTGAGCAGGTGGCATACAGGAGTGTTGGTGGGGTCTGCTCATACTTAGACGTCCATTTCTATGCAACATTTGATGATGGATTTTAATTTTACTGCTGCAGCTGAGAAATCCTCTATGATCTTCAGAACTATATATCCAATGAAATATTTGAAATTTATCTTTGCTGACATTTAGCACACAGCTCAAAAAACTCCAGACTGGAAAGCATTCCTACATCCTCCTCACATAAGTCCTTTCTATTCTTATGTGATGAATATGTATATTATATATATGTATATACACACATGCATATATCTATATACAGACACAAACCATGACAGACAGACACACAAACATATATGTATACCGATTTCATATAGGAGACAAAACATACACTATTTGAGCCTGATTTTTTTTTTGCTCAATATGAGGACATTTTCATGTTCTTGTAAATTATATCAGTTCATCTTTCTGTCTGAATAAATCCCCATTCTCTGTATAGCCAACTGATCTAGTATAGTATAGTATAGTACAGTACAGTACAGTATAGTACAGTATAGTACAGTACAGTATAGTACAGTACAGTACAGTATAGTACAGTATAGTATGTACAGTACAGTATAGTACAGTATAGTATAGTATAGTACAGTATAGTATAGTATGGTACGGTATAGTATAGTACAGTAGAGTACAGTATACTACAGTACAGTACAGTACAATACAGTGTAGTACAGTATAGCATAGTACAGTATAGTACAGTATAGTATAGTACAGTATAGTATAGTACAGTATAGTACAGTATAGTATAGTACAGTATAGTATAGACCAGTACAGTATAGTATAGACCAGTACAGTATAGTATAGTACAGTATAGTATAGTACAGTATAGTATAGTATAGTACAGTATAGTATAGTATAGTATAGTACAGTATAGTATAGTATAATACAGTACAGTACAGTGTAGTACAGTATAGTACAGTACAGTATAGTACAATATAGTATAGTACAGTACAGTATAGTATAGTACAGTATAGTACAGTATAGTATAGTATAGCATAGTACAGTGTAGTACGGTATAGTATAGTACAGTACAGTACAGTACAGTATAGTATAGTACAGTACAGTATAGTACAGTATAGTATAGTATAGTACAGTACAGTACAGTATAGTATAGTATAGTACAGTACAGTATAGTATAGTATAGTACAGTACAGTACAGTATAGTATAGTACAGTACAGTATAGTATAGTACAGTACAGTATAGTATAGTACAGTACAGTATAGTACAGTATAGTATAGTACAGTATAGTATAGTACAGTACAGTATAGTACAGTATAATATAGTATAGTACAGTACAGTATAGTATAGTACAGTACAGTACAGTATAGTATAGTACAGTATAGTATAGTACAGTACAGTATAGTATAGTATAGTATAGTATAGTACAGTACAGTATAGTACAGTATGGTACAGTACAGTATAGTACAGTATAGTATAGTACAGTACAGTATAGTATAGTATAGTATAGTACAGTATAGTATAGTAGAGTAGAGTATAGTATAGTACAGTATAGTATAGTATAGTACAGTATAGTATAATATAGTACAGTACAGTACAGTGTAGTACAGTATAGTATAATATAGTACAGTACAGTACAGTGTAGTACAGTATAGTATAGTACAGTATAGTACAGTATAGTATAGTACAGTATAGTACAGTATAGTATAGTACAGTATAGTATAGTACAGTATAGTATAGTACAGTATAGTATAATACAGTGTAGTATAGTACAGTGTATTATGGTATAGTATAGTACAGTACAGTACAGTATAGTATAGTACAGTACAGTATTGTACAATATAGTATAGTATAGTACAGTGTAGTATAGTATAGTATAGTACAGTACAGTACGGTATAGTATAGTACAGTGTAGTATAGTATAGTATAGTACAGTACAGTACGGTATAGTATAGTACAGTGTAGTATAGTATAGTATAGTATAGTACAGTACAGTATAGTATAGTATACTATAGTATAGTATAGTACAGTACAGTATAGTATAGTACAGTACAGTATAGTATAGTATAGTACAGTATTGTATAGTATATTATAGTACAGTACAGTATAGTATAGTATAGTACAGTACAGTATAGTATAGTACAGTACAGTATAGTATAGTACAGTACAGTATAGTATAGTACAGTATAGTACAGTATAGTATAGTATAGTATAGTACAGTACAGTACAGTATAGTATAGTACAGTACAGTATAGTATAGTATAGTACAGTATAGTATATTATAGTATAGTATAATACAGTACAGTACAGTATAGTATAGTACAGTACAGTATAGTACAGTACAGTATAGTACAGTATAGTACAGTATAGTCTTTTTATTGCTGTGGTGAAACATGTGACTAAAACAACTTAAGGAAGTCACGGTTCACTTTATTGCAGTTTGAGGGACTCGAGGTGCATCCATCATGGTGGGAAGGCATGGTGGCAGGAATTTGAGGCAGGTGGTCACATCGCATCAGCAGAGGCTCAGGCTGCCCGAGCTCATCTACCATTCTCCTTTTTTAATGCAGTGACCCAAGCCCTGCGAATGGTGCTTCTCACTTTTAGGGTGGGTGCTCCCCCCTCAGTGAATCTAATCAGTCTGCTCTCTCACAGGCAGGGCCAGAGACAACCTGAATCTGGACTACCCCTCACAGACATGCCCAGAAGCTTGTCTCCCAAGTACATGCTGCCAACCACCAACACAAGTGTATTTTCTTTTTAATATCACCAGTTTTTTTTATTAGAACATATGGTGATATTTTATTTGTGCTGAAATGTGATTTTATGTGTATGTTAATAAATACAGATGCCTGGGCGTCAGAAATAATAGCAAGCCATAGCAGAAGCAGGGTGATGATGGCACACGCATTTAATCTGATCACATGGCAGTTGAGTTTGTGTGTTCAAGGACATATCCAGCATGGAGACACACGCCTTTAATCTCAATACCAACCATAGAAGATATGGAGGTCTGTATAGACAGGCAGTGATGAGGTCATGTGGTTGGGTTTACAACCAATGAGAAGGCAGAACAAAAAGTCAATAAAAAGACAGACACACAGGAATCAGGTCTCTTTCTCAGAGGAAGGACCGCAGTGGCAGCGAAGGGTAAGAAGGTGGTTCTAGTATCAGCTCTTAGCTACTGCTCAGACCTCTTGGGCTTTTAACTCTGTGTTTGACTCTGTGTTTCTTATTTAATAAGACTGTTACATCTACAAGGGCACAGAAAGTATTTTCCTCAAGCATCTTTCCACATGTGCCGTTCTTCTTTGTTCTCACAGTTGCCCTCCCCCTCTTCCCTCTCCTGTCCCTTTTCTGCTGTCAACTGTTTTCCTTCCTCCCCGTAGTTCTTCCCAATTCTGCTTTTCTCTTCTTTCACATTTAAACCACAATGTGAGTGGTGTGTGGTTTGTGTGTGTGCATGTACACAAGGGTGTGGGTGTGTATGTACACATGAGGAGGCCAGAGCAAGGTGTCAAGTGTCTTCCTCTCCCACTCTCCACCATATTTCCCTGAGAGAGGATCTATCACCTAACCTGAAACTTGATGATTTGGTTCAGCTGACTGACCACTGGGCTCCTGAGTCTCTCTTGTCCCCACTCCCCAGTGTTACAAGTATGTACAGCCATGCTTCCATGTATGCTTGTATGTGTGTGGATGCTTGAGATTTGAACTCAGATCCTCAAGCTACAAGTATAAGCAAGTATGCTTATCTACTGAGCCATCTCACCAGCCTTTTGTCATCTTTCTTTTTAATCATGTGGTTTTTGTTTTGGTTTTTTGAGACAGGGTTTCTCTGTGTAACCATGGCTGTCCTGGAACTCACTCTGTAGCCCAGGCTGGTCTCAAACTCACAGAGATCCACCTGCCTCTGCCTCTCAAGTGCTGGCATTAAAGTCATGTGCCACGACTGTCTGTCTCAATTAACTTTTAAATTAAAATTCAGTCCAAGTGTGATGGCGCACACACTTTTTTAATCTCAGCACTCAGATCTCTGTTCACAGCCACATGTGTTATTATTATTGCTGCTTATTTCCCCCAGGATAGTCCCCATTGCTGCTTTCCTGTTATGGAATCTCATTACACTTTCAATTTCCTAGATACTTTGAGTTCGATTTTTCTCATGTTCCCCTTCTTAGTTTCAACTCATACAAATACAAACATGCACACGCATACAGACACACAGACACACAAACACTCAGACAGACAAACACACACTCACTATGTCAGAACTATGTCTGAAGATCAATTCTGAAAATGTGAGACTTCTCTCTGGAGGTGTGCTGGTTAGTTTTCTTTCAACATGGCACAAGCTAGAGTCCTCTGGGAAGAAGGAACATCAACTGAGGAATTGTCCCCACCATATTGGCCTGTGGGTATTTCTGTGGGGCATTTTCTTGTTTAGTAATTGTTGTGGGAGCTACTCTATAGCTCCTTGGGAACCTGGCTCTCCTGACATCAGAGGACTAGTTCTCTTTTCCTGTGTCTCTTCAGGGCCACCACCCCAGCCTTCCATCTGGGCAGTTCCAGGAGCTGTGATTTCCACAGGCAGTGCTGTGACCATCTTCTGCAGGACCCCTCCAGGAGTGACTGGAGTGCGTCTATCCCATTATGTGCAGGATGGAAAGTGGTTTGATTGCATCCCACAGGGAGCCCAGGAGGTGTTTGAATTCAGTCTGCAGAATATGACACAAGGCAGTGCTGGGATTTACTACTGTGACTATTCCAAGGGAGGCGAATCGCCACAATTTAGTGACAAACTGGAGCTGGTGGTGACAGGTGAGTAACTGCCCAAGCACACTGTCATTCAGACTCAGTCTCAGATGCCTACCTCACTGAATCACATTTGCCCCATCACAGGCCCTGCCCTGTGTCTCTGCTCTCATATATGAATCTCTCCCCTCTCCTCTCATCTCTTTTCTACCCCCCTCCCCTTCTCTCTTCACCTCCCCTGCCCTCCCCCACCACTTTCTTTCTCTTCTCTCATTTCATCCTTTCCTTTTCAATTTCCATTTTTCTTGGCAGTTTTTGGAGACCAGTTCTCAAATATCTCAGTCTGGCCTTGACCTTGCTGTGTATCCAAACAAATCTTGTACTTATGACCCCTCTGCTTCTAGTCTCCTAGTACTGTCATGATAGACCTGGCAATAACACCATTGTTATGGTGATGATTATAGACTCCCGGGCATTGTGTATATTAGGCAAGAACTTGACCAAGATTCATCCCCAGACCCTCTGTTTTGATTTGTGACCCTCCCTCTACACTGACCTTGTTCTAGGTTCCTTTCAGAACAGTACTTAAATCTCCTAAAGGATGGGGTTCATGGGAATTGACAGCAGTCTTCTGTATATACATAGACACTCTCTATGGTCCTGGTTCATGGAAAATGATACAAACATGTTTTGTGATCCCTATAGATTGCCAATGGATGAGATTCCTTTTGTCTTCATCTTTTCTTCTCTCTGGTCAGACTCTGAAATGTAGGCTATTTTCATCATGTTTTAAATAACAGAGTTATACTGGATAGTTTAGGGTCAACTTGTGTCCATTTGTTACAAGCTAGAGTCATCAGAGAGGAAGGAGACTCAGTTGAAGAAATGCCTCCAGGAGATAAAGCTGCAAGGCATTTTCTCAAGTAGTGATCAATGGGGTAGGGCCCAGCTCAAGATGGGTTGTGCCATTACTGGGCTGATGTTGGGTTCTATAAGAAAGCAGGCTGATCAAGCCAGGGGATGCAAGTCAGTTAGCAGCATCTGTCCATGGCTTCTGCATCAGCTCCTGCCTCTAGAATCCTGCCCTGCTTGTGTTCCTGTCCCGACTTCTATCAGTGATGAACAGTATTGGCGAAGGGGAAGCCAAATAAACCCTTTCCTCCCCAACTTGCTTTTTGGTAATGGTCTTTCATCACAGCAACATGGGCCCTAACTAAGACAAGGGTCTTTTTGTAACCTTTTTGAGACAGGGTCTCACCATGTAACTCTGTCTGAACTTGAAGCCTCAATATAGAGCAGGTTGTTTTTAAACTCACAACAATCCACCTACCCCTGTCTATGAAGTGCTCAGATTAAAGGAATGTGTCACCACAAGCAACTAATATCAGAGTCTTTTTCTTCCAGGTGTTTACATGGAGAAGCCATCCCTTACTGTTGATTCAGGACCTCAGGGATTCTCAGAAATCAATGCAACTCTCCACTGCCACATACACGGTTCCTTTAATATCTTCATCCTCTGCAGAGGTGGAAATGCTTCCTTTCCCCAGAACTGTTCACGGCAGGACCACAACACATTCCTCCTCTCCCATGTGAGCCTGGAGCACCTGAGGACCTACAGATGCTTTGGCTCTAACAAACACAATTCCTACTTGTGATCACTGCCTAGTGAGCCCCTTGAGTTTTCAATCCCAGGTAAGTACGTCTGGTTCTTGTTCCTTATGTCTGTGCTTAGAGAGTCCTCAAGGGATGCCATGTGAGATATGCTAATTCCACTGCATGTCTCCTGTGTGCTGTATGTTGCACACCACACTGGTATTCTGACTGGAATTGCTCCATTTGCACTATGGATTCTGAACATTAAGTGTTAATTATATTATTTTGGGGTAGATACAAGAATAGTCATCTGGGGACTAGAAGTCCTTACCTATTCATAATGAGAACCTTTCTGAAAGATGGTGTTCCACTTGATTGCTGACTGTTATCCTCCAATGTTGCTTTCTGAGTTGTGTGTGTTACAAATATATCACTATCCAACAGGACAGAACAATTGGAATATATCTCCTAGTTTCTCCATTGAAGGTGGTTTTCAGATCTCAAGAGAACATCTGTTTTTTCTTTTACCTTTTAGATTATGATATAATATGTCATTTCATCTCTCCTTTTTCTTCCTCTAAACCCTCCCATGTACCTCCTTGTTCTCTTCAAATATATGGCTTCCTTTTACATTAATTGTTGCTACATGCATATATGCATATCAATGTATATACTTCTAATATACCCTCCTTAGTCTGTATAATGTTGTTATGCATTTCCAGAGCTGACCATTTGGTATTTGATAACCTACTGGTGTTCTCCCTGGGGAAGACCATTTCTCTCACTTTCAGAATTCCTAGTTCCCTGTAGTTATTTATGTAGGGTCAAGACCCCGTGGGCTTTTCTCCCACCCACTTTCACACGTCTGTATTTTGGTTTGTTGTGTTTGTAATGTCATATGTGATGTGATGTGATGTGATGAGATGATGTGATGTGATGTGATGTAATGTGTAACGGTCTTCATCTGTTGTGTCATCAAGTTTCCTTGGTGAGGGAGGAGTACTACTCTTGTCTGTCCCACCAGCATTTGTCATCATAGTGCCCCCTCTGAACAGCCATCAGTCCAGTGGAGAATGCAGGAAACATTCACAGAAGAGAACTCAGAAACAGCAGTGCCAGATTTCTTGGTGGAGGGGACTTATTTCTTTATATCTTAGAACTTCTGGTCCTTAGGGATGTCTTGGGGTTTTAAGAGTTGGGACATGTTTCAGGTGTGGGGAACAAAGGGCACAGAGCCATGGAAGTTCCAGTTGGGAACATAGTTGAGACTGAAAACTTGGGATAGAAAACATCAAGTGTGCATGGGTTAAAGATGGGAAGATGGGCATGAGGAGGCAGGAGGAAGAAATCCCATGTAGAGTAGAAAATGGGATGGCCCATGATGAGCTTTTATGTGAGCAGGTGGCATACAGGAATGTTGGGGGGTCTGCTCATACTTAGACATCCACTTCTATGCAACATTTGATGATGGATTTTAATTTTACTGCTGCAGCTGAGAAATCCTCTATGATGTTCAGAACTATATATCCAATGGGATATTTGAAATTTATCTTTGCACACATTTATCACACATCTCAACAAAGTCCCAGATTGAAAAGCATCCTTGCATTCTCCTCACATAAGTCCTTGTATCAACTGTCCCCTTTGTACTAGAATTTTTCAGGGATCCTCTTTTGCCCTCCGTTCTCATATGGCTCATTATCAAACTGTCTTTTGTGTCCTGAAAACACTTTTCAATTCCCGTTCCTTCTTTATTATATCATCTGTGTCACCCCAAGATCACCTTTCACCCATCCTCCTTATTGTCTTTCTTCCTTCTACCCAATATTCTATATGTGTTAATCCCACAGAAAATTCACATCAAACATTTTTGTAAGTTTCTATCCATTGCACAAAGTGATGAGTTTACAATGACATGTTCTTCAGGTACATTGTGTACTGTGACCATATTCACCTCTGTTACTCTTTTTCCTGTGTTCTCACTCCCACCAGTCTTCTATTCCTACCCAGTCTCTTTCTACTTTATGACATGAGTATGTATATCATATAGATGTATATGCACACATACATATACCTATATATACATATACAAACCCAAACATACAGACACACACATAGAGACACAGAGAGACAGACACACATATATGTATACATCGATTCCATATAGGAGGCAAAACATACTCTATTTGAGTCTGATTTTTTTGCTCAATATGAGGTACCCCATTTTCATATATGTTCTGGCAAACTACATCAGTTAGTTCATCTTCATGTCTGAATAAAGTACAATACAGCATAGTATAGTATAGGATAGTATAATCTTTTTATTGCTGCAGTGAAACACGTGACTGACTAAAGCAGCTTAGGAAGTCATGGTTTACTTTATTGCAGTTTGAGGGACTCGAGTTGCATCCGTCATGGTGGGAAGGCATGGTGGCAGGAACTCGAGGCAGGTGGTCACATCATATCCGTATTTAATGAGCAGAGGGAGAGGCTGCCTGAGCTCAGCTACCTTTCTCCTTTTTTAATGCAGTGACCCAAGCTCTGGAATGGTGCTTCTCACTTTTAGGGTGGGTACTCCCACCTCAGTGAATCTAATCAGTCTGGTCTCTCACAGGCAGGGCCAGAGGTGACCTGAATCTAGGCTACCCCTCACAGACATGCCCAGAAGCTTGTCTTCCAGGTATATCCTGCCAACCACCAACACAAGTGCATTTTCATTTTTAAAAAATGAGATATTTTCTTTTCATTTTTTTTATTAAGAAATTTCCTGCTTATGCACCAGGGATGGATCTCGATTCCCGTGCCTGGGTGCCCCCTAAACTGTTTGAGCCAAACACCTGTCTTCCATATCTAGAGGGCCTAGTCCAGTCCTGTGGGGGCTCCATTGCCACCAGTCCACAGTTCATGGGCTTCCACTAGTGTGGCCGGTCATTTCTGCATGTCCTCCCATCATGATCTCGACATCCCTCACCTGCCCTCTCTCTCACCAATTGGATTCCTGGAGCTCAGCCTGGCACCTGACCCTGGATCTCCTCATCTGCCTCCATCAGTCACTGGACAAAACCTCTATGATGACAGTTAGGGTATTCACTAGAGCAGTCACCAGAGTAGACCAGTCCAGGAACCCTCTTTACCACTGCCAGCATACCAAGGTGGGGTTAACCTTGTGGATTCCTGCAAGCCTCCCCGGCACCCTACCTCTTCCTATTCCCATGAATTTTTGATTAGGACACACAAAATGTTTTCCTTAAGCATCTTTCCACATGTGCCGTTCTTCTTGGTTCTCACGGTTGCCCTCCTCCTCTTCCCTCTCCCGGGTCCCTTCTCTGCTGCCAACTGTTTTCCTTCCTCCCCGTAGTTCTTCCCACTTCTGCTTTTCTCTTCTTTTAAAAATGTGTGTGGTTTGTGTGTGTGCATGTACACAAGGGTGTGGGTGTGTATGCACACATGAGAAGGCCAGAGCAAGGTGTCCAAGTGTCTTCCTCTCCCACTCTCCACCATATTTCCTTGAGATAGGATCTATCACCTAACCTGAAACTTGCTGACTGACCACTGGGCTCTTGAGACTCTTCTGTCCCCACTCCCCAGTGTTACAAGTATGTACAGCCATGCTTCCATGTATGCTTGTATGTGTGTGGATGCTGGAGATTTGAACTCAGATCCTCAAGCTACAAGTATAAGAGAGTATGCTTATCTACTGAGCCATCTCACCAGCCTTTTGTTTTCTTTCTTTTTAATCAAATGATTTTTGTTTTGGTTTTTCGAGACAGGGTTTCTTTGTGTAACCATGGCTGTCCTGGAACTCAGTCTGTAGCCCAGGCTGGCCTCAAACTCTCAGAGATCCACTTGCCTGTGCCTCTGACTCTCAAGTGCTGGCATTAAAGTCATGTGCCACCACTGACTGTCTCAATTAGCTTTTAAATTAAAATTCAGGCCAAATGTGATGGCGCACAGACATCTTTAATCTCAGCACTCAGATCTCTGTTCACAGGCACATGTGTTATTATTATTTCTGTTTTTCTCCCCAGGATAGTCCACATTGCTGCTTTCCTGTTCCGTAATCTGAATTACGAAACTTTCAATTTCCTACGGATCCTGAGTTTTCTTTTTCTCATGATCCCCTTCTTAGATTTAACTCATACAAATACAAACATGCACACACACACACACACACACACACACACACACACACACTCAGACAGACACACACACAGTCACTATGTCAGAACTATGTCTGAAGATCAATTGTGAAAACAGTGAGACTTCTCTCTGGAAGTGTGCTGGTTAGTTTTCTTTCAACATGGCACAAGCTAGAGTCCTCTGGGAAGAAGGAACATCAACTGAGGTATTGTCCCCACCATATTGGCCTGTGGGCATGTCTGTGGGGCATTTTCTTGGTTAGTAATTGTTGTGGGAGCTACTCTATAGCTCCTTGGGAACCTGGCCCTCCTGACATCAGATGACTAGCTCTCTTTTCCTGTGTCTCTTCAGGGCAATCACCCCAGCCTTCCATCTGGGCATTTCCGGGAGCTGTGATTTCCACAGGCAGTGCTGTGACCATCTTCTGCAGGACCCCTCCAGGAGTGACTTATGTGCGTCTAATCAATGATAAAGGGTGGTTTGATGACACCCTACAGGGAGACCAGGAAGTGTGTGAGTTCAGTCTGCAGAATATGATACACAGCAATGCAGGGGTTTACCACTGTGAATACCACGATGGAAGTAAATGGTCCAAAAATAATGACAAACTGGAGCTGGTGGTGACAGGTGAGTAACTGCTCAAGCACATTGTCCTTCAGACTCAGTCTCTGATGCCTACCTCACTGAACCACATTTGCCCCATCACAGGCCCTGCCCTGTGTCTCTGCTCCCATATATGGATCTCTTCCCTCTCCTCTCATCTCCTCTTTTCTACCCCCCTCCCCTTCTCTCTTCACCTCCCCTTCCCTCTCCTCTCCTTTCTTTCTCTTTTCTCCCCTCCCCTCCCCTCCCCTCCCCTTCCCTCCCCTCCCCTCTACTACTCCTCTTTTCATCTTCTCTCATTTCATCCTTTCCTTTTAATTTCCATTTTTCTTGGCAGTTTTGGAGACCGGTTCTCAAATATCTCAGTCTGGCCTTGACCTTGCTGTGTATCCAAACAAATCTTGTACTTATGGCCCCTCTGCTTCTAGTCTTCTAGTACTGTCATGATTGACCTGGACAATGACACCATTCATATGGTGATGATTATAGACCCCCGGGCATTGTGTATATTAGGCAAGAATTTGACCAACTAAGATTCATCCCTAGACCCTCCCATTTGATTTGTGATCCTCCCTCTGGGCTGACCTTGTTCTAGGTTCCTTTCAGAACAGTACTTAAATCTCCTAAAGGATGGAGTTCATGGGAATTGACAACAGCCTTCTGTATATACATAGACACTCTCTATGGTCCTGGTTCATGGAAAATGATACAAACATGTTTTGTGATCCCTATAGATTGCCAATGGATGTTTCCATTCGTCTTCATCTTTTCTTCTCTCTGGTCAGATTCTGTGAAATGTAGGCTTATTTTCATCATGTTTTGAATAACAGAGTTTTACTGGCTAGTTTAGGGTCAACTTGTGTCCATTGTTACATGCTAGAGTCATCCGAGAGGAAGGAGACTCAGTTGAAGAAATGCCTCCATGAGATAGAGCTGCAAGGCATTTTCTCAAGTAGTGATCAATGGGGTAGGGCCCAGTTCAAGATAGGTTGTGCCATTACGGGCTGATGTTGGGTTCTATAAGAAAGCAGGCTGATCAAGCCAGAGGATGCAAGTCAGTTAGCAGCATCTGTCCATGGCCTCTGCATCAGCTCCTGCCTCTAGCATCCTGCCCTGCTTGTGTTCCTGTCCCGACTTCTGTCAGTGATGAATAGTAATGCTGAAGTGTAAGCCAAATAAACCCTTACCTCCCCAACTTGCTTTTGGTCAAGTTTTTTCATCACATCAACAGAAGTCCTAACTAAGACAAGGTTCTTTTTGTAATTTTTTTGAGACAGGGTCTCACCATGTAACTCAGTCTGGCCTTAAAACCTCAATATAGAGCATGTTAATTTAAATTCACAACAATATACCTGCCTCTGCCTATGACGTTTTCAGATTAAAGGAATGTGCCACCACAAGCAACTAATATCAGGGTCTTTTTCTTCCAGGTGTTTATAAGGAGAAGCCTTTGCTTACTGTTGATTCAGGACCTCAGGGATCCTCAGGAATCAAAGCAATTCTCTACTGCCACATGCATGTTTCCTTTAATATCTTCATCCTCTGCAGAGATGGAAATGCTTCCTTTCCCCAGAACTGCTCACGGCAGGACCACAACACATTCCTCATCTCTCATGTGAGCCTGGAGCACCAGAGGACCTACAGATGCTTTGGCTCTAACAAACACAATTCCTACTTGTGGTCACTGCCTAGTGACCCCCTTGAGTTTTCAATCGCAGGTAAGTATGTATGGTTCTTGTTCCTTATCTCTGTGCTTAGAGAGTTCTCAAGGGATGCCATGTGAGATATGCCAATTCCACTGCATGTCTCCTGTGTGCTGTGTGTTTCACACCACACTGCTATTCTTACTGCAATTGCTCCATTGCATTATGGACTCTTTACATTATGTGTTAATTATATTATTTTGGGGTAAATACAAGAATATTTATTTGGGGAATAGATGTCCTTACCTATCCATAATGAGAACCATTCTGAAAGATGGTATTCCATTTGGTTGCTGACTGTTATCCTCCAATGTTGTTTTCTGAGTTGTATGTGTGACAAATATATCACTATCCAACAGGACAGAGCAATTAAAATAGTATCTGCTAATTTATTCATTGAAGGTGTTTTCAGATCTCAAGAGATCATCTGTTTTTTTCTTTTTCCTTTTAGATTATGATATAATATGTCATTTCATCCCTCATTTTTCTTCCTCTAAACCTTCCCATGTATGCCCTTGTTCTCTTCAAATCTATGGCTTCCTTTTACTTTAATTGTTGCTACATGCATATATGTATATCCATGTATATATTTCTCATATACCCTCCTTAGTCTGTATAATGTTGTTGTGTGTTTCCAGAGCTGACCATTTGGTATTTGATAACCTACTGGTGTTCTCCTCCCTGGGGACGACTGTTTCTCTCACTTTCAGAATTCCTAGTTCCCTGTAGTTATTTATGTAGGGTCAAGGCCTCCTGGTCTTTTCTCCCATCCACTTTCACATGTCTGCATTTTGGTTTGTTTTTCTGTAATGCCACTTGTGATATGATGTGATGTAATGTAATGCAATGTGTAACGGTCTTCATCTGTTGTGTCATCAAGTTTCCTTGGTGAGGGATGAGTACTACTCTTATTTGTCCCCCCAGCCTTTGTCATCATAGGGCCCCCTCTGAACAGCCATCAGTCCAGTGGAGAATGCAGGAAACATTAACAGAAGAGAACTCAGAAACAGCAGTGCCAGATTTCTTGGTGGAGGGGACTTATTTCTTTATATCTTAGAACTCCTGGTCCTTAGGGATGTCTTGGGGTTTTAAGAGTTGGGACATGTTTCAGGTGTGGGGATCAAAGGGCACAGGGCCATGGAAGTTCCAGTTGGGAACATAGTTGAGACTGAAAACTTGGGATAGAAAACATCAAGTGTGCATGGGTTAAAGATGAGAAGATGGACATGAGGAGGCAGGAGGAAGAAATCCCGTGTAAGGTAGAAAATGGGATGACACATGATGAGCTTTATTGTGAGCAGGTGGCATACAGGAGTGCTGGTGGGGTCTGCTCATCCTTAGACATCCACTTCTATGCAACATTTGATGATGGATTTTAATTTTACTGCTGCAGCTGAGAAATCCTCTATGATGTTCAGAACTATATATCCAATGGGATATTTGAAATTCATCTTTGTAGACATTTAGCACATAGTTCAACAAAGCCCCAGATTGAAAAGCATCCTTGCATTCTCCTCACATAAGTCCTTGTATCAACAGAGAGTGCATCTCTCCCCTTTGAACCAGAATTCTTCAGGGATCCTCTTTTGCCCTCAGTTCTCACATGGCTCATTATCAAACTCTCATTTTGTGTCCTGAAAACACTTTTCAAGTCTTGTTCCTTCTTTGTTACATCACCTCTGTCACCCCAAGTTCGCCTTTCACCCAGCCTCCTTATTGTCTTTCTTCTTTCTACCCAATATTTTATATCCGTTCATCCCACAGAAAATTCACATCAAACATTTTTGTAAGTTTCTATCCATTGCACAATGTGATGAGTTTACAATGACATGTTCCTCAGGTACATCTTGTACTGTGACCATGTTCACCTCTGTTACTCTTTTTCCTGTGTTCTCACTCCCACCAGTCTTCTATTCATACCCAGTCTCTTTCTACTTTATGTCATGAGTATGTATGTTATATAGATTTATATGCACACATACATATATCTATATATACATATACAAACCCAAACATACAGACACACACATAGAGACACAGACAGCAGACACACATATATGTACACACTGATTCCATATAGGAGGCAAAACATACAGTATTCGAGTCTGATTTTTTTGCTCAATATGAGGACCCCCATTTTTATCTATGTTCTGGCAAATTACATCAGTTAGTTCATCTTTATGTCTGAATAAATCCCCATTCTGTTCATATCCTACTGTTCTAGTATAGTATAGTATAGTACAGTACAATATAGGATAGGATAGGATAGTACAGTACAGTACAGTAGTATAGTATAGTATACTATAGTATACTATAGTATAGTCTTTTTATTGCTGCAGTGAAACATGTGACTAAAGCAACTTAAGGAAGTCACGATTTACTTTATTCCAGTTTGAAGGACATGAAGTGCATCCATCATGGTGGGAAGGCATGGTGGCAGGAACTTGAGGCAGGTGGTCACATAATATCCATATTTAATGAGCAGAGGGAGAGGCTGCCTGAGCTCAGCTACCTTTCTCCTTTTTTAATGCAGTGACCCAAGCTCTGGAATGGTGCTTCTCACTTTTAGGGTGGGTGCTCCCACCTCAGTGAATCTAATCAGTCTGGTCTCTCACAGGCAGGGCCAGAGGTGACCTGAATCTAGGCTACCCCTCACAGACATGCCCAGAAGCTTGTCTCCCAGGTACATACTCCAACTACCACCACAAGTGCATTTTCTTTTTTAAAAAATGAGATTTATTTCTTTTCATTTTTTTTTATTAAGAAATTTCCTGCTTATGCACCAGGGATGGATCTTGATTCCCCTGCCTGGGTGCCCCCCAAACTGTTTGAGCCAAACACTGTCTTCCATATCTAGAGGGCCCAGTCCAGTCCCATGGGGGCTCGATTGCTACCAGTCCACAGTTCATGGGTTTCCACTAGTGTGGCTGGTCATTTCTGCATGTCCTCCCATCATGATCTCGACATCCCTCACCTGCCCTCTTTCTCATCAATTGGATTCCTGGAGCTCAGCCTGGCGCCTGACCCTGGATCTCCTCATTTGCCTCCATCAGTCACTGGACAAAACCTCTATGATGACAGTTAGGGTATTCACTAGACCAGTCACCAGAGTAGACCAGTCCAGGAACCCTCTGGACCACTGCCTGCAGACCAAGGTGGGGTTAACCTTGTGGATTCCTGCAAGCCTCCCCAGCACCCTTGCTCTTCCTATTCCCATGAATTTTTTGATTAGGACACACAAAGTATTTTCTTTAAACATCTTTCCACATGTGCCGTTCTTCTTGGTTCTCATGGTTGCCCTCCCCCTCTTCCCTCTCCCGGGTCCCTTCTCTGCTGCCAACTGTTTTCCTTCCTCCCCGTAGTTCTTCCCACTTCGGCTTTTCTTTTCCTTTTAAAAATGTGAGTGGTGTTGTTTGTGTGTGTGTGCATGTACACAAAGGTGTGGGTATGTATGCACACACGAGGAGGCCAGCGCAAGTTGTCAAGTGTCTTCCTCTCCCACCCTCCACCATATTTCCCTGAGATAGGATCTATCACCTAACCTGAAACTTGCTGACTTGATTTGGTTCAGCTGACTGACCACTGGGCTCCTGAGTCTCTCTTGTCCCCACTCCCCAGTGTTACAAGTATGTACAGCCATGCTTCCATGTATGCTTGTATGTGTGTGGATGCTGGAGATTTGAACTCAGATCCTCATGCTACAGGTATAAGCAAGTATGCTCATCTACTGAGCCATCTCACCAGCCTTTTGTCTTCTTTCTTTTTAATCAAATGATCTTTGTTTTGGTTTTTCAAGACAGGTTTCTCTGTGTAACCATAGCTGTCTTTGAACTCATTCTGTAGACCAGGGTGACTTCGAACTCACAGAGATCCACCTGTCTCTGCCTCTCAAGTGCTGGCATTAAAGTCATGTGCCACGACTGTCTGTCTCAATTAACTTTTAAATTAAAATTCAGGCCAAGTGTGATGGCACACACACACACACACACACACACACACACACACACACACACATCTTTAATCTCAGCACTCAGATCTCTGTTCACAGGCACATGTGTTATTATTATTGCTGTTTTTCCCCCCAGGATAGTCCCCATTGCTGCTTTCCTGTTACGTCATCTCATTACACTCTCAATTTTCTATGGATCCTGTGTTTTCTTTTTCTCATGATCCCCTTCCTAGATTCAACACATACACACACACACACACACACACACACACACACACACACACACTCACTCACTCACACACAACCCCCCCACACACAAACACACACACATTTCAAAAGGAATTTTCCTATATGTGTAAAATCATGTGTTACCCTCTGAGTTTGGGTTACTTGGTGTAATATAATGATTTCCAGTTTCTTCCATTTTCTTATGAGTACCATGATTTTATTTTTTCTCTCCAGTTGCATAAAGTTCCAGTCTGTCTATGGACTACCTTTTCTTTATCTGTTCATCTGTGGATGGATGTCTAATTTGGCGTGGTTCAATTTTCTGGCTGCTGTGACTAGTGCAGTAGTGTGTGTGAATGTGTAAGTCTCTGTTCTGTTGACTTAGAGTTTTCTGCCATTTGCTAAGAGGCTCTGTTCCTTTCATTAAAACAAAGCAAAGCAAGACAGTGCATTAGTCATTGTGTGCCAATCACTTGACAGGTGTTATTTCATTTAGTCTAGTCATTATAGCTTGCAATGTTTTTCAGTTTTTTTACTCTTGCATGTCACTTTTGACCTCTAATTTTTGATAGAATACATCTCCTGTGCCTTCTCCTGATCATCTGCTCCTGTATGTGGTTCACTCAGGCTCCTGGTCAAGATTAGTGTATGCTCTTTGTAGACTATCTGGGAAGAGTTCTCCTTCAGCCTCAGAGGGCTGGGTGTTTCTTTTTCTTTATGGACCATCTCCCCAAATGAACTTTCTTTGGTATTATATTTGATTTGTCTCATCAGTTGGGTGTGCTGGTGCATCCCTATGATCCCAGCTTTTGGGAGCTGAAGGCAGGATGTTCTCAAGTTTGAAGTCATCCTGGGATACATAGTAAGATCCTGTGTTTAAAGAGTCATAATAGACACCACCTATGTGATGAGAAATACATGAATTGATTGCTTTAATTATTTCATTTCATAGGTTTCCTATAGTTTCCTAAATGCCTAGTTCTGTGTTTGGTAGAAGGTAGGTACTCAATAAATGTTTGAATGAGTGAATTAATGTAACAGACATTTAATAACAGATCACTACTTTTTTGTAATTCCAGGTCCATCTTTTCCCATTGTGGTTTGGATCTCAGTTGCTGCTGTTTGCTTCCTCCTGTTCTTCCTTCTTCTCTTCATCTGCCTCTGCTGCCATTGTGCCAAATGCAGTATGTCCCAAGAGTCAGGGGGGATTAATCTGGTAGGGGTCTATGGGGAGTGGTGTGTTCTAAGACTGACCTTTGTCTCTCTGTAGGGGCTTCCAATGGTAAGACCAGGAGCCATGTGAAATATAAGAGGTGGGTAAATTTGGACTCTCCCAATAAATACACCCATTCATCTCCATCTAAGATTTTTGTCTGAGTATTGGGGATTGAAGCCAGGGCCCCTATAGCTCCTAAAAATTCTATTTATGTATCATTTCTCAGGCATACTTTAACATTTTTTTCTTTCCACTCAGTTCTAGCACAGCCATGGACATCGAGGAAAAACATAAATGTAAGGTGGAGTGAATTTTGTTGAGGAAAGGGATGCTTGTGGGGCTTAGGAGGTCTTCAGGGAAAAGCAGAAGAGGTGGGAGGTGCCACCTTGCTGTGTGATGTTGCTGTCTTTCCCCTGGGTTCTGTTGGTCATTTCTGAAACATAAAATACAAAACTATATAGTTTAAAGACTCCTGTGAAACAGGCCTACCTTCTCACCTTTCTTTCCAGATGGTGACTTGGAGGGTATTCAGCCTGAGGACTGTAGGAAAGTGGACACACAGGTTAGCCCTCCATACCAACCTGCTCTTCTTTTCCGGACTCCCATCTGTGTATTCTTTTCATGGTTTGTATCTTGTGATGGCGGGTGTCTGCAGCAGAAAACTCACAGGAGGTGACTTATGCACAGCTATGCCAAGAGAACTTCAGGAATAACATGAATCCGCTTCCCTCCAATATTCCTCAGGGCACATCTACACATACTTGTGTGTATGCCACCCTCACATTATCCCAAGAGAAGAGTCAGAGCTAAGTGTTCCACTGTTTCTTCAGCACAGGGTGGCTTCATGAATGACACTTCTTACATTTTTCAACTCAAGCCATTAGCTGGAGCTCCAACAGACTCAAGTGTAGAGAAGCTTGTTAACTGCAAAGGAACTTGGAGCTCGTAAAGATTGCTCAGCAAACTTCTGATTCCTTGTGATTTGCTCACTCATTGATGTACCTGTCAAATGTGTGCTGTGGAAAAATCCTTCTGTACATTGTGTGAATAGATGTTGCTATGATTGGTTTAAGAAACAAGCTGACTGGCCAATAGCTGAACAGGATAAATTTGGGTGGGAAAGCCAAACTGAGAATGATGGGATGATGAAGGGCAGAGTCAGAAGAGACACCTGGCGGATGGAGAATGAGTTGGACACACAAAAAAGGCATAGAGGTAAAAGTCATGAGCACATAGATGAATAGAAATGGGTTAAGTTGTAAGAGCTAGTTAGTAACAAGTGTGAACTATTGACCGAGCATTTATAAATCATATTGAGTCTCTGAGTCACTTTGATGGGAAGTGGCTGCCAGTTGTTTGGGAGCAGGTGGTCGGGACAGGAAAACTCTCCCTACAGATATGTGCAGATGAGCTTGGGCTCATGTTAACTTAGTAAGACATGAGTTCCATCATCTACTGGAAGAGGCAAGCTGCGTAATCTGGACTCCCGGTTGTTAGTATTTCGGAACACCTCAACAGTGTGATCCTTAACTTTAGCTGTCCAGTTGAAGGGTTTTACAATCACCTAGGAGACACACCTGTAGGTGTGCTTTTCAGAGCTGTTCCAGAGATGTTCACCTGTTGTGGAAAGACATACGCTGAGTATAGGTGATATTATTTCATGGGCCGTGATATTATTTCATGGGCCGGGGTCTTAGATTGAATAGAAAGGAGAAAGTAAGTGTAACATCATTATTCACTGATCTCTCTCTGCTCCCTGACTATGGCTACAGAATTACCAGCTGTATCATGCTCCTGCCACTGTAACTAGAGGCAATTTCTTCCACTGTGTCCTTACATCCATGATGGACTACACCTTCAAACTAAGTAAAAAATAAAGCCTTGGTGATGATTACTCTCAATTGTCAACTTGATGAGATACAGTCTTCTGGGAGACTGGCCTCTGTGCATGCTTGTGAGCGATTATTTTGATTAGGTTAATTGAGGTGGGATGACCTGCCCACTGCATTTCCTGGGTTGAGATTCTGGACTACATAAGAAGGAGATAGTCAATTGAACACAAGTATTCATCGCTTTCTTCTTTTTGGTTGTGGGTACAATACATTAGATGCCTCAGGCTCCTGCTGCCACGACTTCCTCACCACGATGGACTGTAACCTTGGACTCTCTCTCGAGTTGCTTTTATTTTTTTTTTGGTTTTTCGAGACAGGATTTCTCTGTGTGGTTTTGCGCCTTTCCTGGAACTCACTTGGTAGCCCAGGCTGGCCTCGAACTCACAGAGATCCGCTTGGCTCTGCCTCCCGAGTGCTGGGATTAAAGGCGTGCGCCGCCGCCGCCGCTGCCGCCGCTGCCGCCGCTGCCGCCGCTGCCGCCGCCGCCACCACCACCACCCGGCTCGAGTTGCTTTTTGTCAAGTTATTTTTTTTAATCACCCAAACAGAAAAAGTAACTAGGACACTCTCTCTTCAACTCGATTTTATCATAGCCACCAGAGAAGTAACTAATAGAGAAAGTGGAGAGGTAGTCACCCACTAGAGATTTTTCAATGAAACTTTGGGTTCCCAGGTGGGTAGAAGCACTCAGGTTTGCTTATGGAGACCGACAGGCACCAGGGAGAAGTCAAGAATAGGGATAGTTCTTGTCATCACTTGGTACTGTGAATAATACTGAAACAAAAACGGGAGTGCAAGAATCTTTATGAGGTGGTGGTGTTATTTTATTTGTGCACATAGAAGAAGAGGTGATTTGGATAACCTAGTAGACAGGTCTTTTCAAATTTATTTAAGAACATTTATAGTGCTTTCCCTAAAGGCTGAGCCAGTCTATGTTCCCTTCAACAGTGTACAAGGATTTTGTGTTCTCCACACCCTTGTCAGCCCTTTGTCACTTCCTCTCTTTGGTGATGGACATCCTAACAGGTTTGAGGTGATATCTCATGGTGGCTTTGGTTAGCATTTATAAGATGGTTAGTGATACCAAACACCTTTCTGAATGCTTGCTGGGAAGTTTATATCTTCTTGAAGACAAATAAAATCCAGATCTTTGTCCATTTTACTTTTTACTAAGCTTTCAGTTAGCATATACAATGATGTGCTTTATTATGACATTTCCACACATCTATATCATTGTACTTTGCTCATACTCTCTCTTCATTATTTTCTTGTGTTTCCACCTCTACAACTGCTCCACTCTCTCACTGCTAGTAACTCTGATGGAGTGCACCAATGACTTATATGGTTATTATGTACAACACAAGGAGAGGTTAACTAGTCTCAGTGGAAGATCTCTGTAAGGGAGAAGTATCAATTTGAGTCATCATGGAAGAGGAAGCTGTGGCTGCTAGCTTTGCCCATGCTGGCCAAATAATTTGTAAACAATCTTACTTGGACCGGAGGAAGGCTTTGCCATCCCTATGAGTGTGACCTGTGGAAGGCCCTGCCATTTCCATGTGTCTGAGGCACTGGGGTCCTTGACATGGCTGTGTCCATGCCAACAATACACATTCACTCAGGACTTCATCTGTTCCCCACAGAAATGATTGTGTTTCATCATATTCATGTATGAAATTCTTAAAGAATAAAAATTAAGGCAAAAATAAAGCTTTCAATAAATGTTGACAAAAAAGGTAGGAAGTAGGCATGGTGATGAAATGGCTAAGATCATCTTGTCCTTATTCTATTTTGCGTCTGCCTAGAAACTCCTCAGCCTCCCCTCCTCCCACACAGCCATATCCACTTTGGCAAAGCTTTTGGGACTGTTCACGACTCTGACCATGGTACAGATGTATTAACTAGAACAACTGGTGTTTGTGTAGGCTAAAACATAAAACTAAAATAACTAAAAGGAAGTGTAAATCAGAAATAATTGTCAGGCTGGAGAGATGGCTCAGAGGTTAAGAGCACCAACTGCTCTTCCAGAGGTCCTGAGTTCAGTTCCCAGCACCCATATGGTGGCTCACAACCATCTGTAATGAGATCTGGCACCCTCTTCTGTATACATAATAAATAAATAATTCTTTAAAAAAGAAATAATTGTCATGTGGTATCTGGAAAATACAAAAAACACTCTGTAAAAACATAGGTGTCGCTCAGACTCTCCTCAAATAGTGATGTAATTGTGATTTTTGTTTCTAAAAATGCTATATCCCCAAGCTCTGGCATGAAGAGGGATGAGCCATGTTCTTGGTTTCTGGCTAACAAAAGGACTTATATACTTTGAATTGGCTTCATTAGTGTGGTTGTCAAGAACTATCCCTCCTGGGTCATTTCAGTGACTCACAGCTGCAGTCTCAACTAAAACTTGAGGTAGGAGGATTACCTCTAGATCAAGGCCAGCCTGTGCAACACAGTGACTTTCAGGTCAGTATGGGCTAGAGAGTGAGCTCCTGAGTTGGGTCAGATGGCTCTCTGGGTAGAGGTGCTTGCTGTTGAGCCTGAAGACCTGGGTTGGATCCCTGGGATCTACACTGTAAAAGGAGAGAACTGACTCATAAGACCTTGTCTCTAAAAAATGTGAAGACATCTCATAGGGAAAGGTGGGGGAAATGGGGGGGAGTTGTAAGGGAAGGAATGGGAGGTAGACTTGATACAGTCACCTTATATACATGCATGAATAATAAATAAAATAAAGAGTTGCCAAAGAGAAAAAGAATGAAAAGGAAGCTGAGAAGAAAGCTGACTGCAGGGCCAGTGGGATGCTGTGAGGTAGTTTTGCGTGGGGAGTAGAAGAATTGGAAGAAACTGAGAATGTGGAGTGGAAGTGAACTGGGGATGGTGTGGCCTTTTCTGGGGAGGGAGAGATGATTGGCACTTGGAGGTGTAGCTTAGATCCTGCTTCTGCACCTGCTAGCCTCACAGTGTGCATGCATCTTGTAAATTGTTCTTTAAGACAGGAGGAAAATGCAAGCCCAAATGACCGTATTAGGGTAATGTTCGGCACTGTTGGGAATTGGAGAGGTGAAAATTGTACAACTATGTGGTGGCACATGGTTGTAATACCAGCACTTGGGAGGTGGAGGCAGGAGAATCAGGAGCTTAAGGTCACTGTTGGATATATAACATGTTTGAGGTCAGCCCATGGCACATGAGACCCTGTCTCAAAACAGCATCACCAACAGCAGCCGCCGCAGCAGCAGCAGCAACAACAACAGCAGCAGATTTATTTTTTAAAATTTTATTTAAATAACCTTTTTCCATTTATTTTACCTACCAACCACAGTTTCCTCTTCTCCCCCCACATCCCTGCTTCCCACCTACTCCTCTCCCCTTCCATTCCTCTTCTGTTTCCAATCAGAAAGGGGCAGGCCTCCCATGGACTTGAATAAAGCATGGCATATCAAGTTGAGGCAGGACCAAACTCCTCACCTTGTAGGCAAGGTAATCCAGCATGGGGAATGGGTTCCCAAAAGCCAGCTAAGGGCCAGGGACTGGTTCTGATCTCACTGCTAGGAGCCTTACAAACAGACCAAACTACACAACACATGTAGGGGGCCTAGGTCGGTTCCATGTAGGCCCTTGTTGGTCCAGTCTGTGAGCTTCCAAGAGCTCAGGTCAGCTACCTCTGTGGATGTCCCATTATGATCACCCTGGCTCATACAATACCACCTCCCTTTCTTCAGCATGACTGAAGAAAGCTCAGCCCAGTGCTTGGCTGTGGATCTCTGCATCTGCTTCCATCAGTTACTGGATGAAGTCTCTCTGTTGATAATTAGAGTAGTCACCAATCTGATTACAGTAGATGGCCAGTTCAGGCATCCTCTCCACATTGCTAGAAGTCTTAGCTGGGGTCATCCTTGTGGATTCCTGAGGGAATCCTGGCACCAGGTTTTTCCTATTCCCAAAATGGCCACCTCATCAAGATGTCTCTTTTGTTACTTTCCTCCTCCATATGCCCCCAACCTGCTTCCCACACCCAGCCCACCCAACCAGCTCCCTCAAGTTCCCATCCCTCCATGCCCCTCACTCCTGCCCCCAGATTACCCAGGAGATCTCCTCTATTTCCCTTTTCCAGGGAAATTCATCTGTTCCTTTTTGGGTCTTCCTCAATAGCAAAATTCTAAAGTTGCAGCAACAATGTGATTTTATTTCATATTAAGTATGTGGTGTTGCATGGCAGCCTCACATTTGTATGTTGAAATCTTGACCCTTTGTGGCTTAGAATGTGACTTTATTAGAAATACGTTGTTGAAGGTATAGTTAATATAGTTAAAATGAACTGATATTGTAGTACTGTGGATGCCCAATCTGATTTAACTGGTGACCTCATGAAAAGAAGAAGTTTGGATACAGAACATATGTAGAGCACAGAGCAAATAATACACCCCCAACAGAATTCTTTCTCACATACACACCATACATAAAATACAAGAAAACACATAGCACACATAGCAAATACATACACACATCACAAAGAACATATATGTAGATGAATTGCTAAATGGTCTTATTAAATAAAGAACACAGAACCAGATATAGGGGTGAAAACCTGAGAGATCAGAGGAGTAGGAAAAGCCACAAGCTAACTTCACCTCACCGACACCTCAGTCTCCAAAGAGACCTACTTCCTGTATACCTACACCTATATGCCTTTCTGTTCTGCTATCTCATTTGCTCTCTGTCCAGCTACATCACTTCCTCTTCCTGACCAGCTCTGTCACTTCTTGTCTATCTGTACAGACCTCCAGACCTCGATGGTTAACTAATGTTGGAATTTAGGCATGTGCCACCATGCCTGGCTCTGTTTCCAGGGTGGCCTTGAACTCACAGAGATCCAGACAGATCCCTGCCTGCCAAGTGAGGATTAAAGGCGTGTGCTATGACTGACTGACTTCCATGTTTACTATAGTGGCTGGCATCTGCTTCCATCAGTTACTGGATAGAGCATCTTTGATGACAATTAGAGTAGTCACCAATATGATTACAGGAGAAGACCAGTTCAGGCGACCCTCTCTACTATTGCTAGGAGTCTTAGCTGGGGTCATCCTTGTAGTTTCCCGGGAGTTTCCTTGGCACTAGGTTTCTCCCTAGCCCCAAAATGGTCCCCTCTATCATGATATCTCTTTCATTGCTCCCCCGCTCTGACCTGCCCCCAACTTGACCAACTCAATCCCTCATGTTCCCATCCCCTCATCCCCCACCCTCACTCCCAGTTTACCCAGAAGATCTCATCTATTTCTCCTTTCCAGGGAAATCCATGAGTCTTTCTTTGGGTCCTCTTTGTTACCTAGCTTCTCTGGGGCTGTGGGCTTTGGTATCCTCTGCTTTACATCTAATATCCACTTAGGAATGAGTAAATGTTATGTTTGTCTTTCTTGGTCTGGGTTACCTCACTCAGGATGATTTTTTTCTAGTTCCATATATTTGCCTACAAATTTTATGATATTGTTTTTTACTGCTGAGTAGTACTCCATTGTGTATATGTACATTTTCTTTATCCATTCTTCAGTTGAAGGGCATCTAGGTTGTTTCCAGGTTCTAGATGTTACAAATAATGCTGCTATGAACATAGTTGAGCATGTGTACTTGTGGTATGATTGAGTATTCCTTGGGTATATGCCCAAGAGTGGTATAGCTGGGTCTTGAGGTAAAATGATTCCCAATTTTCTGAGAAACCGACCAAGGCATACTTTTTCTCACAGCATTTGTACCATGTAACATTCTCTCCAGCAGGCATACAGGCTCCAACTTTTCCACATCCTCACTAGCACTTGTTATTTTTCATTTTTTTATTACACATTCTGTAGTAATTTCATAAATGAATATAACATATTAGTCATATCTATCCCCACTCCTAGGACTCTTACCACACCCTTCTCCCAAATTCATGCCTCTTCTTTCCTCCTCCTCCTCTTCTTCTCTAAGATTTATTTTTATTTACGTGTGTATAAGCCACATGTGTGCAGGTACCTGCAGAGGCCAGAAGAGGGCATCATATTCCATGGAGCTACAGTTATAGGTGTTTGTGAGCCACCTGATGTAGGTGCTGGGATGTGAACTGGGGTCCTCTGGAAGAGTGGCAAGTACTCTTGATCACTAAGTCACGTCTCCAGGCACTTTCTCTCCTCTCCTCTTCCTCCTCTGCCCCTCCTCTTCTTTTTATAACCTCCTAAATCCATAGTGCTTCCCATATGCATATATGTGTAGGGCCATCCACTGAAAGATGGGCAACCAACCACTGGTCGAACCCCTGAAGAAAGATGACTTTCCCTCCATCATCAGCCATCACCTGCCAAAAGCTCATCAATTAGGGCTGGGACAATTAAAAAATAATTATATGTATGTATGTGAGTTTGCACATATATGTGTAGGTGGCATCCGATTCAGAAGAGGGCATTGGATTCCCTGGCGCTGGAGTTACAGGCAGTTGAAAGCAGCCCAATGTGGACATTGGCAACTGAGCTGAGGTCCTTTGGGAGAGCAGCAAGTGTTTTAACTGATAAGCAATTGCTCCATCCTCCAGGAATGAGATAATTCTCACTTTTTGGAGTTATAATGATCCTAGTAGGAATATGTACTTGGGGGTGCATGATAAGGAAATCACCTACATAGCCACTCCTTTAGGAGGGAAGGTTTTTATTTAATCAAGATGAATAGAATATCCAGAGGCATTTGGAAGAGTCCAGGGTAGGGAGAACAAGTAACAGACTGGCCACAGCCAGGGATAGGAAAGTGGGAATGACAGAAGATAGTGGAGATAGCAAGAGACAATGGGAGCAGAGGGAAACATTGCTGTTATATGGAGAACAAATGGATATACAGGAGAAGGGAAGCCTGGGAATGGGATAAGGGTCAGGATGCTAGTGTGGTGAACTTGAAATGTATAATAGGTACTGTGACTATGGACGGTAGGAGCCTGGAGGCCAGCATGGGCTTTGATATGCAACCACAGGCATGTGTAGTGGAAAGCCATATATCTCTTCTGTTGGAGATAAGGGTGATGAGTCCTTCTGGAAGACTGGAACTGTTTCACAAGTTCCCGAGGAATGCTGACTTTTATCTAAACACCAGAAGCCGGGCCAAGAGAGTCATTTCTGGACATATGCCCAGCCCTTTGGAGTTTGGGAAACTGGAGTGTCCTTTGAACCTGACAGAATGAAGTCAGACATATGAAGTTTGGGCCAGCCTTTCCCCAGTGACTACCAGGAATTTTATGGGAGTCTAGGACATGGGTCATGTTCCTGCAGGCAGACGGATGGCTGCCACACAGCTGGTGAGAGGAGATAAGTGATGGCTGCTGGAGCTTGTGTGCAAGTCATCCTACTGAGGAGATGGCCCTGTCTTGATGATTCTCAATGAGGAAAGCGAGGACCTGTAGAATCAGGGAGGAGGGAGTTCTTCACCCTCATCACATCCTGTGCCTATGTCCCAGGCATCTACAACTTCCCTGCCTGGCCACACAGCTCAGGACCGGGTTTCAGAATCATGTCTCCAGCCCTACCTACTTTCTTCTGTCTTGGTGAGTCCTGAGGGTTGACCTGGGAAATACTTTGAAACAGTCTCCATGTACAAAGGAATGAAAAACATCTTGTCAGTGGTGAATTTCAGAACAAGATTGGGCGTCCATGACATTGCATTTGTTGGATAGAAAAACAGAGACAAGATACATTTGGATTAACTGTTTCTGTTTGCTTTGGCTTGGCCAGGACATTTGAACAGGTGTTCCAGAGCTGGCCACCTTTCCCTCCTCTATAGCAGGAACACCAGGACTGCTTTCTTTCTTCTCCTCCTTTCTTCTTCCATGTAAAAACAATAATCATTTATTTATCTGTTAGTTCAGTGTGTGTGTGTGTGTGTGTGTGTGTGTGTGTGTACCATGGAGATCAGAGGTCATCTTATTTCCTCCCATCATGTTGAGTCTTGGGGAATTGAACTCAGGTCATCAATTTTGATGGGAAGCATTCTTACCGACTCAGCCATCTCATTGGTCCCCTTTCTTTCCCCTCTTCATATTGTTCTTTTCTTTCTTCCTCTTGCCTTTTAAATCTTTACAGCCCTTTCCTTCTGTCTCCACTTTCATCTTTTCTCCCTCCCATCTCTCCCTCCTTTTCTCTTTATTTCACCTTTATTTGTTTCCATGTGGGTTTGATGATGTTTGGACTCGTTTAAAAAACTTCATCTGTCTGTATGTACCCTAATAGCAGAGCACATTAGAATCGTTGCCACATGATGCATGGTGGAGCAGCTGTTTCTCTTGTCCTTCGTCACTAGGCTGATACTTCCAGGTTGCATCCCTATTTCCTTATTTTATCAGAAGACCTTCATGGCCTAAAGCGGCAGAGCAGGCAGAGGACTGTTGAGTTATGGGGAATAAGAGGCATCCTCTGAAGACAAGCAACCTGTCACTCACTCGTTAACACACTTATGCAATGCTTACTATGGGTTAGACATTATTCTATGATTCCTCCCCTCTTTGTCTTAAAAAAATATAACTCATTTCATGCCCCAAAGCTGAATGAGGCAGGGACAGTAAATGACCTCACTTTATAGGTTAATAAACTGAAACCTGGGGAGGTAAAGCATTTTGTTGCATACCAAGGATTCAAAGACAAACTCAGAAGTTTTGCCACTACCTCTATATTTATTTATTTTTCCAACATGAAAGACCAATTTGTTTATTCTGCTCATAAAAATAATTTATATGTATTATAAAAATTTAAATATCATGCATGTGACTCTGTTTATGGACTCTGCTTCACCTCATGGTGGGTAGGTCTTTCCTTACACTCATGCCACACTCTTATTTTAAAATTAAATTTGTCTTTATTGCCACATTTAAAAATGCTTATCTTCTTCCTTTTCTAGGTAGGAAGAGGGATCTGTCTATATTTTTCATTGTCATTATATATATATATATATGTTTTTCTGAGACAGGGTTTCTCTGTGTAGCTTTTTGCCTTTCCTGGAACTTGCTTTGTAGCCCAGGCTGGCCTTAAACTCACAGAGATCCGCCTGCCTCTGCCTCCCAAGTGCTGGGATTAAAGGCGTGGGCCACCACTGCCTGACTTGATAAATATATTTATAGTGATAGAAAACGATTTTTTGATAAATGTTTGCACATGGACTAGCTAGCTCAAGCTAATTAGCATATGCATTACATAGATGCTAATTTTTTATTTTCGTTTTTTACATCCCCACCAAAATTTCCCTTCCTACATCTCCTCCCAGTTCATCTCTCCTTCTCCCCTCCTCCCCATTCATTCACTTCTCCTCCTCTGTTTCTCTTCAGATATGGGTGGACCTCCCATGGATATCAGCCAGCCATGGTATATCAAATTGCAGTGATACTAGACACCTCCTCTTCTTCTAAGGCTGGATGAGGCAATACGTTAGGAGGAATGGGTCCCAAAAGCAGGCAATGGAGTCAGAGACAGTTCCTGCTCTCCTCTCCCTGCTACTCATCTCACAAGAAGACCACATATATGCTAATTTAAAAAATGATGAGGACATTAAAAAGTTTCCAGAATAGTGTATTATATGTTGTTATTTCTCAGCATTGAAAATACCTGTTATAGAGTCCATACTGGCATCTTGGCTCTTCTCACCCCACTATCTACCCTAAACCTCTCCAGCTCATTAACTTCCCTTGCCCCAGCTTCTCATCCCTATATAACCCTTTTCAGCTGTGTGCCCTCTTGGTGCTCTCTTGGTCCCCTCTCTCTTGCCCTCTCTCAGTCTGCCTCTTTCAAGCCATAGCTCTCTTCATATGGTCCAGTTCAATCTACTGGCAATTGGCAATGTTTAGTTTTCTACTTTCTCTCCCTGCTCTGGATGCTTCCAGATGCTTTGGGCTGCACTCTCCCTCATATCTACAATAAAAACCTTTCTCTCAACCATAAAAATCATGTTATTATTAAAAACAAACAAGCCATACACAGAGAGTGTGTGACAGCACACACAAGACCTGACAAATTCAAGCCAGACTGAGTCCCACCCCTAACCAAGAAGTTCTTTACAATTGATACCCACTGGCAAAGGGAAAATGAGTTTTCTCTAATGAAGTGTTACTGGGTATATCACACTCCATACTCCACAGCAGGGTTGGCCAATACAAAATGAACTCCATGTTTTTTGGGGGCTTTTTTGCTTTGGTATTATTTTTGTCTACTTGCTTTTTGTTTGTTTTGACTTTTTTCAAAGAAAAGAAAGAGCATAAAGTTGAGTGGATAGGAATGCGAGGAGGATTTTGGAGAAATTGGGGGAGGGCAAACATGATCAACATATACTGTATGAAGATTATTTTAATAAAAAACCAATTAAAGGCCAGGCGGTAGTGGCCCACGCCTTTAATCCCAGCACTCAGGAGGCAGAGGCAGGCAGATCTCTGTGAGTTTGAGGCCAGCCTGGTCTCCAAAGCGAGTTCCAGGAAAGGCGCAAAGCTACACAGAGAAACCCTGTCTCAAAAAAAAAAAAAACCAAAAAAAAAAAAAAAAACCCCAATTAAAAACTTTATTATAGGCTGGGCAGTGGTGGCACACACCTTTAATCCCAGCACTTGGGAGGCAGAGCCAGGCAGATCTCTGTGAGTTCGAGGCCAGCCTGGTCTACAGAGCGAGATCCAGGACAGGTACCAAAACTACACAGAGAAACCCTGTCTCGAAAAAACCCCCTTTATTATTAAAAATTACAACCCTCCTCTCCCATCATAACAACACACACTGAAATTAACCAGACCCAAAGACTATAGAACTCAATTAACTTGTGTATAATTAGAGTAGACATTCTGAACAAGAGCTGTGGAGCTTCCCATTGGAGTTTACACTTTCACTGCCAAATACACTTTTATGCTCTTGTATTAGTTAGGTTAGGGTTTTACTTCTGTGAAGTGACACCATGACCACAGAAACTCTTATAGAGGAAAATATTTAATTGGGGTAGCTTGCATTTCAGAGGTTTAATCCATTATCGTCATGATGGGAACCATGGTAGTGTCCTGGCAGACATGGTGATAGAGGAGGAGCTGAGAGTTCTACATCTGGATTCTGAGGCAGCAGGGAAAGAATGCCATACTGGGTGTGGCTTGAGCATCAGAGACCTCACAGCCCACTCCCAGGGAGTGACACACTTCTTCCAACAAGGCCACACCTTCTAATAGTGCCACTGTCTATGGGACTATGGGGGCTAATTGTATTTAAACCACTACAGCACTTATTCACCACCCCCCAAAAAAACTATGACAGAATTAGAACTAGAAGAACAACAACTGCATGACTTGTACACACACACACACACACACACACACACACACACACACATACACACACACATATTTGTTTACACATATGCATATATTATTGACTCAATGCAGGGAGGAAATGCAGGTTTTTTTTCTGAGATTGTACACACCTTGCATTCTAAGTCATCCATTTTCCTGTAAATGTTTTGATTACATTTTTCTTTAGAGTGGAATAACATTTCATTATATGTTGTTATTATTGTAATCAGTATTCTGTTCAATATAGCTCCTGAATTTGTCCCTGTCTGACTGAAATTTCTCCTCCTCTGAATATCATCTTCCTCAGTCCCTCCTTACCCCACCTCCTATATCCACCACTCCCTTCTCTTTGCTTTTATGAGTTCCCAAGTGCATGTTCTTTACCACTAAGCTTTTCTGCTAGTATTTGAATCTGTTTACTACTCGATGTGAGGCCATGGGTGAGATACTGTGGGCTGCATACAAAATAGAATAGGATGAGGGTGGCTGTGAGTCTAGACATCTGAATCTCCATCTTCACTAAGGAAGTCAACATTTGTTTGCAGTATGTATAGAGTTATTTTTTTTACAGATATAAAAATGTGAAAAGGAAAAGCTAAAAGAGCCAAGAGCGTGTGTATTGGGGGAATGGTGAGAAGAGTCTAGACAGGGTGGGGAGAAATCCTTGTTTTGACTTAAAAATATATTTTAAGATTTATTTATATTTTCTTTTTGTATGTGTATTTACACACACACACACACACACACACACACACACACACACACACACACACACATATATATATATACACACACACACACACACATATATATATGCACCCTGTATGTGCCTGATGCCCATGGAGGCCAAGAGAGGGTGTTGGATGGGAGCCACTGCACAGTGGTGCTGAGAACCAAACCAAGTGTCCTGTAAGAGCAGCAAGTACTCTTAACAACTGAGCAGTTTCCCCAGCCCCCTGACTTAAATTTTTTTATTTCAAAAAAAACCCCACACATATTTATGTTAAGCAAAATAACTCAGACAAAGAAGTGCAAATATGGCATTGTGAGATATTTGTACACTGTGTGAAGATGCATGGCTGTGGTTGGTGTAATAAAGAGCTGAATGGCCAACAGCTAGTCAGGAAAGGATAGGTAGGATTTCCTGGGAGAGAGCGGAGGAAGAAGAGGAAGAATCTAGGTGCTCAAATTATGGCAGCAAGGTGCCAGGGAGACACTGAAAAGGTTGGACATATGATACAGAGTAGAGGTAACTGAGCCACATGGGAGAAAGTAGATTAAAAAAAGCAGGTTAATCCAAGTTAGAAGAGCTAGCTAATGGCCAAGGTTTCATATTCAATAAGTCTCTGTGTCATTATATGTGGGCTGGCAGTTTTGATGAGAAAGTACTGCCACAATATGGTGTGTTTTCTCTCATGTGAGGAACTTAGATATAAAAGTGTGTGTGTGTGTGTGTGTGTGTGTGTGTGTGTGTGTGTGTGTGTGTGTGTGATTGTGTGTGTTGGTTTTGATACTAGAAAGAGGATCATGAGAGAGCAGAAAGAGATCTTAAGGCATATGGGAAATAGAGAGGACAATGGAATTTACATATTAGGAAATTGGAAGGGCCAGGCCTGAGGGAAGAAAATCAACTAGAGGAGGCACAGAGGAGAGAACTGTGGGAGGGGAATGAATGAGAACACTATATGTATGAAGATGCCACACTGAAACCCATTATTTTGTATGCTGGCCCAAAAATTAATTAAAACTTATTAGTGGCATTTGGTACATTGACGATATGGTGCAGCCGGTACTTCTGTCTGCTTCCATGACATTCTCTCCACTCCCAAAGAAGCTCTGTACTTATTAAAGAGTCCCACCTCCCCATGGTCCCACTCCTATTATCCCACATAAGCGCTGGCCTGTTTCCTGCATCCTGCATCTATGGCTTTGCCTTCTCTGGACATTTCACATGACACCATACAACATTTTGTTTGGTGTGTTTAGGTCACATTCCCTTTCCCCACAATCCATTCCTTTTCACTATTCACCCAACGGTGTGTGTGTGTGTGTGTGTGTGTGTGTGTGTGTGTGTGTGTGTGTTGAATTTTAGACCTATCAAGTAGTTTGTGCTGCCTGTATACTCTTGAGTATGTGGGCTTCCACTGGGTTATGATCAAGTTATGGGGGGTACCCCCTTAAGGGAAATGGACTCTCTCTCCTAGTAGTCATCAAATGCTAATGGCTCACTGTTGGGACTTCACGCTCACTGTTCCTCTCCTGGCTAGGATTTGGGTTTGAGAGTTGGCCTTTTCCAGTTGAATGATGTATCTTCTGAAATAGTAAAGTAATTATGGTAATAAGTATGTAGGTCAGTTGAGTGACTTGCCTAGCATTGGTGAAGCCCTGGGTTCCATCCCCAGTACCACATAAAACCAGGTGTGGTGATGTCTGTATGCCTGTAATCCCAGCACTCACAGGATGGAGGCAGTGGGATCAGAAATTTAAGGTCATCTTCTGCTACAGAGCAAGAGTGAGGCCATCCTGGCTCGCATAAATCAACACAAATGTAACATAATTATGATACAAACTAATACATGTGCACAGGTGTCCACTCAAGGGAGTCTCTAGCCTCTGGTTCTCTCCCCCAGGGCTGTGTGTACTGCAAGTGATCCAAACACAGAGGGGTAAGTACATCTCTCTAGTACCCCCAAGGCTCCTCAGGGTTCAGCTAGTGAGAGGTCGGAGGGTGTGCCATCATGCAAAAGGGATATGTTTTCACTGAAGCTAACCTAGAGGCTGTGATTCCCTTCCAAGGCTCATTCCCTAAGCCTTCACTCCAGGCTCAGCCCAGTTCCCTGGTGGCCCTGGAGCAGTCAGTTACTCTGCGGTGCCAGGGGCCTCGGGTCGTGGATTTATATCGAATAGAGAAACTGAAAACCAAGGAGTATAATGATCAAGACTTTCGCCTCATCCCCCGCATGAAAATAAACGATGCCGGACGCTACCGTTGCTCGTATCAGAATGGGAGTCACTGGTCTCCCCCAAGTGACCACCTTGAGCTAATTGCTACAGGTAACTGGAGGGGGAGGTGTAACTGGAGAGTTGTCCTGTATCCTGCCCAGTCCTGCAGCTGCTCAGACCCAAATAAACACACAGAGGCTTATATTATTTTTAAACTATATGGCCTAGTGGCTCAGGCCTCTCGCTAGCTCCTACATCTTAACCCATTTCTATAAATCTATACTTTGCCACATGGCTTGTGGCTTACCAGTACTTTACATCTTTCTTCTCCTGGTGGCAGCTAGCAGTGTCTCTCAGCTCTGTCTTTCTCCATCCTCTCTCTCTAGTTGGAATGTCCCACCTAAACTTGTTCTGCCTCACCATTGGCCAAACAGCTTTATTTATCAACCAGTTAGAACAACACACGTTCACAGCATACAGAACAACATTCCATAGCAGGAAGGGATGGAGTGCTGTAGTTCTTGTGGCTCTGAGGCTGCCTGGCCTTCAGTTCTGGACTTGGAGGGGTGAAAGTGGAGCAGGTGGGTGCTAGATGGTAAACCCCTAAATTCCCTGGTGCTAGAGTGAGTATGAGACAAATGAGTCATTGGTCTTGTTTACTGAATACAGGGGTGGTGTCTCTGGCATAGTCATTAATCGAGACAAATAACATTTTAATGCAATCTAAGAAATTAAAAAAAATATTGTTAGAGATTTCATGCCTGCAAACAATGAAATGGGGCCATCACTGGAAAACATTTTCCTTCCTCCAGCAGCTGCCAACTGCCAGCAACTCCTCAGTTAGGGAGGCCCCCTCCTCTCCAATGTCAAACTGGCTTGATCTTGTAGAGGTAACCATAGCTGCTATGAGATCATGCTTGCAATGCCTTGAAGACAGCATTTTGTAAATCATCTCTATGTTTTTAATTGTTTTTCTACTCCCTCTTCCTCAATGTGTCTTGAGCCTTAGAAAGCATGTACATGAATTTCCTGTGTAGGCCTGAGTTAGACTCTTGTGTATTCTAGGTCTTAAGTAAACACAGAAAACACTTTACCTACGGAGTCATCTCCCCAGTGTGTTTCCTGTCTTTAACACAGCTTTCTTTCTTCCCAGGCATTTACAGTAAACCCTCACTCTCAGCTCATCCCAGCTCAGCAGTCCCCCCGGGCAGGGACGTGACCCTGAAGTGCCAGACCCCCAAAAGTTTTAATCAATTTGTTCTATACAAAGCAGGGGATACTGGGCCTTACAAGGGAACCAAGAGATGGTATGGGGCTGATTTCCCCATCACCAAAGTGACTGCTGCTCACAGTGGGACTTACCAGTGTTACAGCTTTTCCAGCTCATCTCCATACCTGTGGTCAGCCCCCAGTGACCCCCTGGTGCTTGTGGTTACAGGTAAGTGGTCCAGATACAAGATTCTTTTCTTTGGCATATGTAATCCCTTGTGGAAATTTCAAGGGAGTCAGAGGTGTGAACAAGGAGAGCCTCCAGTTTTAATTAGCTTTGGAGATGTATGAGGGTCCTACAGCTGCTATAACAAATCACCATGGACTCTTGCTGGCTCACTACAACACAAATTCATTACCTTAACATTGTGAATGTCTCAAGTCTGTGAAGGGTCTCACTTCTATAAAATAATGCTGTCAATCATTGCAGTTCCAACCACAACAGGTAAGGTATAAAACTGACCTAAAGAATGTATCAAGAAAAAAATATTCAGCCTCTCAGATGGTTAAGTACTAATAAACACAAAAAGGTGTTCCATATCACTAGCACCAGAGAAGTGCAGATTAAAAAGATTTTTGACATTCCAACTCACCCCAGTCAGAATGGTGGTCATCAAAATACAACACAAAACAAAACAAAACAAAACAAAACAAAACAAAACAAAACAAAACAAAACAAAATAAGAAACACTGATGAGAATGTGGACAAGAGTGGACTATAAAACAGTCCAGTCACTGTGGAAATCAATATAGATCTTCTCTAGCAAACTAAAAATGTATAACTCAGCCTTGTTTACCGCACAGACACTTGTACACCATCACTTAATTGTAACACTCTTTGCAGCAGTTAAGTTATGGAACCAACCTACACGTCCATCAACAGAGGGATGGGTAAAGAAAATTAAATGTAGTTCTTAAACAAAGGGGATTTTTTTAGCCATAAAGACAAATATCACATGACTTCTCTCATTTGTGGGTCATAGATTTATATAGAATCATAAAATCATATATTTACAAACAACAGAAAAGCTGGAGCTTTCTATGTAGGGCAGGAGTTCTCAACCTGTGGGTCGTGATCACTTTGGAGGTGGAATTCCTCTTTCACAAGGGTTATATAAGACCAACATAAAACACAAAATTTACATTACAATTCATAACAGTAGCAAAATTACAGTTATGAGGTAGCAATAAAAATAATGTTATGGTTGGGGGTCACCAGAATGTGAGGAACTGTATTCAAAGTTCACAGTATTAGGAAGGTTGAGAACCACTAGTCTAGGGGACTAATGGGAGGGATGAGAAAGTGGAGGAAGCAGGGCAGGGAGAATCTGTTCAAAGTACATTATATACCTATACACATATGTATACAGATATATGCATTTTTGTATACATATATACAAAATGGCCTTACATAATTCAGCATAATCAAATTAAAAAACCAATTAAGGACAACAAGAAGTTACAAAAGATCTCTGGTACAGAAAATAATCAAATTAAATAAAACAGAATGTATCATTGAAAGTTTAGTGGTAAAATCTCTTTTGTTTCTATATTTTTTTGGGAACACTTTGGGTCTATCAGTTTAAAGTTGATTTGGACCAGTGGGCCACTCTTCAGCTACAAAGTCCTGAAAGAGAGGACCAGATTATCCGATGATAAAGAGGATTGAAGACAGAGAAGATAAGGAAGCTTTGGATTTGGAGGTCTCACAATGCTATGACATGTCAAGCAAACTGATTAAGAAACACATCTTATATACTATTTTCAGGGGAGAAATGGGATAAAGTCAGTAGGAACTATCATACAATGGGATAAAGTCAGCAGAAGGCTAATCAAGCTATGTTGCACAAGAGGAACATGGTATCTCAAGAGCATCACAGAGTAAGCTCACAGCAGTCTTATGACCAACAACTCCAGTCTCTTCATGGGGAAAAGCCAAGTTCCCAGGAACTGAAACCTTGACTCTTTTGAGGACCAGGCCCCGTAGTCCTGAGCAAGGACACAGAACTAGGATCCTTCTGTCCTTTCATCAGGGCCTCTGAGGAAGCCTAGGATCCATACTATTCTCTGTATTATTATATAAAGTTGCCTGGGATAAACCTAAAGGAGGAAGGATTTATTGTTATTTACAGTTTCAGAGGCTTCAGTTTATGTCTGCTTCTGTGTTCCTGGGCTCATGGTAAGGCAGAAGACCTTCAAGGCAGAAAAATGTAGTAGAGCAAGGTCATTGAACTCATGGCAGCCAGGAAGGAGAATGATCATAGGAAGGGACTAAGCCAAGTTATACTCTCCAAAGACATACCCTTAGTGACTGACTTCCTCCAGTCATGCTGTAACTTTTACACTTCTCCCACCACCCAATAGCACATTCAGAACTTGAATCCATCAGTGGGTTAATCCATTGATTGTGTTGGATCCTTTTTGATGTAATAGTCTCTGGAAATGTTCTCATAGACACTCCTAGAGATGTGTGTTCCTAGTTTCTTAGGCATCTCTTGGTCCAATAAGTTGAGAGCCAAGAGATACCACACACTTATTTTATATAATAGTATAGGTACCTGGAAAGGAAAATCTGAAGGTTTTTCTTATTTGATTCTCCAAACCACAACTAATTATTAGATTTTATTCTTTAGCAGTTTTTATTGTCTATGACTCTATGGTAATAACATAGCCTGAATAAAAATTATTAGTTTACCAAGAAAAAGAGATATAAACATATCAAAGATTATAAGACAGATGACCAGGATGCCTACTATGTCTTCTAGACAGGGAAGCTGCAACCATGAAATCTCAACAATATGGCTGCCCAAACAAGACATGCATAATGATAGTTCCAGTTGACACTGCCAACTGGGTGAAATCTCACAAAGCCCCACTTCTGGATAAGAGCTACAGGCAATAAATGGTTTCTGAGAGTGAGAGAATTTGTCTTCCCCAGGGACGAGCCTCCTGATAGGTTATCCAGTATCAAGTGGACAGCCCGAAATGCATATACATATGAACAACACTAAACGTACTCAGTAGATTATATATTACACACACACACACACACACACACACACACACACACACACACACACACAATAATGAAGAAGAGGTCATGAATTTGAGGTGGAGCAGGGGAGATATGGGTTGAGTTAGAAAGGGGAAAGTGTGGGGTGGTGGAAATGATGATACAGAACCTATGTAAAAATTCTCAAAAAAATTAAATAAGAAATCGGTGAACATATAACAGCATAGCAACAATTATTTTGCATTCATGAGTTGTTGAGTTCTTAGTTTTGCTTTGATTTTATAGAACTTAATATTTTTTCTCCATTTAAAATTTTATTTTTTAAATTAATGGTCTTATGTATCCCAGGCTGGTTTGAACTCATTGTGTAGTGGAGGATAACCTTGAACTTCTGAGTACTGGGACTACAGGCTTGAGCCACTATGTCCAGTTTATGATCTTTCTATAGAATAGAAACAAGAAAACATTGTTAAAGAACTGAAAGCCTGAATTGTTATAGATTATAAATATGATTTAAAATAATAAATGGAATGTATCTCTGATAGGGCACATACTCAGCATGCTCAAGGCACCCAGGGTCAATTCTAAGTGCCAAAAAAATGAATAAATAAATAAAAGGAAAAAGAACTCTCATATGACTATCATATGCTATTCTACTCTAACATTCAGACTACTGTATACTGTTTTAAATATTTACCCCCTCTCCCACCACATACTCCCTCTCACTCGTGATTCCTGATGCATTTCCACAGCTTTACCCATGGTTCTTGTCTCCACATATAATTCCTGGGGTCAAGTGCCAGTCAAGTGACAACTGACAAGTGAGGGGATAGGTGACAAGAGTCTGTGGAAGACAAAGGTCAGAAAGCAGCTGTAGAGTGCACCAGGGAGCATGCTTTTCAACCCATCGGCAATGGAAGCGTCTTCACACTCACTTGCTATGTGAGAAAAATCAAGTCACAGAAATGTCTCATTATTTGCTCAGAATTCATAGTTAACAGACTTACAAGGCACTGACTTCTCTTTTTTTCCCGATTTCTCAGCCACTCCCAGCCAGGTACCCGCAGAGATGCCACCTCCCACAACAGGTGAGTTCAGTAGCTTCTGGTGTCTGGGGAATGAAGTTCTACACTGAAGGTGCCCTCAAATGTAGTTCCTAACTTTAAGAGGTATATACTCACAGGCTTAATGGGGCCAGGAAACATTTTGGTGAAAACAATAGGCAGTCTCATAGAAGACAATGGAGCCTCCTGAACAAGAGGCTAATAACTGGTTCTCTTAGGACACCTGCTTAAAACTGAGATACAATTCACATACCAAGTGTCCACTATACAAACACAAACCAACCAACCAACCAACCAACCAACCAACCAACCAACCAACCAACCAACCAATCATGACATGTGTTGCAAAGATTTAGAGCTTCTACATTACTGCAGGCGTGGGGTTTGTCAAATAAAGCATATAATTTGAAAACTAGTCTTTTAGTCTCTCTGAAGTTAAACAGAATTATCTTGTGACCCAGTGATTCTGAAATTCTTGGGCTGGTACTAAAAAAAATCAAAAACTTAAAAAGAAAAGAAGATTGAAAACTTATTGTCTTAGTTACATTTTTTATTGCCATGATATTTACATATGCCCAAGGTAACTTATAGAAAATAGAGTTTACTTGGCCTAACAGTTTCATAGGGTGAGTCTATGACTATCACGGTGGGGGGAGTCTGGCAGAAGACAAGCAGGCATGGCCCTGTAGCTGTAACTGAGAGTTTGTATTTTGATCTACAAGAAGTGGCAGAGAGAGTGAGAGCTAATTGATGTGGGCTTTTGAAGCCTCAAAGCCCACCCCCAGTGACATACCTCCTCCAATGAGGCCACACCTGCTAAACCTTCCCAGTTTCTTCAGCTGGGTAACAGACATTCAAATATATGAGCCCACGGAGGGGCATTCCCATTCAAACTACCACACTTAGGTTCATAACAAGCTCCTATACTTGAATGCTTATACCAGCATCATTCATACTGGCCCCAAAGTGGAAACATTTAAATGTCTATCAGTTGAGAAATGGTCCAAATCTTTGAAGCCACTGGGCTGTTTGAATTTATTCATCTCAGCAGTTGGGCAGTGTGTGCCAGGGAACCTTAGAGAACTCAGATATCTCAGAAGGGGTCTGGAGAGTGGGGCCACTTGGGATGAACTGTTCTTATTCTATTTCCTCATAATATTCCTGCTCAGAGCTCTTAGAAGCCTCCAGGAGACCTTCTATCTTACCCACAACCAAGATATCTACGACTGGTAAGTAGGCATTTAAAGCTCAATACAAAAGGGGCACAGGGATTGGTTTCTGTTTCCTACTAGCAAAATCTGTAGACATTTTTCTTTGAGTCATAATTTTATGTAGCCTAGGCTGGCTTCAGACCCACTATATAGCAGAGGATGACCTCGAACTTCTGGTTCTCTTGCCTTCACCTCTTGAGTCCTGGGATGCCAGGCATGTGCCATCACACTCAGTTTATGTGGTGCTGGGTATCAAACTTAGGGCTTGATGCATGCTAGGCAAAGCACTTAACCAGCCAAGTTATGATTCTGACCTTCATTTATGTATTTTTTTTGTAGAAGGGTCCCACTATGTAACCCTAGATGGCTTCAAAGTTGCTATGTGGACCAGGGCGGCCCCAGATTCATAAAGGCCCACTGGCCTCTGCTTCCCAAATTCTGGGATTAAAGATGGGTGTTACCACACCAGGCCCACATTTATGTTTTATATGCACATTATACATATAACCTAAAGGCGATTTTATATAATTATTTTTATTTAAAAAATACATACAGTATTCTTGTACTTTATTTAGTATTTTATTATTTGTATATATGTTGTATGTTTTGATCAAAGTCTTTCCTCTCCCCAATTCCTCCCAGACAACCTGAGTTTTGACTGAAGTCTGTCCTATGAAAATCAGGCGTGGATATTTTTTCACTTGTGGCATCATGTCACTGCTTAGAAATATCAAATTTTGTAATTTCATGTTTTGGATCTCAAGATTAGCCTTAATCTGTACTATTATTGCTAAGTCAACCCATTGTATTATAGTATCAATTCCACTTGATAGACGATAAAATCAACTAACAATGCTTAATCTGTACTATAAGTCAACCCATTGTATAATAGTATCAATTCCACTTGGTAGATGATAACGACGACTCACAGCTGGTGAGATTCTTTCCAGAGGTCCCTTATACAATAAGTGCTGTATGGGGAAGTCAGTCTGGGCAGCCTGACTCTATGGTTTGCATTCTTGTTAAATGCCATGGACTTCTGCCTCACAAACACATGAGAACACGTTTGTCTCCAGCAGGGGCAATGTTTTCATTTGTTTACGCTTGGACATTTTTTTTCATTCTTAGAGAAGTCTATGAATATCACTGTCTCTCCAGAGGGATCAAGCCCTCCATTTGGTAAGTGGTCCTGTCCATATCCACTTCCTTTTGTATTCCATCTATTCATTCAGAGCAGACTATTTTCCCTGTACATGGAATATGTAGATCTGTTCTCTTGGGACCTGATGCATAAAACATCAAGAGGAGTAGAATATTAGCATATGGAATTCAGAAGTGATCAAGAAGATTAAAAGGGAGGGTTGAAATTTTCCCAATAGTCAAATAAGGACATTCCCTCTCTCCTTCATTCTCTTACAGTTATGATCTCTTATAGGTCAGCAATATAACCAGGTGTTGGTTGTCTGAGGAGGGCTTGTACTGGGATTCTAGGAAGGGATCTATGATGGTATCACTGGATAAAGAATTGGGCTTATTCACTTCTGACCCTTGGTGGGGATGGAAGGACCTTATGGGAAGGCAATGAGCATCTGAACTGTTGGAAGATAATAGAATCTCAATTAGGGATATGGAGTGGGGCCTAGAGACGAGCCCTTTTAGTATCTGATTCCAACTTTCTTCTTTTGTTTAGGTTTTTCCCGTCAGCACTATGTCAAGGGGAATCTGGTCCGGATATGCCTTGGTGCCATGATTGTAATGTTCCTGGTGGGGCTTCTGGCAGAGCATTGGCACAGTCGAAAAAAATGCCAGCCACACAGGATCAGAGCTGTGCAAAGGCCACTCCCACCCCTCCCACTGGCCTAGACATAACATGACTGGTAGGATAGATAGGGGTTGACTCGAGGTTCATCAACATTAGAGCCCCAGACATGTGTACACTCAAGAATGTGTGTGGAGAATGAGAGCAGAGGCAACAAGGCAGGATGGCGGTCCATACGCCTTCTTGGTGTTTGATCAAGCAGTTGAGCCAATGTCTACTTTGCTCCAAGAACTCTACCCGTGATGGAAAAATCTAGGGGAAGTCTCTTTCCTGATACCTTGCGCATTGTGGATATCATAATAGGCCTGTGTAATGGCATTTCTTCAAGCTTCTCCAACATGGATTCTAGGTTGATTTACCTGGTTTACAGAGCTGACCTGTTCCATCCTTTACATGTCCAGTGTTCTCTGGTAGTTTGTGCTCCTCTGTGGTACTCCATAGATTTAGCCTTTACCCTAACCCCATCTTAAGTCACAGTTGGATAAATCTTTTACTTTTTAGAATGGAAATTTGTTCTCCAGAAAGTAGGCTAGGGTGTTACTTTTCATTAATATATAATAATCTGTACGATCAGCATAGTCTTTTTCTTGTTTACAGCAGATATATTTCAAGACTCCAAATGGATGCCTATGAGTACCAAATCCTGTACACATGTTTTTCCTACATATATTTTGGTATTTTGACACCATTAAAATAAGTATCTGACCAGAATCTCTGTGACATTTGATCTGCTAAACAAGATGGCTAGTACATCCTCATGAGCAGGCAGTCAGTGTATACACATCCAAAAGTTTGATTCATGTACTGTAATGTGATAATACAGGATGGCATGAGAGTTTATCCTGCTACACACAATTTGAATATTATAATTTATTTATGGAATTTTATCCACTTAATATTTTCAACCTAAGATTGATCACATGTGATGGAAACCATAGAAAGCAAGACTACACAGAAGGAGACACTCTGAAAAACAAAACAAAGCACATTTATGGCTTTTTTCATATTAGAGTCCTAACCTTACCTGAAAGGCCAGAATAGTCAACTCTAGAGAGATTGGAAATAATTATTTCCAGAGGCTGAGAAGGGTAGTGGAAGGGAATGCTGGAATTACTGCTTGATGAGTTTGGGATGGTAGATTTTTAGTGTGATGAAGATTGTTTTGGAACTAGACAGAGGTGATTGTTTTCAAACATTGTCAGTGTGTTAAGAGCCATCAAATAGTTTACTTAAAAATTCAGTAAGGCAGCTGAGAAAACTTTGGAGTGTCTATTATCCTAGTACTTGGAAGGAGAGGCAGGAAGATCTTCAGTTCAAGACTAGCATGAGTACCTATTTCTAAAACAGATACAGTTTTGTGACCAAGATAACCATAATGTACTGTCTCTTTAAAGAGCACAGAATGATTTTTAAATGTTTTCAACATCAAAAGGTATATTACATATGTATATGTGTGTACCTCATAAGATGTGCAATTTTTGTTATGATGCCCATTAAATATTTATTTAGGGAAAAGATAATTTACATAAGATAATGTCTTACACATCCAAAAATCTTAAGAGGAAAACCCTTTTCTTTGGTACTCATCATCTCTACCCGGAGTAATGTCTCCAAGGAAACACGGTATTATATGGGCAATACTTGTCATTTTGCTGTCAAGTCCGGGCATCCAGCTAGGGGCTGGTTCCTTCCTGGAAACTGAAAATCCTATTTGCTGGTATTTTCAGTCTTCAGATTAAAGTATGTATTTCTTAGAGACAATGGAAAGGGTGTCTGGCTAGCTGGCTAGCTAGTTACCATATATAGAGATTGCTATTGGGATTTTTTGAGCTTATTTTGTGGTGTTGTAGTTGGAACTTAAGGCTTCCCACATGGGGCAAATGGATGTAACTGGAAAAAATCATCCTAAGCAAGGTAACCCAGACACAGAACGACAAACAGTATATACTCACTCATAAGTGGGTATTAGATGTAAAGCAAAGGATAACTAGGCTACAATCCACAACCTCAGAGAAGCTAGGAAAAAAGGAGGATCCTAAGAGGGATCACCCCAGGAAGGGGAAATAGTTAAGATCTCCTGGGTCAACTGGGAGGGGAATAGAGGAGAGGGGATGGGCATATGAGGGCTTGGGATGGCTGAGGATTGGGAAATATGGCTTCATTGGAACAGAAGTCCATAAGCTCTGCTTATTTCCTCCAGGAAACCCCTTACCTATTCAGTCTCACCAAGTCCTTATGTCCCTCCCTAAAATGCAAACATAGATATACTACAACGCCACTGAATTGCTGAAGTGGACAGCATTATGGAAGGATGATCTTGCTATATGCCTTACCAAAGTACTCACAGCAAGAACTTCCTTCCCGGTTAACAATGTGAATGGATCCAAAAACATGCATATGCATGGTATCTGCAGTAGAGTCAAGACTTATTTTCTCAGAAGTCAGTAATGGGCTGAGGCTGGTGATCCAGGTAAATCAGTGCCATGAGAACAAACACCACTTTGCTTGCTCACCTCCAGACATTTATAACATTCATGTAGATGATAGGGATCCCTCATGCCATGTCTCAGTGTTGGGTATGGTTTGTAGATGAGTCTGAGAGTGTAACATAGGATATACATCAAGATGATGAATTAAGACCCTGATTAAAGGGCTGGAGAGGTGTTTCAGCTCAGAGTTACATGTTTCAGGGAGTTACAAGTGCCTGCTGCTTTTGAAGAGGACCTGAGTATGATTCATAACACCCAGTTCAAATGGCACAATTCTTGCCTCCACAGGTACCTGCTACATGTGTACCTGCACATATAGATACAAATACACACAACCATGAAAAAAAATCGCTGGTTAAAAAAAAAGCTTATGGTTGGGGAGGTCACAGCCTCTAGTGTGTATCCTGTTATTGTTAGCTAAATGAGCTGTACAATTGCCCTCTAAGTTTTAAAGTTTATTCTTGTAGACTTCGACTGCTCTTAACCTGGCTCAGAGAAGCTTCTTGGGTTGCACATGAATGCACACACATGCAAACGCCAGATTCACATGGGGATGTAACTCAATGATAGACAAAGTCCATAGCTACTGTGACCCACATAGCATGGATTTAAAAACCCTCACTGGGGTGGCAAGATGATGAATAAAGGAAAGATAGACACCCATGCAGAAAACCTGGGATCAGATGAATGTCTGCTACCATCGGAGGGTAAAAACTACTTCCAGCAACCCAGATCATCAGTGTGTGAATGAGGTATAGCACAAGGAGAGAGGCTGGCAGGTCTTGACAGGTGATCACTGTAGACAAGCAGTTTCAGGTTGTAAATGTGATGGTTAACATTCAATGTCTGAATTGCCATGCTTGACAGATAAACAAAAACATCCCCCTAATATGTAAGCTTGTAGCTTGTACAAGCTTTACCCTAGCGGCCCACTTCCCTTTTCCCCAGGACATTGAAGACTGCTCTTTAATTGCAAAATCTGCTGTTCTTGCAAGACAGTTAAGTCAGAAGGTTAACTGCTCTTTCTGCTTTTGTAACCAAGCTTGCTTACTCTGCAAAATACAACGTAACGTTGTGGTCTTTGCCTTTATAAGGCCTGGACTGATATGACTCAAGGCTGCATTTTGGGAGTGCTCTCAGGTGCAGTCCCGGAACCAATCAGCCCAGGTGCCAGTATTTAAATAAAAAGCCTCTTAAGATATTAAAACATGTTCATGGTGAGTCTGAGTGACCCCAGACTCATGAGAGTAAACATCCAGGAGGAAAGAGCTGCAGTTGGTAGTCTTCATACACACTTGTCACTCAGCTGCACTTTGACTCTTCAGGAAAGCTTTGCCACCTCTCTTTTGCCTCACCTGGGTGAGTAAGCCTTCACTAATCCTGTGGGGCTGAGACCCTGGAGTCCTGGACATGGCCTTGCCTTGGTCAGTAATACACATTGAGTCAGGCTTTTGCTCTCTCAGGGCTTCCTCCACTCCCTACACCTAGCTGTGCAAGGCCTTGGCTTGATCCTGGCTTGATCCCCCGTGCAGCCATCAAAACCTAAAGGCAGAACCCAGCATCCATGGGTGGGGGCTATAGAAATAGGAGCAGTCAAACAACTGCCCCGTGCAATTCCTGTTGTGTATCCTCTACTGTTGTCTAGCAATTTCTTCTTGGAGGGAATCACTTTAAGGGGCAGGGTGGTCTAAAAAGAGGTGAAACATCCCATCCTGTGGGGCAGGTCCTTAAGCTCAGGAAATATGCAAGCCAATGCTTCAGAAAGACTCTGAATCTGACCAGATATACTAGGGCCCTTCTTCTCCAAGCATGCACAAGTCATAAAGATGCTAAGAGACGCTCTCAGGCCAGACGAGACCAGCTGCCTGCCAGAGACTCTCCAACCTGTTGAACTTCCTGCAGGTTGTGCATCATGCTCCAGGTTGTCAGTTTTCTTGAGTTATCACCCACCCTGGGGTGGATTTTGGTGATGCAGATATCTGAGTCAATGCTGCTTCTGCAAAGTAACTCCAATAAATCTCATTGGTTCACCAAGTTGGATTTTTGTAGTATCCATGCTTTGATCTGTCTTTGGTTCCCTATCTAGTGGTGTATAGATCAAATCTACGCAGGAATGGTGTCACATATTACCCTATGATTTCTTTTCAATTTTGTGGGAACCCATTAGTAAACAGGACTTTACAAATGCTTTCACCTTTATTTCTCAATAAACCCGTGATATAAACATTTCACATGTAACATTGTTCAGTGACTTGTGTGGAATAAAGGATAAAGACATTTAGCCTAGCTACCAACAGATCAGAGAGGGTGACCAGAAGGCCTTCATCCACACCTTCAAGGCCCATTACTCATTTGGAGGGTAGAGACACTGGGTGGCCTCAAAAGATGAAATGAGGCAAAGAAGATCCCTTTCTCTTAGGATCTGATTGGTCGTTGTTAATGGTCAATTGTGGATGGCTCTTTTTCATTTCTTGGATCAGCTTCTGGATACTCGGGTCAGCGTCATCAAATTTCAACCTAGGTCACAACCAGGGGAGAAAAATGGTTGTTGCTTCAGTGACATTCATTTAAAATTCCCACATGCCTTAAATGTCTCATGGGTCACTTTAACACTATACTGCAAGGTAGAATTGCATATTGATATTTTAAATTTTACTTGAGTGCATGGTATATGCATATGTGTTGGTGGACTAAACTCCTGTGGCTGCATCGAGAGGCCAGAAGTTGTTATAGGGATGTCTTTCTCACTCAATTCTTTATCCTACTGTCCCCATCCAGATTTTATTTTGTGTTTGAATGTTTGGCCTGCATGTATTTACGTGCACTACATGTGTGCCTGGTGCCTGTGGGAGCTCAGAAGAGGCCACTGAATCCCTGGAATTGGAGTTACAGATGGTTGTGAGTCACCATATGGGTGCTGGAAATAAAACGTGGGTCCCCTGAAAGGGCAGCAAATGCTTTCAACTGCTGAGTCCTCTGTCCACCCCCGCCCCACCTATCTTGCCCGTTTTTTTTTTTTTTTTTTTTTGAGTCAGAATCTCTCACTGGCATCCTGAAATTCACCACTTTGATTAAACTGGCTGGTCAGTGAATCTTCCTGACTCCACCCCCAACTACTGGAGTTATAGACCTGTATGGCCTAGGGCTTTCATGTGGGTATTGGTGATTCAAACTAAGGTCCTCATGTTAGCACAGCAAGAGTTTTACACACTAAGTTAACTTCCTAGCCCCAGCATATTGGGTCTCATTAGCCTATGCTAGCCTCAAACTCACTCTGTAGCTGGGGATGGCCTTGTCTTTCTGATCTTCCTACCTCTATTTTCCAAGTTTACTGCCACGCCAGTTTTATGCAGTTCTGAGGATGAAATTCAAGGCACACACCAGGCAAGTACACTACCAACTGAATTACACACTCAGCCTGCATATTGATTTATTGGGGGAAAAGGTATCTATCTGTAGTGATAAAGACACTGCAGAGCCATGGATCCTTCAGTCATGACTGTACTGTCTTTTGAATCAGTGTCTCTGACTGAAACAGGAGCTCGTAGATTGGCTAGATTAAGCTGTTTAAGTGCTTGGGACCTGCCTGTCTCTGTGACCTCAGCTTTGGAGAGGCAAACACACACCTTCATGCCTGGCATATATGTGGGTTCTTAGGCGCCCATACTTGGATAGCAGCCACTTTACGAAGTAAGCTATCTCCCCAGCCACTTCTTTCCTTGGTGCTCTTTTGAAAGAGCACCTCAGGCTGTAGTCTAGGAGTGCTTGAAATTCAGAATGTAAGCCCAATTGTGGCAATCTCATCACAACCTCCCAAGATCCAGAAATCAGGGCTGAGCCATGACACCAGGTTCCCACTATGCTAGAGACACCATGTTAGACTTTCAGTTTACTCTCACTAATAAGACAAATGTCTAACAATTACAGCTTCTTGGTCTCCCATGCAGTATTGACTTCATTATCCAACCCCAGTTTACCCATCAGTGCAACAGAAAGGTTAAGGAGAAGGTTGTTAAGAATGACCACTGGATGTGGTGACCCACGCTTTTAATCCCAGTGCTCAGGAGGCAGAGGCAGGCAGATTTTTGGGTTTGAGACTAGCCTAGTCTACAAAGTGGGTTCCAGGACAGTTAGGGCTATACCGAGAAATCCTGTCTTGAAAAATTAAAAAGAAATATTTGGTGACCAAATGTCAACGGATAAAGCTGATTGCCAGATGTCAACAGTGAACCATTTAGTAGCACTGGGTGTCATGTCACTTCCACCAAAACCACCATGTAGGAAACAATATATATGAAATAGGAGATAGGACCACACCTGAGTGTTTGAAGGGGGCAAACGTTATGTTTCAAGTCTTCACAGAATGTCTTGACTGCATCAGCTCCCAAGTTGTTCTGAGATAGGTCGAGAGTGTTCAGGCTCTTGTTGTTTCTGAGAGTCTCAGAAAAGTCTTTGCAGTTGTTTGGAGTCATGGAGCATCCATACAGCCTTGCAGACAAAATACAAACCTTAACTCATTGTGTCTTACCCAGCACTGGATTCCTGTATTCTTCAGCAGTCACCTTCCAAGCAAGTTGTGCTTGTTGGTACAATAGTGGCAGGACAGTGTGGGGGGTACCAATAGCTTTCTGATTGGATTTGAGGCTGCTACAGATGAGGCATTTCTGGTAAACATGGTTGAAAGTTCCCTGGTGGGAAACCTGCTGTTAGTTCACTAAACAGTCATGTTGTCAAACCGTCCAAGAAATATTTATGTTTATAACTACAGATCTGTGTTGCTCTCAAGTTTAGTCAGAGTAGCTTCTTTTTACAGTGAGTATGGCTAACAAGGAAACTTATAACTGGTCTCAATGCTGAGAATAAATGAAGTGCTCAGCTGTGGAGGGTCATTTGCATCAACCTCTCTCTATTCAAGGCTTAGGAAACATCTTGTAAGAGGTAGATAGACTAAGAGCTGGAGCATGGAGAGGATCAACGTGAAAGACTGTCATCTGGACATTGCATGACTGTTGCACACATGAACTCACAGCAAACGTAGTGACCTGTACAAGACCTGTACAGATCAAGACAGTCAAAATTCCAGCATGGATGAGGGAGGGTCTCCAGAGACCCCATCCAATTGATGGAAAGAGAATCACTTTGGAGATGAAGACGTGGAAGGTTGCTGATGTCTCCACACTCATGTGCATATGATCAGTATTCACTGGACTAAGGGTGATAATTTAATAATAAAAAATAGTAATGATAATACTATTATAACAATAACAATAATAAAAGAGAACGTGAAGTTGGGAAGGAGATGGGTTAGGTCGTCTCAGGAAAGACTTGGGGGTAGTGGAAGGATGCATATGAACCAAATACATGGTATACATGTATGAGAATTTCATTGAATAAAAATATTATGTATTTAAGACATAGCTCATTAATTCAACCAATGCTATGATCATTATCCTGTATGACAGGCACACAGTTGCAAGCACTCAACAGTGAGCAACAAAAGCTTCTGCCCTCAGGGCAACAAAATAGTGTACTCTGTAGTATAACATTTACAAGGAAAGATTATGAGAGGAAAGAAGGGAGTATCTGGGGATGCCAGATCAAGGGCTGTGGATGGTATGAGAGAGTGAAGAGAAAGAATTGTAGCAGTTAGGGGCTAGAGAGATGGCTCAGAGGTTGGGAGCACTGACTGCTCTTCCAGACGTCCTGAGTTCAATTCTCAGCAACCACATGGTGGCTCACAACCATCTGTAATGAGATCTGGTGCCCTCTTCTGGCATGCAGTCATACATGCTGTATACATAATAAATAAATAAATCTTAAAAAAAAGAATTGCAACAGTTAGGATTAGCAGATCTCCAGGACAGGGAAAAGGCCTAATGTTGGCTTAGTGATACATGTGTGAAAACAGTATCCAACTGAGCATGTTGTACATGTGTATAATCACACACCATTTGGAAGGCCAAGACAGTAGGTTGGATAGATTGATGCAAGCCTAGGGTACACAGTGAGACCCCATAAAGCAAGCAGAGAAGTCAGGGCAGGTCAAGGTAACAAAGCAGAGCATAATAGAGCAAAATATATACATGATGTATACAAAGCATAGAATCAAGACAGGCAGCATCAGTGACCCAGAGAAGGCCGTAGAAGAGGAGGTCATAGGCAGAGGCCAGCCCACAGAAGATGCTCAGATCCCAGCCAGATTTTGCTTGGACCGAGACAGAAGCCACTGATGGTGGGATGATGTGAGTGATATAAAAATGACCATAAAAGTTATTCAACGGGACTGGAGTTTTAGCTCAGTTGGTAGAATGAACAAGGCTCCAAGTTTGATCACCAGTACCACATTAGACTGGGCATGGTGGTGTATGCCAGTGGTCCCTGCACTTCAGAGTATCAGAAGTTAAAAGTTATTTTCTGAAACATAGTGAATTTGAAGCCAGCTTGGGACACAGGTAGAGGAGGGCTGGTGAGATGGATTGGTGGATAAAGGTCAGGCCTGATGACCTGCATTTGACCCTTAGGATCCACAAGGTAGAAGGAGAGGACCAGTTCCCATTTGTTGTCCTTTGACCTTCACACTTGGGTTATGGCATGTTCTAGCTCCCTTCCCCACAAAATAGAGAAGTGTAGTTAAAAAAAATTAAAGTTTAAGAAGAATACCCACAGGAAATGAAGAGGTCAGAATGCAGCCTTGTGAAATCAACACAAGCTCCTAGATGTTGCTATGCTCGAATTCTAGATAACTGGAAGAGAGTGCCAAGGTTTCAGAATAGACTGGACTCTAAAAGAGGAATGGAGAGAGGATATCACACAAAGCGAGGAAATGATCTGTTCGGAGGGATAGTTTATACTGAAGAGTTTAGGTAGGGGAGAAAGATCAATTCCATTTTGGACAAAGACCTCAATGAACTCCAAGAAAGCAGGAAAATGGGTATGTTCAATACAGGAAAAAGCATTCCTCCATCTGGAGTTGTCAACTGTGCAGGAGACAGAGACAAGGTACCACAGAAATGATCAAGTGATGTGTGCATACGTGGGCATACACACAGTGTTACCTGTATAGGATACTAGCTCAGGCCATGGGCTAAGTTTAATCCATGATGTCGAATGGGCTCCACATAGCAAGCACTGAGCTCATGGCTTGGCAGGTGTTTAACAATGATAGTTTTTTTTTCTTTATCGTGATAGCCATGTTTATAGCAGACAGACATCTTATTTCCTAGAATGCATGAGTGAGATGATGCATAAAGGAGTTAGGGCTGACTGATGTGTAGCAGTTTCCTCAAAGATAAAACATCTTGTCTTAGAGGGAAGTTCATAAACACAGGATGTTAGCAAAGAGGTGAAGCAAGATGCTTTGAGAGGGGTGGTGAATGATTTCATCCTGAAGTTCCTTAAACTCAGAAATAAAGCTCAAAGCTTTAGGGAGCCCCTGGAACTGACAGATATGCTAGGCCCTCTCCCCTCCCTATGCATATATTAGCAGTAAGAGCTGCTAGAGACACCCTCAGACCTGCTGAGCTGCCTGGAAGAGACATCCTCCAACTTGTACCACCTATGCAGGTTTGTAGCACGCTTCAGGTCTCTAGCTTTCTTGAGCTTCTTCCCCTGCTAGGATGTGGCTGTTTTTGAGTCATTTCTGCTTCTGCAAATAACCCCTCACCTATATTCCTGTAACTGACCCCAATAAACCTGCTGGTTCACTGAGTTGGCCTTTGATGGTGTCCTCACTTTGGTCTGTTATCGGTTCCTTTCCTTTCATGATTAGACGATGGTTCCCATCTCCCCAGGAATAGTGACACACAGCAGATGGGTAAGTATTCGTTTCTGCTGGTATGCCAACAGGGTATTTTATGCAATCCAGGGCCACAGCTATGCTAGGCAAGCACTAACCACTGAGCTACACACCTATTCCCCAGAGGGCTGTCAACCACTGATGCCACCACTCTTCTGCCAGCAGGTTTGTGCCACAAATCACACAGTGGCTGCTGGTTCCCTCCCTATAATCCTGAAGATGACAATTCAGGGTTCTCACCAGCCTACATTGCAATCATGATGGACTCTTAGAAGTACTGATGCCTCCCCTACCTCCTGGGAATTTAGAGGCATTTCTTGGTTTCTGGGGAAGAGAGATAATATTTTCTTTAGTGATGCAACAACTAGTAAGGAGTTACTTACAGGAGCATGGGCATCTTATCTATGGCCAGCCCTGGTTAAACTCACCAGTATGGGGACACAGACAGACAGACAGACAGACAGACAGACACAGACACACACACACAGACACACACACACACACACACACACACACACACACACACTGGAAGTGGGCCGGGTGGTTTGGAGCCACCAAGATGTAGGCTTGGGGATGAAATGAGTTCTCTGCAAAAGCAGCAAGTAATCTTAACTGCCGAGTTATTATTTCTCCATCCCCTTGCCAGGTGATTAAAAAAATACTCAACTTGGGGTGGAGAGAGAGATCTGTGGTTAAGGCCCTTGCTGCTAAGCCTTATGTTCTGGATTTGAACTCAAGATCCCACATGGTGAGAAGAGAGAGAACCAACCCCTTCATGCTGTCCTTTTGATCTCTGTGTCCCAACCATAAGACACACAGACTAAAAATGTGATACAATACTCAACTGACTTGACTCAAGTTCTCTGTATTGCTCCTGAAGGCATCTGCTACACTTGAGAACTCCTTTGAGGTACAGATTACAGTTCAACAAGACATGACTCACCACAGACTTTTCAAGTTACTCTGGGGTTCCTTCAATGCTTCACACAGAAACCTTGTACCTGGGGTTCTGATACAATTCTGCCCCAGATCCAAGTGCTCTAGACTCAATGCCTGGCTGAGCATCTTTGAGAGATGGCAGCAGCCTTCGCTGGTGATGTTACAGGACCACAGTCTGGAAAACCACATGCACAGGGACAAAAATCAGGAACAAAGGAACCCATTAGTTCATTCTGGGATGATACCCTCAAACCACATCCTTCTACCTTGAGCCATGGTTTCAGTTAAGTGTAGAGTTATTGGAATAAGTGAGGACATTAGAATGAAATCATAAAGTGGGTTTCCATATGGGTTTGCAAAAAAAAATCCTTAGTGTTATTTACTGTCTTGATCCTCTTTTCTGTCCCACTTTCCCATTCCACTTCTATAGAGAGGTTGGAGAGCGAATATGATAAAAATACATTGTGTACATATATGAAATTCTCAAAAAAATAAGAAAATAAAATTAATTGGTATGAGAGGGAACCTCATGCCTGCTACTGTCAACCTAGGCAACTACCTGTGGCTAGTAGAGGGCAAAGACTCAAAGAAGAGAATCTATAACACTTCTTCATTAAATGGATACACAGTTTTCAACTGCCTTTTAAAGACTTATGCTCATAGGTAAATGCAGCTCTCATCCCTCAACAAAGAAAACATTAAAATTATAGAACCTCATGGATGAGGGCATATATCAGTGTTAAGTTCCTAGCAGGGTGCCTGTACCCATTAGGTGCTTAATGAATGCTGATAATTGTTATTTCATGGCTGTGTTTGGCTATCTCGGAGGGTAGTGACTTTTCTGTGGTGAATTTTTTTTTGTCAGATAGGGTCTCACTCTGTAGCTTAGGCTGTGATCCTCCTGCCTCTTGACTTCCAAATGCTGGTTTACAGGCATATGCCATCATGCCTGGATTGATGATAGTGCCTTCTAACATAATTAGGCTATAAATTCAAGATAGGGCTAGTTAGTAGGTAGGTTCCTCAAGGCTTTGGATCCCAGTGGTTGGGTATTTACACAGTGTATTGTTGGGGAGTTCTTTCCTTCCATCTATCTCTAACCATGAACTCAATATTTCATCACATTTAAGTAACCAAGTAGGCATCATGGCTGCTCATAGGTATAACAAAGATTAAAAATATAGGAAACTCTGACAACTCCCCTTCCTTCTCCCCTCCTCCCTCTCTTTCATGGTGTTGAAAATGGAACCCAGGACCTCGTACACAGATTGCATTATTTCTTTATTTTATTCTTTGGTCAACTTGACAGGAGCTAGAGTCATCTGGGAAGAAGATACCTCAACTGAGAAAGTGCCTCCACAAGACTGGCTTGTGGGCAAGTCTGGAGAGCATTTCCTTGTCTAACGGTTGATGTGGGAGGGCCCGGCCCACCCTAGGTGGTGTCCATCACGGGCATGTAGTCCTGGGCTGTATAAGAAAGCAAAGTGAGCAAGCCAGTGACAGCACCCTTCCATGGCCTCTACATCAGCTCCTGCCTCCAGGTCCTGCCTCCAGGTCCTGCCTCGACTCTACTTCATGATGGACTACAAAATGTAACAGGAAATGACCTGTCCTCCCCAGGTTGCTTTTTTGTCATGGCATGTATCACAGCAACAGGAAGCGAATGAGAACAAACTGTGCTGGCGGCTCACAATAGAGCCACTGTTTCAGTGCTGCTAGTGACCACTTGGTTATCCAGAATAGCAGGGTTGTCAATCTAAAACAATCTTTGCAGAGTGGCCAGTACAGCCCCACTACTCTTTGGAAATTAATTCTATGAATCTTCTCTTTGCAACAGTCAGAGACCACTGAAGACCACCACAGCCAATCAAAATGCAGAGTTCTGGAGCCCTGTTCTAGTGGGTATATCTTCCGCACACTCCTGCACCTGAGGCTCAGGGAAGAGCACAGAAGAGGTGGGAAATATTCAAAGAGGCAGGGGATCAGGGAGTTTCCTCTGAGATTGTCTCTCCTAGGAATGTCAGAAGCTAAACCCATAAAGTCTCACTAGCACGACTGCCCAAACATGAGCTGAATAAGGGTGATATTAATGGACAGGCAAAACTGGACAGGGAAAAGCCCATGAGGCCTCAACCCTACACAAAGAACAATAGGCAACTGAGAAAAGCTAGGAGCAGGAGAGGTTGTCTATCCCTAGGGACTACCAGTTGGTTGTCCAGTGCCAAATGGTCAGTCCTGAAAACATATCTATAAGTGACATTATATGGTTTCAACTGTTTATTCAACTGTTTATGTTTAGGAATATATATATATATATATATATATATATATATATATATATATATATATATATATATATGCAGTAACAATTAGTGAAAAGAGTAAATTTAGTTAATTAGTAAATTTAATTAGTAAACAATTAGTGAATTTTCAGGAGAGTGGGAGGGATGTATGGGAAGGTTTGGAGGGAAGAAAGGGAAGAGAAAAATGTTGTAATGATATAATCTCAAAATTAAAAAAATTATATTAAAAAAAGAAAATGGATCCTATAGACTCCAGGATGAATACCAGGGTCATATTGAACTTGTCGACAAGTTGATTCCACCTCTACCCAACCATGTATACTTTGTGTTCCATAGTGTTAAGAAGAGATTTGAAGAGGAAGTCAAGCTGGGCTTGGTGGCACGTAACTTGGGAGTCTAAGGCAGGAGGATTGTTTTGAGTGAGATTCTGTCTCATAAAAATACAGAAACAATGTAAGAGCTGGAGGATGGGGAGGATGCTCTGAAATAGGATCTTCTGGACAAGGCACGGCTGTGGCACACATGAAGTCACAGCACCTGTGGTCACCCACAAAAGACCAGCTCAGCTAAAAATCCTGCATCTATGGGAGAGGGTTCCTGAGGCCCTTCCCCCAGGTAGAGGATATTGGTAGTTGATGGCCGTTGTGAGAGGGAGAGTCACTGTCCTTTGGGAGCTGTCTGCTTATAGGTTGTCCATGCCCCAAATGGATGATCCCACACATGCGTGCATGTTGGCAGTACTAACTGGGCTCAGTGGGTCATACTTTACAAAAAATTAACAGAAGAATAAAAAAAATCCAGGAATGGTGGCACATCCTTAAAACCCAGGTGCTAGGTAGGTGGAGGATCAAGAGGATCCTCTGTATAGAGTGAGTTCAAGGCCAGCCTGAGATATGTAAGACATCATCTCACACAAAAACAAAACGGAAATCAGATTTCTCTCTCAATTCACTATAGAACATTAACATCATATATTCATATTCTAAAATTGTAGGAATAATGATGTCAGGGCTTTACTCATGCTATATATAACTGTCAGCATTAGGATACATCCCCAGCCAATGCCATTTCTTATGTCACTCTTACCTGGAAAGTCATTAGCATATTTCTGGTGGTTAGAATAATCATGAATTACTTTCATATGTATCCTACTTAAGCACATGCGCGCACGCACGCGCACACACAGCCCCCCAATGTCTGTAGGCAGTGACTTACACCAGGGTCTGTAGTTTACACTCGGGATAGCTTAAGCTTTCACACAGGACTTTCACTCCATTATCTCCAAGAACGTTCTTGGCCAGATTGAGGTGTGTCAGAGCCTGGCTGACCATCAAAATGGAAGAGATGTCCTTGCAACAGGCTTCAGTGAGGCGACAGTTCTCCAACCTGCATAGGAATCACACACAGGATTGGCTCTCCTAACAACCAGTCTGGGAAGGGAGAGGCTCACAGAGCCCCACCATTTACCTCCTAACTGCTGTCCATGGATAGACTTTAGGAGAAGGAGAATTACTATCCTGACTTGTGTCTCCTCCGCTGAGCCCACCAGGCTTCAACACCTAGCTTCAAACTCACAGACTCACAGATGGCCCTGTTTAATCTTGGTGGTCACAAAACAAAATAAATAGGTATAAATGAGAGAGATTGGTCAGGAGGATAGACTGGGAGGTGGGCATGAGAGTGTCAGTATGCATGGTACACGTGTATTTTCAAAACTGTAAAAAAAATCCCACCTAAACAAAACCCTCCAAATCAAACCAAACAAAAAATCATACAAGCTATTAAAATGGAAGAGGACATTTTCAGCTGACTCCAGAAGGTAAAATCCTCAGGTTCTTGTTGATTCCATCACACAGTCGTGATCATATGAGGGATTTAGAATGAAGAACACAATCATAAGACCTTCATAAGACCAGCCAGCCAAAATCCGAGCCTGGATGAGGGAGGGGCTCATGTTTCCACCCCACAGCTGAGGAGCTATTAGCAGTTGATGGATGCTGGGGGGAGGATGAATCAAATTTTCTTCAGGGATGTGGTTCCTGAGAGGTGACCCATGCTCTAGTAGATTGTACAACTCCAGTGTACAGTAAATAAACTCAGTGGGTTTAAGCAAAGAGCACGTGAAGTTAGGAGGGAATGGTGACAGGATGGAGGGAATTCAGAGGAGAGAAAAATAGGTAATGAAATTTATCAAATGACATATATATATATATATATATATATATATATATATATAAAAATTCTCAATAAAAGAAGAATGAGAAGAGCAAGATGCTTGATGCAAAGTCAAAAACCCAGAAGCAGTTATCTGCATAGGTGGACTCAAATGGACTGCCTGGTAAGTGTGGTGTCAACCATGTCTCTCCTCTCTACAGCTCAGATTCCAAAGAGATGCTCCACAGGAAGAGAGGAGATACTTACGACACCCTCTGCAGTGTGCTGTTCGGTTGCTTCCAAGTCTTACACATCAGCCTGGCACCCTTGTCCAAGAGTTCATTGTCTGTGAGGTCCAGACATGTTATGGATTGTCTGACTTTGATGGCCTGGAAGAAGTCATCCCAATCCTGAATACCAGTAGGATAAGAACACAGACTGCGGGAGAAATGAGAATGAGTATGTTCTGAATGGTCCAGAGAATGATGTACAATAGCTGCTCTTCCAGTTGAGCAAGTTCAGTAGGTGTATAGTGAGTCAAAGTAAAAGAATAAGTTGCAAGACATCAAATCAGGCTTGTGAAAAGCTAAGAGAAACTGACTGAGGCTAGTTAGGGTGGTCAGATTGTTTCTGATCAAGCCTGCTCTCCTTGGTTGATCTTCCCATGGATAAACTTGAGTTTTCTTTCCCATTGTGGGAATGAATGTTTTACTTCCTAGTTGTTCAAGGGCACAATGTGTATACTCTTGGGCTGTTTTGTGGTCTCCTTCTCTCGGTTGAGTACGAGAATATGGTCTAGTTGCCTAGGTTCACCAAGTTTCATTCTTTCTTACACAATTTTTTTTTACCTAGCATGCCTTTAATACAGCCCTCATGAAACAGAGGCAGGCAGATCTCCATGGGTTCCAGGCCAGTCTAGTCTACATAGTGAGTTCTAGGCCAGACAGAACTACATGGTGAAATTCTGTCTCAAAATTTTATTCTTTTAATGTTTCATACACACTTATGTCACTATGTGACCTCAAACTTACAGCCCTCTTAACTCTGTCTCCTAAGTCTCATGCGACAGATTTTTATTATCTCCATTTTTTATGTTGAAAATAAGTTATATCTTTACTTTGAATGTTTAAAGTTGATAACTGAGATATCTGTCACACAGGTAAAAAGTACTAAAGATAACAAAGAGTCTCTCTGAGCCTACACCATAACTATGTAACTAAATTAAATCAAGGTATTGGCATGTTATGTAGATTGATATTTACTTCCAAAAATTACATACATTGAACTTACATAGAATTTCCTTTCATTTTAGGTATTAGCTTATTCACTTACAACCAAAAAATAAATAAAAATAAAAATTGAGTCTCAAATATTCAAGTCATAGCTTTCCCTCCCAGATAATCCACTCAGGAAAAGAAAAAAAGGGTCATTTGCCAAGGATGGTATTGACAGAAGTTATAATTTGTCTCATGACTTGTTTTACCTCATCTCCAAGTCCTTATGGGATTCATGTTAAGAAGATTTATTCAAGTGGGTGAATATCACATACCAGGGAAGGTAGGGGCAAAGTTTGTGGTCTTACATTGTGTTCCTGCTGCTGGTTCAAGTGGTTATGTTTCGGATCCATGGATCACAGGATGGGGGTGGTGGTATCACCAGCAGAGAACATCTTAATCAAGGGTGATGCCTGAGGTGGGCTTAGCTAATGCTCTGAAGAAGTCTTTCTTTGTTTGCAAGATAGGGGTCTTCAAGCTTTTGTTCTGAATCATGACCCAAGAATGTAACTACAACCATAAGCAAATGATCTGATAGGGTTGTTACTCAGACTCTATAGAGGTTTCTTGGTCACAGGGTTGTCATATATATTTTTACACACACACACACACACACACACACACACTTTGTCCATCTTCTGGTCCATGTGTCCTAAGTGGTGGTATTTTTTTTTTGAAGAAAAGCAATCTTTCCTGCCAATTTAGATTTGCTATATAGGAAGACCTGAGATAGTTTTATGTGACCAGACATTTAGGGATGAAGAGACATTTAGGGATGAATAGATATACCTGAGAAACTTAATGTTGCATGCTGGATGTTTCATAACTTCACACAGCGAGGGAAGAATGGTGCTCAGGTTGTCACCTTTCAGGGTCAGATGTGAGAGGGTTTCATAACCATTAAAAATGAGGCACAATTTCTTGTACGCATTGGCTGGGGAAATGTTTTTGAGGCTGAGGAAAAGAATACAGAGAGGAGATAATGAGTGCTGGGGAGATGGCTCAGTAAGAGGCACTTGCCACCAAATCTGTCAATCTCGGTTTGATCCCTGGGACCAACGTGATCAAAGGAAAGAACCAATTCTGGCACGTTGTACCCTGGCCTCCATTTGCGCAGATATAGGCATCACTTGCCTCTCAGCACCATCATAAATAAATGTAACAAAAACTTCTAAAAAGACAAGATTTTGACTTTCTATACCTCTACAATACATAAACAGATACAAAGGGATGCAGTACATTTACATTTTAGCTTCCCCCTACGTTAAACTACCCCATTCTTCAAGGAATTGTTGACAAAAATTGTATTTAAGCCATACAAAATTGTTTTGTTATATGTACACTTTGTGAGATAATTGACCCAACCAAGCCAATTAACAAATCTATCATCTCATACAGCTACCATTTTTCACTTCATAGCTACAATCCTATACCTCAGAAATGATATAGAAACATGCAGATTTTGGGCAAGATGCTCTTTTTTTGTGCAACCATATTGTATTCCCTCCACAAGATAGATTTTAAAAAGATTTATTTTTAATTCTGTGACGATGTGTGTATGTGTCTGTCTGTGCCTGTGGATGTATGTGGGTATATGCATGTCTGAGTTCAGCTGCCTTCAGAGTCCAGAAGAGGGCATCAGATCCCCTGGGGACAGAGTTATAAAAACAGATGGAACTCAAGGTCATGTTGTGTGAAACAAGCCATTTTCTGTTTTGTGTGGGAGAACATGGGAGATCTCTGCTCTCCTGCCAGGTGTGGCGGCATGGGTCTGTAATCCCAGGACACAGGAGGCAGGGGGATTGTCAGAAGTTTGAAGCCAACTTGATCTACAGAGGAGTTGTGGGAAAGCCAAGGCTACATAGTGAGACTCTGTCTCTAAACCGCCCCCTCCCGCTCACCCCAACTCTTCTCAGCAAAAGTGGGCTATATATTGCTGCTATAGTGACATTACAGCATATGCTACTTTCCAGATCTTACTCACCTCAACTAAAGCTTTGTTTGCATTGACCAACAGTTCTCTTTAGAAACTATCTGAAGTCCTGGTTTCTTTAGTCATTTCCAACATCTACTAAGGGAGAGTTCAGTCACAAGCTCTCTTCCACTCAAAAGCCATCTTTTTTTTTGGATGGGGGTGGGGAATGAAACATCCATTTTTTGAAGTGTTACCAGTGAATACCTTTATACAAATGCCTTGTCCTGTGGAAGACTGTGAGGTGCTCTATTGTATTTAGAGTCAGAGTTCTTCTCCAGTGCCATCTTAGTGGATGAGAGTTCTTATTCTTTTTTATTATTATTATTATTATTTTATTTTACAATACTATTCAGTTCTACATAACAGCCACAGATTCCCTTGTTCTCTCCCTTCCTGCCCCCCTCCCCTCCCCCCCAGCCCACCCCCATTCCCACCTCGAGGAGAGTTCTTATTCTTATACACCAAGAAAGAATAGGTTTCAGAGAGATGGCTCAGTGGTTAAGAGCACTTGATACTCTGCAGAGTGCCCAACAGGCTGGCTCACACTGTTTGTTACTCTAGTTCCAGGGGATCCAATGTCCTTTTCTGATCTCCAATTGGCACCAGGAATGTACATGGTGTGTATACATACATGCAGAGAAAAACTCATACATGTCAAATTAAAGAAATTTCCCTGAAACCCTTGTGACTCATACCTTTCTAGATTTAAACCTTCTAGGCACACAATCAACAGCTGAACATTAAGGAAGACAGAAAAGTTTTCCATACTCTGTGCTCATGCATTCATGCTATATATTTACCTTTCCCCTGTCGATATTTTAACCAGATACCTTTCATTCCAATCTCACTCATTTGCATATATGTTTTTTTTGGGTCATGGATGCACACATCTTGCCCAGTTGACTTTCCATGCTCATGCCTTAAGCACACTGCTCTCTATCTCTCTACATCTGTGGCTTCCAGCCTGTCACAATGCTGCATCCCCTGGGGTACTAGGTGACACCTGAAGACACTGAGATATCTCATAACTGAAGGAAGGAACTGCTGTTGATATCTGGCATGTGGAGGTCAGGGACACTGCTCACCATTTTACAGTGAACAGGCCAACCTTCCTCCCCCCAATAAAGAAACACATACCTCAAGTGCCCACTGAGGTTGGGGGACTCTGTTCTACTTAGAGACCAATGGCTGCCGAAGCAGGACTCAAACTGCCTAGGGATTTTGATTATTTTTCTTATGGTGTATGTGGACATTAAATGTGTATCCTGTATTATACTGAAGTTACTGTAGGATTCTTTTCTAGGTAAAATTAAGGTTAGGGACGCCTAAATACCCTGTATCTTAGGTACCTGGTTAGAGTCCAGGATACAAGTTTGAGGATTTCTTCTATAATGTGAGAGCTTTGGTCATATGCTAGGGGGGATCTCTCTGGAGATCTGATCTTACTTACAGCACTTTCTGGAGATGGCAGGGAGCAGAGGACAGTTTGTCACACAGAATCTCCAGTGAGGATCTGCTGAAGAAGCTCTTGCCAATATTCAGAAAGACCAGTTTCTCATTTGAATTAAACAAGTCACAAAAGTCTGTCCAGAAAGCTAGCAGGTGTTGGTTGTCTTGAGACCTACAAAGACAAAGAGGCTTGTTTTCATTTCTTCGTGTATTCATGTGTGCTCACATGCCCCTTGAGATCCTCAGGCACCTTCTACCTTTTGCTTGAGGCAGAATCTTTCATGGGTTTGGCACTTTACCAAGCAGACCAGGCCAGCCGAACATAAGATTCCAGGGATCCACCTGTCATCGCTGAGATTGCAGGCATGCATTACCTATTACCTAGTGCTTTGGTGTGGGCTCTGAGATCTAAACTTAGATCTTTCCACTTGCCTTAAGTGATTTAAGGATTGAGCTCTAAGGACTGAGCCATCTTCATGGTTTCTACAGAAGTTTTTGCAATTTGTCTTTCACATCAGCATCCAAAGGGATGGTTGTTATGGCATTTCCCCTATACTTTGTTTGACTCCGCTCACCTGCCTGCTAATTTCTGGTCCCCTTTGCTCCCCAATAGTTTCCTTATGTTTCCATGCAACATATATTCTACTGCATGCATTTCTTCCTGTAAGATACCTTTCCATCTCATGACGCCTGGTCTACTTTGCTTCTCTGCTGCTGTGGTTAAACACCATGACCAAAAGCAATTTGTGGAGTAAAGGGTTTATTTGGTTTTTGTCTTCCCCATCATAGTCCATGAACGATGGTGGGAACTCAAGGCAAGAACAGGCCATGCAGGGACACTGCTCACTGTCTTGCTCAATCTGCTTTCTTATACTACTACCCAGGACCCCTAGCTCAGGAATGAAACCACCCACAGTGGGCTGGGACCTCCCACATCATTACCAACCAGAATAAAATGTCCCACAGACTTGTTTACAAGCCAGTCTGATGGAGACAATCCCTTAATTTATGTTCTCTTCTCCTAGGTGACTGCAGTTTGGATTCACTTGAAAAAATTTAATCAGTATAGTCTTTTGTACTTTTATAACCTAATCCTCCACATGTGTATATATACACACATATACAAAAATTAAAATCTAGAATCAGTTTATTAGAGAGAACACAGTATTTGTCTGAAATCTGGCTTCTTGGCTTAATTTCCAATTCCATCCATTTTCTTGCAACTGTTATGATTTAATTTTTCTTTACAGAACAATGCGCTATAATCATTTGCAGTAACTCAGGCAACTAGGAGACACCAAAAGTGAAGTAAGCTGAACCAGAAGGACAAATATCAAGTGTTTTATTATATATAGCAATTTAAAAAAGACAACATGAATATTGAAATAGTGCTTGAGGCTGAGAAAGGTATGAGGTGACGGCAGGGTAAGGCAGAATGCATGGATTTGAAGATTTATGATTCGTGTGTGAGTGTTTTGCCTACATGTATGTCTACGCACCATGTACATGGCTAGCCCATGGAGATCAAAATAGGACACCAGATTCCCTGGAACTGGAGTTATAGACAATTGTAAGCATCTTGAAGACCACGAAAGTGCTGGGGGATTGAACTCAGCTCCTCTGGAAGACCACTTAAGTGCTCTTAACTGTGAAACCATCTCTCCACTGACCTCAGTATACTTTTAATTTCCATACCCAGGATGACTAATGATGTTACATACTCAGGAAAACTAGGAAAGGACCCATGAGTGGAGGAAACAAAAAGGGAGAGGAAAACAGAGCACATGTAATATGAGGACAGGCAAGATGATTCACTGAGAAAAGCAGCTTCCTGCCGAACCTGATGAATTCAATTTCTAGGATACACACGATTCAAGGAGATAATTGGTTTCCTCTGAGAACAAGCTATCTAGCCTCTGCACACACATATATAGTAAGTCTAATAAAACACATGAGATATAAAAGTGGTAGTAGGATACCCACGAGTGAAAGGGTTTAAACATAGATGGTGGGCAGGGAGATGAGGGGGTACTGGCAGGAAAATCAAGTAAAATTATGACTGTGCCACAAGGAAAGTAATAAAACAATTGCTCACTGAAAGGCAGGAGACCATAGGTCTTAAGATGTTTAAGTTTCAGGCTGGCATCTTTAATCATACCAGTAGGATTTTATTATTAAGTAGGAAGGCAGGCAAGCATGTATAACATGTTTACCTTGAGCTATAGAGAATGAGAGATTTCAACATTTTACTACAAAACATTGGATGAGCTGGAGGGTGCAAGCACCATTAAGAAGCCAGAAAGGAAAATAGGGTTCTTACCTTTGATACTGAGCTGTGGACTCCAAAACAGCATCATTTTCTGGGAAGATCCCCTTTGCCACTTGTAGGGATACTGTCTGCAGATTTTGAGAATTCTTGAGGCAAAATGAAGCACTTATGAGGTCCGTGCTGGTTTTCAAATCTAAGGAGATTTCCTCAAAGAGGGCCATGACTTCCTTCACAAGCTCCTTATCTTGAGATTCATAGAGACAAGACAAAATCTGTTGTCGATCTATCAGTAATGGGAAGGGTTTATTTTCCCCCGACTTATACTCCAGGAGTTTCTTCTTGACCCTAATTGATATTTGGAAGTCAAAAAAGGTCCCCAACTTTTGAAGTCGAGTCTCATTCAAGAGTCCAAATACAAATAGTAGCACTCCTGACAGGTTGGGGTTCTTTAATCTTGTTTCCCTAGAAACCAATTTCTGCATACTGTATTTAGAGACACGTTTATCTTCTTTCTCAAGTTCTTGAACAAATATGATGGCAGCCATGAGCTGCTGGATACTGAGGTGGTAGAAGCTGTAGCAGTTGTTCTTCTTCCGATCAACGACATTCCTGCAATCAAGAAAATGCATTATATTCAGGTTCACGTCTAATCTCAACAAGTCTTCTTCACAGATCACAGGCAGCTGTTCCAACAGAGTATCAGCAGCCACGATACACATTTTCCTGAACGTGCTCGGGACTTGCGTTTTCAAACAGCTTTGGTAGGTTTCTGGTGAGAGGACACTGAAGAGGTAGTTCAGGAACATAGAGGTATGGGTCTGGCACCTCAGAGCAAGGTCTTCCCTCTTCCTCATCCCTTGGTCCAGACAGACGCAGAATATTGAACATGCAGAAGGAAGTGAGGCCATGTGGAAGAGAGCCGCATTGCTTCTCAGTGCATTTAAAGCTCTTAGTGCCATTACATCATCGCTCTCCACCATGTCTTCAGCGCCCTGCTCGGCGGTCGTTGCAACAGAGGCAGTGGCCTGCTGGGCGGTGTCATCACCAGGCTCCCAAATGCCATGTGCCCTGTTAATATACTTCAAATTTTTAAAGAAGTTTTGAAAGTATTCCTGCCTCTCCCGTTCCGAGAAGCCCTGAATGTCTACAAGGAAGGGCTGATCTATCATAAGGTGGATTTGCCGTAACGCCTGTGTTCGCGTGGTCACCAGCAGTGTGGCATGGGGGGCCATCTTCCTCTGCAGCAAACTGCTCAGCAGGACAACCGCAGGCTTCTCTGTGTTCCAGTCCCCACAGATGTCATGCATCAGCACTTCGGCTGGGAATTTCAGCTCATCAAAACCATCCACCACAAACAAGAAGTTTTCTCCCATGGCTAGGGACTTCATCACATACTTTCTCCACGAGGGTTTTTCCATGGTGAGGAGCTGTGCAAAAGTGCAAGGTCTCATTTCATTAATCTCCCCGCAGTTGATGTAGAAGGCACATGGGAACATCTGGGCCTGCTTGCTCTCTGACCATTGCAGCATTAGCCTATTGACCACTGTGGTTTTGCCAGAATGTGGAGGGCCATGCAACACTATTGCATGAGCAAATGGCATTCCTGCCTTCGGATTACATAGTGTCATGAGGGTCCTGTAGCTCTCAGTCTCTATGTAGAGGCGTTCATTGAATGAAGGCCAGAACCTGTATTTCCATTCATTCAGGTAGTGATCCAACCAGCTCTTTTTATGCTTGTGTTCTTCCCAGCCAATGATGGAGAGAGGAGACAGACAGAACATAGTTGGTTATTGTGAAAAAAATTACCTTGTATAAAGTAGAAAAGGAACATGGGAAACACACCTCTCAAAGACCAACTTCAATCCAAGTCCATTTCAGCAAAATGTGATTCAGAAATCGCTTTTGCAAATGGACTTTCAAAAAGGGTCCAATTTGAAATAATTAAAAAAAACTTTAATTATGTGTGGTCATGGACACATGAGTGTGGTGCACATAGAAGCCAGGAGAAGGCATTGGATCCTCTGGAGCAGCAGTTACAGGTGGCTGAGAGTGGGCTGATGTGGGTGCTGGGACCCAAACTCAGGTCTTCTGCAAGAACAGTATGCATTTCTTACTGTTGAACTGTCTGTCCAGTTCCTATTTATATTTTAGTCTGATGAAATAAAAAAATGGAAATTGCTTTGATGGGAAAGTGACCTCTTTGTTGAGAATGATTCGATTCTCTTTGCCATTTAAAATTCTCGTACAGGGGTTGGGGAGATGGGTTGGGGAGATGGTTCGGTTGGTAGTTTCCCAGCATGAGGACCTGAGTTCAGTCTCTAGCACTTATGCAAAACCAAGCCTATTGGTGTGTGCCTGTCACCTTAGTGCTATGAAGGTTGGGCTTGATGAGCAGTCAGCCTAGCCAATCAGAGTTCTGGATCCAGTGGGAGACCTTATCTCAAAGGATAAGGTAGAGAAGGCTAGAGGAAGAAGCCTAACGACAATTTCTGGCTTCCACATGTATACAATGGGTGAGCTCATGTGTGCACACCCATGCACATACCACACCTCAAACATTCATACATGGATGTGTTCACATAAGTACACTGAATATTCCTCTATGCTCGTATCATCCTCTTCTTAGTCCTCTTTGTGGCTTGGGACATTTTCTTTTCTATTTTTAATCACAACTAACTTTTCTTCTTCCAAGATCATCTTAGTTTTTCAGGCTTGTGATGTCTCCCCCCATATTTCTAGAACTGCAAATTCTGCTCAAGTTGTAAGCTTGGAAGTATAATGGGTAGTTTATAGGGAGTAAAGAGAGTACACAGCTCTCTCACCAAGTCAGATGCCTCTGCTCTGGAGAGTTGTCATAAGACACATTTGCTATATTCAAACTCAGTGCAACCTGAGTGTGGTGTTGCATGGTCATAATTTCATCACTTAGGACGCTGGATAAGGTGAACCTCAGCTGATAGCAATTCTAAGGTAACTTGGGCTATACAGATAGTGTTAAAATGCTATAAGAAAACCTCAATGCATAGGATTAAATGGAAATTCCAGTGTTAGAGGTGTGTTTTTCATAAGTTATTGGCCAGTGAGGCTCTAGAGCCTTCCAAATCAGCACAAGTTTATTGCCACTACTCTTGGCTGCTAACCAGAACTAGACATAAGACCCATATACTTTTGTGGCAAGACAAATCACACTGACACTCATCTGGAAACTCACTCTCTGCTTGGAGCTTTCATAGTGTTGGAGAGTATAATGATGTAAGTGTTAGTGGTTTTACCCAGCTGTGGATCCTGCCTGTCATAACAATGCTCTGCCAGGGCAGTGTCAGTGTGCAAATAATGGCATGCAAACCAAATGCTTTCTGATTGGAATTTTAAAATGTTCTAAAATTTTAAATTATGTGTATATGTATGTATCTGAATCTAGTTATTTCCAGATGCCCACATAGGCCAGAGGCATCAGATCCCATGGAGCTGGAGAGATGGTTGTGAGCCAGTAAGATATAGGTGCTGAGAACTGAACTCAGGACCTCTGGTAGAGCAGCAAGTGCTCTTAACAACTAAGCCACTTCTCTATTCCTGCTTTCTGATTGATTTGATACTGTCTCCACCGGAAGAAATTAAAATCTGGTATTATGTTGTAAACCTGGTCAAAGGTCTGTAGCTTGGGAGGACATAGACCTTCATGAGGAAGTTACTGCTGTTATTTGGCTAAATAGACACAATGTGCTTATCAATTGTTTTCTAAACATCTAATCTTGATGCCCAGTTTAGCAATGCCAGTTTGGGTCAGGGAAAACTTTTACAGTTGAGTAGTTGTTACTAAAGCAACATGGAACTGGTCCAAGTGCTGATTGTAAGCATATATTGAATAATCTTCACTAAATGGGACACCTTTTTCCTCTCCTTCGGGGAACAGGGAATAATGAAGAGGAGGAGGCAAAAGAACATAGAAATCAAAGGACAGGTAGTGTCTTCTAAGGTATGACATAACTACTGTATTTAAGTGTAAGAGCTAGTTAGTAATAAGCCTGAGCTAATGGCCATATGGTTCATAAATAATATAAGCCTCAGTGTGTTACTTGGGTCCAAGCAGCTGCAGGACCGGTGGGAGAGAGATATTTGTCCTGACCACAGGCCAGGCAGGACACAAGAAAACTTCCAACTACACCTGCATGTAACAAAACTCCAATTTTTGCCCTAATTTTTCTCATTATCAGGGACCCAGGCAATAAAAAAACCAAGATGGTTATAGAGGAACTTTTTCTTCTGTACAATTCATAAAAGTATTATGCAAAAGGGTGAAAATCAGAAACATTGGACCACGATATGAGATCTGAAATTCTGAGGAGTGCTCATCCTGAAACAGGACATTCATGTCATCACACTCTACCCAAGGATGAGGGACAATTGCAGAGGAAGGACTGGAAGGCCTGGTGGATAACTGACAAGAAAAGTGTTTGTTTGGGGGGCATGATAGAGAAGCTGCATGTGTGAACTCACTGCAGTTTAAACGGCATGTAGGAGTCTTGTGTAATCTCAAGCCAGACAAAATCCCAGCATGGAGGTGTGGCGAGCGAGTTGGAGTCAGCACAAAGTCCCACCCCTAGTTGAGGAACTGTTGGCAATTGAGAGGTCCCAGGGGGAGGATGGGAGAGTCAGTCTTCTTTAAGGATGTGAACTCTGGTAGGTAGACTATGCTTCAGGGCAGGCTCCATACCTTTGAGTAACTGGTTCAACTCCATGGGTTAAAAAAGAGAATATGAAATTGGGAAGGTGGGGGTAGATCTTGGAACAGTTTGGGGAAAGAGGGTGAATATGATCAAAATACATTATATGAAATTCCCAAAGGATTAATGAAATTATTATTAAAATGTTAAAAAAATAAGACCCTACAAAACTCTGAAGCTGTTGGAGGAGAAGAGGGCAACATCTCAAGATATGGATTCAGATAGTCACTTTCTGGAAGGTGGGTTCAGTTAATTACCCAGTGGTCAGGAAGTAAAGCCAGGACTGACAAAAGGGGCTGCATAAAGTTCAAAAGTTTCTGCAATCAAGGAAACAATCAGATGACCAGTCTACAGAATAGTAGAAGAATCCTTGTTAGCTACACATATAACAAGTAATAATGTTAACAATATACAAATAGAATTCTCTTCAGTGCCACATCTAACCTCTTCACTTAGCCAGACCTCCCATCTCCTTTTCCAGGTTGAGCCTCCATGACCTCTCCATCCATATGCCTTCTCCTTAACCCACAAAATCTAGCCTGGGTCCCACATTTAATGACCCAGCCCAGTCTTGTACCCCCTGCCTAAACTGCAACCAACCTCTAAGGCTCCCTTTAGGATTCCACCAAGACTTGCTCTACCTGCGACCACCCACATGTCTCTTCTATGCCTCATAAAATCTTTACATCCAACCACACATCCCACCTCCTTTGTCAGGATCCAGCCCAATGGGTTTCTCTGACCTCACCTTATCTATACCTTATCCCTAACTCACCATATCTTGCCTGGGTCCAACATCCAGTGCCCTGACTTGTGCCAAAATCCTCCTTACCTATACCCAACCCACAGGCGGCTTCTCCTGCCATATCTAACATCTCTACCCAGCCAGATCTATGCTCACACTCCAGGCTTTAACCAGGAGGCACATCTTGGACATTCTCCCTGTCCTCTCTGTACACCTGACTTCATTCTACTCAAGCAACTTCCAAACTCTAGGTCCAAGATGCCCACTCATTCTCTCCTGCCCTCATCATGAAAATGCCAATGATATGAAAGATCAAACCAGTATCTCCTTCACTATCTCCTAATACCTACTACTCTTGTTGAAATGTTTGCCAGCAAGAGTTACCTAAATGAAGAATATAAAAGAACAATCGTGAATTTCAAAGAATTAAAAAACTTTGTAGAAGACACAAAGAAACTGCTCAATGAAATTAAGGAGAGATAACTTGATAACAAATGCCTGAGTCATTGCCCCCACCCCACAGTGCAAAAGGAATACAAACATAAGGTTGATGGAAATAATTCAGGCAATTTAAGAGGACCCAAGTTGAGATGAAGATGGAATTGAAAAACCCAAAAAATCCCAACTAGGAAATTCAAAGGAAATGCTTACAAGTAGAATGAAATCAACCAAAAGACAGAATATTAGGACTCAAAGATAAAATAGAGTCCTAGACCAAATAAGCAAGGGATATGACAAGTTAAAAACACAGAATTAAGGTTAATGATTAAGAAAACAACAGAGTCCCAGAAGCTAGGCTAGCACAGGGTCTTTTAATCTTAATGTTAGGAGAAGTGTTCACAGGTTTTGGTGTGCATCATAGCTGAAACAAAGCTTTAAATAATGACTTAAGGTTAAGATGTTTTTGTTAATGGCTTTGAGATAGAAAATCTTGGGAAACAATTTAAAGTTTAGAAAGGCACACTTTTAATATTTGAGTGAGGAATTCATTGAAGTCAGGGAACAAAAACCATGGCAGCCTGGCTATTGCTATTGCTGACTGATGTACTTTTCTTGCTAGGATGAGTTGGTGATCAAAGGTGATGATTAGTTCCTTGTACCTATTTCTGCTCTCAGCTTCCTGCTATAAAAAACTGTTAATAAATGGGTATGCCCCCTGAAGATCTAAAGTAGAGCTGTTTTTCATATATAAAACTTTAGATTTGTCATTATTTTAAGACTTTTTTTAAAGATTACCTTTTGAGATAAGTAATAAAGTAAACAATCCTTTCTTTGTAACCACAAACACAGCCTGCTAGTCAAAGAACTGAGAAAAATATATTGCTTGCTTACACTTTGTTAATTGATAACAAATTGCTTGGCTGTGAATGTATGTGGGTCGTGGGAATAATTTGTTTCTCACCTGTAATATGTAAAATGTTTAACCATGCAAGCAATATGAAAAAATGCTGCTTTTTACTGTATTCATTATAATCATTCACTTAAAAAATAGAATGTAACCACATTGTAATTTTTATATCACTTGAAAGATTTTGCTGGAGTATAGAAGACATAAGAGAAAAAAAGATATCAGGAAGTCGTTAAAAGAACTCATCAAGAAAATGGAAGAAGAGAAAACATCAGGGTAGAAGTAGAGAACAGAAAAATAGAGTAGAACAAGCAACAGAAAGAGTAAAAGGAAGAACTAAGCTTTGACCCTCAAGAAAGTCCTTGTGTGTCTGCTTGCCTGTTCAGTAGTAGATGACTCTGCATCTTCTCTTCAGTTTTTCTGACCTGCCAAAGGCTTGCCATTCATCAGCACCATAGGTGAGATTCTGACCTGTTGCACTGGTAGGTAGGTGTGTGTGTGTGTGTAGGTGTGTGTGTGTGTGTGTGTGTGTGTGTGTGTGTGTGTGTGTGTATACACATGCGCTTGTGTGTTTTCCTTTTTTGCTGGCCCCAGAGAATTAAGTTTTACTCCCTCAGATAAATAAGTCAATTGTGTGCTTAGTCTGCTGACCTCATGGCTCCCCTTCAGTTCCTGAGCTGCTAAAGGTTGGTCATTATAGCAGCAGTGGCTCATCCATTAAATATAACAGAAGGGAGAGACACTGCCAGCTGCCGCCATGACCAGCAGCATGTGAAGACACCGGAGCTGGGTGGCAGGCCTCTCAAAGAATAAAGAGTGAGACAGAACGGCGGCGCAGACAAGCAGATGCAGGTGTAGACGGGCCTGGCGGCGGCACCCCACAGAGGTAGATGGGCCTGGCGGCAGCAGCAGCCTACAGGGACATACAGGCCCAGCAGAAGCCGGCAGAGACATACAGGCCAGGTGGTGGCCCACAGAGGTAGACGGGCCCGGCAACAGAGACAAGCAGAGGTAGGTAGGCCCTTGGCGGCAGCCAGCAGAGATACAGGCCTGGCGGCGGCCTGCAGAAGCAGACAGACCCAGCGGCAACTGACAGGGACATACAGGCCCGGCAGCGGATCACAGAGGTAGACAGGCCCGGCGACAGAGACAAACAGACTCAGCTTTGAACAGGGATGCCTCTAACCCTAACACCCGGGGAAGAAGCTATCTCCGTGGGATGGAACCAGAACGAATCTGAACACTCTGTCTGAGGACAACCCAGGGCCCAGCTGCTGATCCTGTGAAACCCAACAACTTGGAGGTGTTGGTGAGACTACCCCGCTCAGCTGAAACCCATCTGGGAGAGGACTCAGATGCCTACAGTTGGAAGTCTGAAGAAACAAGATCAGCTGAGGAGTTGGCAAATGAACAAAACGTGACCTGGGAACACAAAAGGCGGCGCTGCCCAGCCACCAAACCAGATCACCAGAATCATAAGTATATACTTCACCGACTGAGATCAGCTGCCCCTAAAGAAATAGCCCAATAGCACCAATTTAACCAAGAACTCCTACTAAACCAAGACTAAAAATTAGAATAAGAGAGGCACTCTCAGACACAGACACCACCTGCACCACACAGAGGAAGAGATGAGTAGACACCAGTGCAAAAATACAGGCAACAACATAAAGACCTATATGGCAACATCAGAACTTAGTGTTTCTACACCTTCAAGACCTGAACATACCAAGACAGAAGAAACAGAAGAAATCAACCCTAAAAACGACTTTAAGAAGATGATAGAGGCCCTTAAAGAAATAAAACATTCCCTCAAAGAGGAAATAAAAACTTTCCTTAAAGAGGAAATGAAAAACTCCCTTAAAGAGGAAATAAAAACTTCCCTTAAAGAGGAAATGAAAAACTCCATTAAAGAGGAAATAAAAAACTCCCTTAAAGAAATGGAAGAAAAAACGAACAAAAAATGGGAAGAAATCAAAGAAAGCCAAGAAAAAGCAATTAAACAGATGAAAGAAACATTCCAAGATCTGAAAAATGAATTTGAGAGAATAAAGAAAACACATGCTGAGGGATTGCTGGAAATAGAAATCCTGACTAAATAAACAGGAACTACAGAAACAAGCATAATCAACCGATTGCAAGAGATGGAACAGAGAATCTCTGACACTGAAAACACAATAGAGAAAATAGATTCGTCAGTCAAAGAAAACACCAAAGACGAAAAAGTCGTAACACAAAACGTCCAGGAAATTTGGGACCCCATGAAAAGACCAAACCTAAGAATAATAGGGATAGACGAAGGAGAAGAATACCAACTCAAAGGTACAGAAAATATATTCAACAAAATCATAGAAGAAAACTTTCCTAACCTAAAGAAAGAAATACCTATGAAGATACAAGAAGCTTACAGAACACCAAATAGGCTGGATCCAAAAAAAAGTCCCCTCGCCACATAATAATCAAAACACTAAACACACAGAACAAAGAAAAAATATTAAGAGCCACAAAGGAAAAAGACCAAGTAACATATAAAGGTAAACCCATCAGAATAACACCAGACTACTCAATAGAGACTATGAAAGCTAGAAGATCATGGACAAATCTCATGCAGACACTAAGAGACCACGGATGCCAACCCAGACTATTATACCCAGCAAAACTCACAATCACCATAGGCGGAGTAAACAAAATATTACAGGATAAAACCAGATTTAATCAATATCTGTCCACAAACCCAGCCCTACAGAAAGCACTAGAAGGGAAAATCCAACCCAAAGAACCTAAACACATCCATGAAAAATCAAGCAATAGATAATCCCACACCAACATACACCACAGAAGGACAACACAACACAATCACAAAAAATAACAGGAATTAACAATCACTGGTCATTAATATCCATCAATATCAATGGTCTCAACTCACCTATAAAAAGACACAGGGTAACAGAATGGATAAGAAAACAGGACCCATCCATCTGCTGCATACAAGAAACATACCTTTACTTCAAAGATAACCTCCAAGTAAAGGGCTGGAAAAGGCTTTCCAAGCAAATGGACCTAAGAAACAAGCTGGTGTAGCTATCCTAATATCTAATAAAATAGACTTCAAACTAAAATCAAAAGAGATCAGGATGGACATTACATATTTATCACAGGAAAAATCCACCAAGATGAAATCTCGATTCTAAACATTACGCTCCAAATACAAAAGCACCCACATTCATAAAAGAAACACTACTAAAGTTTAAAACGCACATCAAACCCCACACATTAGTAGTGGGAGATTTTAACACACCCCTCTCACCAAAAGACAGATCTACCAGACTAAACTTAAGAAATAAAGGACCTAACAGATGTTATGACTCAAATGGACTTAATAGATATATACAGAACATTCCATTCTAACACAAAAGAATATACCTTGTTCTCAGCATCCCATGGAACCTTCTCAAAAATTGACCACATGCTTGGCCACAAAACAAATCTCAACAGATACAAAAAATTGGAATAACCTCCTGTACCTTATCAGACCATCATGCCTTAAAGTTAGACCTCAACAACAACAAAAATTATAGAAAACTTACAAACTCATGGAAACTGAATAATGCCCACCTGAAACATCAATGGGTCAAGGAAAAAATAAAGAAAGAAATTAAAGATTTCCTAGAATTCAATGAAAATGAAAGTACAACATACCCAAACTTATGGGACACTATGAAAGCAGTGCTAAGAGGAAAATTCATAGTTCTAAATGCACACATAAAGAAGATGGAGCAATCCCATACCAATGAATTAACAGCACAACTGAAAGCTCTAGAACAAAAAACAAACTCACCCAGGAGAAATAGACACCAGGAAATAATCAAATTGAGGGCTGAAATCAACGAAATAGAAAACAAGAGAACAATACAAAAAAATCAATGAAACAAAGAGTTGGTTCTTGGAAAAAATCAACAAGATAGACAAACCCCTAGCCAAATTAACCAAAAGGCAAAGAGAGAGCACCCAAATTCACAAAATCAGAAATGAAAAGGGAGACAAAACAACAGACAACAAGGAAATCCAGAGAATCATCAGATCATACTTCAAAAACCTGTACTCCACAAAAATGGAAAACCAGGAAGAAATGGACAATTTTCTGGATAAATATCACATACCAAAATTAAATCAAGACCAGATAAACCATTTAAATAGACCAATAACCCCTCAAGAAATAGAAACAGTCATCAAAAGTCTCCCAACCAAAAAAGCCCAGGACCAGATGGTTTCAGTGCAGAATTCTACCAGGCTTTCAAAGAAGAACTAATACCAATACTCTTCAAAGTGTTCCACACAATAGAAACAGAAGGAACACTACCAACTCTTTTAATGAGGCTATAATTACCCTGATACCCAAACCACACAAAGATGCAACAAAGAAAGAGAACTACAGACCAATCTCCCTCATGAACCTTGATGCAAAAATACTCAACAAAATATTGGCAAACCGAATCCAAGAATACATCAAAACAATTATCCATCACGACCAAGTAGGATTCATCCCAGGGATGCAAGGATGGTTCAACATACGAAAAATCAGTCAATGTAATACACCATATAAACAAACTGAAAGAAAAAAACCACATGATCATCTCCTTAGATGCTGAAAAAGCCTTTGACAAAATCCAACACCCCTTCATGATAAAAGTCTTAGAAAGATCAGGAATACAAGGAACATTTCTAAACATAATAAAAGCAATTCATAGCAAGCCAACAGCAAACATCAAATTAAATGGAGAGAAACTCAAAGCGATAGCACTAAATTCAGGAACAAGCCAAGGCTGTCCACTCTCCCCATATTTATTCAATATAGTACTAGAAGTTCTAGCTAGAGCAATAAGACAACAAAAGGAGATCAAAGGGATACAAATTGGCAAGGAAGAAGTCAAACTTTCACTATTTGCAGATGATATGATAGTATACATAAGTGACCCCAAAAACTCTACCAGGGAACTCCTACAGCTGATAAACTCCTTCAGTAAAGTGGCAGGATACAAGATCAACTAAAAAAAAAAACAGTAGCCCTCCTATACACAAATGATAAAAGGGCTTAGAAAGAAGTCAGAGAAATATCACCCTTTACAATAGCCACAAATAATATAAAATACCTTGGGATAACACTAACTAAACAAGTGAAGGACCTTTTTGATAAGAACTTTAAATCTCTAAAGAAAGAAATTGAAGAAGATATCAGAAAATGGAAGGATCTCCCATGCTCATGGATAGGTAGGATTAACATAGTAAAAATGGCAATCTTACCAAAAGCAATCTACAGATTCAATGCAATCCCCATCAAAATCCCAACACAATTCTTCACAGACTTGGAAAGAAAAATACTCAACTGCATATGGAAAAACAAAAGACCTATACGATAAAGCAACCTTTGGAGACATCACCATCCCTGACCTCAAACTCTACTATAGAGCTATAGTAATAAAAACAGCTTGGTACTGGTATAAAAATCAACATACGGACCAATGGAATCGAATTGAAAACCCTGACATTAATCCATGCACATATGAACACCTGGTTTTTGACAAAGGAGCCAAAACTATACAATGGAAAAAAGAAAGTATCTTCAATAAATGGTGCTGGCATAACTGGATCTCAATATGTAAAAGATTACAAATAGATCCATATCTGTCACCATGCACAAAACTCAAGTCCAAGTGGATCATAGACCTGAACATAAATCCAGTTACAGTAAACTTAATAGAAAAGAAAGTAGGAAGCACTCTTGAACGCATTGGCACAGGAGACCATTTCCTAAATAAAACACCAACAGCACAGACCCTGAGCACAACAAGTAATAAATGGGACCTCTCGAAATTGAGAAGCTTTTGCAGGGCAAAAGACACAGTCAATAAGACAAAAAGACAGCCAACAGAATGGGAAAAAATCTTCACCAACCCCACATCTGACAGAGGATTGATCTCCACAGTATATAAAAAACTCAAGAAACTAGACATCAAAATACTGAACAGTCCAATTAAAAAATGGGCTAAAGAGCTAAACAGAGAATTCACAAAACAAGAACTACAAATGGCTGAAAGACATTTAAAGAAATGCTCAACATCCTTAATCATCAGAGAAATGCAAATCAAAACGACTCTGAGATACCACTTTACACCTGTCAGAATGGCTATGATCAAAAACACCAATGACAGCCAATGTTGGAGAGGATGTGGAGCAAAGGGAACACTCCTCCCCTGTTGGTGGGAATGTAAACTTGTACAACCACTGTGGAAATCAGTATGGTTGTTTCTCAGAAAATTAGGAATCTGAACTACCTCAAGACCCAGCCATCCCACTCTTGGGCATATACCAAAGGAATGCTGATTCATACCATAAAGATACATGCTCAGCTATGTTCATAGCAGCACTGTTTGTAATAGCCAGAACCTGGAAACAACCTAGATGTCCATCAATGGAAGAATGGATGGAAAAAATGTGGTACATATACACAATGGAGTACTACTCAGCAGAGAAAAACAATGAAAGCATGAAATTTGCAGGCAAATGGATGGAACTAGAAAAAAAATCATCCTGAGTGAGGTAACCTAAACCCAGAAAGACAGTCATGGTATGTACTCACTCATAAGTGGATTTTAGATATAAAATAAAGAACAATCAGACCACAACCCATAGAACCATAGAGGCTATATATATATATATAGCATGGAGGTCCCTAGGACGACTGTGGCTTATAATAAATTTTGGTTTTACTCAATTATTGAAAAAAATAGCCAAATGAATGGAAACATATGAACTATGAACCAAAGGCTGAGGGGCCCCCAGCTGGATCAGGCCCTCTGAATAGGTGAGACAGTTGATTGGCTTGATCAGTTTGGGAGGCATCTAGGCAGTGGGACCAAGTCCTGTGCTCATTGCATGAGTTGGCTGTTTGAAACCTGGAGCTTATGCAGGGACACTTGGCTCATTCTGGGAGGAAGGGACTGGACCTGCCTGGACTGAGTCTACCAGGTTGATCGCAGTCCTAGGGGGAGGATTTGCCCTGGAGGAGGTGGGAATGGGGGGTAAGTTGGGGGTAAGGGGAGGGGGTGGTAGGGGGGAGAATAGGGGAACCCGTGGCTGATATGTAGAACTGAATGGTATTGTAAAATAAAATAAATTAAAAAAAGAATAAAGAGTAAAGCAACAAACAAAAAAAATATAATGGAAGGAGCACTCAAACTGCTTCCAGTATCATAACCAAAAATGTAACAGAAGAAGCAATGCCAAACTGCTTCTAATATCACCTCAATACTCACATCAGATAAGGACACAAAAAAGAAAACTACAGGGCGATATCCCCAATGAACATAGACTGATATGCTCAATAGATATTTTCCAGCAGAACATAGACATACATAAAAAAGATATACACCATGACCATGTTGGCCTTATCCCTGAAATGCAGGGATGGTTCAAAATACAGAAGTCAACAATGGAATTATCCACTTAAAGACAAAAATCACAATCATCTCAATAGATGCAGAAAAAGCCTCTGATGAAGTCCAACATGCCTTCATGATAAAAGTCCTAGAGAAAATGTAAGGATCGAGGAAGCATACCTCAACATCATGAAAGTGATATATGAGAAACCCATAGCCAACATCACCCTAAATGGAGAAAAGCTCACTGAAATCCCACTGAAGTCAGAAATCAGACATGGGTGTCCACTGTCCCACTCCTCAATCTTGTGCTCAATGTCCTAACTGGGGTAATTAAACAAGAAAGAAAAATTAAAGGGATAGAAAATTATACTATCCTTATTTGCAGATAACATGATACTATACATTAGAGATCACAAAATTTCTATCAGAAAACTTCTAGAAATGCTAAAAAAAATTCAGCGGCCGGGTGGTAGTGGCGGTGGCGCACGCCTTTAATCCCAGCACTCGGGAGGCAGAGGCAGGTGGATCTCTGTGAGTTCGAGGCCAGTCTGGGCTACCAAGTGAGTTCCAGGAAAGGTGCAAAGCTACACAGGGAAACCCTGTCTCGAAAAACCAAAAAAAAAAAAAAAATTCAGCAATGTGGCAGGATACAGAACCAACTTGCAAAAAATCAATAGATTTTCTATATACCAACAATGAACAAAGAGAAATAGATCATGGACACACTTCTGTTCACAATACTCTCAAGAAAATATCTAGGAATAAACTAAGCAAAGAAGTGATGGACCTCTGCAATGAAAACTTTAAACACTGGATGAAAAAGAAAATGATGCTAGAAAATCGGAAGACATCTCATGCTCATGGATTGGTAGAATACTGTGAAAATGACAATTTTACCAAAAGTGATTTACAAATTCAATGCAACCCCAATCAAAAACCTCCATCTCATTCTAGTCACAGTCAGTCCCTGGGAACTTCCACCCAACTCTGCCCCAGTTGCTGGCCAGGGAATACTCATGTAGGCAGGCTCCCCACCAACCCCCCATCAAACCCTGTAATCTACAAGACCCATGCCCTACCCCAATACCCATCCGCCTGCAACCCCAGTAACTTCCTGAGACAAGGAATCTGCCAGCTCTCATTGAACCAAGAGAGGCTTCCTGAGACATAGAATCTGCCAGCTCTCATTGGACCACAAGGTGAGTGACTCTTCTCCCACCCAGATAGTCCTGCCTCTAGGACCTAGGCCTTGGGACATAGCCAGTCCCCAGGAACCCCCACCCATCTCTGCCCCAGTTGCCAGCCAGCAGGGAAAACTCCTGTGGGCAGGATTCCCCACCAAAACCCCTCAGAAGACCCTGCAATCTACAAGACCCAAGCCCTACCCCAATACCTGTGTGCCTGTGACCCCAGGAACTTCCTGAGACAAGGAATCTGCCAGTTCTCATTGGACCAAGAGTGGCTTCCTGAGACATAGAATCTGCCAGCTCTCATTGAACCAAGAGAGGCTTCCTGAGACACAGAATCCACAAGTGCTCACTGAACCAAGAGCCTTGATAAGACCAAGAGCGGCTCCCCGAGCTGCAAAATCAGCTAGTTTGGATTGGATCAAGAGTAGCTCCCCGAGATACATAATCTGCCAGCTCCAATTAGACTAAGAGCTAAGTTTGGACTTAGTGTGGCTCCCTGAGACATAGACAAAGCAAGCACAGACTGGACCAATAGTAGCTTGCTCAGACATGGGAACTTCTTGAACCTATTGGAGGAAGAGATGGGAGGATGCCAGTGTAGAAAGATATAGAACAACATAAAGAGCAACATTGCATCACCAGAACCTCACCCTTCTACAAGAGCAAGACCTGAACCTCACAATGTAAAAGAAGCAAAAGAAAGTAACTTTAAAAATAATATCATGAAGATGCTAGAGGCCTTTAAAGAAATGAAAAATCCCCTTAAATAAACAGAAAAATACGAACAAAAAATTGGAAGAAATCAATGAATCCCTTAAAGAAAGCCAAAAACCCAAAACAAACAAACAAACAAAACAAAAAACCAAAACCATGAAAAAGCAATGAAACACATGAAAGAAACAGTTCAAAACCTGAAAAGGGAAATAGAAACAATGAAGAAGACACAAACAGAGGGAATGCTGGAAATAGAATATCTGAGTAAATAAACAGGAAACACAGAAACAAGCATAACCAAGAGAATACAAGAGATGGAAGAGAGAATCTCTTGTGTAGAGGACACAATAGAGTAAAATATGTCAGTCAAAGAAAACACTAAAACAAAAAAGGTCATAACACAAAATATCCAGGAAATCTGAGACACCAAGAAAAGGTCAAACTTAATAATATGGATAAAAGAAGGAGAAGAATACCTACTCAAAGGCAAAGAAAATGTATTTGACAAAATCATGGAATAAATCTTTCCCAACTTAAAGAAGGAAATACCTATGAAGATACAAGAAGCTTATAGAACACCAAATAGAATAGACCCCCCAAAAAAGTCCTCTTGCCACATAATTAAACCACTAAACATATGGAATAAAAATTTTAAGAGCAGCAAAGGGAAAAGGCCAAATGACTTATAAAGGCAGACCCATCAGAATAACACCAACTTCTCAATAGACTCTAAAAGCCAGAAGGTCCTGGATAGACGTTATGCATGCTAAGAGACCACGGATGCCAACCCAGACTACTATACCAGCAAAACTCTCAATCAACATAGATGGAGTAAACAAAATATTCCATGATAAAGCCAGATTTAAATAATATTTCTCCACAAATCCAGGCCTACAGACAGCACTAGAAGGAAAAATCCAACTTAAGGAAGTTAGATACATCCATGAAAACACAGGCAATAGATAGTCTCATACCAACAAATACCAAAGACGGGAAACATACAACACTACCACCAAAAAATAACAGGAATTAACAATCACTGGTCATTAATATCCCTTAATATCAATGGTCTCAATTCACCTATAAAAAGATACAGGCTGACAGAATGGATATGAAATCAGGACCCATCCTTCTGCTGCATACAAGAAACACACCTCAAATTCAAAGACAGACACTACCTCAGAGTAAAAGGCTTGTGAAAGACTTTCCAGTCAAATGGACTTAAGAGGCAAACTGTTGTAGCTATCCTAATATGCAACAAAATAGACTTCAAATTATAATCAAGAGAGATTGAGAAGGACATTACATACTCATCACAGGAAAGATCCACCAAGATGAAGTTTCAATTCTGAACATTTATGCCCCAAATACAAGGGCACCTACATATGAAAAGAAACATTACTGAAGCTTAAATGAAACATCAAACCTCACAATTAATAGTGAGAGACTTCAACATACCACTCTCAACACTGGACAGATCTGCCAGACCAAAACAGAAATAAGGGACCTAACTGATGTTATGACTCCAATCAATATCTACAGAACATTCCACTCTAACACAAACGAATACACCTTCTCAGTACCCCATTGAACCTTTTCTAAAATTGACCACATACTCAGTCACAAAGCAAATCTCAACAGATATAAAAAAATTGGAATAACCTCCTGTATTCTATCAGACCACAATGGCTTAAAGTTAGATTTCAACAACAGCAAAAATTACAGTAAGCCTACAATCTAATTGAAACTGAATAATTCTCAACTGAATCACCAATGGGTCAAGGAAGAAATAAAGAAATTAAAGACTTCCTAGAATTCAATGAAAATGAATGTACTACATACCCAAACTTATGGGACACTACAAAAGCAATGCTAAGAGCAAAATCCATAGCACTAAATTTGCACATAAAGAAGTTGGAGAAATCATACACTAGTGACTTAACAGCACATGTAAAATCTCTAGAACTAAAAGAAGCAATGTCACCCAGGAGGAATAGATGCCAGGAAATAATCAAATTGAGAGCTAAAATCAATACAATAGAAACAAAGAGAACAATACAAGGAATCAATGAAATAAAGACTTTCTTCTTTGAGAAAAACAAGATAGATAAGCCCTTATCCAAACTAACCAAAAAGCAGAGAGCACATCCAAACTAACAAAATAAAAAATGAAAAGGGAGACATAACAATAGACAATGAGGAAATCCAGAGAATTATCAGGTCAAACGTCAAAAACCTATACTCTATAAAACTTGAAAATACAAGCCGGGCGGTGGTGGCGCACACCTTTTGTCCCAGCACTCGGGAGGCAAAGGCAGGCGGATCTATGTGAGTTCGAGGCCAGCCTGGGCTACCAAGTGAGTTCCAGGAAAAGGCGCAAAGCTACACAGAGAAACCCTGTCTCGAAAAACCAAAAAAACAAAACAAAACAAAACAAAACAAAACAAAACAAAACAAAACAAAACTTGAAAATACAAAAGAAATGGACAATTTTCTGGATAGGTACCACATACCAAAGTTAAATCACAGCAGATAAACAATTTAAATAGACCAATAAACCCTAAGGAAATAGAAACAGTCATTAAAAGTCTCCCAACCAAAAAAAGCCTAGGACCAGGTGGTTTCAATGCAGAATTCTACCATATTTTTAAAGAAGAGTTAATACCAATACTCTTCAAATTGTTCCACACAATAGAAACAGAAGGAACATTACCAAACTCCTTTTATGAGGCTATAGTTACTCCGATTCCCAAGCCACACAAATATGAAACAAAGAAAGAATTACAGAGCAATCTCCCTCATGAACATTGATGCAAAAATAATAAAATATTGACAAATTGACTTCAAGAACACATCAAAAAATTATCCATAATGATCAAGTAGTCTTTATTCCAGAGATGCAAAGATGGTTAAATACATAAAAATCTGTCAATGTAATACTATTTAAACAAACTGAAAGAAAAAACATGATCATTTCATTAGACGCTGAGAAGGTCTTTGACTAAATCCAACACCCCTTCATGATAAAGGTCTTGGAGAGATCAGGAATACAAGGAACATACCTAAACATAATACAGGCAATTTACAGCAAGCCAACAGCCAACATCAAATTAAATGGAGAGAAACTCAGGGCAATTCCACTAAAATCAGGAACAAGACAAGGCTTTCTGCTCTCCCTGTATTTGTTCAATATAGTACTTGAAGTTCTGGCTAGAGAAATAAGACAACAAAAGGCGATCAAGGGGATGTAAATTGGAGAAGAAGTCAAATGTTCACTATTTGCAGATGATATGATAGTATACATAAGTGATCCCAAAAATTCTACCAGTAAACTCCTACAGCTGATAAACACCTTCAGTAATGTGGCAGGATACAATATTAACTCAAAAAATCAGTATCCCTCCCATATGCAAATGATAAACAGGCAAGAAAGAAATCAGAGAAACCTCACCCTTTACAATAGCCATAAATAATATAAAATATCTTGGAGTAACTCTAAGTAAGCAAGTGAAGGACCTATATGATAAGAACTTTAAGTCTTTGAAGGAAGAATTTGAAGAAGATATCAGAAAATGGAAAGATCTCCCATGCTCCTGGATAGTTAGGATTAGCATAGTAAAAATGGCAATCTTACCAACAGCAATCTACAGATTCAATGCAATCCCCATCAAAATCCTAACAGTTCTTCATAGACCTGGAAAGAACAATACTCAACTTCATTTGGAAAAACAGAAGACCCAGCATAGCTGTAAGAATCCTGTACAATAAATCCACCCCTGGATCATCACCATCCCTGACCTCAAGCTCTACTATAGAGCTATAGTAATAAAAACAGCTTGGTATCGGCTTAAAAACTGACCTGTGAACCAATGGAATTGAATTGAAGATCCTGACATTAACCCACATACTTCTGAAACCTGATTTTTGACAAAGAAACCGAAACTGTAAAATGGAAAAAAGAAAGCATCTTCAACAAATGGTGCTGGCATACTGGATGTCAACATGCAGAAGACTGCAAATAGATCCATATCTATAGCCATGCACAAAAGTCAAGTTCAAGTGGATCAAAGACCTCAACATAAATCCAGTTACACTGAACTTGATAGAAGAGAAAGTTGGAAGTAGTCTTGAACTCATTGACACAGGAGACCTCTTCCTAAATATAACACCAGTAGCACAGACACTGAGAACAATTAATAAATGGGGCCTCCTGAAACTGAGAAGCTTCTGTAAGGCAAAGGACACAGTAAATAAGACAAAATTACAGCCTACAGAATGGGAAAAGATCTTCACCAACTTCACATCTGACAGAGGGCTGATGTCCAAAATATATAAAGAGCTCAAGAAACTAGACAAAAAAATTCAATTAAGAAATGGGCTATAGAGCTAAACGGAATTCTCAAAGGAAGAATTTCAAATGGCCAAAAGACATTTAAGGAATTGCCCAGCATCCTTAGTCATCAGGGAAATGCAAATCAAAAGATACCATCTTACACATGTCAGAATGACTAAGATCAAAAGCACTGCAGACAGCTTTTTATGGAGAGGATCTGGAGCAAGGGGAACACTCCCCCACTGTTGCAAGCTTGTACAGAAACTTTGGAAATCAATACGGCACTTTCTCAGAAACCTGGGAATCAATCTTCCTCAAGACACAGCTATACCCCTCTTGGGCATATACCCAAGGGATGCTCAATCATACCACAAGGACACATGCTCAACTATGTTCACAGTAGCATTATTCGTAATAGCCAGAACCTGGAAACAACCTAGATGCCCCTCAACCAAAAAGTGGATAAAGAAAATGTGGTAAATGTGATACATATACACAATGAGTACCACTCAGCAGAGAAAAACGATGACATCATGAAGTTTTCAGGCAAATGGATGGAACTAGAAAATATCATCCTGAATAATATAAACCAGACTCAGAAGGACAAACATGATATGTACCCACTAATAAGTGGATACTAGATGTAAACCAAAGGTCAATCAGACTACAATCCACAAATCCAGGGAAGCTATCTAATAAGGAAGACTCAAAATGGGACACATGTATCACCCTGGGAAGGGGAAATAGATGAGATCTCCATGAGTAAACCGGGGATGAGGGGAGGGCAAAGGAGGGTAGGGTTAGGGGATGAGAACATAGGGGAATGGGAGGTTTGAGCTGGAACAGGGATGGAGTGGGAAAGCAATGAAAGAGATACCATGATAGAGGGAGGAATCATGGGGATAGAGAGAAACCAAGTGCTAGGGAAGTTGCCAGGAATCCCCAAGTATCACCCCAACTTGGACTACTAGAAATAGTGGAGGGTGTGCCTGAACTGAAATGGCTTACCCCAGTGATCAGATCAGTGATACCCTAACTGTTATCACAGAGCTTTTCTCCAATGACCGATTGAAGCAGATATAGAAATCCAGGCAGAGCTCCAGGAGTCCAGTCAAAGAGAGAGAAGAGGGATTCTATGAGCAAGTGCATCAGGATCATGATGGGGAAATGGGCAAAGATAATCAAACCAAACTAGTGGGAACTCATGAAAGTTGGATCAATGGCTGTGGAGCCTGCATGGGACTGGACTAGGCCCTCTGCATGGCGAGATAATTGTGTAGCTTGATCTGCTTGGTAGGGGGCAGGGGGCGCTGGGCGGCAGTAGGATCAGAATTCATTCCTGGTGCATGAGCAGGCTTTTCTGAGCCTACTACCTATGATTGGACACCTTGTACAGCCTTGAGGCAGGGGGATGGGCTTGGACTTGGCTCTATGGATGTGCCTCCCCATGATAGGCCTTGCATTTTTGTGGAGGGGAGTGGGGGGTAGGTTGGGTCAGGGAGACTGGGAGGGTGGGAGGGGGAAGAGGGAGGATTTTTGATTGGTGTGTAAAATTAAAATTTTTCTTAATAAAAACCCCTCCATCTCATTTGTTACAGAAACAGAAAAAAACCTATCCAAATATTCACATGGGCTTACAAAATACTCTAGATAGCCAAACAATCCAAATCAAATGAACAGGACTAGACGAACTACTATTTCAAATCTGGAATTAAGGTCTATTATAGAGCCATACTGATTAAAATATCAATTGGTATAAAAATAAACATGCAGACCAGAGGAACAAAACTGAAGATTCAAACATAAGTGCACATAACTTCAGCCACTTAATATTTCACGAAGATGCCACCCCCCCAAAAAAAAACTCAAAACACTAAAAAAAACCCCCAAAAACTCAAAAACCAAAAAAAGAAAGACTTTCAGCAAATGGTGCTGGGAAAACTCCCTGTCCACATGTAGAAGTATGAAATTAGACCCATATCTATCACCTTGCAAAAAACCTAACTCCAACTGGGTCAAAGACTTAAGTATGCAGCCTGAAACACTGAAACTGCTGGAAGAAAACATAGCCAATAGCTTACATTATATAGGTGTAGGAAAGTTCTTTCTGAATAGGACTCCATATGCACAAGAATTAAGGCCAACAATCCACAAGTGGCACTTCATAAAACTAAAGCTTCTGCACAGGTAATGAAACAACCAGGTGAAGAGGAAGTCCACAGGATGTGAGAGAATCATTGCCAGCTATACATCTGTCAGAGGATTAATGTCTACACTATATAAAAACTCAAAACACAAAGGATGAAAGCAAACAACACAAATGGCCCATTTTTCAAATGGGCCTGGGACCTGAACAGAGAATTCTCAAAAGAAATATAATGACTAAGAAATATCTCAGAACATGTTCATCATCTCTAGCAATTAGGGAAATGCAAGCTAAAACAGTGATGTCAACTTATCCCACTTATAAGGGCAAAGATCAACAAAACAACTGACAACAAATGCTGGAGTAGATGTGGGGAAATGGGAATCCTCATTCAGTGTTGGTGGGATTGCCAACTGGTGTGCAACTGTGGAAATCAGTAAGGAGAATTAGAAAAGCTAAAAACAAGTCTACCATATGACCCAGCTCTACCACTCCTGGGCATATGCCCAAAGGACTCGACATCCTAATCCATAGATACTTGATGAACCACATTCATTCACAATATCTAGGAAATGTAAACAACCTTAATGATCCATAATGATGAATAGATAATGAAAATGTGGCACATAAACACTAGAGTTTACTATTCAGCTGTAGAGAAGAATGAAATCATGAACTTTGCAGATGAACAAGTGGAACTAGAAAAGACAGTATTTAATGAGATAATCCAGATTCAGACAAATGTCACATGGTCTTTCTTATCGGAGGACTCTAGCTTCAAATCTTCAGATTTGAGTGTCCATATTCTGGAATAAGTGCAGAAACCAGGGAAGTAAAAAAGTGACCATTGCTGGGGGTAGAGGGTGGTAGAGCAATATATATGGTAAATGGGAAAAGGTGGTACTCTAATTAGGGCAGGGAAATATGTAAATATTGAAGGAGGCAGGGGTAAAGCAACATTAAGGATGCCTGAAAATGTCATAAGGGATCATACCATTAACTATTTACCTACAAAACCCTATAATACACATAAGTCTGTGTAGAAATATACATCTATAATTAAAATAAAAGTTTCTCTTCTGGGCTGACAATACTCCCTTCAAAAGCCAAAGATCACCTAACAAAATCCCCAATACTAGATATGAGAAGCCCTCTTTTGAGTTGTTGTTTAGGGTCAAAGAGACTCCAGAACTCACATAGTTTGTTATTGTTTTTGTTGCCTTCTGTGAGGTGGAAGCTAAATTCCTATTGTTAAAGACTCTGTTCACTTTGGACATAGGGTCCATAAGTCCCTGAGCTGAAACTGACCTGAAAATCTCCTTCCTGAGGACTAGCTTTTGCTATACCAGAGGCGTCATGCAAGCTTCCAAAAGGAGGGATGCAACCAACAATCCCAACCCATGAACCCATGAATCCCACTCCTATGAACCACAACACTGACTAGAATGGCTTGAGAACACAAAGGTTGTAGTGGCGTTAACCTTGGTGTTAATCACTAGTTCTCTAGTTGGACTTGAAACATGCTTGAGAAGAAGGATGCCACATCTGATGTTGGAAACCTATCCAACTACCCAGGGCTAGTGACTTCATGGATGCTGGAGGAGCACTGCAACCAACACTTTCCTAAACCAGCATAATCCCTAACTGCACTCCAAATGTTTGGTTTTTTCCCCACAGGTAAGTGTAGTTCTCACCCCTTATCAAGGAAACTTCTCTTTGCAACAGATGAAGACCATTTCAAAAACCACAACAAATCAAAATGCAGAGTTGTGGAGCCCAGTCTCATTGGCTACATCTATAAAACAACTCCCACACTTAAGGCTTAGAGAACATTGACGAGGAGGTGGAAGGATAAGAGGCAGAAGATCAAGGAGTTTTCTGTGAGAATGTGTCTTCTAGGAATGTCAGAAACTACACCTATTAGTCTTCCTAACATGACTACCCAAATAAGAGCTGAACAGAAAAAACACCAATCAATATGCCTAAGTGGACATGGGAAAGCCCACAAGGTCTCAACCTTATACAAAGACCTAGAGGTAATCAAGGAAAGCTGAGAAATTCTACACACAATAGTCCTGGTCCTTCTAGGAACTGAATTCTGATTTTCACCAGTATCCACTTTCCCCCTTTTTCTTCTGTTAGGAAGGAAGCTATCATCAACAGAACAACTGGTACATTAGAAATGATGGGACATTTGTTTTCATTGTTACCTAAGCTTGGTTGATTTCAGATCAGGTATGAAGAGCAATCCGTAGTCCTATACAGCTGCAAAGACTATGAAACACAACATTGACATGATGACAATATACCTCCAAGGATGTAGTGATGTCACTTATAGGTTGGGCATAATCAACAGATACTCAAGTGGACTTAAGTCCCATGCAACAGGAAGAATTCATGCCAGATACTGTAAACCTGTCCATGACCAGTGGCTGGAGAGGTGATAGACTCTCGAGGGGACCCTACTACTGTCATTTTACTAAACCAATATACTTCCTAACTGAATTCTAAACACTAATCCTTACAACCCACAGATTGAGTGTAGTTCATCACCACCCCTCATCAAAGAAGCTTCTTTTAGCAACAGATGGAAACCTTTCCAGAGATCCACAACTAGTCAAAATGCAGAGAGTAAGTGATTATGGGGGGGGGTGCTCAGCCCCTGCAATGCAACCCCTACAACTAAGGCTCAGGGAACAACATCATAGTAGGGGAGTGGAAACTGTGACTCCTGTTGCTAGTGCCCCTTAAAAATGATAGAGGAACAGAAGTCTCAACAATATGGATGCCAAAACAAGACCAACATAATGACATCACCAGTTGACATGCCAATGTAGACAGGTGAAATCCCACATGGCCCCATACATAGATGAAGAGCTACAGGTGGTTACTGGTTGCTGAGAGGAGAATCAGTTCTTTTTAAGTTATTCAGTCCCAAGTGGTTGTCTTGTACCACATGTACATATGATTATGTTAAATGAATTTAGTAGGTTGTTTATGCATGTGTGCATACACACATGTATATTTACACGTAGCAATAATAAAGGTATCAGTGGTGGCAAGATGAAATGATAGTATACATAAGTAACCCCAAATATTCTACCAGGGAATGTTTACAGCTCATAAACAACTTCAGTGAAGTGGTTGGATAAAAGACATCCACAAACATACCCCCACAACAGAATGCTGGCAATCATCGAGAGACAGCCCGAACTGACCTACTCTGGTGATGGGATGGCCAAACACCCTAATAGTTGTGCTAGAAACCCCATCCAACGACTGAGGGATCTGGATGCAGAGATCCACGGCTAGGCCCCGGGTGGAGCTCCAGGAGTCCAATTAGTGAGGGTTTATATGAACGAGAATTGTTGAGACCAAGGTTGGATAAAGCACAGGGACAAATAGCCAAATGAATGGAAACACATCAACTATGAACCAATGGCTGAGGGGCCCCCAACTGGATCAGGCCCTCTGAATGGGTAAGACAGTTGATTGGCTTGGTCTGTTTGGGAGGCATCCAGGCAGTGGGACCGGGTCCTGTGCTCATTGCATGAGTTGGCTGTTTGAAACCTGGGGCTTATGCAGGGTTGCTAGGCTCAGCCTGGGAGGAGGGGACTGGACTTGCCTGGACTGAGTCTACCAGGTTGATCTCAGTCCTCTGGGGAGGCTTTTCCCTGGAGGAGGTGGAAATGGTGGTGGGTGGGCTGGGAGATGGGGAGGGGGACGGGAGGGGGGAGAGCAAGGGAATTCATGGCTGATATATAGAACTGAATTGAATTGTAAAATTAAAAAAAAATTGACTGAAAATATTAGTAGCCCTCCTATATAAAAGACAAACAGACTGAGAAAGAAATCAGGGAAACACCCTTCACATTAGCCACAAACAATATAAACTATCTTGGGGTAACTGTAACCATGCAGGTGACCTGTATGACAAAAACTTCAAGTCTTTGAAAAATTGAAGATATTAAGATGGAAAGATCTCACATGTCCATGGATCCATAGAATACATAGTAAAAATGGCCATCTTATCAAAAGCAATCTAAAGATTCAACACAATCCCCATCAAAATTCCAACACATGTCTTTACAGACCTTGAAAGGACAATTCTCTACTTCATATGATAAATAAAAAACCCAGGAAAACTGAAATAACCCTGAACAATAAAAGAACTTCTGGAGGTATCATCCTTAATTTCAAGCTGTACTATAGAGCTGCAGTAATGAAAACCACATGGTATTGGCATAAAAGACACATTGATCAATGGAATAGAATAGAAGACCCAGACATAAATCCACACACTTATGGTCACCTGATTTTTGATAAAGAAGCCAGAAATACACAATGGGAAAAAGAAATCATCTTCAACAAATGGTGTTGGTCTATCTGGATGTCTGCATGCAGAAGAATGCAAATAGATCCATATCTATCACTCTGCACAAAGCTCATGTCCAAGTTGATCAAAACCTTAACATAAATCCAGTTACACTGAACCTGATAGAAGAGAAAGTAGGAAAATAGCTTTAAATTCATCAGCACAGGAGACAAATTCCTAAACAGAACATGAATAGCGCAGGCACTCAGATTGATAATAAATAGACATCTTTTATTGGAAAGCTTCTTTAACGCAAAGGACACTGTCTATAGGACAAAATGGAAGCCTACAGAATGGGTAAAGATTTTCTCCAACTCCACATCTGATAGAGGACCAATAACCAAAATATATAAAGAACTAAAGAAACTAGACATCAACAAGCAAAATAGCTCAATTAAAATGGGGTACAGATCTAAACAGAATCCTCAAGAGAGGAATTGCAGATGTCTGAGAAATACCTAAGGAAATCTTCAGCATCCTTCGCCATCAGGGAAATTCAAATAACGTTGAGATTTCATCTTACACCTGTCAGGATGACTAAGATCAGTAACATAAATGACAGCTCTTGCTGGAGAGGACGTGAGGAATATTCCATTGCTGGTGGGAGTGCAAACTTGTACAGCCACCATAGAAATCAATATAGTGGTTCCTCAGAAAATTGGGAATGGATCTACCTCAAGACCCAGCATATAATCAAAGGACACTCCATTCTACCATAAGGACTCTATGTTCATAGTGGCCTTATTCATTATAGCCAGAAACTGGAAACACCCTAAATGTTCTTCAACCAAAGAGTGGATAAAGAAAATGTGGCATTTACACATTTAAGTTATTACTCAGCTTTCAAAAAAAATGACATCATGAAATTTGCAGGCAAATGAATGGAACTAGGAAGAATTATCCTGAGTGAGGAAACCCAGGACCAGAAAGACAAACATGATATGTACTCATTTATAAGTGGACATTAATTAGCAGTCAAGGTAAATCACACTACAATCCATAGATGCAGAGAGGCTAAGCAACAAGGAGATCTCTGGAGGGGTCACATGGATCTTCCTGGGAAGGGGAGATGGCATAGATTTTGTGTGTGTCTTGGGGGGCAAGGGAGATGGGAACCGGAGCTATCAGCTTGTGGAGGGAGGGATGGAGGGAGAGAGTACTATGAGAGATGACTGGAATAAGGAGGCATTTAGGGGCTATGTTGAAACCTAGTGTAGTGGAAACTTTCTGGAACCTATGAGGGTGACTCTATCTAGGACTCTTATTTATGAAGGATAGAGAGCCTGAGGTGGCCATCTTTAGTAACCTCACAAGGCTCCCAGTGGTGGCACTGGGACACCAACCCAGCCTTAAAACTTTCAACCCACAACCGTCCTGCTTTTGAGATGTGCTGGGGGGAAATTGTGGCTCACAGCTTGTCAGAATGATCAATCAATGATTAGTCTGCCTTGAGGCCCATGCCACAAGAGGGACCCTATGCCTAACATTGCCTGGGTGGCTGGGGACCCAAAGCTGGATGGCTCAGAGACCTAGGGATGAAGCAAACACAACTAACCAAAAAAAGTAAATGAGATGATTCCTAACTATTCTGCTATCCTCATAGATCAGTGCCTAGCCAGTCAACATCAGGGCAGGTTCCTCCGGCAGCTGACGGGAGCAGATGCAGACCCTCCACCCAACAGAAACATTACGCAGAGCTCATGGAACCTGGCGGGAGAGGGCGGAGGAAGGATTGTAGGAGCCAGAGGAGTTGAGGACACCAGGAGAACATGGCTCACAAAAATCAACTAGGCAGGGTTCAGAGGGGGTCAGAGACTGAGCAGCAGTCACAGAACCTGCATAGGTCTGCACTAGGTCCTCTGCATATGTGTTGTGGTTGTTAAGCTGGGTGTTCTTGTGGGACTCTCTAACAGTGGGAAAGGGACTGTCTGATTCTTGCCTGCTCTTGGTACTCTTTTTCTCCTACGGGGTTGTCTAGCCCAGCCTTGATATGAGGGCTTGTGCTTCGTCTTACCGTAACTTGTTTTGCCTTGTTCAGTTGAAATCCCTGGGATGCCTGTACTTTTCTGAAGGGAAATGGAAGGGCAGTGGATCTGTGGGAGAGGGAGGTGAGGGGAAACGGGGGGGGGAGTGGAGGGAAGCGGTGTTGTGGTTAGGATATAGCGAATGAGTCAAGAATAAAGAAAACATTGGTTGTGAACTGGGAGAATATAAAAGTTATTCAAGAGATCATGGATTAGAGAGGGAGAGTAAGGGACGTGAAGGAGTTGGAGGTGGGGAAGGGCAGGCTGGAGTGATGTAGAAACAATGCTCATAGATGAAGCTATCAAAACAAAATGGTAGAGGAAACAGGATAGGGGAAGAGACTGAATTCTTCAGAGGGAGTTGGGAAGGAGGATGTGGGCTTTGCTTACCTTACAGTGAATGTTATAAAACTCACCTTGTTTTTCAGCTCCTTGCATGTTTTTCTGGGGAAATGGTGAATGATCTGCAGCTCCTGAAAGAAGGGAGACACATGTCATTTGTCATTGTATGAGATCCATGATTTGGAGAGAGCACAACCAACAGAGCATCAGCATTTTATTCCTGGATTACACAAAGAGAATGTTAAGGAGACCCTGGACGTATAAATGGAAGTGTGTCAGCTTCTGACCTTGGAGTTATGCGCCTTTTCTGGTAAGAGAATTCCAACACAACTTAGGAGGTATTCATGTGTTGCTTAGCAAGGGGGATTCATTTGGAGAAATGCATCATTGGGTTGTTTTGTGGGATCTGGTACACCACAGACTGTTCTCACATGAGTCTTGGAGGTGCAATCCAATCATATAACACAGCCTCTTGATGTAATCAAGAGATGTAGTTCCATGTGAGACAGCAGAGGCTGCTGCAGGCATATCTAGAAGACAGGCTAGTGCCCCGAGAACCCCATTTACTTTTGGATTATGCATACTCCACCCTCTGTAATGTTGCACTTGGCAGGCTAGCTCCTTTACCTGAATGTACTGTTTAAATACACCTTCCTCCAAACACTGCACCTTGCAACCTCAGAAACCTCTGGCTATGCCATGCCACATCTGAACAAGAATCTTTGCTACCCTAGGTAATACATTTATATAGTTTCTAATCAAGTGTATTCCCAATGTATCTGCGTATGAAGTTTAGAAAGGCTGATTTGGCCTCAACTGCTTTTGAGTGCATGAGCAAGAAAGCAAAATTTTGTCCTCTAGTAAGCTTTAATGACATGTAGATCATTAAAATTAGATGCTTTATGTGGACGGGACATTTACAGTAGGAAAAATGAACACATGACCTAATCTATCAAAACAGTGAACCACTCAAACTGCACCCCTTAGTAACCAGTACCTTCTATTGAACCCCATAAAAGGAAGCCCTGAGAAAAATTAGGGCTCTTGAACACTCACTCTTGCAGCCTGCTGTCAATCTTGATGTTTCATCCCTCTGTATTATTACACATTATAGCTTTGCTTTGAATGCAGTCATCTTGCCTGTTTTGCAAATCTGCACGAGCCCCTATTTTTAGTTCTTTGGGTATGAGGTCAAGGACCTGGAAACATCTTCCGCAGTCCCTTGTTGCCAGTAATATTGCAGATGACTCTACAGAAGTGTTTCTAAGGGGCTGAGGAGGCCGCTCAGTTCGTAAAGTGCTTTCTGGGAAGGGGTGGAGAACTGAGCTCACATCTCTAGCACCTATTTAAGGTGAAGAAGCACACATCTTTAATCCCAGTGCCAGAGAGATGGAGACAGGGGGACCCACCCCAGGGACTTACTGGACAGACAGTTTAGCCAAACTGGCAAGATCCAGGTTCAGTAGAGACTTCATCTCAGTAAACGACATTAGTGCATAGAAAATGACGTAGATTGGTGAAGTGGTCAACTCTTATCAGGGAAACTTGTTTTTGTAGTAGATTACTAACAGAAGAATCAATCAAGGCACAGAGAATAAGACTGTGCCCATTCCTACATGGGTGGCCCATTATCACATCCTCCCCCTCCCAAGACTTAGGGATCATTGCACAAGAAGACAAGGAAAGTTTGTAAGAGTCATAGTTGGTGGATGGAAACTGTTTTCTGGACAGAGCAGGGCAGCTGCATATGAATTCACTGTGGTGGAGGCAGAATATGCAGGCTCAGGTTAGACAAAATCCAGCAGGGAGAGGGGAGGTGAGCACAGAATCTCACCCCTGGCTGAAAAGCAGTTATCAGTTGATAGTTTTGGGAAGAGGGAGAACCAATTTTCCTTTTTTTTGATGTTAAAAGTCCAATTTTAATAGAGAAATTGTGCAGAAGGAATCATGGGGATTTTCCTAGAGCCATATACACAGAAATACAACATACACAGAAGAACAGGTATGCAATGCATCTACCTGCAAATTGAACCAAGGCTCCTGGTAGGTTCATCATGTTCCAGTAGGAGGCCATTTATTTAAGAGTAAACTGTACTTGATGAGTTCAAAGAAGGGCATAAAGTTGGGTGTGTAAGAAAGGGCAGAGCAGATGCAACTGAGAGAAGTTTGGGGGATGGGAGGGATGTGACCAAAACATAGGAAATTTTCTAAGAAAAAAAATGAGAAAAGTAAATAAAACAAGAGAATAAGGTAGAGAGCAACTGAGGACAGCAGGCATTGACCTCTATCTTCTGCAGCCACACCTCTCTACACACAGACATGTAGGTTTACCTATGCCAGAACACACCCCTTTCTAGGTAGAAGGTATATACCACAAGGATAAAATGAATAGTATGACAAATTAATTACCATGGCACTGTGCACAAGTATACATTCTGTGCTTTAATTCTATTAGCAGTAGGATTGGTTTTACTTATGCCAGAACCACATCTAACACACAAGGTACTCTTTGCACTGCTAGGTTAAAATGTCTCTGATGTCATCTGAGAGGAACTTTTCATTCCTGTCATAATCTTATGGGATCACTGTCCTATGTGTCCCGCCATTGAACAAAGTGTCACACAGCATGGAACAGAGGCACATAAGGTCATTCCTAAAGGCATTAACAAGCCTTGTGGAGGAACTCCCTGGAGTCTGGAATGAATAACCACAGAACAGGGCAGTGTGAGTCTCAGTGAAAGAAGGATTTGAAACTAAACATTGGGTTGTGTGTAGGTGAGTTATGGAGCTGGAGAGAAGGCTCAGTGGATAGAACACTTGCTTTCAAGGTGTGAGGGTCTCAGTTTGGATACCCAGAAGCCCTCAAAAAGCTGGACATAGTAGTGAACATCTGAAACCCCACTGCCCCTCTGGTGAGATGGGAGATGGAGACAGGAGAATCTCTGGGAGCTAATGACTCATCTATCCTGGAGCACAGCAGCAAAGAACAAGAGCCCTTCTTCACATAAGTCAAAAGGAGAGGATTAACACCTGATGTTGTCCTCTTACTCCCAGATGTGGCTGTGGCACGCACAAGCCTGAACTCAAAAGAACACATGCACATGCCCACACACACACACACACACACACACACACACACACACACACACACACACACACACACACACAAAGGTAAAGTTAAGAGGGGAATCCAGGGAACTTCTGGAAAAAAACCCAGGAGGTAACTGAGCACAAGCATCTGAAATTCAGGGAAGATTGCACACTGAAAGCATCCATCAGCAAGATTTCAGGAGGCTGGCTAGAAACAAGGTGACAGTAAGCAGGGACAGCACGGTATGCTGAGAAAGTGGCCAGTTAACAATCAAGTCTGAAGGCGAGGGTCTCTGAAATGTGTTGAGTGGACACGCTGGCCATGTGCAAGAAGCTAGCGCTGGGACAACACTGCCATAGAAGCTGGGAGTAAGTTTTTAAAGAGGCTGGGGAGATGGCTCAGTAGGTAAGAGTGCTTGTTGTACAAACATGAAGACCAGAGTTCAAATCCCCAGCACCCATGTAAAAACCTGGGCTTGGCCATGAACACTTGCAACCCCAGTGTTAGGTAAGTGGCAGAGAAAAGAGGGCTAGTGTGGCTTGCTAATTCATAGGTGCCTAGCCCAAGGTTCAGTAAGAGACCCAATCTCAAGAGAATAAGGCAAAGAATGCCTTCAGTCCTCATGTGGTTTCCATGGGCATGGGTGTATGTGGGAGTGCATAACCCTGGATATACACAAATAAAATAAAATAAACGAATCCCAAATGAAAGGAGTTAGAGGCAGAGGCAGGCAGGCAGGCACCGTATGACCTCAGTTAAATATGGAATGTACAAGATCCAAACTTAAACATGGTGGTACGTTCTTCTAATTCCAGAACTTGTAAGGTCGATGCATGAGGATTTCAAGTTTGAGACCAGCCTTCTTTATACAACAAGACACTTGAAGAAAGGAACAAACTCATTTATCTCACAACTAAGTTCTTGGGTTCAAATGTGGGTGGTGATGGATTGCTTGATCTAGATTTAATCACCACACAGATTATTTGTTGGTCAAACAAATAATTTGTTGGTCAAACATTGTGCACCTTGAACAAATTCAAACTTTCTCCAATAAATATTTTGAACAAACATTATCTGGTGCTGGTTTACTCAGAACATGTACCTTGTAGCAAGCACAATTCTTTAAAACCATGTCAAATCCCAGCTCTGATAGATCTTATGATCTCAGTTGATGGTTTAACACACCTCTAGAAACAGTTGGATGGTCTGGGCTTAGGCACAAATGGTCATGGGACCTTCTAAATCATCTTTCATTTACTGCTGCTTTGAGCCCAAGTCATATTTTATAGTACACCAGCAATATCAAGAGAAAATTGAAAAAAAAATGATACCCCAAATCCGTATGATAGTTAACAGTCAACTCAACAGGGAGGGAACAAGCTTATGGGCACATCTATGAGGGATTGTCTAGATTATTAACCTCTGAGATTGTATGTGAGGGATTGTCTTGATTACAGTTAATTAATAGGGAAAGACCCATCTTAATTGTGATGAGACGCTTCCCTGAGCAGGGTATTCTGGTGTGTATAACATGGAAAGGGCAAGCTGAGTGCTGTGATGCATGTATTAATCCATTGCTTTCTTCACTTTGACATTTTATTTTGTTTATGTGTATGTCTGCGTAATTGTGTGAGTATGTGTGTCACTTGTGTTCATGTGCTCCAGGAGTCCAGAAGAAGGTGTAGGATTCTCAGGAGCTTGAATTACAGGCATTTGTGAATTTCCTGATGTGGGTGCTGAGGAAACCCAACTCAGGTCCTCTGGAAAAGCAGTAAATGCTCTTAAGGACTGAACAATTACCCCAGACCCTGCCCTTTGCTCCTGACTGTGGGTGTAATGTGACCTCTTCTCTCAGGCACCCTGACTTTATAACTTCTCTCCCACAATGTTCTATAACTTGAAATTATGAGTTTCTCCCTTAAGTTACCACTGTCAAGATATTTTATCACATCTACAGGAAAGGAAACTAAGATGGCCAGGGCCAGTCAATCAATGTCCCTTCGAAGGGCCAGGCAGTAAATACTTTTTGCTTTTTAACTAGATGGCTTAGCCTGTACCTTTTAATTTCTGTGGGAAAGCAGATACAGGTAATAAAGACAAATAGGCATGCTGTTTTCATATAAAACCTGTTTGATGACTGGTCACGGAGGCACATGACCATAATGAGCATCAGAGAGTCTGTGGCAGGAGGATTTTGAGTTCAAGGTCAGCCTGAGCTACATGGTGAGAACCTGTCTTAAAGTCAAACATAAAACAAGCAGTATCCCATAAAAGCTGCTTAACTGACACTGACGTTTGAACACCACGTACCTCCCTGAGACATTTCCCTTTGTATTCTACCACTTAAAAAATACAAAAGTTGAGATGGCAAGAGAGATGAGCAGGTAAAGGCATTTGCCACTGAGGCTGAAGTCGGAGTGTGATACAGAAGCTACAAGGCAGAAGATGGGAAATTCTAACCAAGACCTACAAGTTGACCCCTGACATCAGTATGCATGCCATCCACATGAAAACAAATAAAACAGAAGTGTGGAAATTGTAGGAAGGACTGTAGACTCATGGGTTTTAGAAAAACAGATGATGAGGTCTTTATCTGGCTTTCGGGATTGCATAGTTTATTGATCTTTGCTCTAGGTTAGCTTTTGTTACTGAATGGTGATCAACCGCAGACTTGTAAGTGTTGGGCCTAAGTGATCATTGCATGTTGCTCAGCTTCAAACTGACATCTACATCACCCCTTCCAAGGTTCAGGGGACATTTGCAGAAGAGAGGATGGAAAGAATGTAAGAGCCAGAGAGAAGAGGGAGTGTCGCAGGACCCTGTGTTCCATGCACAATGAGGCTGTTGTGGTTACCTGCATAAGATTGCCCCCCCAACATTCCATCATGGAGGGAACAATATTTTCCTCAGTGACGTATCCATTGGTAAGGTGCCTAGTGTTCCTGCAAATAGGCCCTCTCCTATGCTTCTTTAAGCAATTTGAGTTAAACTTACTGGTTAGCAAAAGAAACAACAAGAATGAAACCGAAACACAACCCTGAGATGATTGCATGCTCTATCTAGTAGATGGTTCAACACCCATGCAAATACAGTAAGTTGACTCAAAGGGCTTTAAAAAGGAAAAGATTGTATGAAATTGGGACGGCGAGATGGAGGATGTCTAAACTACAGGGAATGGGATATGGGTGGAAATGATTGAAATGCATTATGTACATATATAAAATTTCAGACAAAAAGAAAGAAAAAAGGGAACAGCATCCCACCCTAGCCTATCTCCCAGGATAAGGGACAGCTTACTTCTCACTACCCTCGAGTCCTTTGGCGTTCAAGGTAGAATCTTTTTTTATTTTAAAGAGATCTCCATCTTTTTTTTTTTTAAAAAAGAAATCTCCAGGTCTTCAAATATTCCATGAATAAAAATTATCCACAAGAAACTTACCTAATTCGAAAGTAGAATCCTTTTTACCAGGTGTTTTCAATGGTGCTTCTGAAAAAGAAAGTGGAAGACATTTGCATCTTTCAGAACCCAGATCCTAGAGGAGTTACAACTCTTTCTTTCAATCTAGGTTGACTCTTCTGGGGGCACCAAGTTGTTTTCTGATTGTACTTGAGGTTTATCCTTGCAGGAGGGATCTCAGGGATGGTTCTGAGATCATAGGTTCTAGAGAGGTGTGTATGTGTGTGCCAGCATGTATGAGCAGAAAACAACCATTAGCATTGGTATTCAGGCACCATATGCCAACGCAAAAATTCGGAGACAGAGTCTTCCATTGGCCAGGAGCTCAGCAGCAAGTAGGTTAGGCTGGCTGGCCCCAGGGATCTTCTAATCTTCACCTCTCAGTTTTGGGATTATATGTGTGCTATAGTGCTTGGCTTTTTTGAAAAAAACAAAAAAAGAATTCTGAGGATCAGGCTCAGGTACTTATGTCATCATGGTAAGCACTTAACTGAGCTATCTCCTCATCTCTTCTCTTTTTGAGACAGTGACTTACCATATAGCCTAGGCTAGTCCAAAACTCAAAGCAATCCTCTTGCCTCAGTCTCCCCAGCACTGGAATTTCAGGAGCCATCCATCACATCTGACTTATTTCTACATATACTAACCCCTTAAGGAATTCCCTCTTTTCTAGGACATAGTATCGAATGGTCTTTGCTTACGTTCGATTTGTATTGCTACTAATATAGCAAGATCTTCACGGTTTAGCTCTTGTAAGATTTGCAGGGTGAGTCTCTCCATCCAACCAGTGGGGCAGTACTCTGCGAGAATTTCTGCTAGCTGAACTCCATTGGCCAGGTCCAATGCAATCTGGGGGATCTGTTTCAGGGCATCTGGCAGAGGATAGGTCCTTAGGACTCTCTTGAAATTGTTCAATTCATTGTGGTCCAGTTTTTGCAGGACATCCTTCATGTTGATATGGGGCAGATTGGGATATTCCATCCTGACCCACAGGTAAGAGTTGAACTTCCAGATTTACAGAACTATGGGAAGAAATGAAAAGAGTCAGCTTTCTTACCTCAAATACCATGTGCCATGGCAGAGCTATTCACACAGTTAATTCAGTTCCCGGTAGTGGTTATTTTCACGTAGAGTTCCATTCCTTGGCCTAATTTAAGGGGTTAATCTGAGAGTCTTCATCTCTTTGAAAACATGCAAGCCTCTAGAGTCACATTAGAAGTCTACAATGCCACGTCTCCTGTTCCTAGGAGATCATTGATTATGTTAAGCTCACTGAGTATTAATAAGCTGATAGAATCTATGCCAGTCTCCACACCAACCTGATATGTAGTTACCTTGTGGAGTTTATGGAGAGATAGAGTTTTGAATCTGAGAGGTGAAAGCATGTGTACATGTTTACAGACAAACCACATGGAGAAGGAACTCTAAGTGAGAATAGAAACTAAACAGAGGCAATATATTTTACATGGTTGCATGTTTTTGTATTTTTGGTTGTGAGCCTAGCCTTTAACGACTGAGCCATCTCTCCAGTCTGCATGTTTTTAAAAATCCCAGGACTCTAAAAATCAATTCCCTATAGCAGGCATTAAATATTAACAATATTAATCAAGAACTTGAGTTGAAAAAATATCTTGACACTCATTTGAACAGCAAGTTATTTTCATTTGTCCCTGATCCTGGAGAGGGGTAAAGTTTTATGGACAACATACATGGATTTTCAGCCCTGTTCAAATAGAAGAGGATGACTGTACTCATCACATAGCCTCTGCTGATGGCTTGAGGATGTATATATTTATCTCTAAGTTCACCGAATTGTTCACATTAAATATGCATCGGTGTACCTTGAGTTATTTCATTCATTGCCCTCAGCTCTGAGTAATCATCAGAACAGTATCTATTCATGTTGGATAATGTGGTGGAATATACATATAAACTGAAATATTATAATCAAATTGCTGAACATGCCCATGACCTCAAAGTAGTTTTGTGGTAAGAACATTCCAAATATAATTTTTTTAAAAATTGAGAATAGATTTCCCATAAAATATATTCTGATTATGGTTTCCCCTCTCGCAACTCCTCCCAGATTTTTCCCACCTCCCACCCACCCAAATCCATATCATTCCTTTCTCTCATTAGGACACAAGAAAACACTTATAAAATAAAAAGATTAAGATACAATAAGATAAAAATAAACCAGAATAGGACAGAACGAGCAAACAAAGGCAAAGAAAAGGCATATGAAACATACAGATGCAGAAACAGGTACATTAGACACACAGAAACCCTTAAACACAAAACTAGAAACAAAAGTATGTATGCAGAAGACCTGCAAATAAAGACAAAAAATACCCAGACACAGCAATAACAGATAAAAAAAAAGCCTCCTGAAGTTTGTTTTGTGTTGGTCAAGTACTGCTGGTCAGGGGCCTGCCCTTCAGTGTGGTTTGTATACCAAGTAAGACTCTATTGGAGAAAACTAATTTTTCCATGACATAGACACGCACGCGCACGCACACACACACACACACACGTGCGCACACACACACACACACACACACACACACACACACACACGTGCGCGCGCACACACACACACGTGCCCACACACACACACGTGTGCACACACACGTAGACCTGCAGACTTGAAGGGCAGACAAAGGCAGGCAGATGCGGGCACACAGATGCAGGCAGACACACAAACACACAGACCTTTGGAATGCAGCTCAGTAGAGTGCTTGCCTTGTGTGTGGAGACTGTAGGATCAATTCTCAGTTAAAAAATAAAAAGTACATCCACAGAATTAGTCTTTTAAATTATCAGCTAAGAACGCAATTGAAAAAATATGAGTAGATAGGATTCAGTGAGACCACAAGGCTATGACACAAGTTATTAGCTGACTCTTTACATAGACTAGATAGATGATACAGTTCATACAATTGAGAAGATAGAAAAAAAGGCCTGGCTAGCAGTAGGATTCTACTGAGGTGCTGGGCATGTATCTCAGTGAGTAGAACATGGTGTTGAGCAGCAAAAAGAACCTGGGGGTTTGGTCCTCAGCACATCAAATAAAGAGCTTGTAATGCCACATGCCTTCTATGCCAAAATGCTCTAGAAAAACAAAGGCTGCTGTGTAAGAGTGTGAGTGTGTACTGGGTAGCTGTGTGCATCACTCAGAGGTGCATGGTACAGACTTGGGTTGGTATGAAAGCTCACCGAGACTTCCAGGCTGTGATGCCCAGACTCCTGCTTCCCTCTCTCCTGTGTTCACAGGCTGTGGGGGAGTGGGGCAGCTCCCTGTGCTGGCCTCCTGAGGAATCATTCCGGGTAAATGACACCTGCTGCTTAGGCAATGCTCAGCGCTGGCTGCTGTGCCCAGGTGAATCAGATATAGGCAGGTTAAGTGAAAAGTTACGCTTGCTTAAATGTTTAAGGAGGCACTGAAAATGCCTGATATGGAAATACATTGAATGACACAGGATAACTCATCCATCCAGGAGACGAATGTAAATCACATGCAGACAGTAACTGGGACAGATCATCATAGATTTGATACTTCATCTCTATAAACAAAATGTGATGTCCTCTGTTAAGGGGAGATGTTTAGCCCAGGCATGGTGGATCATATAAGTCATATAGCTTAAGAGGCTGAGTCAAGAGGATTGTCTGGAGTTTGAGGTAGCCTGGACTACATCAAGGCCCTGTCCCATAAATGAAGGGGGTGAGGAAAGGGTATAAAGCAGAAGGGACTCTCAGAACAAAACTATAGCATTTTCCAGACTCAGCCCACAGCTTGGTTGACACCCTGCAGGCTCAGGTGTTTCAGTTTTCTGTATCTCTGGGTTCTAAATTCCCTCAGAGAGCACAAAGACCCTGGCATGAGACTTTTGCTGTGCTCAATACCACACCTTCCTCTGAGTATCTGAACCATTGACTTTATCCTGGACTCGGGTTCCAGCGGAGGAAAAGCTGTTGTATATCTTAAGAGTCATTGGAGAGGGCTCCTCCAAGCACAGAGAAGTTCTCAAGGACGTGGTTTAGTTGGTTAAGTGCTTGCCTATCATGCACAAAATGCTGCATAATTTGAGTACAGATACAAGCCTGTAATTTCAGCACACTAGAGCTAGAGCCAGGAGAATCAGTTCAAAGACATTCTTAGCTATAAGGCAAGTTGAAAACCAGCCTGGGCTTCATGAGACCCTGTTTCCAAAAATCACATTTGAGTGCAAACCCCACAACTCCTAATTCTTCCTGGCAAGACATCCAAATATTCAAAGAAATGGAGGAGGGAACCACAGAGACACCACCCCCCAACAAAAAAGAGTAAATAGCTCGACTGTTGCTCACCTCTCCAAAGCCGGCATCTACACAGGCTTCCAGTGCTACAGGTGTGAGAAAGCACTTTTAAAAGTGGCTGCCTTCCCACCCAAGCCCTGTGATTGGCTCCTGGGAATCAATCCCACCACTGAGAAATTTCTATCTAGGAAAGGGATAGGTGGAGACCGATCCCCACCCCAGCCCCATGCTGTTCCTAGCTATGCCAGTGGTTTGCAATTTTGGTTGCAATTAGAATGATCCATTCCAGGGTCGGGGTGGATGGGTGTCATTTCACAGTGCTGATGTCCCAAGAGTCTGTTTTTAGGTTAGGTGGGTGTCAAAACATTAAAGAGCTCTGAAAGTCCAAGGGGACCTGAGAGGAGGAAAGACAAGAGATGGTAATGAGGGAAAAGAATGACAAGAAATTGTTTTCTCTCTTATAAAAAATCTAGATTTATTTATTAATTTTATCACATTTATTATTATTATTATTATTATTATTATTATTATTATTATTAGTGCAACATGTTGCACACAGGTGGAAGTCAGACATCAACTGATGTGAGGTAGTTATCATCTTTCATTATGTGGGTCCTGAGGATGGGGGATTGAACTCAGGTTGTCAGGTTTGGTGGTAAGCACCCTTACATGCTGAGCCATCTCACTGGTCCAGGAATCTAGATTTAAATGAACGAACACACACACACACACACACACACACACACACACACACACACACACTAATGCACACATACATTTAAGATGAATTTCTGATTGAGCGTGACAACACACACCTGTAATCCCAGCAGTTAATGAAGTTGATCTAAAGTTTAAAGTCAGCTGGGTTACAAAATGAGATCCTGTCTAAAAATATCAGTAATGGCTTTCTGGTGTGTGTGTGTGTGTGTGTGTGTGTGTGTGTGTGTGTGTGTGTGTGTGTGTGAGAGAGAGAGAGAGAGAGAGAGAGAGAGAGAGAGAGAGAGAGAGAGAGAGAGAGAGAGAGAGAGAGAGAGAGAGAGACTGACTAGGGGATGGAATTTAGGGCTTCATCCATGCTAAGCAAGCATTCTGAGTCATAATACTACCCTTCAAGTCATGTATTTATCAAGCTACTGAATTCCATCTGAGGATTCTCTTATAGTCAGGATCTGAAGCACATGACCCAGTCCATCATTAGAGAAGAAACTTTGTAAAAAGAATGTTAATCTTGATAACTGAGATGTTGCTTATTCTGATAGTTCTAAGATTTTTTTTGAGTCAGGGTCTCACTATGCAACCCTCACTGTCCTGGAACTCACTATGTAGACCAGGCTGAACTTATGCACACAGAGATCCACCTGCTTCTGTTTCCTTAGTGCTGGGATTAAATGAAGGCACCATGGCCAAACCTGAGGTTTCCTTTTGACACTGTCTCATTTTGTAGTCTAGGTTCATCTGAACTCACCCTGTAGCTCAGGCTCACTTCCAATTCATGACAATCCTCTTGCCTCAGCCTCCTGAATGCAAGGTCTGACTCATACTGGCTTAGTTCTGAGACTTTTGCTAAGTTCTGCAATGCTTTTGAACTTAAACTTTTCAATGATTTAGTTGAAATACATAAATTTCCCTGATGTGTTTCAGAAATTTCACACTTTTTGCTGTTGTGTTGGCGATTAGTCCTATGGCCTTATACATGGCAGGCTGGTGTGTTGTCTCTTAGTCAAATCCCAGTCCTCAGGTGACCTCTTTTGTGGCAGAATTAAGGTAGATGGAAACTTATTATTACTCAAAGCAATTTGGCCCCCTTCAGAGATTTCTTCTCCTTTGAGCACTGATTTCTTAAAAAGTCAGATGAACAATTTGGTTTCATCATGCCCATCTAGAATTTTAGCATGCATGACTCCATTTTGGTTTTAGTTTGGCTTGTTGGAATTCATGGGTAGTCTTATGATTGTTATTTAACAATTTATAATTATTGTACTTGGCTACATAAAGTCACATTTATGCAAGCATTAAATGTTCTTTGTGCACACTCCACATGACCAACTACCAACCCATTTTCCCACAGACAGGTTCACTTCTCATCTCATGTCATTAGTACATAAGTTTCTGTATCTATAAAGGATATGCAAATAAGAGAAAACTCATTTTTCTTACTGAGAATGACTCAATGATGTTAACCTGCTTATTTCTAGTTATGTCCATTTTCCTGCAAACACCTTCATTTGTGTGTGTGCATGTGTGTGTTATTCTTTGCCAACACTTAAACATATAAAGGAAAGAAGTTTTGGCAAAATGGGGGAGCTGTGTTATCTCCCCCACTTCCAGCCTCAACCACACGTCTCAAGCTGCAATCTGTATTTCTGACTAGCCAGCTGCCTGTAATTTGGAGGCTTCTGCAATTCCCTCCTGTGCTCAGTTAAGTTTGCTAGACGGCTCACAGAACTCAGGCAAACTCACTATTGCACATTTACTCACTGACCACAGTGTTCTGATGGACACAGATAACTGCCAGAGGAAGGCAATGTAAGAGGCAAGGTGAGATTCACAAGGGTCCCTAGCCAGAGTCTCTTGTTTTCAAGGAGTTGGGGTACTCTGGTCCCTTGGCATATGGGAGTATTCTTGTTCACAGACAAGAAAATTCCCCCAGGCCCCATACTTTGGGGCGAGGGTTCTGTGAAGGCTTCTTTACATGGGCATGAGAGATTACACCGCTGGCCACCAGTGATCCACTTGAGTGACAGCCCTTTTTCCCTCTGTGGAGGTCAAGTTGCAGTGGGACTGGTAGTTCCACATGTGGTTGGTCCTGTGGCAATGAGCCCTTCAGCGTTGTGGTTGCCTGGGCCTATCCCCAAATCACCTTAAGTTAGGCTGAAGTGTAACTGGGCTTGCCTTCTTATCTTTGTCTTATACTCCCAAAAGTTTTCAGGAACCAAGGTGAAGTATTTTAACAAAAGATATTCCTGTTGTTTCTCCTGTGGACGTTACAGAGAGTCAGGGACCATTCACAACACCCTCAATGTTTACATGGGTGGGATGTAGCCTAGTTTGCAAAGTGCCTGCCAAGCATGTGCAAGGCCTTGGGTTCGACACCCCAGCACTACATAAATCAGGCATGGTGGTGCATGCCTGTAATTTCAGCACTTCAGAGGTTTAAAGTCATCTTTGAGCATAGACACTTCAAGACCAGTCTGTGCTACATAAGACCTTGTCTAAGGAAATAAAATGTATATATTTTAAGTTTCCTATAATAGCATCCTACTATACCCAACTCAGGAGGTCTGGGAAGGGACCTGCATCTTAGAGTCACCTGGGGGTGCTGGCTGAAGATCCTGACTCATGCAAACCCAACCTCAGCCAATTAAGTTAAATTCGTGAAGGATGGAGTACAGGTGCTTAATCATTTGTGGCTGATATCTATTTAATTCTGGACCATCTGTCTACTCTAGAAGCAGGGCTCCAGGAAACAGGAGGGAAGGCTGTTCCAGAGCTGAGCCCTGTGGAAGAACCTTCAGGCAGCCATGTCCTGGGCCCGACTCGTCTGCAAGCAAAGAGAGAACCCCAGCACCGAGCATGTCGGTACTGTGTCTTCTGTCTGCCTCTGTGAATAGCGCTGATTGGTTGGGGTTCTAGGAGGATTTTTTTCCCCACAGACCCAAAGTTTGCCCTACCCATCTAAATACCTGTAATTTCATTATGTAGTTTAAATTAAAACTTATTTTTGTTTTGAAAGCCATTAATCTCACAATTCACACACACAATAACATTTTAAAGGAACTTTTAAAAAACAAATTTCATACAAGCATACATTGCATTGTGGCCGTAATGGTTCCTACTCCCTGCCCCCAAGTCCTAGATATACCTTCCAATTTGAAATCTTTTATAATACTCACGAATGTGGGGTCATCCAGTGGAGTGTGGTTGACCTACCAGGGGTCACACCCCTCAAAGAAAGCTTATACTCCTTTCCCTGGGAACCATTAACTGTCAGGAGCTCCTCAGTTGGGGTGGGAACTCATGAGCCCTCTTCCTGCATGTTACAGTATTGACTGACTTGATCATGGGCAGGCAACCACAGCTGCTTTGAGTTCATTAGTGCAGTGATCCAGTCCTGTGGTGTCCAGAAGACAGCTTCACTGCCATCTTCCAGGCCTCTGTGTTTTACAGTTTTTCTGCCCCCTTCCATGTTGGTTCCTGAGCCTTGAGATGGGGTGTGTGTGTAGTTGTACACTTTAAAAAGTTTTATTGACTAGTTTATACACTGTAAAACTCCTATTAAGTACAGACTTGTGGCACGATGCCAGCATCACCATGGCTCAGTCTTAGAACATTTCCATCACGCACAAAGCCCCTCCCCCATCCATCAATAGTGAACATGCAATTCCTGTTGTAGGTGGGCACAGGGCAAGCCAGTCTCCAACCCCCCTCGCTTGTCTATCATTTGGGAGCTGAGACCTGCATTTCAGTGGGTGTTATGGTCATGGAGGCAGAGGGAGAGTAGCCTGTGCTTATGGTGGGGGTTCATGGGTCTGTATTTCGCCTCTAAACACCCATGATGACCACACAGCAAGGGGAGCCGTGAAGCCACGTGCAGAGGCTCACTGAAAAGCAGACACCACCTGTCCTAAGGCATCAGGCTGTTATCATGTTGTTTCCTGGTAGGAGATACTGTGCTTTATAGCCGAGGGAAACATCTCTCAAGGCTATTCTGGCTATTCAGCTCCTGCTCCGGTTTTTTTTTTTTTTTGATTTTTCGAGACAGGGTTTCTCTGTGTAGCTTTGCGCCTTTCCTGGGACTCACTTGTTAGCCCAGGCTGGCCTCGAACTCACAGAGATCTGCCTGGCTCTGCCTCCCAGTGCTGGGATTAAAGGCGCGCGCCACCACCACCCGGCTCAGCTCCTGTTTTGATCAGGGCTGACTGGCCATCATTAGTTACTCACACCTACCCCAGTTCCAGAGTAGCTCTGGCCCCTAAAGTTATATAGAAAGAGCAGTGTGTGGTTATAAGGGCCTGAGCCTGGCAGGGAGAGTAGAGATGATGGTCAAAGGCTAGACAGGATAAAGCAGTTGTGTCCAAAAGTAGAGCAGTAGTTACTGCTGCTGATGGAACATGTGTGTCCTTGAGAATTTGAGACTCCCCTACATAGAGAGGAAATGGATGTGCTATTTCGCTTGGTTTGCTAGTCGTTTAAAGTGTGTGTATCATAATTTCATGTTGCATACTTTGAAAATGAAATCCTGTCTCACTATTACTGGGGTGCCAGGGAAGAACGGCCCTTTCCTCCAAGGGCAAAGTTACTCTCTCTTGTCGCTAGGGGTATGGCTGGCTGCACAGGGGATTTTTCATTTTGTGCTTTTCAAAACTAGCCTTTTGCTTCTACCTTTTCTCTCAGCTTTCCCTGATTCAAATTTTGGTGAAGAACCTCCCTCCTTTTTTTGTACTGGTGGCAGCTGCAGCAAGTTCTAAGCCAGGCATCACACCTCCTGTGCTAACTGTGTGTGTGTGTGTGTGTGTGTGTGTGTGTGTGTGTGTCTGTGTGTCTGTGTATTTGCATGGCTTGGTTGTGGGGTGTGTGTGTATTCTTTGCATGGCTTGGTGTGGTGTGGTGTGTGTGTGTATGTATTTGCATGGCTTGGTTGTGGGGTATGTGTGTATTCTTTGCATGGCTTGATGTGGTGGTGGTGGTGGTGGTGTGTGTGTGTGTGTGTGTGTGTGTGTGTGTGTGTGTGTGTGTGTATTTGCATGGCTTGGTTTTCTGGGAAGCTGTCGGCCAAACAGGCAGGAGGGGGAATTAGAAAATAAATGACTGTTTGCTGTAAGTCTCAGGGAAGTAGAATCATGGAATCAAGTTTCAGTCAGGTTTTTCCCTACTCTGGGGATTCTCAAAAGTGTGGCTTATCTCTTGCACAGTGAGATAAATCAGCACTTGCTCTCTGTACCTGCCTCAGGTGTTAATGGGTAACCCTTGGGTGGCCCAAAGAGCTAAACTCTACTGAGTAGCAATTAGGCTTGATATATACAAACTTTCTTTTTGTGTTTGAAATCTATCTTTTAAGTTAACATGCAAAATGGGTTTCATTATGGAATCTTCATAATGTCATTATACTCTGTTCTCATCAATCCCTCTCTGTAACTGCTCTTCTTCCATATCCACCCCAACCCTTCCCCCAATTCTCCTGATTCCTTTCTCTCTAAATAGTTCCAGCTTCTGCCTTCAACTCACATGTATTCCACTACCCATCTTCCCTCCCTCACTTAAGATCTCTTCCTCATTTCTCATGCTGTCCTGTCTGTTTTCATGAGCTCCACATGGTCACATAGATAATTTTAAATCTAGATTCCACATATTAAGAGAATATAGAAAACAGGCAGGATTTGTCTTTATGAATCTGACTTATTTTGCTTAATACAGTAAATTCTGGTTCCATTCACTTTCCTGCCAATGTCATGGTTTGCCTGCATGTATGTAAGTACAGCAAGTATATAACTAGTGTCTGTGGAGGTCAGAAGAGTATGTCAGGCTCTCTGGAATTGGACTTACAGATGGTTATGAGCCACCAAGAGGGTTCTGGGGCTGGAATCTAGGTCTCCAGCAAGAGCAGCAAGTGCTTTTATTCAGTGAGGCATCTCTCCATCCTTTTACACTGATTTCTGTAGGTCAGACAAACCCTGCAACCTTGGGTTGAGACCAGGCTGGTCTTTATGTTATTTTCTTAATGTGTTGTTCAGGGTGCAAGAGTGTTTACCAAGATTCTTCCCTCCATTGATTCATCAGAGAAATTGGTCCATGGGCCTTAAGTTTGTTGTGCCCTTGTTTAGTTTTCATGTCTGGATAAGGTTTTGAAGATTGAGTTGGTCTTGTTCTTTTCCTTCCTGGCTTGTGGCCCTATCTATCTATCTATCTATCTATCTATCTATCTATCTATCTATCTATCTATCTATCTATCTATCTATCTACATGTGTGTGTATGTATCTATATATATGTGTGTGTATATGTATAATTTAAATTTGTTCTTTGACATGTTTATATATATAAACATGCATTCTGATTACCGTCCACCCTCTTGTCCCTCATATCCCTCCCACACACATCCTTTTTTCTTTTTTTAAAATTAAATTTATTTATTTTACAGCCTAACCAGTTTCCCTCCCTCCTCTCCTTCCATTCCCTCTCCCCAACCTCTCTTCCACCCCCATCCATTCTTCCTCTGTTTCTGTTCAGGGAGGGGCAGGCCTCCCATGGGTGTCAACAAAGCATGGCATATCAAGTTGAGGTAGGACTGAGCTCCTCTCCTTGTATTTTTTTTTTCCTCCAAATTTACTTTATAATTGGGTGGATATAAATTAATAAACAGAAATTAAGCAAGATGTATGTAACAATTGAACAGAACCTGATAATCTAGTTTCAGTATTTCCCAAGTCATCTTTAAGTCTTTCCATCATGGGGTTCATCGGGAAAATAAGCAGCGTGTGAACGCTTCGGCTGAATGTCAATGAACTGTATATGACACAATGTCTTCTATAATGCAGTTATGAAGAACCTTCAAGAAACTTCTGAATGTAAAAAAGTGTTAGTCAAATACTCAACACAATACAAAAGAATCACTTCTGATCTGTTAGGTGGAGAGCACTTTTGCTCATCATTTTTAACTATAATATCACTGAGTCGAAGGAACAAATCACCTTGAGAACAGAAGGCGAAATAAACACATGCTAAATGGATAAAACATTACATCTTTACTAGACCATCTCTACCTCTAACACTTCAGAAGTTTAGAGACTTAGAGTATTCTTACATTAATTGCAAGAAAAAGGAAAGGAGAAGTTCCTTTGAGATCACAACTATGAAGTCATATGGTTATACAAATCCTGCTGCATTGGTGTGCGAAACATGAAACACATTTACCTTTCTTGTCAGTCACCCAGCAAGACTTAACGGACACCTTCCTAAGAAACAGACTGGATGTGTTTCTGTAACTTCAATAACCTCAGCACTACAGTAACAAGAGATGCAGTATCCTTTTGCTATGGTTCCAGACAGCGGGGAAAGAGGTCACAGGAAAGAGAATCAAAACTGTTACAGCTGAAAACTACTTCTTGTTAAGTTTCACCATGGTGCCACCTTCATTTTTACATAAGCCTGGTGGCATAGTTCAAAGGTCAATAAATCAGAAATATTAATATTTAAATTTCAACTTGACTTTCAATTATCACCATATTAACAACCAAAACAATAAGATAAGACACACAAGGAAGGGGATATCAAATCCACTTTGCTAGTGTTGGTTTCCTGACACATCAACTCATTTTTAATAGAAAAGGGATAGTGCATCTCAGTTTGCTTACAAGCTAGGAGATCACTTTGAATTCTGCATTTCCTAACTGCAAACAGAATATAGCACTTACAACAGGTTATAAATAAACTGGTTTTCAAGCATAGAGCCAGCCCCAACGATAATAATACACTATTTAAAAAGACCTAAGGCAATGAATTCCATTTCCAATGGAAAAAAAGAACTGTGCAAACAAGCTTAAAACTACTTTTTTTGTGCCAGTGTTATAAAATGTAGCTTTTAATAAAACCTTGACCCAAATGCCAGTAACTTTTCAGAAAAGAATTTGGGTGGAAGGGAGAAGAAACTTATCTCATTTAGGAAGAAAAATAACAACTATCTTTTTCCTAATCTTCAATACACACAATTTAAACATGTACAGTTGCTGTAACACTTTACACAATTCCTATGTACTGGAGCAAGAACAAGGTCTAATAACAATTATATTTTAAACACTGGGTCAAGGCTTTACATAAAAATACCATCCATCCTACTTTCCCGTAAGTTTCTAAAATATCACATACTTTCCTCAACATCTGCAGCCATCCAGGAATTTTTAGGAAACTTTTGTGCATGATCTTAATTCCTAATCCCTGGCTCTTTGGGCTCAGTGACAAAAGATCAGAACCACCAAAAATGATGGTTCACTTGAAGTCCGACAGAGACCCTGGCTCAGTTAGTCTCATAGGATGAGAGCAGAGCTGCATCAACCGGCTCCATGCAGGGAGGGGCACGTGAAGGATCTCATCAGCCAGTCATCTATACAGTCCAGATGATAGATGTGCATGCACGGCAGAAATCGGATTGGGTCCCCATAAACAAAGTCCATCATACAGATCACACACTCTCGGATCTTTTTTTCTGATCCATCTCTTCCAGGGTCGTAAACTCCTTTAGGCAGATGCTGTATAAGGCCTATTCTCTGAGCTATTCTAATTTGTTCCTCTTCAGTCAGCTGAGTTGCTAGCCGAGTCTGACTAGGTGTTGGATGATAGACGGGAACTGGAACTTGTTCCTGATATGGCGGCGGCGGCTCCTGATCTGGCTCCGTCCCCTCGCCAAAGCTAGCCCGGTCGGACTGAGACTCGTGAAGCAGGGAGATGTCATCCGAGGTCGGGGATTTGAGGCAGTTCCCCATCTTCCGGGGCCGGGGTGTGTGCGTGAGATCTAGGGGGAGGAAGAAAGCCGTGACCCCAGTCTCTCCGCACACTCAGCGCTCGCTGAGCTCGCTCTCGGCGCCGCGGGGTCCGAGGCGGCAGGCCCCGGGGCTCAGGCGGCGGCTCCCCCGCGCCCCGGCGCCGCCGAGGGGCCGCTCATGCCAGCCCCCGGGGCAGGGGGCGCGAGGCTAGGCCGCGGGGCTGCACCGGGGTCGCGCCGGGAGCCGGAGGGGGGCGGGGGCGGGGAGACGGAGCGCTTCCCCCACCCCGCCCCCCGCGGGGCGGCGGCGGCCACGGGGCTGCTGGGCCTAATCCAGGTCAGGAGGGGGGGGCGCGGCCGTCGCGGCTGCCTCAGCTGCTGCCTCAGCTGCTGTTGCCCCTGCCGACGCTGGAGCCGCGGCCTGGGGCCTCATCCTACTCCGCCTTAGCGCGGCGGCGGCGGCGGCGGCCAGAACGAGGCCAGCCGGGCCTACGTCCCCTCTCCTTGTATTAAGGGTGAGGCAATCCAGTATGAGGAATAGGTTCCCCAAGCCAGCGAAATCATTAGGGACAGGCCCTGCTCCCACTGGTAGACCAAGTCACACAATTGTCACACATACGTAGAAGGCCAAGGTCGGTCCCATGCAGGCTCCCTGGTTGTCGATTCCGACTCTATGAGCTCCTATGAACCAGGTTAGTTGTTTCTGTGGGTTTTCTTGTGATGTCCTGGACCCATCTGGCTTCTACAACTCTTCTTCCCTTGAGTTCAGCCTAATGGTTGGCTATGGATCTCTGCATCTGTGTCCATCAATTGTTGGATAAAGGATCTCTGACAATTGGGGTAGTCACTAATGTGATCACTCTTTTTCCTTCTTACAAGTCCCTTTTTCATATCCATGTGTTTTTTAAAATTGCTGCTTTGATTGATATGGATCAATTTGTTGAACTTCTCAGTTTAACGTTGGTAGATCATAAGTAGCTAGGAATTTATCCATTTATATTGGAAATTTTAGTTCCTTTAAAATATAACTAGAAGGTCATAACTTGGTTTTTCTGATTTTTAATTGTGTTATTTGACAATTTCATGCACATCTATAATGTTCTGATTATTCTCCCACCCCTGACCAATATTCCTTCATCACTCTCAGTACTTTTTCTAGGTTAAGGACTTTGACTTCTTCTCTTTTTAAGTTTTCTATGTCTTCTATAATGATTCTCTGTATCTTATTGGACTCTGTATGCCTTTCCTCTTTAAAAGTTGGTAGTGGGTTAGGGAGGATTGGGAGGAGCTGGGAGAGGGAAACGTCTTCAGTTCTATTAATTGAATCTTCTTTATTTTGGTCAGTTTGGCTAGGCATTTGTCAGTCTCCTCACTACCCCCAAAGAATCAGTTCTGTTGTATAGTTTTCATCTCATTAATTCCTGCCTTGAACTTTGTTGCTTGTTATTGTATATTGCTTTGGGGTTGAACTTCTTTTTTTTTTTTTTTTTGAAAATTTTGAGGTATGTTATGTTGAAATATTTCTGGTTTTTAAATGTAAGCATTCATTACTATAAACTTTATTAAATTTCTTTATCAATAGTACAGAGGATAAAAAGTAGAGCCCTCTGAGCCCTGTCCCTTCCCTGACTGTTGTTTGGGCTGGTTTTATGTGGGTCCAGTGCAGGTAACTATAATGGTTAGTTAATGATAGCAGTTTTGTTGAGCCTAGAGAATGGCAGTGTGTAGCCCATCTGCCCTATCTTCTGGCTCTTACACACTTCCTGCCCCCTGGCAAACACTGCTAGAAAAAAAGAGTTGTTCCTTGGTACTCATAGGGCGCTGTCTCCTGGACCTGCCAAGACACGAAATTGGTGGCTGCTCAGGGCCTTTAAATGAGATGGCATGGCATTTGCATATAGCTGTATAATGCCCACTCATCATATTTAAGTTATCTCCTGCCTTCTCCTAGACACCCTCCTAGCATGGTTAGGATAACAGGTTGTAGCCCCACAGTCAGATAAAGCCTCTTTGTGAAGTTTCTTTTATAGCTGTGTTTTGGGAACATGATGAATAAAGGTGTTAACATACCTGTATCTTTTATTCAAGAAAACAATGACTCATTTAGGTACATACTTGGGAAAACAGTCAATGTCGATTTGTATATTTTACAACAGATGAAAAAAGATTTGGTGATGAGCCCTCACCATGTGTAACAATGTAAGAAGTCTTGAGTATTCAGCATCTGATTTTATTTTTAGCCTTAAGAATGTAATCACCATGGTAGGCAAGTGCTTAATATTCAGCCACATCCCTGTTCTAGATAGTTCTTAAATTAAAAAAAAATGAGTGTCAGAGTATGTATGCACACATACTGTGTGTAGGTGTCCACAGGGGCCAGAATATCCAATCCCCTAGAGGTAGAGTTACAAGTGGTTATGAGCCCCCACCTGATATGGGTGCTGGGATTTGGACTTGGGTCCTCTGGCAGAGCAGCAAGTACTCTTAACTACTGAATCATCTCTCTAGTTTTTAAAATAAATTTTTATTTATTGATATTTTTTTCAAGACAAGGTTTCTCTGTGTAACAGTTCTGGTTATCCTGGACCTTGTTTTGTAAACCTGGCTGGCCTAGAACTTGGAGATCTGCCTGCTTCTTCATGTTGTGATTAAAGGTGTGTACCACCACCGCCAAGCATATTTTTTATTTTTATTCATGTAAATGTATGTGCATCTCTCTGTATATATACGATGTCTAGTTCTATGCCCATAGTGGCCAGAAGAAGGCACTAGATCATCTGGAGCTGGAGATACAGGCGGTTGAGAACTGCCTGATGTGGGTACTGGGAACTGAACTCAGATTCTCTGGAGGAGAATCAATCACTCTTAACCTGCCAAGCTTCACTCCAGCCCATATTTTCTTAATTTGGTTTTTATGACATGTTGCTATCCTTGGTACATCAATGAAATCTGGTAAGTTCTTGCTACAAGACCATTGATGTTTTATCCAATGATACTTATTTGATAACTGGCAACTCTTTTTTCTTTCTATTACCAACTTACCCTTTAATGCAGGAATCTGAGGTCCCATTCTTTGGCAATCTACAATTTCGTCAGCCAGAGTTTAATGTGAAGGCCTTTCTGGCAAACCTGAAGATTGATGAATTAAAGAAATTTAAATTTCAACTAAAGACCTTTCCAGAATTCAGAGAAGACTTACAAAAGTCCTCATGTTGTGAGGTAGATGAGGCTAATAATGTGAAACTGGCAGATATTCTGATCAAGAAATTACCAAGTGAAAGGCTAAAGTTTGTGACCCTGTCCATCTTGGACAAGATAAAGAACACTGAATTGCCTCAACCCTCAGGTGAGTGTGTTGATTGGTTGTGACAAGGGTTAAGAGTTCATGAGGATTTTCTTTAGAGATTTAGATTTATCCCTTATAGACCATAGGGTCTTTTTCATAACCATAATTTTTTTATTCTTAACTTTAGCATTGTCTTCAATTATTTCTATTCATAGTAAGTCAGTGAACATTTTTCAAAAATCTGTACTTCCTTGATTGACTTTCTTTTTAATTAAGAAAAATATTTCTATTCCTTTTTACACATCAATCAAAGATCCCCCTCTTCCCTTCTATCATGGTCTCTCTTTCATTGCTTCCCACTCCATCCCTGTTCCAACTCAACCATCCATTCCCTTATGTTCTCATCCCCTGTTCCCTACCCTCCATTGCCCACCCCTCACCCACAGTTTACTCATGGAGATTTCCACTATTTTCCCTTCCCAGGGTGATCCATGAGTTCCATTTTGGGTCTTATTAGCTAGCTTCTCTGGAGTTGTGGGTTGTTTTCTGGCATAATCATAAATTTTAAAAACTGGCACAATTATACAATTTTGGATCATAGCAATTGCACACCTTTCTAATTTGAAAATGGCCATTTGATGATGATATATGATGCATGTGACTTTGTTACATTAAAACCTTATTGTAGGCATTTAGTGCTATACATTTCCTGCTTAGTACTGCTTTTAATGTGTCCCAGACATTGTTATATTTTTACTTAAGTACAGGAATGCTTTGATTTCTTTATTCCCATTTATATTATGCAATTTATTTTAAAAATATCTGTTCTTTGAGAATCTCATACAGTGCATTTTGATCGTATTTATCACCCCAAACTCCTCACATATTCTACCCATGCCTTTGATCACAGCACTTGAGAGTCAGAGGTAGGTAGATCTCTGAGTTCAAAGCCAGCCTGTTCCATATAAGTTCCAGGCCAGCTAGGGCTACATAGTAAGATCCTTTGTCAAATTGTTTCTTTATTCTTGAATATCATATATGTTTATGAGATAAAATCACACCACATTTCCTGCCTTCACCTCCCCTGTATCCTTTCTACCTTTCAGCTTCATGTATTTTTCTTTTTTCAATAGCCTACTAAGTCCAATTAATGTTGTCCATATGTGCATGGGTGTGGAGCCATTTTCTTTCATAAAATTCTTCCAATTCTTTGGGACTGGAGGGTTTTTTGCCTGCTTTTCAAAGTTTGGGAGGGCCTAGTGGTCTGATAGCCTCTTCATATTTCTCTTGTTGTAGTTTCATTTTCTTGCTGAAAATGAGATATAATAATGCCTCCTCCCCAGAGAAGGTATTGCCTAGCTATCCATAAACATGTTCTTTATATCTTATAAACAACTGGCCACATAGCCAGATTATAAAGCACTATAATCCTAGTACTTGGGAGGTTGAAGCCTGCCAGTTCAAGGCCAGCCTGAGCTACATAGGAAGATCCTTTCTCAAAATAAATTGATCATGTAACATGTAATGTACTTCTCATCCCTTTAGGGCCACTGATCCTATATTCTCAATTCATAGCAATTGTATCTCTCCATAAAGCCTGGGAAGATAATCCATGAGACTGGTTTCTCCTTAGGCATCAAGTACATACATATTATGAGCTGCATGGGATTTTCTTTATAACTTCAAGTAATATGTAACCTTGAAATAGCAACCTACTATACTTGCCTTTTGATCTTCAGTATGTCATTATTTTGTTAACTAAATAAAGACTTAACTATTGTGATTTTTATGCTGTGATGAAACACATCTGAAATGCCAACTCTTGTGGCTTCGAGAGCTGAGGATTGCAAGTTGAAGGGTAACACTAGGTTTACATAGGATACTATATCAACAAAAGATGATAGATGTGCTGTGACTGCGCTCCCATCTCTGTTCAGCATCCCCCAATTCATATAATGAAACTTAATTGTCAAAGAGATGGAACCTTCATAGAGATAAGTCATGACTGTGCAATACTTATGAATGGGGTAGCTACTTAGAAAAGAGGATGCAGGATGTCTCCCTTTGTTCAATCTGAAGCATCATGAGGCACCAAGAGGTCCATCTTTGCTCTCACCAAATAATTATGAAGTTATGGTTGTGCTATATTGTATTTTCTAGTCTCTAGAACTGAGAAAATTTTATATTCTCCATAAATTATCCAGCCTCAGGGAGTTTGGCATAGGAACGTGAATAGGCTAACATCCCCACAACCTCAAAGCTGAATTCAAAATATCTAGAGCTCTCTTTGACTTTATGGTATATGCCTTCAAGATAAAACTACATGAGAACATAACTACCTTCATTTTCAGAGTTCACATGGTTCCAAAAAAATTGGAAATACACATGAACAGAGAATAAAGAATCCAGAAAGGGGGAAATGGACTGGTATCAGCATCGCTAGGTGCTAAAATAATAGAAGGGTTTGGCTGCAATGGGCCATTTGCTCCAGTTACATCCCTTTCTGCACACCATCCATTGTGTCACCAAGAATGGCTTCTCAATGATGTCAGGAGCCTTTACAAGAGAAAGAACTTGGCCTCCTGGAAACCTAACAGTCTACTGTAGTGTGCTTGTGTCCAAGCACATGACATGTGTTATGGTGGTAGAAGCATATGAGCTAGAGCAGTCCTTGCCATAGCTGCTGTAAGACAATGCCCCAGGCCAGTGCCTTAGACTATGGAATTTTAAGCTCTTGCTGCTAAGAAGACTGGCAATGTAAGATCGGGTGTTAACAGGGTTGGTTTCTTCTGATACTGGCCTTGAGACTCAGAAGTAGGCTGCCTTGCCTTCTTGCTGTCTCCTCATATGGCCTTTTCTTTGTATGTGTGTGTAATGGCTTTAGTCTTCTTTGTTTATAGGTCCTATTGGCTCCATTCTTACACCCTTGTCTCATCACGGGTTCTTGTCAATACATCCTCCTGGAGGACTTAGTGCTTACTGTAGAGGTGGTCAGATTATCCTTGTTTTTAAAATGTTTGTTTTACGTATGCATGTGTGGGCCCATGTATGTGCACACACATGCCTGTGTTGGTGTGCACTTGCTGCAGTGTGCCTGTGGTCAGAGGACAGTTTGAAGTTGATCCTCATCTTCTATCTTGTGGTTTCTAGAGATTGAACTCAGGTCATTAGCCTTGGTGGCAAGTACCTTCACCCACTGAGCCCTCTTGCCAGCCCAAGACATAGCCCAGGTTAGTCATGAGCTTGTGATCCTCCTGCTTCAACCTCTTAGCACATCTTATTGATATGTACTACCACAACTGGCACCATCCCCTTAAATAGCATGTTTCCTAATGGTTCAGAATTTTTTTTAAACAAAATTACCATATACCTTAACCAGTCTCCTAGGATGTAAGTCATCCCTGCCCCCCAAAACCTGAAAGACAGGTGTGAATCAAGAACTTGTCTATGGATATTTATTTAGGAGTGAGATTATTTGGCAGTGTGTAGGTAGATATAACCAATGATTATTATCCAATGACAAAAGGGAATGGACCACTAATGTGTGCTAAACCATGAACAAAAGCCAAAGATGGCCATCAAAAGGAAATTAGTCATAAAAGGTTTTGTGTTTTTAAAATTCCATTTGTACAAAGTATCCTGAATAAATGAATTTACAGAGATGGGATGGTGCTTCTTAGCTTCATGAAGGTGTAGAAAAAATGTATTACAATCACTGTATCTAGTGGGTTGCAAGCACTGGAACTAAACAATGATAAAGCATATTGTTGATGCACAAATACTATGGAATTACATGTTATTTTCCTTTTCAGTGTTGGGGATTAAACTCGGCTCCTTGCTCATGCTAGGCAGGCACTTTATTACTGAGCTACACCCAATTCAATGGTTGAATTCTAACCTTTAAAATACTACATCTTGTATGCGTTTACTGTAACCAAAGAGACTGTGCTAGAAGCTGCCTTTATTTAGAATAATGGCCGGTATAGGAGGTAAAGGAAACTTAATATGTCAAGCTTACATCTCTTTATTTTTCAGAGCATTTATAGACATTGGAAACAGACAACTCAGTGTTGGGAGATATAAGACGTCAGAGACAGAAGAGCTAGGTAGGTGTACAGAGTCTGTTATTATGGAACATACAAGGTTAAGCCCCTTCCTGCTTTTTTCATGTCTGGATCTGTATACTATGTTCTTGTAATTTATTTTTTATTTTTTTCCTTTTATTTTACAATACCATTCAGTTCTACATAACAGCCACAGATTCCCTTGTAATTTTTATTTTTGAGAATTTCATAGCTGTATACAATGCATGTTGATCACATACGTTCCCCACACCCCCTCCAATTCTTATATCCTCCAGGGTGTCTCCCTCCCAGCTTCATTTCTTATTTTTAGTTACCTATTTAGTCCAATTAGTGATGTCCATATATGTACAGGTGTAGGGGAACCCTCTGGCTATTGGACAAGCTACTCGTGGCCATGGCCCCATCCCCAAAATGTGGCTCTTCTTCCTCAGCAGCCATTACAACTTGCCAATACTGCCTCAGCAAGGGGCGGGGCCTCGGCAAGGAGTGGGGCCTCATTGGCTTGTTCCCCATCCATTCTGAAATGTGGACTGGCTTGATTTTGTACAAGTAACTACAGTTGCTGTGAGTTCATGAGTGCAATGGCCCTGTCATGTCCTGAAGACACTGTTTCACACTGATTTCCCCAAATTCTGGCTCTTACAGTCTTTGTGCCGTAACTTCTGAGATGTTATCTGAGATTTTTTTCAGGGGAGAAGGGTATGATATAGATGTCAAGTTTATGGCTTAGCACCTCACCATAATGTATTCTCTGCATTTTGACCACTTGAGAGTCTATGTATTAACCTCTGTCCATTGTAAAAAAGCTTTTTGTGCTGAGAGCTGTACCAATCTACAGGTATTAAGATAAATGTTAAGAAGGCAGTTTGATGCTATGCCTGTATGACAAAATATCTTCTCCCTATGATTGTCCTCAAAATAGCTGCTTTCCCAGGTTTACATTACCAAGCATTAGTTCTGTCCTGTATGACAGGCCTTAAATCCCACCAGAAAGTCATTGGTTGCTCCAATAACATTCATGCCATTATTGCCACTATTGTGCCAATGGACATATTTTGTAGCGTGTTTTTAAGAGGATGCCAAGTCAATCAGCAACCCATTTTTTCCTATTGAATATCAAGGAGAAAAAGATGCTACAGCTGATGCTTCTGGGTGAGATGGTGAAGCACAACAGATACAAGCTGCAGTTCCTGAGGTAAGTTGTGCAGTCACTGCTGTCCCCCAGGGTAACTCATTGTGGTGCTCTATGGTTGAACACATGGTGTTTTCTGTTCTCTGAGGAAGAACTCATGGTCTGTACTGTCCCATGGGGGTACAACCCATGGTCCATGCTGCCCTCAGGAGTAGAACTCATGGTTGGTGCTGCCCCCGGGGGGTAGAACCCATGGTCAGTGCTGGCCCCCGGGGGGTAGAACCCATGGTCAGTGCTGCCTGCCCCGGGGGGTAGAACCTATGGCCAGTGCTGCCCCCCTCCCAGGGTAGAACTCATGGCTATTTCTAGAACTTTTAAACTGGACTGGTATTGTGTACGTAACTAAAGCTGCTATTTCATGTGTGTAGTAGCAGCCACATATATCCAGAGGACAGTATTTCACAGGATTCCTTCCTATCGCACTTAGATTATTTATGCCCATCCCTCTTCCAAGATGTTCTGACCCTTGTATTGGAAAGATATTTGACCCATCTACAGTCTTGATAAAACCATGTTTCTTAATACATTGAGACTCCATAAGGATAGATGGCTGAAATAGAATTTCCTATCTCTGCTCATTTTTTGAGACAATTAAAATTACATCTTCTAATTACTGGAGCAGATTTATAATTCCATTATAATAGATTAAGGCACAATTGGAGAAAGGTACTAATTTTGAAGAACTCCACTCTCAAATAGCCAATGGTCCACTAGGCACAGACATGAAGGGATTATAATCACCTCAATCACCTCAATCACCTCAATCACCAATAGGAATAACTTAATATCAAAAAGGTTAGGTGACTTGTGAAGAGTTTTGAACCCAAGAGGTAGAGCCATGGTTTCTAATTATGACCTTCAGTACACACTTGAAGATTTTAAATGTATGTTTGCCAAAATACCTAGGTTCTAGAGCCAAATGTAATAAGTTAGAAATATTAAATTGATAACAAATAGCAACATATCAAATATTAACATGACATTTTCATTTCCAACAACAGGGCAAGTTCCCAATTCCTTGTATCCTTACAACACCCAAACTGGATGTACTTTCAGACTTGGCTGCTTAAGCATCAATTTTCGTGTTTCTTGAATTTTGAAATTTCAAAATTCAACTTTTAAGGCTAGCTCTTTGAGAGTTGGAGCTTTTTGGCAGTCCATGGAATGGAATCGAGGGTTTCACAAATGTTAGAAAAGTGTCTCAATACTGAGCTACACTCCCATCACTGAGAATTACTCATTTTGGTCATAGAAGAGAATTGTATTCAAGATTAGTTTTTATTATGCTTGGAGATGAGGTTGTATGTTGATCAAATACCCTGGGAGTATTTTTTATTTAAAAATTTTAAATTTATTTTATATACCAACCACAGATCCCCCTCTCATACCTCTTCCCACTCCCCCCGCTTTCTTCCCCCTGACCAACCCTGCATCCCCTTCTCTGAAAGTGTAAGGCATGGGGAGTCCAGCAAAGCCTGGTGCATTTAGTTGAGGCAGGACCAAGCCCCTCCCCCCTGCATCAAGGCTGAGCAAGGGCGTCCCACCATAGGTAATGGGCTCCCTTGGGAGTATTTAAATAGATGTATTTGAATAGGGAGCATTGGAAAGTATTTAAAGTTATCTTTAATAATGAAGGGTAGGGGTGGACATGTGAATTATAAGGAATGAAGATATGGTCTTCAGGGGATGGAGTCATAGTGAGCAGTTTACCCTTTATGTCCTCTGAGAATGCCTTGCTTCTGTTTATGTCACAGGCTAGGATCTTGTTCTGCCTCCATTCATCAATGGAATGACTTCTTGTTTCTCCATATGAACCAGTTCCTGACATGTGTGGACTTCTCGGGCAACAAGCTCCTGGATGGGGGTGCCATGTTGCTGTGTATGACTCTGAAGTATCCCAGGTGCTTCCTGAAAAGTATTTTAAAAGTGCTGTATTTTCTCTGTTTGTCTTTAGACATGAGGCATAGTGACATCAGACTTGCTGAGTAACCAATATGGATCCAGCCACTGACACAGATACCTGCTCATGTTCAGTCTGTGGAAAGTGGTTCATGGATCTTCTTATTCTATCCCAACTATGTGATAAAGGATATGGGAATCAACAATGGCTTGAGCTTCTTTCATTAGGAGGCAGCTGAGAAGGCTATGCATTGGAAGGTGTTTTTCATCTGACCAGCTGTTTTATTCTTTTGAAGGATGGAAAACTGTCAACTCACAGAAACCTATAGCAAGGAGCTCTTTTCCTTTTTAATGGTCAGCCAGAAGCTGACACATCTGAGCCTGGCCAGGAAAAACCTCGGAGATGGTGGAGTGAAAATCCTGTGTGAAGGCTTGTGCTCCCCTGATTGTAAACTACATGTGCTGGTGTAAGTCTTCATGTCTAGTTTCTTCCCCTACACCCACCCCCTACACCTGCCCCTCTCCCCGCCCTCCCTCCACACTTGCATCCTAGGAAACCCCATATTCAGGAGCCGTGTGTTTCTTCATAGCAGAAAAATTTGATTTGATCCTCTATCACTTAGAGATAATTGTGCAGTCAATTTGCATGCTAGCATGTGCAAATAAACCTGGTAGCATAAAGCTTGATGTTTTAAAGTTATTTAAAATAACTTCCCAGAGGTTATCGAGTGTTTATTTTCTTGTTCTGCGGGATAAAGCACAACAACACAACCGCTCATGGAATCAAGCATATGTCAGGTGCTCTGTGGAGACTCTAACTTAACACACTTGAACTTGGGTCTGAATATCATAGCTGCTGGACAGATGGTGTTCTGTAACACTTTAAAAATCCAAAATGCAGTCTAAAATGCCTAGGGTAGGTTTTGGTGTTTATTTTTAGAGAGTTTGGAATCTTTAATTTCTTCTAGAACATCTCAGATTGCAGAAATATTATTCCTTTTAGATAAACTCCTCTGGGACTCAGTATAGGTAACTGACTGGGCGCTCACAACATTGTTCAGGGGCCTTGAAGACATGGGATGGGAACAGTTTACAGTGAGGTGAGTTTCTGGAAAACACTATTTCTGTTGGGATGCAATGACCAGGAAGCCTAGATCCTGCCCCTGTTCAGTAACTGGGCAACCGAATGTTATACCATACCCAGAAAATGCAGTGGTCCCATAAAGAGCATGATGAACCTCATTTCCCTTCTCTCTTCCAAGTCTCAGCTAAACACAATTCAATGATGCAGCCTACTTTGAAGCCAGGGTTCTGGGAAAGAGAACCTGGGTGGTGAAATCATTTCATGACTGCAGAGACGAGAAAAGAAAAACAACACTAAAATTATAGATGCTTCTGTTCTGTTTTGACTGTGACTGGGAATTATTAACAACTTCTGTCAGGGTTTGTATAGATCTAGGGGTGGACTGGCAGAAGGATGTTTGTGTAAACAGCAACCTCCCTTGCCTAATAAGAGCAAAGGCAGCATGGAGTTGACAAGGGGGATCCATTCCCTTTTCCCTGCCTACCCAAGTTTGTGATCATTAAGTTAAATTTGTGCAACTGATTTGTGCCAACTGTATACTCTTAGACATATGGTCATTCACTGGAGTATGGTCAACCCTACATAAATTGGATGTATATATCACAATGCCTCATCCTAAGGTTCCAGGATCATTTTGAAAGAGGGTGCATATGAACTCAAACTGATCATTACAGTATGTACAAGACCAGGTAAAGCTCAAATCAGACAAAATCCAAGCATTGGAGACTATGGTTAGGGCTACTATTGCTGTGGTTAAACAGCATGACCAAAAAGCAAGTTGGGGGAGGGGAAGGGTGTGTCTGGTTAACACTTCTACATCACTGTTCATCACTGAAGGAAGTCAGGACAGGAACTCACACCAAGGCTGCGGGATCCTGGAGGCAGGGGCTGAAGTGGAGGCTGTGAGGGTTGCTGTTTACTGGCTTGTTCCTCATGGATTGATCCCCCTGCTTTCTTATAGAACCCAAGACCACCAGTTCAGGGATGGCACCACCAACAGTGGGCTGAGTCATTCCCATCAACCACTAAGAAAACGCCCCACAGTCTTGTCTACAGCCAGATCTTCTGGAGGCATTTTTCCCAGTTAAGGCTCCCTCCTCTCTGACTCTAGCTTGTGTCAAGTTGACATAAACCTAACCAGTACAGAGGGAGATGTGGTCATGAAGTCCCACCTCAAGTTGAGGATCAATTGACTATTGGTATCTTCTAGAAGGAAGAGTCGGTTTTCTTAAGTGAACCTTTTACTAGTTATGAGCCAAACACTTTATTGGCATGCACTTTCAGTTTGTGTTTTTTTAAATAGTTGGGTGTGAAACCTCTCATCACCTTGTGCATACTAGATAGACAGTCTGCCACTGAGCCATAACCCCAGCTTCTCACTAATTTCTCTATTGCTGAGACATGACTCTACCCCTTACTTGTGGATTCTAGGCAAGTGTTTCATCACTGAGTTACACTCTTAGCCCCTGAGCAAAACATTTTTGAGATAGCACCTTAAGTAGCTCTGGTCTGGTTCCACATTTCTTTACTGCAGGATCCCTAGAAATACTATACAAGGCCTCAGCAGGAGATTACCAAGGAGTAAATGCTATTTTTTTCCTTCAAGGCTCTGTGGATGCTCCATCAGTCCATTGCATCAGGAACTTGCCACTGCCATTGCTAGCAACCTGAAGCTGGAAACTCTCGACCTGGGCCAGAATATCTTGGGGAAAAGTGGAGTAACAGTGACCTTGGATGCTTTAAAAGATAATACTGTGCACTTGACAATCAGGTATGGCCTTTCTGTTTGACCTGGTGAATTTTCCATGAAGAGATTAATGTCTTGGGGAGCTTTAAGTGGGAGTACACACTATGGGATCCAAGTTAAGGTACCTTCCAATAGAATCAGTCAAGTTAGTCTTCTGATGATATCCTCTTACTTAGGAGAAGTTGATTACCTACTCTCCAAATGTAAAAAATATTCAATTCCAAGGAAAGAACATTCCCCAGAATACTCAGTGTTAAGAATACACAGATTGATGCCTTCCAGGGGTGTCCACCCTTTTGACATAGCAGTTGACAAGGTCATGTTGCAAACTTTATACTTAAGAACTGTACAATCAAATTACAAAATCACAAAATGTCTCAATATCCTAAGTTTATGATGTTTTTAAATGGACTTATTTTTATTTTATGCGAATGGTTGTTTTTGTCTGTATGTCTGTGCACCATGTGTATGTAGTGCCAGTGAAGGCCAGCAGAGAGCATGAGATACCCTGAAAATGGGAATCATGGATGGTTGTGAGCCACCACGTGGGTCCTGGGAATTGAATCCGGGTCCTCTAGAAGAACAGTCAGTGCTCTTAACTGTAGAACCATCTCTGCAGCCCCAAATTTATGATTTTTTGTATTGGCCTGTGTTGATAACATTCCCGAGGCACATCCTACAGAGTAGAAGCCTGAGTGTGCAGATACACACAAGTTCACACAGGTATTACATCATACACCAATGTGACTATGCAGTTATCCCCAAGGGAGCTCTAGGTTTCTGACTTTTAGAAACTTGTCCTACAGATGGACTGTCAACCTCATCTTATTTAAATATTCACTTTTGCATTATTTGGTTATATGCAGAGAACCCTAATATCATTATTTACCGTATTTTAGTGAGACAAATCTAAATTTAACATTTTAAGAAGACTGTGGGTGTCTATCTGCCTTTCCATTCAGACAGTATCTCATACTGTATTGCAGGCTGTTCTAGAGCTCACTATGTAGCTAGTGCAGGCTGGCTTTGAACTTATGGCAGTTCTCTCACTTCAATCTCCCAAGGGCTGACATTACAGCTTTGCATCATCATGCTTGGCTTTAAAATTTCCAAGGACCAGGCAGTAAAGAGAATAGGCTACTTCATAGGCAATATGTGGGCATTATGTTTTTCATAAAGCTTTTCTTAAAAACAAACAAATAAAACCAGGTAGGTTGCTGGCTTTCACCAGTCTTGCTGGCCTCTGCTCTGGTCCTTCATCACCTCTGCTTCCATTATTTCCAGATGGAGCACTAGTAGTGATGTGAGCCCAGGATTCTGTTGTATTTCTTACTACTCATGAAGCATTTCTGACGAACAGACCATTGTCATAGCTACTCAAAAATTTCATCACTCAATTTCTTGAATGTTAAAAGTGGCCTTAAGTGGTTGCACTACTTTTCAGTTGCTGTGATAAAACACTGTGGCCAAGGAAACTTATAGAAAGAGTTTATTTGGATATAGGTTCCAGAGAAATAAGGGTCTATCATGGTGAGAGGCATGGCACTAATCCACAGGATAGCAAAGAGCCAAAGAGCAAGAAGCTGAGAGCTCACATTGCAACTATGTGCAGGGAGCAGAGAGTGAGTTGGAGATGTCATGGTGCCATGAGGCTGTTTTTTTTTGTGGTGCCCTTGACTCTACTGGCTCCCCAAGCTCTGCCTAAGCCTGATGTTTGGCTGTGGGTCTCTGTCTCTGTTTTCATCAGTTGCTGGGTAAAGCCTCTCTGACAGTTGGGCTAGGTACTGATGCATGAGGATAGCAGAATATCACTAGGAATCATTTAATTGATTTCGAAAAATTAATTTTGTTGTATTCATTTATTTTTTTTTACATCCCCAAATTTCCCTTCTTTTCTCCCCAGTTTCTCTCCCAATCTTCTCTCCCCCCATCCACCCCTCCTCTGTTTCTTTTCAGATATGGACAGGCCTCCCATGGATATCCTCTAGCTGTGGTATATCAAATTTCAGTGAAATTATGAATCTCTTCTATTAAGTTTGAATGAGGCAATTTGGTAGGAGTAATGGGTCCCCAAAGCAGGCAACACAGTCAGACAGCCCCTGCTCCCTCGTCTAGGAGCCCCACAGGAAGACCAAGTTACACAACTGTGACAAATGTGCAGAGGGCTGAGGTCAGTCCTGCACAGGCTCCCAGGTTTCAGTTCAGTCTCTGTGCGCTCCTATGAGCCCAGGTTAGTTGGTTCTGTGGGTTTTCTTGAGGCATCTTTGACCCCACTGGAGCCTACAATCTTTCCTCCCTCTGTTCTCCAGGATTACTGGAACTCTACCTAATGTTTGACTCACCCCCCATGTTTGATTCTATCCTAGGTCTGTCTCTGGTGTATCCTGCCTCTGAGTCCTGGCCCTCAGTGGTGAGCTCCCTCTCAGGGTACATGGGTCTCCAATTAGGCCAGTCATTAGTTGGCCACTCCCACAATTTCTGTACCATCTTTACCCCAGCACATCTTGTAGGCAGGACAGATTGTAGGCAGACACGTTAGTGGCTGGGTGGTTGTCCTAGTCTCTCCACTGGAAGCCTTGTCTTGTCAAATCAGGAGTGTAGCCCACCCAACAGAGATGACTGGAATAGCTGATTAAGAGAACAAATAGCACATACAACTTTTCTTACTGTTTGCAAATTTCATTCATAAGTGTCTTGACCAAATTCAATGCCCCCATTCTCCCCTTTCCACTTCTCCTGTGCCCACCCATACCCCACCCACCACTCTTCTTTCTCATGCCGTGTGCTCCCTTTACACTCAGCGAGTCCACTCTGTGCTGCCAATGTGTGCCTAGGGTCATCCACTGGGAGTCTATCAGGGTCAAATCCTGGACGCAATATGATCCCTCCCCACCCCCTACAGCCATCTATTTCCTATAACTCTTAAGTTAGGGGTCAGAGCTTCCTGAGAAAACATCAACTTAATGATATAATTTACATTACAGATGCTAAGCTAACAAGTTTTCTGCCACCCTGAAACAGATTCTTTTCTTTGGTGGGAGCAGTTAGGAATGAATGTCTTGAAGACAACATGACTTAAGCTCCCTGGGAACATTACTGCTCTGTGGTCTTACAGGTTGAAGATAGATAATTCGAGCCTGGATAATGGAGAAACTGTTGGAGAAAATAAAAGAGAGCAAACCCAGCTTGAGGATTGACAACGCCACCAGCACAACTGCACCATCGCCTTGTGACCTTGTCTCCGAGTATGCCAAAACTGTTCCTCTGACAGCTTAGGGAAGGCAATCTGGGCTGGAAGACATCCGGAGCACCGAGTGATACGACTTGACACTCAGTGACTAAGACACTGACTTTTTCTCTCTGCTTAATGGTAAATTCTGCACACATCACACACCCACTTTTGTCCACCATGTGTTCTCACCAGCATAATAAAAGTTTTAAGTCACTCCATTTAAAGCTTCACTTATTTTACTTTTTTTCACATACTGACCACTGTTTCCCTTTATCTCTTCCTGTTCCCTCCCCACACCTCCCTTCTACCCCTGTCCCATCCACTCCACCTCCATCTCCATTCAGAAAGGGGCAGGCCTCCCATGGGAGTCAACAAAGTATGGCACATCAAGTTGAGGCAGGACCAAGCTCCTCCCCCTGCATCAAGGTTGGGCGAGGCAACCCAGCATGGGGAATGGGTTTCCAAAAGCCAGCCAAAGTGCCAGGGACAGGTTCTGATCCCATTGCTAGGAGCCCTATAAACAGATCAAGCTACACAACTGTCACACACATGCAGAGAGCCTATATTGGTCCCATGCAGGCTCCTTAGGTGTTGGTCCAGAGTCATGAGCTCCTGCCAGCTCAAGTCGGTCATCTCTGTGGGTTCCCATCACGACCCTGACCCCCTTGCCCATACAGTCATTCCTCTCTTCAATAGGGCTCACAGAGTTCAGCCCAGTGCTTGGCTGTGGATCTCTACAATGTAAAGCTTCATTTATTAACAATCTCAGAGCCCATTTGGCAATAAATTTCATGATGGACATACTTAGGAATCCACAAGGATGACCCCAGCTTAGACTAGCAGTAGTGGAGAGGGTGCCTGAACTGGCCTACCCTGGTAAGCAGATTGGTGAATACCCTCACTGTCCTCATAGAGCCTTCATCCGGTAACTCATAGAAGCAGATGCAGAGATCCACAGCCAAGCACCAGGCTGAGCTCCAGGGGTCCAGTAGTCTGGAACTCTTGATCTTCTGCCTCCAGCTGCATACTGAAGAGGTGAGGTGAGTGCATTTCACCACATCAGTTTTTAAACTTTCACCGCCATCTCTGTCAATCTCTATACCTCTTTATATAAGCCTGTTCTCTCCCCCTCCACCCCTCACTTTTTTTTGGTGGGAAACATACTTTCCCCTGTGTTGCCAGGAATCATTTCTTTTTTTTGTATTTATTTTATAATACTATTCAGTTCTACATAATAGCCACAGATTACCTTGTTCTCTCCCTTCCTGCCCCCTCCCCTTCCCCCCAGCTCACCTCCCATTCCCCCCTCCTCCAGATCAAGGTCTCCCCCGAGGACTGGGATTGACCTGATAGACTCAGTCCAGGCAGTCCAGTCCCCCCGTCCCAGACCGAGCCAAGTGTCCCTGCATAAGTCACAGGTTTCAAACAGCTAACTCATGCAACGAGCCCAGGACCTGGTACCACTGCCTAGATGCCTCCCAAACAGATCAAGCCAATGGACTGTCTCACCTATTCAGAGGGCCTGATCCAGTTGGGGGCCCCTCAGCCTTTGGTTCATAGTTCATGTGTTTCCATTCATGCCAAGAATCATTTCTATTAATTGAAAATTCAGGTCGACTTATGAATTTTTCTTAGAGAAAAAGTTCAAAGTTACTATTTAATTGAGCATTTGTTCCCAGGCATTGACACAAGGTAATTGGTCTGCAACTTCCCATGATTTTTTCCACCAGACTCAAGTAGACAATCACTACTTTGAGTCAGCGTTCCTACATTCATATTCTTATCACTGATTCTGTAGGATGAAAACCTAAGGGACAGCTTTAAAGTCATTGAGAATTTCTGAGTCTCCAATGTGTTTTGGTCATATATACTCCTCCTCTCCCCTCCGTCTTCCCATGGACCACATCCATAAAGAAAACTGACTCTTCCCTAGCAGTCATCAAAGGTCTGTGTCTCTTCAGGGGGAGGTTGGGGGCACATTATGAGCCTCTCCCCCACCCACACTGGAACGTTGGCTGGCTTGATCTTATGCAGCCTTGTCCCACCCAGGAGACACTGTTTTGCATTGGTCATCCCTGATCTCCTGACTCTTAACAATCTTTTCTCACTCTTCAGTGTTCCCTGAGCCTTGAGCAGTCTGTACTATAGATGTCCAATTTTAAATTGCTTTCAAATAGCACCTCCATTTTTCGATGGCTCCATGGTAGTAAGTCTTGCCAAATATTCAAGATTTCTGTAGTATTTGGGATTGTGCTTGGCTGGTGTTAACTCAGGCTTTGGGGTAACTATAGTGGGGTGAAGCTAGGCAAAGAAGTTTGGTACATAGTTCACAATAATAGAAAATATGTTGGAGAAATTAAGAATTGAGATTTCAATAAGTTATTAGATGTTGGACTGAGTCAAACATTTGGGTAAAAGTGATCTCATTAGAGAGTCTACGTTGAAATGTATAGTTTAAATATTTTTCTTTTGCCATGCTAAGGGGTTTATTTCATGGTCTTGTACAGGCTGGATTGGTCTTTGGGATATACCCCCAGTACTTTTAAATTTCACTGAGAACATCATACATGTATACAATGTATTTTGTTCATATCTGTACTCATTTCCACTCCAACTCCACCCAGACTCTCCTACAGCCTGCCTCTCTCTCTCTCTCTCTCTCTCTCTCTCTCTCTCTCTCTCTCTCTCTCTCTCTCTCTCTCTCTCTCTCGTTTGTGTGTGTGTGTGTGTATTGATAGCCCACTTGAGTCCAGTTAGTACTTCCAGTATGCTATGGGTCTAGGGCTGACCACTGAAGTATGGGCAATCTACCAGGTATGGGCCATGCCACTGAGGAAAACTGACTCTTCCTCAGCAGCCATCAACAGCTCCTCAGCTATGGGAGAAGTCTTGTGAATCCCTCCCATGTCCATGCTAGAATGTTTACTGGCTTGGTCTTTTGTAGGCAACCACAGCTGTTGTGAGTTCACAAGTGCACCGGTCCTGTCATGACTTGTAGACAGTATTTCACAGCAGACCTCCCCATCCTTTGACCTCTTCCATGATGTCATCTGACCCATGGCGAAAAGGGATGTGATATTAGAGTGGAGCACCCCACAGTCACGTGTTCTCTGCATCTTGACCAGTTGAGTCTCTATTAATCTCTACCCACAGCAAAACACTTATGGAGCTATCACATAATATTTGTACACATTTCTGCTTGTCACAACTAGGAGGTGCTGTTAGCACTAATGGATGGAGATCAGGGTTCTTCTCATAACATCCAACTTATCAACACAGAGGACAGCATCCTCTACTTCTGGCAAAAAAAGATCCTGGTCCAAATGTCACTACTACAGACTGCTGTACTACAGAAACCCTGCAGTTCTGATCTCAAAGAAACACAGGTGTGGGAAGTGGGGATCATCAGGTACCCCAGAGATAAATTTCCTCACCCGGTATTAATACTGAGGTAGGCATGTGTGTGTGTGTGTGTGTGTGTGTGTGTGTGTGTGTGTGTGTGTGTGTGCAAAATCCTGAAGAGTGTTCAGGTAGGAAACCCTAAGCTATTTATTCTCTATTTCCAAGGTTTCAACATCAGTATGGTTGACATTAAGGGCCAGATTCTTCACCGAGTGGGTAGTACACATTGTAAGATTTTATTAGTCTTGCAGTTTCTGCTCACCAGAAGCTTATAGAACCAGCAAGACAGATTTTTTTTGAAATAGTCAGATGCATAGATGCCAATTAATGGTTGCCAGGGGCTAGAGGAGAAATTCGGAATAACTTGTTCACTGGATGTAGCATTCTTGTTAAATATTTTTCTATTACATTTTTAATTGTATGTGTTTGTGTGTTGATGTGCACATGTCATAGCACCCTTGTGGAGGTCAGGAGAACTTTCTAGAGTTGGCTCTCCCCTTTTACCTTAGGGATCACAGAGCTTGAACTCAGGTTTTCGGTTTTGGCAGTAGATCTTTTTACCTGCTGAGTCATCTGGCCAGCTCTCTCGAATTACCTTTTTGGCTGATGTAAAAGCATAGGAAGTAGCTAGCAGTGATGGTCACACACAATGCTGAGTGCAAAAAGCCACTGGGCAGCAAAGGGTTGAAATGTTTTTAAATTTGTAGGGTGGTGATAGTGTGTGGGGTGGTGGGTGGCAGGGCGGGCAGAATATCCCTCAGTTGATGATGGACATCTTAGTCAAACATGAATATATAGTGTGGCATCTATACATAATGTGCTATAGGTGATAATTGAATTTTGAAATAGAAAAAATTGAAAAGATTTAAAAACATCCTACACAAAGCTCAAGCCAGTAAGTTTCCAGCATGGATGGCTATGAAGGCCCCACCTGCAAACTGAGGAACTATTTGCAGTTAACAGGTGATGGGGGTTATTTTTTCTTTGAGAGTGTAGCCACTGGTAAGTTCTCTGGCAGGTTATCCTACATCAATCCACATATGCACAGCCAGTGGTTTAAGAAATGATTTTTTACAAAAATTCTCACTGAGACTGATGAGATGGCTCAGTGGGTAAAGGTGATTTCAGACAAACCTGATGTCCTGGGTTCAGTCCCCAGGACCCACAGAATGATGGGAGAGAACCTCCACATGTGTGCTGTGGAGTGTGAGTATGTGCGCGCGCGCACGCGCGCACACACACACACACACACACACACACACACACACACACACACGCACGCACAGTTAATAACTTCAAAACTGCATAAACTTATTTTAAGTAGTTGTATGAGTTTTAAAGTTAGCATACAGGAGGCTGGAGAGATGGGGAAGTGGTTGAGTGCGTGTTGCTCTTCCAAATGGCCTGGATTCAGTTCCCAGCACCTGTATCAGGCAGTTAGCAATTATCTGTAGCTCTAGTTTGGAGGAGTCTGATACCCTCTTCTGGATTCCATGGGTACTTCATGCACGCAGTGCATATACAGACATTTGCATGCGCGCGTGCGCATGTACACACACACACACACACACACACACACACACTCACACACACACACACACTCACACAGCATAGAAATCAATGGGTTTCGTTATGGCCCCTTCATTTATTGTTTTTGTTGACTGTCTTGCCCCCATCTGTTCACAGAGCTTGCTGACATGGCTTGTCTTCTAGATGCTTGCTCTAGGGACTCGCTGTGCCCACCTTCTGAGGTTGGAATTACAGGTGGGCTTCTATGTACAGCTAACATTTACATGGGTTCTGAAGTTTTATGCTCAGGTCCTCACACTTTTATGGCAAACATTTTAAACACTGAACCATCTCTCCAGACCCCAAACTTTATAATTTAGGCACGATAAGAGATTAACAATAAAGTAAAAATAGTTATGAAATAGGGTGCCTCTGCCTCAATGTCCCAAATCCTCACTGCACTGTGGTAATATTTTTGGAGACAGGGCCTCACTATATAGCTATGAGCTGGCCTGGAACTAACAGAGATCCACCCGGCTTTGCCTCCTGAATGCTGGAATTAAAGGCTTGATGTTTTTGGATGATGGTTGAGCATGTGTAACTGAGACTATTGCGTAAGGTGGAGGGTAGAACAAGGGGGATGCTGTATAGTCTTGTCTTTGTAATTGGCTTTTCATAAAGAAGAAAAGAAAATGAATTTAGGAAGGGTGGTTTTCACGATATAATTCTCCACTTGGAAGGTGGGGGCTGGAAGATCAGAAGTTTAAGGTCATCCTGAACTAATAGTAAGTTTAAGGCCAGCCTGGGCTATATGAGGCCACTCTCAAAACAACAATGCAAATAACTTTTGCAATAGAAATGATATATTTGATAAAATAGGTTACCTGAAGAAAATCAAGTTTGACAAGAAATATAAAAGCACTGTGGTATCAGAGACCCTTTATTTTTTTTATTTTGATTGTTTTTAGTATGATAATATCCAGACTTTTATTTTTTTCTCTTTTTGTTCTTTTATTCTACTGAATGGTCTGGCTTGTGATTATCAAGAGTAATGCAGTTGGAACTGAGCACCTTATTTTTTTAATCTCATTTTTTTAATTTACTTTTTTTCATTTTACATACTAACCACAGTTCTCCCTCCCTCCCCTCCTCTACTATCCTCCACCTCCCCCAACTCTACTCCCCAGCCTCTCCTTAGAGAGGGTAAGGCTTCCCATGGGGAGCCAACAAAGTCTGGCATATCAAGTTGAGGCAGGACCACCCCCCACCCCGTATCAAGGCTGAGCAGGGTATCTTTCCATAGGGAATGTGTTCCAAAAAGCCAATTCATGCACCAGGGATAAATCCTGGTCCCACTGCTAGAGGCTCCACAAACTGCCCAAACCACACAGCTGTCACCCACATTCAGAGGGCCTAGTTCGGTCCCCAGCAGGTATGAGAGACCTTTTAAGTGTATTGCCAGGACACAAGTGAAAAAGAGTAATGGCGGAAAGACAGAAAAATACGTTTTCTCGTATTTGGGATGTAGATTTATTGCAAATGACATGAAAGTAGAGGAAGATTATTTATGGGAAAAAGGGGATAAAGTGGGCCCTGGCAGGGTGACTATGAGCCAAGCACAATGATATGCTTTCATGAGTGTGTTACAAGTTTATTTTATCATGCCTCCACCAGTGGCAAGGGTCTGATGATTCATGTTAGCTGATTTGTGGGTTTTTCTGCACATGTGTCAGTATGAGTGACTGTGAATGGGGTTAAGGTTTTTTCAAACTTGGAGGAACAATTTTGACTATGAGAAAGTGGTGGATCTAGGGAATGGAGTGACGACTCAGTGGTTAAGAGTGTGTGTTGCTTTTTTTTTTTTTTTTTTTTTTTGGTCTTTTTGGGATAGGGTTTCTCTGTGTAGCTTTGCGCCTTTCCTGGATCTCACTCTGTAGACCAGGCTGGCCTCGAACTCACAGAGATCTGCCTGCCTCTGCCTCCCGAGTGCTAGGATTAAAGGCATGCACCACCGCCCAGCTGTGTTTGTTGCTTTTACAGAGGACCAGAGTTCAGTTGCAGAATGAAGCTTGGATACCGCATGACTGCTTGCCATTCCAGCTCCATTGATTGTGACATCCCTATTCTTGACTCCATGGGCACTTGCATGCACATATTATGTGCAAATAAAAATTTAAAAAGAAAATTATGAACTCTAGTTTAATGGAAGAAGCTGATAAAAGTGATCTGAAGTTCTGAGGCTATAGTTCAGAGAAAGAGATTTGGGTATCAATCTGAGGAAAATTGAAGCAATATGCTTGGCCAGCATCAACCCAGGCTTTCATCTATGGACAGGGCATATTATCACAGAATGTGAAAGATCTGGCACTGGACTGAAAGAATCTGCCAGCTTACCTTATCAGCTACTTTTCTCATTCTTGTGCCCAGATATATGACAAGATGCAAATTTGGGAAGGAGAGGTTTACTTTGAGTCATGGTTTGTGGGTGTATAGTCCATCAGAGAAGGGAAGGCATGCCAGCAGGTGTTTCTGTGATTGCATCTGTAGATAGCTTAGTGATGAAAAGCAGTTCACAACCATAACTCCTGCTTCAGGGGATGTGATTCCACCCTTTGGCCTCCACAGGCACCTCTCTCTCTCTCTCTCTCTCACTCTCACACACACAGCCCTCACATAAATAAAATATTAAATTAATAAAAACATGTTAAGTGGAACTGGTGTTGGAGAAACTTGAAAACACGATAATACTATAACCATTTGAAGATAAGCAGGGAGATGATGAGAGAAACCAGAGCAATGACAATCTCGGGGAAGAAGTGAACAACGTATCAGATATAACCAACAAGAGGTGAAGAGCACATTGTGTGTTACCTTACCAGAAACTTATTAGTGATTATTACAATAGCAGCTTGAGAGGAAACAGTGGTGGAGAGAAGATGATTTCCAGGGACTTGGGGAGTCACGTGAAGAAAGAGAAGGTAGCCAAAGAGAGGGGTCTCATGAGAAACCCTGTCCACATGTTGATCTTAAAAATTAAATTATTTTTAGACAATTTTGCACATGTACACCTTGCATGGTGGTCACTACCACCCCCACCTTTCCACCACTCCTGCCCATGCCCTCATCCCCACAAATCTCTTATGTTCATTTTGTTTTGTGACCCACTGAGGTTAACCAGGTCCATCTGTGTGACGGTGGGTTTGGAGCTATGCTCTGGAGCCTGTAGAGGGCAGATACCTAAAGATGGAGATTTCCTCTCTCTCACAGAGTCTATCAATAGTATCTCAGAGCATATCATGATTTTGAGGTAATAAATTTCTATTATGTTACCAGTCTTGCAGTATTTTGTTGTGGTATTTCTAACGGACAATATGCACCATCTGTGTTTAAGATTTTGATACTTTGTCCATTATGGAAGTTGTGTTCATTTTGAATTTTTAAAATAGTGCTTTTATATATAATTTAACTTAGCAACTGAAGGTTTTTGTTTTCTCTGCATTCTTCTTTTTGATGTTTAAGATACCATGTTCAGTATCTCAAAAATTGTAAATACAATACAGAACCCTTGGATCTTGCTTGTGATCTGTTTGAGAGATTTGATTAGAATGAGTTAAGAATACAGAGTTAGGGCTGGTCAGGACCAGTTCCTCATTTCCTCGAGGAGGCACCTTTACCAAGACCAAGTTCTGACTCTAGGTATAGGGATATAAAATATTTCTAACTTGCATGATATTTCGCTTAAGATGACAGTTTTCTTGCCATAAACTAGAATAGGGAAGATTCAACATGTCATAAACTCACTCTAAACCAATCCATTTAATCTTGGATTGAATAGGGTGTTGGGAGATTATAATTTTATAGTAAGTTAGAAAGTTCTGCTAATAGGAAAAGAGAAAATAAAATTCAATTTGGAGTCCCACCTCCAGCAATGGGTACAACCATCAGTTGCCTACAGTGCAGTGAGTGACATGTATGTCAGAGTTTAGTCTAGTTTCTCGATATTACTCCCCATTAAATCTTTGTATTAAACCAGGCATGGCAGCACATGCCTGGAATCCCAACTCTTGGGAGGCTGAAGATGGAGGACCAAGAGTTTGAGGGTATCTTGGGCATGTAGTGAGACTCTGACTCACAAAACAAAACAGCCCCAACCAACCAACCAAACAAACAACCAACCAAACAAACAAACAAACAAAAAATAACAGTAAAAAGCCTTATAGCATTTCTTTGGGTTTAGGAATATTCCTTGATACGTAACAGGACATTTAGCTTTAGAGATGGATTTAACCTGCCTGCTGTGTCTGTATAGAACAGAATGGTGATCCATATTAGTATATTAATGGGACAATCAAATAGTTCAAAGCAGAAAAAGCTGCTGGACCCTATACCCTATATCAAGACTCAGGAGTGTCAAGTTCTGTGTTGTATTCATGTACCCATTCATCAGTGGGTTTCCTGATATCGCACTGATGACTAAGAACATAATCATCAAGCTGATAGACTCAATTCACATGAAACCCATATTACAGTTGGGAACATAGAGATGTGAACACTGACAGGATTCTGGTGCTATTATAGGAAATATCAAGGGCAGGTTCAGTGGCTCAGCTAGAAAAAACACTTGCCACCAAGCCTGATCATGAGTTCAATCCCCAGGACCCACATAGTGTATAGACAGGGAAACCAAGGTTTGGCTGAGATCCAGCTAGGACACACCTATGTCTCTGGACTATTTGTTCATAGCTTGCATTTTTACAGGTTGGTTGTGGCTACAATGGTTTTTGAACCATTTCATAATGTTTTAGTTAAGGTTTCTAATGTGATAAAACACCATGACCAAAAGTAACTTTGGGGGAAAAGGGTTTATTTCAGCTTACAATTTCATACCACAGTCCAGCACTGAGAGAAATCAAGACAGGAACCTAGAGGCAGAAGCTGATGCAGAGACCAGGAAGGGGTGCTGCTTATTGGCCTTTTCCTCATGGCTTGCTCAGCACACTTTCTTATAGAACCCAGGACCACCAGCCTAGGGATGACGCTGCCCACAGTGGACTGGGCCCTCTACATCACTTATCATCCAATAACTTGCACTGTAAGTTTTCCTACAGGCCAATATTGTGGGGACATTTTCTCAACTGATGTTCCCTCTTCCAAAATGACTCTAACTTCTATCAAGTGGACATACTACTAGCCAAGCAGTACATGTATACTTATTGGTGTTGTTGTTTGGCACTTATTTTGAATGGGATTCTTGCAGACAAAGGAAAGAAGAAAGAAATAGGGATAGGCTAGCAAGGAGAAGGCTCAGTAGGTTAAAAACAATTGCTGCATATGTCTAACCTGTATTCAATTTTTGGAACCCACATAAAATTTATGTATTTAGGAACATATATGTATATACATATGCATATATGTGTAGCAACAGTTAATGAAAAAAGAGGCCATGCATTTGAAAGAGGGCAAGGAGGGGTATATGGGAGTGCTTGAAGAGAAGAAAGGGAAGAGAGGAAGATATATTCATCTAAAAAAATAACAGAAATAATTTTTAAAAAAATGAAAGGAGAAAACTGACTGCACAAAGGTATCCTCTGACCTCATATGAGTGACATGACATATGTGTGCATATGTGTGCTCACACATCACACATGGATGCACAATATAAAAAATGAATTGAGGGTAGAGCTGAAGATATGACTCATTATAGCCAGTCTTTCTTTGGACCAGCTCACAAATAACATGGAGACATTATTAATTATAAAGCTTGGCCTTAGCTTAGGCTTTTCTCCAACTAGCTTTTATAACTTAAATTAACCTGCTTTTACTAATCTATATTTTGCCATGTGGCCTTTACCTCTCTCCCATTCTGTATTTCTGACTTGTTTCATGTCTTGCTGGAATCTCTAGCAAGCCTATATTCATCCCGAGTTTCTCTCTTTGCTGGAAAGCTCTACCTATTCTCTCCTGCCTAGCTATTGGCTATGGAGCTCTTTATTAAACCAATCACAGTGACACATCTTTACACGGTATAAAACAAATACTGTGCAGCGCCGCAGTGGTTCAGAGCACTTGGGTTCAATTCCAGGCACCCACATGGCAGCTCACAGCCATCTGTAACTCCAGTCCCTGGGGATCTGACACTAGGTACACACATGGTGCACAGACATACATGCCTGAAAAACACCCATCCACATAAAATAAATAAAATTAGAGAAAAAAAGACCAAAGTAATAAGGAAATATTCCCATGGCCAGCACATTGGAAGGTAGCTATTTTTAGGAAAGACCAGAGTGGTTAAAAGTATGGCTTTCAGTAAATAAGCATTAAAATATGTAAAGCTTGACAGAGACAGCAAGAATTTGCCTACAGTAGAAACTTAGAGGCTTCATCTCACCAGTGACACTACCCCTTCATTCCTGCAATGACCTCTTCCTTCCTCCAGGGGGCAGCATAAAGCTCATATGGTCCCAGGTCCAGGAGTTGCCTTCACTTCGCTCATAGATATTGAGTCCCTTTGTTCCTCTTCAAGGGAACGTTGTACTCTCCATCTTCTCCTGCATTCCCAACTTGCTGATCTGTTGGTCCCCTCTTGATCCCTTTTCCTGCTGAGCCAGTCTTCAGCCAAAAGCCATACTACAGCCATCAGGACCACGCACGCCAGACCAATCCGAATGAGATTCTGGGTAGTATGATCCCAGAAGGCCGAGTCTAGAGTCAGAAGACAGGGTGACTGCGGACAGAGGCTACACCCACCCCATCCCCCCTCTTCTGCTTTTCACTCCCGCTTTGCCTTGCACCTTTCCTCAGAGTCTACGCGTCTAGCTGTTTGCTTACCCTCCTGTAATCCTGATTCTTCAGTCGTGGAGTCGAACACCAAATAATCTGAGGATAAGGAAAAGAAGAAGGGATGAGTGAACAGAGGATAGTGTTGGATCCTTCCTTTGAAACATTCTTTTTTCTGTATATGGCCCATGGCATCCTATGGCTTTCCAATGTTGGTCCTCACCCAGAATTCCAAGTCCTAGGGGCTTTATATGGCAATAGAGTAGACTAGTGAAGAGATGGACATACTCAAGTTTGGATTCACCCATAGCACTAATACATGTGTCGCCATGCCATATGGAAACTCTTGGGAAGCCTCATTTTCCTCATCTATTCAATGTAATTTTCTTCTCACAGGAAGACAAATTCTTCACCATCTGAAGTGAGCTGCCCCATCATCATTTCTGTGATGCTTAGGTTTAAATGTCAATTTGCCATACTCTATAGTTGTCTGAAAAGCAAGTTCAAGTTCAAATCTAATTATTGAGATCAGGTTGGCTTATGAGCACGTCTGTGTAGGATTGCTTTAATTATTAATTGATGTGTGAAGACCTAGTTCATTGTGGATGTCACCATTCTCTGGACATGGTTGTATGAACAGCATAGGACAGGAGAACACTTGATGAGATCAGAAACAGGTAGCATGGATGTGTTTGTTTCTCTCTGTGCTTGACTGTGGATCCAACTTGAGTCCTCAAGCTTATGTGGTGAGCACTTCACTAATAGCCAATTCCCAGGTCCTTTCTGGTGAATTTGGAAGTGACTCACCAAGAGAATAAGCAGGGCCTGTGGGTGCAAGGCTGGTGTTCTCAACACCTAGAAATAGAAAATAATTCATTTTTTAAAAAGAATTTTAGGTCTCCTCCAGTATCCTTTATTCCTTCATCTTTCTCTGCCCCTCTGGTGTTTCCAAGTGGCTGGTTGGATCTTTAAGAAGCAGGGTACTCTTGGCTATCTTTTTAAAACAGTCACTGTCAAGGGTATCCTCTAGGGCTGTGGTTAAGACACAGGTGAAAGGGTCCTTACCTGAGATGAGGAGTGTCACAGGCTCACTGGGGGAAGACCATGTATAGTCACTGTAAGAGCCAAAACATCTGTATGTCCCTCTGTGGGCTCTAGTCATAGGGCCCATGGGGAACTCTGCTTGCCTGTTCCCATATCTTTGCTGGACTTGGTTGGATCGTCCTTCCTTGAGCAGAAAGAATTTGCTTGTCCCAGACACCAGATGGCAGAAGAAGGTCACATTCTCCCCCAAGGTTACTTCGTGCCCTGGGTGAACCTGGAGTTTGGGTGTGTCATACAGACCTGTGGGAGAAGGAGAGCTGGTATATAGAGAGCATTATCACACCCTGACTCCTCAATCTACTGCTTCCTTGTCCCTGTGACCAAATATCACTCCTTGGAATCTGGGCTGCTTCTGCTTCCTAAACTTGTGCTTGTCACAGATAGATCCATTATCCTTTAGGACTGAGGGACTTAGGCCATAGCTTCTGCATCTCTACTCTTTGGCTTTGAATTTGTTCCTCAGGACCCAAACCACTCACATTACCTAGAAGTCTGAAGATGCTCTGCCCCTACCCAGAACCATTGCTTCAGAAACTCTAGGACAGCCTTTTACATTTTAAAAATTATCATTTTTTGATATTATAAGTACACCATTTCCCCTTTCCTTTTCCCTCTCCCAAACCTCCTATCTACCGCCCCCCCCTTGCTCCCTTTCAAACCGGTGGTCTCCCTTTTTTCAGTAATTGTTGTTACATATATATCTGTATATGTATACATATATATACACACATATATACTTACACACACACACACACACTCACACACTCACCCCCCCCCTGTGAACACATGGACTGGCACACACTTGTGCAGAGGCAGTCAACACATGACACCGCTAAAAAGCATTTGTATCCCTCACCTCTGGAACTTTTTCTTCTCAAAACCAGAACACTTGACACTATTAAACAACTCCCTTTCTGCCTTCCCAAGATCTGGCAACTTCCCTTCTACATTCTTGGTCTCTGTGAATCCGACTGTTCCAGGTGACTCAGTTAAGTACAGCCAGACAGTATTTGTCTCCATTAGCATAACATCCTTGGTGTTTAGTCATGTCGTAGTGTGTGCCAGAATTTTCTTCCTTTGCAAGGTAGAGTAATATTCCACTGTATGAATGTACCACGTTTTGTTCATCCATTTATTCACCAAGAGACAGTAGTGTTATTACTTCCTTTTGGTATTATTTAGTTTACTTATTTATTTAGTTTCTCTATTTTTCCTCTGTGTGATTGTGTATGGCATATGTAGTGTATGCTCCCGTGTGTGTATCAATGTGTGCACCTGTATGCTCATGTGTGGAGGCCAGAGTTGGGTGTCCTGCTCTTTCACTCTTCATCTTATTCCCTTGAGACAGGGTCTATTGAACCTTCAGCTAGGCTGGTGGCTATGAAGCCACAGCAAACTGGTGTTGGTCCCGGCCCCGTTCTAGTGTTACAGACACACCTGACTTTTTATGTGGTTTCTGGGGATTTGAATTCGGTTTCTCATACTTGAACAGCAAGCTCTCTTATTCATGCACCATCTAACCAGTCACTTCTTAGCTATTGTGACTAATGCTCCCATGAACATGCATGTGCGAGAGCTATCTGTGCTTTTACAAGGTCTCTAGATAGTTTTTAAGCTTGGATAAATTTGAGAACCATGTGTGTGGCTACATTTTCTGATGAAACTCCATCACAGTCCAACCTCTTCCTGCCCAGCTTTGGTTCTCTTGTCTATCAGTCCTTAGTCTTACCCCAGCACACAGTGGCCTATTTTAGAAACATCTTTCAGAGATCTTGACCTAAGACACATTTGATGCCAGGACAGAGAGCTGACCCTTGTTGTTTACCCTTATAGGAAGTAGCTGCAATTGGACACATCCCCCTGACTTCCAGCCAAGATAAGCAGTGTCAGAGCAGTGGGGCTTTGTGAACACAGGCACTCCCCATGATTCATACCAACATGGCTCTCTCTATAAAAACCAAGACACTCACCAGTAACTACCAGATCCAGGGGATCGCTGGGTTCTGATTGAAGCTCCCCACTCCGATAGAAGCAAGCGTACTCCCCTGCAGTGTGTAAGGTCATTTGTGGAATGAAGACGTTTACTTTGCTCCTTGATCTATGTGACTCTGCTTTCTTCAAGTCCAAAATGCTTCCTCTAAAGAACAGTTGATACTCAGAGGCACTCTGAGGACCCTGGCACCAGATGTACACAGGGGTTCCTTTTGGGACCCTGGTACTGGGTTGGGCCCAGATGATGGGTTTCGGGAGATTCTCTGAAAAGGAACCAAAAGCAGGAGTCCCAGGTGAACCATTTCCTATCTACTCTATTTACCCTCAGCCACCAGCTTGAGGCCATCCATCATAGTGAGGCAGAATGCTCATCTCTGTTTCTGGGATGTTCTCAGATAGACTCTGAGATGAACCTGAGATGAACGATCCCGAGGCTCTCAAGGAAGGAAGGACTTACGTTCTTCTGTGTTGATCCTCTGGCTCAGACATAGCTCTAGAAAACAACAACAATGATACAATGTCTCCCCCCATCCCTGCTCTTGATTCCACCCCCTTTTATGAAGGACTTACGGAGGCAGAGTAGGGCAGTGAGTGTGGACGGCATACCACTGGTGAGTCTAATGCTGAACCGTGTGTGTGTGTGTGTGTGTGTGTGTGTGTGTGTGTGTGTGTGTGTGTATGTGTGTTTGGACTGAGTCCAGTTTGTGAGGGAGATGCACAGGATGTGGTAGGTGAGCTCCAACACCAATCACCATGGGACTTTCACACATTTTTTTTTAAACAGAAAGGGTCACAGATCTCCACTGACCTTGGGCTTCAGGCAAAGTTGTGGTTCACACAACACATTTAACCACATTTTGAGTCTAAAAGGTTCCCTTGACCATCATCTGCCCAGTCTGAAACCCGTTTCTTGGTCAAACTTTAATTCATTTGGGGAAGGCATGGGGGAGATTTACAGAGCAAAATGTCTGAGGATTTCCCAAAATGGGAATTTTAACTGTGTGCAACATGCATGTGTTTGGATTTGATGATTGGTTTAATCAGAAAGCAACACTAATGCGTTATTAAAATTTTTGCTATTTTATTTCAGTAAAATGCTCTTATTCTATTATTTTTATTTTCATGTGCATATGTGGTGTGTATATGTATGTGTATGTATGTTTGCATGTACATAGAAACATCTGTGTGCATGTGTGCATGTAGAGAGGCCTGTGGTTGGTGCCATGGATCATCTTTGATTGCTCTTCCACCTTATTCACCGAGGCAGGGTCTCTCAATCAAACTCAGAGCTTACCAATATCTCCCTAGATAAGTGGTCCTGGGGATTCCTTGCCTCTGCATTCCCAGGCTGGAACTACAAGTGGGCTTCCATGTCCATGTGATGTTTTATGTGGGTTTTAGGGAGCTAGACTCAGGTCTTTATTCTAGCCTTGCAAACATTTTAATCACTGAGCTATCTCCCCAAACCTATTAGGTGTGTGTGTGTGTGTGTGTGTGTGTGTGTGTGTGTGTGTGTGTGTGTGTGTGTGTGTGTGCGTGTGCGCGCACGCGCAGATCTGTGTATTTTTGGATACAATGTTCCTCAAGAGCCAGGAACTTGCCAATAGGCTAGGCTAGCTGACCCATAAGCCCTAGGTATCCACGTCCTGCCTCCCCAGCACAGTGATCATGAGCATGTGTTACCACCCTTGGTTTTTATGTTTTAGAGATTTCATTTTAAATTATGTGTGTCCATGTGTGGGTATGTGCACGTGAGTGTAGTGCCTGTAGAGGCCTCAAAAGGGCCTCAAAAGGATTCTGTAGTGCTGGAATTACAGGTGGTTGTGAGCCTCCTGATGTGGATGATCTTCACTGCTGAGCCATCCTCCCAGGTTCTACCTGGCTTTGGGAGATTGAACTGAGGTCCTCACAGTTGTAAGGTGAGCATTTTACTGACTTGTTGGTCAGTTTGCTTTCTCTCCCTTTCTCCTCCATTAATGTTGGGGTTTGTTGGTTTACTATGTTGGACACCATGGATTCCTTCTTCCTGTCTTGCTTACCTCTTTCATGAAATTTATTATTTCCTGTATCCTTGTGACTGAGAGCATCTTTCTTTCTCCTATGTGCATGATATTAATTTTGTCATCTTCTGTGAGGCTTTCTTGGTGATCATGACCAGCCTCAGTTTGTGTTTATCTTAAAATATCCTTACTTCCTTGTCAACTTCAAGGCAAAACTCTCCTGGATATAGCAGCATTAGTTGAGTTAATTGATTTCAAGTCTTGAAATACATCATCCCACACTTTTCTGCCTTTTGGGTTGCTGAGAGAGCTTACATTATTCTGATATATGTGCCTTTATAAATGAGCTGGTGTCTTACCCTTATGGCTAAAAGACTATTAAAAATAGTCTTTCTTTGTTTTGTGTTTTTGATATCTTGACTGTATTTTGTCATGCAGAGTTCTACTCTGATTATGTCTATTTGGAGTTCAAGATAACTCTTGTGTTTGGATGTCTAGGTCTTTCTCTCGACTTGGGAAACTTTCTGCTCTAAGTTGATTTTATAGATTATCTTGACCTGTGATGCATTTGACAACATTCTTGCCATCTGGTGGGGTCTCAGATTTTGTCTTTTAATCACCGTTCTACTTTCACTCTCGTTGCTGTGATAAGTTACCCTGGCAAAGGAAGCCTAGGGGAGAAATGGTTTATTTAGCTAACACTTCCACATCAACATCTGCCACAACTGGAGCGTCAAGTCAGAATTCACACCCCATTTTCTCAAACTCACAATTTCTGACATTGTTGGTTGTGAGCATAGCCATCTCTCCAGCCCTCGTGATTTCTTCAATCCTATGAATGTTTACATAATTTCTTTGAGATTTCCCCAATTTTATTAGCATAAATAAAGCTTTTGGTGTGACATTTAGCATAAATATGTTAATTGCATGTATAAAGCTTTTGGTGTGACATTTCCTTATAGGCATGAACTGTTTTGTGGTCCTGAAGATATCCATCCTCTCTGTTACTTTTTATTACCCCCTCCCATCTTCTCCTTCCACATCTCTAATAATCCCCATTTTACTTTTATGTCCTTTCCCCACTCCAAATACATATATAATAGAAAATATATGTTTCTGGTGTTTGTGAGACTGGTTTATTTCTTCTAACTTTTTCAATTATTGGTCCAATGGTGTCAAATACATTGGCACTGTGACAAGTCAGAATGGCTAGCATCTTTCAAAGTTGTAAATGTCAACTTTGTGCCCCAAATGAAGTTGTCATTTAATACAGTTTCATATTTCCCAAATAGGATTGGATTGTGACCTTCATTTGTTCTTGTGTTTATGTATTTAATTTACATTTAGACAAAACCAATACCTTAAAGACAAAGGAGGGGACTTACTATTGCAGCAAGCCTACCAGTTGTTTATAATTGGTGGATACACATTTAAAAATATCCAAATCCCTGTGTAGATGCGGAATGGGTCTCACAAAGTCCCACCCCTGGCTGAGGAACTGTTTAACCCATTGATGGCTGCTGGGAGAGGGAGTCAGTATTTCCCCATAGGGTGCAGTCATTGAGAGGCAGCCCATGTTCCAGGGCATGGCTCTATCAACCAGGCACATACTGGTCATACTAACTAGGTTCAGTGAGTTTTAAAATACAGCATATGAATTAAGTGGGGGATGGGGGTGTGGGAGTGGTGGTATGGAGAAGGAAGGAACTGAAGGAGATGGGAGTGAATTTTATCAAAATATATTCACATATGGAATTCTTGAACAGTAAGAATAAAAATATAAAGAAGAACTATAAAGAATAAAGAAGAAAACCAGAGAAGTAAAAGAGAGGTCCTAGCCTGGTGGTGTAGACCTGTTATCCTAGCTACCCAAGAGGCTGAGTCAGGAGGATTGAGGCGATGCTCCATAAAAGAAGAAAGACTCTTGGTTTCGGTTACTCAAGCGTGGGCCTGATATGCTCAGAAGGGTTTCTCTCTCTTGTGCTCTAATCTAATATTTGTTTAATCTAAAAGAAGCCTAGTGTAAAAGACAACTTTGTAATCTAAGAAGCAGTGTGAATATCCAGAGGGCCTGATCCAGTTGGTGGCTCCTCAGCTATTGGTTCATAGTTCATGTGTTTCCATTCGTTTGGCTATTTGTCCCTGTGCTTTTTCCAATCTTGATCTCAACAATTCTCGCTCATACAAACCCTCCTCTTTCTCAACAAATGGACTCCCCCACCTGGGGCCTGGCCGTGGATCTCTGCATCCACTTCCCTCAGTCTTTGGATGAGATTTCTAGCATGACAATTAGGGTGTTTGGCCATCCTATCACCAGAGTTGGTCAGTTTGGGCTTTCTCTCAACCATTGCCAGTAGTCTATTGTGGAGTGTCTGAGACAGTTGATTAGCTTGAACTGTTTGGGAGACATCCAGGCAGTGGGACCAGGATCTATCCTCAGTGCATGAGCTGGCCGTTTGGAACCTGGGGCTTATGCAGGGACACTTTGCTTAGCCTGGGAGGAGGGGACTGGACCTGCCTGGACTGAATCTACCAGGTTGAACTTAATCCCCAGGGGAGTCTTTGCCCTGGAGGAGATGGGAATGGGGGGTGGGCTGGGGGGAAGACGGGGGGGGGGGGCGCAGGAGGGGGAAGGACAAGGGAATCTGTGGCTGATATGTAAAATTAAATTAAATTATAAAATAAAAAATTATAAAAAATGAAGTAGTGTGAATAAAGGTCATACTCTGTATATACCAAACAGCACAGCAAATACAATAACAAAAAAGAATGAGGAACTGTTGTCTTAATTTACAGGAGTCTCATAAGGTAGAAAATTATGTTCCTGGCCGTACTTACTCAGAACAGCACACAAAGCCATAATCACATATCATCATTCTGTACCCACATGAGGTTTCCAACATATTTTGTGTGTGGGTCATTGATTTCAACACCTCGATGATTCCAGCACATAGTCTTAGACCTGGTCACCACATCTCCCTTCCTCCGACCCCCCCCCCCCCCCCCCGCCACATTCACACACTTCTTGAGTCAAGGCATAAATGTGTCACACAGGTGAAATAGGAAATGTGGTAAAACTGAGGTTGTGCATTCAGCTGAGCTTGAAGGCATGACTTACATTGTATGTCCAAAGTATAATATGATTGATTGTAAGCTTTTCCTAGAGGTCAGCTAATTTTGAACAGGCTGAGTATATAGGATGTCAGAAGAATTAGTACATAGCTCTGAAGATCTCAAAACACATAATTGATTATAAATTGGATGAGAGTTTGATGTGTAAAGGCAAACTGTAAATAGCATTTCTTAAAAAAGAATTCTTACAGAGGATCACAAGTTTGATGTTAGACTGGGCCACAAAGTGAGTTCAAGTCTAGCCTGGACAACTCTATGAAAACTCTTAAAATGAAAAGAGGGCTGGGGGTGCAACTCAGTTGTAGAAAACTCATCGACCATGCGTGAGACCATCAGTTCAGCCTCCAGTATCACAAAAGGAGGAACACAAAAAGGATGTTAAAAAGATGGAAAATTATAATTATAATCAATGGTCTCGGTTTGCTTTCTACAGCTGTGGTAAAACACCATGACAGAAGCAACTTGGGGAGGAAAAGATTTATTTGGCTTATAGGTTACAGTCTGTCATCAGGGGAAGCCGAGGTAGGAAATCAAGGCAGGAACATGGATGCAGGAACACGGATGCAGGAACTGAAGCAGAGGCCATGGAAGAGTGGTGTGTACTAGCTTGCTCAGTTTGCATTTTATAAAACCCAGAACCACCTGCCCAAGGTGGCACCACCCACAGTGATCTGTGGTCCCCCACATCAATCATTAATCAAGAAAATGTCCCACAGATTTGCCTACAGGACAATCTGATTGAGACATTTTCTCAATGGACATCTCCTCTTCCCGGATAACCCTAGCTTGTGTCTAGTTGACTGCTCCCTTCCCAAAAAACACAACCAAGAAAAAAACAACAACTAACTAAGGGAAGGGGAAAATGATGTAGTTATATTATAATCTCACAAATAAAAGAAAAAAATATATTAAAAAAACTAACCCTCATACTAACCAGTAGAGAAGAAATAGCATCAGATCCACCTAGGACCACACCGTGTGATAACTCTGTGTACTATGGATTTTTTTGTCTTGAAAGAAAGGAAGACAAGGCTGATTTGGTCCATGTTTTCAAAGAGAGTATTCTATTATGGCAGGAGAGCATGCAATAGGAGCAGCTCCATGGGAGTGACAGTGGCAGAGAGCTAGATGGGAACCCAAAGTGAGCATCACCTTCAAAGAGTAGCCTCCAGTGGCCTACATATATCACATCTCCCCACACAGCGCCCTCTGCTGGGGAGTAAGTGTTCAAACACATGAGCCTGTGATGGACACTTTACCCTCGAACCTTACGTTCCGCAGATGGATCCAGGCTTCTAATGGCTTTTCCTTTTTGCAAGATGCATCCCCACCTGCAGTTCCCAGTGTTTACCCACAGCCACTATTTGCTCCATCTCTGTGCAGCCAATTCCTGAAAGTCTTCCTTGTGTGATACCCTGCGGCTGTTCCAATCTTCAGCTAGTATCACCAAGAGAACCACAAGGACCAGCCCTGCCATACCCATCCGGATTGAATTCTCCATCATGGAATTTTGCTTGCTGGAGTCTAGAGACATAAGGGAAAGAAATGGGTAATTATTGGCCATGATCCATTCTATCTCAGTTCTATATCCCTGAAGTAGGGACTCTTTGCCCTATACATTGCCAAAACCCGGTCTTAGCCCTTTTTAATGAGCTCACATATTCACAGTCACCACACTTCTAGGGTGTGTGAGATAGAGAAAGACCAAGGGTGAGAAATTGTGGTTCCAGGGAAAGGAGGAGTTGTGCTTTATTTTCTCACCTCATTTGGTCAATACCTCCCTGAGTCAGGAGCTCTGAATTTTTTCCTTCATACTTTCCTCACCCTACATGACAATTTATGTTCCTCTCAAATGTGGCAAAATAGACACACCATCACTGCAAGATTTAAGATAAGTTTAGCTAAAACATATCTCTACTTAAAAATGACCATTGTGATAATGATGGAGCCAATTGCCTTATGCATGCTAGGCAGGTGCTCTGTCGCTCAACTTCATTCCAACTTCTCATTTCCAATTATTGTATGACATTTGTAGACAATGATGCTCAAGTGAGCTACTTTTTTTAAAATTTTTTCATAGGTTAGTTGGTCTTTATCTTTATAAATCTGTTTCCCCTGCCCCCATGGCTGTAATGTAATATATGAGCCGACAATGTTCAGAAAAATTGAATGTTCAATAATATTCTCCTGTTAAACGAAAGTTTCTCTAGCATGCATAAGTTTGTGAGACTCTATCTCAGAACTACAAATAGATTCCATGACCTAGTCAATTATATGAAATGTGATTTTTTCCTTTTATCATTATCATGAACATGCATTTTAAGATTTAGTTTGGTTGAGTTCATTATTTCTTTTCTTTAGAGCAAGCATGTCCTGTATCTTGTTTTAGAAGCCATTTCCTATGTCAGGGTCAAGGTAATTCTCTTCTGTGGTCTCCCACAGGATATACTTGGCAGTTAAGCCTCTAATCCATCAGCAATGTGTTCTTGTTTAATTGAACGTTTTTAATTGAACTCTAATTATTCTGCAGGGAAATCCAGGTGTCTCTCTGCCACTCATTGGAAAGACCCATCTAGCTTTACAACCTTGTGACACACGGTTACCACACTGCAGAGCTCACAGCATCGCTGGGGTGATGATACTTTTCTCAAAAGATGGGCAGGAGAAGCAGAATGTGGTCAACCCACTCAGCTACCAGCAACTAGTTTCCTCTACCAGAAATCTCACCTTTTTTTTTGCTCCTTCAAGTGCAGTTTTATATGTCAACAACAAAATAGATGAGTCTTATGATTCAATCTTTATAGTCAATCACTCCCAGTGGATTCTCAAAGTGAATTTAAAGATTACTAGCTACTAAAATAAGTGACCCTGAATGTGATTCTCTCCTTTATCAATAGACTGAGAAGATGGAGGGATGGTGCAGTGGTTAAAAGCATTTGCTGCACTTGCCGAGGTCCTGGGTTCAGTTTCCAGCACCCACACTGGATGGTTCAGAATCACCTGTAAATTCAGCTTCAGGGAATCAATCACCCTCTTCTGGCCCCTGCCAGCATTGTGCATACACACACACACACACACACACACACACACACACACACACACACGCCCCTTTCTCCTCATGCTCCTCGGGAGAGTGAGTCTTTACTGCCATACGCCTCTTTCTCAGAACACCTCTTCACACTCCCACCTACAGGCAGCACTGGTGGAAAACAAAGAGCCGGACTGTGATGCATCTACCTGTGACAAGGATCTCCAGGGCATTACTGGGGGCTGACCACACATGGGGGCTGTTGCTGTGCCAACCGTAGCACCTGTAGTTCCCAGAGAAGCCAGCGTCCACAGGACCAAGACTGAAGTTGCCCTGATACTCTTCAGGTTGGTGCCATGGCGATGAAGTGTCTCCCTCCTTGGCCAGTGAAAATCTGCTGAACAGGGTGTGTGCTGAACTGCACTGGAAAGAAATGTTCCCTCCTGGTATCAGCGCAAGGCTTTGATCTGTGGAGAGGACAGGTTTGTCGTATAAGCCTGAAAGAGAAGACAGTGAGCTGTTAGCAAAATTTTGTTCTTTAAACAATTGTTTTCAGGGGCTGGGGGCAGTGGGTCTGCAGTTAAAAGCACTGGCTGCTCTATCAGAGTGGCAACTGCTTGTAACTTCAGTTCTAGGGATTTGATGCCCTCTTCTGGCTTCTAAGGGCACTGCATTCACATGGTCCACTGGCAGGCATAAAATCCATATACAGAAAATAATAAAAAAAATCAGTTGATGCTGGAGAGAGGGATCAGCAGATAAGAACATTGGCTGCTCTTTCAGAGGTCCTGAGTTCAATTCCCAGACCCCACATGGTGGCTCACAACCATCTGTAACTGCAGTTCCATGGGATCCGATGCACTCTTCTGATGTGCAGATATACATTCAGACAACACACTCATATACAGAAATAAATAAATCTTTTAACAAGAAAAACAATTCAGTTGAGGAAATTGACTAAAAGATGTTCTCCTTTTTCTATTAAAAAAATATTTGCAGCCAGGCATTATGGTTTGTGGATGTAACCTCAGCACTCGGGGGGGTGGGTGAGGTAGGAAAGTCACGAGTAAAGGTTCGTGTGGGATACTGAGTGAGACTCTGTCTCACAAGTAGAAATTTTATGGAATTAACTCCATGTCTATCTGGGGCATACGATGTACAACACGGTTGTTTCCAACCACGAAGACAAAAATGGATATAACTGGAGATTATTATATTAAGTAAATTTAGTCAGACTCAGAAAAATCATGTTTTCTCTCAATTGTGCATCATAGACTTTTATATAGATACATAAATTAATGCATGACTATATGACGTGAAAAGAGAAGCAGTACTAAACACACACACACACACACACACACACACACACACACACACACACACAACCTGACAAGAACAAAAGCAAACTTATTATTTGTTATGGGGATGGAATCCAGGGCTTCATGTATAAGAGGCAAACACCACACTACTTTTCATTATTGACTTTTCCCCCCTAATTTTTAAAGATTAAAAAAATTAAATATCTTTTATTGATTCTTTGGGGAATTGACATCGTGCGCTGCAATCCCACTCATTTCCCTGTCCTTCCATATGTGCTGTTCCCCCTTGCAGCTCCCCCAAAGAAAAACATTAATTAACAAACAACCCCCCCCAAACACCTCACTCCTTTGTCCTTCCCACCTCTCCAACACCTCTTGGCTCATCTTAGTGGCACTGGGAGCTGCGGTGTGTCACACAATAGACCCTTTTGTCCCAATGGCTTTACTTGCAGTTGTCCATGGTAATAAGTTGTTGGTCTGGTTCAAGGCCTCTCTGGCTTTTGGTACACCATCAATACTGCCCCCCCACAAAACTCCTTTTAAGTATCCCACTGTTGTCCGGAGTCATGGAGATGCCGCAGCTCTGGTTCCACAGGACCAGTCCCTTCATGTGCTCCATAGATGGGGTAGATGTTAGGGTAGGCCAACTCAAAGCACTGGATGAGATACCTGTGTAGTAGCTGAGCTGGTCATTCCTATCCTCTGCTGGGACTACACCCCTCCGGCAAGGAGCAGAGCTAGCTCTCCTGTGTTCCCCACCATCGGGGTTAGCTATCCTGTGCCCATGGTGAGGGAGGGTTGTGGCCAGATCTCCTAGGGCCAAGGCAGTCAGGGCCAGCTCTCCCATGTGGGGCGGGGCCAAGTCTCCTGCTGCAGCAACGGGGGGGGGCAGGGCCAGTCAAGGGTGGGGCCAGCTCAGCATGTCTCTTGGATTTTGACATGTGTGATTTGCATTCTCTCCTCCCCCAGGGGGTAACATGGGCCACAGGCATCAACACAGACCCCAAATGCAGTAGGACCATGGACCCAGACATGGCCCTTGTCAGTAGCTCAGACTCAGATGTCACTCTGGTTCTGGGGCAGGACAGGCCACACAGATCAGTATGGCACTGACAGCAGCATGGCCACAAATGGCTGCTCAGACCCCTGGCAGCTGTAGTCTTTGATGCTAACAGGAGCTGCAGACATCCACACAGACCCTGGCTGAGGCAGGCCACAGATGCAGACATGGCGCTCTGCAGCAGTTCAGGCCTGGCCGTCACCATGGCCCAGTATGATCTGGGGGCAGCATGGCACTCAGACACCAACACGGTCCCAGGTGGTGACCCAGATGCTCGGCATCTGCACGGCCTTTAGTGGTAACAGGAGCCATGGACATCCACACAGATCCTGGCTGCTGTAGGGTCACAGACCCAGACATGGTTCTTGGTAGAAGCTCGGCTGAATATCATCATGGCCCTGGGTGGCAGTTCAGGCCACCCACATCAACCTCTTCCTCACTGCCTTTGCTTCCTCGGTTCTGCCTCTCTCTCAGCACATGATCGGCTCTGCTTCTCTTTCTCTCCCATTTCTCCACCATAGAGTTGCCTTGAGGTGCTGGGAGGGCCTGTGGGTGAATTCCACCCACCCAGGCTGGCTTGTGGGTCGATTTTTTTATTTATTTAAATTTTGAGACAGGGTCTTGAAATGTAACTCAGATTCGCTTTGATCTTATGATCCTTCTGTCTCACCTTGAGTGCTGGGGTTACTGATGTACACCAGTACACACCCAATTTTTCATCCCTTCTTGTCCCCTGTCCTTCTCTCCCCTCCTCTCCCTTCCCCTCTCCTCCCATTTCCACTCTCTCTCTCTCCTCCCGTCATCTTCTCCTCAACCCTTCCCTTCCTCTGCCCCTTCTCTGTTTCTGTCAAAAGGCTCTCATGTAGCCGGGGCTGACCTCAAATTAACTACGGAGCAATGGATGACCTAGAACGTCTGCTTCTCCTGCCTCCACCTCTGGGATTATTGAGTTACTAGTGTGCATCATCACATCTGGCTTATTTTTAAAACTAAAAAGGTTTTGTGTGTTTATCATGTACACTATGATGTTGTATATCTATCATGCAAGCCAAGACATTTGATAAATGTATACATTTTGTAATGGCTAATTGGAGTGAATAGCACATATATCACCTGACACAGTTATGTTTTTTGTGGTAAAGAACAGTTGAAATACAACATGCATAGCCTCTGGTTTTCTTGTAATGACCCCATGACCCAGTGTAGTCATGAGAAAAGGAGAAAAGTATCAGTCAATTTCCAAGAATGGAAAGTCCCAGAAAATACTTACCCATGCTCTTCAAAACTGTCAAGGCTATCAAAAGCAAGAGAGAGAACTAAATACAATGTAAGATCTTGGGTGGGGTCCTGGAGTAGATAAAGGCCATTAGATAGCAACTAAGGAACTCTGAATATACTTGAGATACCAGCTAAGAGAGAGATCAATATTTATTCATTCGTTCTTGATCTTCTCAGTCTTCAACATCTTCTTAGTTTTTCTGAACCTAAAGCTATCCTAAAAATATGTGAGGTGGGGAGGATCTGGGAAGAATTGCGGGAGGGAAAAGAATATGATAAAAATATATTGTATGAAAACAATTTAAATAAAAATTAAAAAAGTATGAACATCATCTAATGCAGAGACTCACAGCTGCCCAAGATATAGAGAAAAAAGATAGCTGTGGTCCCAAACATAAACAAGACATTTATACCATCCCTGTCTAAGACTCAGGGAACACTGTCCAAAGGTGAATGGGAAGTATTCAAGAGTCAGAGGACAGGGTGAGAGCTAGTAAATGTCATTCTCTAGACTTGACAGACCCACCACAATTATTAACATACAACCGTAATTACCTGCATTGGGTCCACACAAGAGCAACCCTGTCAACAGTAGGTCAAGGAAGCAGGGGACTTGGGGGATGAGGAAGTAATCAGGGGCTCCTGCCCTTTATGACGGGATTACTGGCTCTTGACAGACTCTTGGGGAGGGGGAATCTTTGCCTTTAGTTGTGTACCTACTGAGGTGCCTGCCAGGCTCCAGACGTTATCTACAAACCCTTAGTAATGGGAATGACACTGGTTAATCTCAGTGTGTCACAAAACAAAAATGAATAGAAGTGGGGGCGAGAGTGGTTAGTGTGCACTGCGTACACTGTGTGAAGTTACCTCCTAACAATTGTAATGAACAAAAATAAAAGCAAAAGCCAAAGTCTGCTCATTAAGACAAAACCATCTGAAGGCCAGGTTCCCAAGATGTCTCCTTACCTGTCACCACCACCTCCAGGGGTTTGCTCCACTCTGACCAGTGGTACTTCTTCTTATACTGACACTGATAACCTCCTGCCATGGTTGTATTCATGTGGTTGATGATGAATTCAGCCTTCTTCTGAAATCCTAATTTCTTCTCGATGACTGTGTGTGTGGAGTTTTTCATCAGGGACAGCTGATACAGGAAGGCTTCGGGTATTCCCCGGCAGAGAATCCTCACAGAACCATTCCAGGGAACCACAGGACTTGTGGCAGCAGATAAGGTAGGAATGGGAAGTTCTGAAAGGAAACGGAGCCTAGGCTCAGATGGCTTGCAGAAGCTATTTTATTTCATCTGTGTTGGGGGCCATGAGTTAAACTGCAAAGGACCTATAACCATTTCAATTTGAAATAGTATTGTGTCTGGAGATAAATCTCAGTTGCTAAAGTGCTTGACCTGCAATCTCTGTGTTTCAATTAATTTCTTTTTCTTTTATATGTATTGGCGTGTTGCCTGCGTGTGTGTCTGTGTAAGGTGTCAGATCTTGGAGTTACAGACAGTTGTGAGCTGCCACGTGGGTGCTGGGAGTTGAACCGGGGTCCTTTGGAAGAACAGCCAGCACTTTTAACCATTGAGGCATCTCTCTAGCCCCCTTGATTTGCAAGAATGAGCACCTAACTTTGCCTCTCCAGACCTCACACCAACAACCAGAAGTGGTGAGGTGCACTTATAAACCCATTGTGGAGGCAGAGGCAAGCAAATTCCAGGGCTTTCGGGCCAGTCAGGCTAGCTTAATCAGTGAGCCCCAGGCCAGTGAGAGATTCTGCTTCAAAGAACAGCAGTGAGTGCAGAGACTCATGGCTGCCTGTGATGCTGATAATTTGTGAAGGCTGAGTGTACAGCCCTAAATGGGAGACTTAAACCACCTCCTCTAAGTCTCAGGGAACATAATTGGAAAGTGTGTGGAAAGTAGGTAAGAGGTGGAAGATAGAGAGACGAGCTGTCAAATGTCATCCTTTGGGGATGACATAGCCAATGCAAACATATTTCACAGCAGCAGCAGCTGCTGGCAAAGAGTCTGCAGAATACGGCTTGTCAATAACTAATGATAGATGGGACAAGAGCCCCCCTGACCTCACCCCTCTTTGCTGAATTATTGATTACTAATGGATTCTGAGGAAGGGGTAGGCATTATCTTGAGTTATGTACCCATTAGTGAGTCCTTCAGGCTCCAGTGGATGCCTGTAAACCCATGGTTTCTCAGGAGGCCCTGGTTAAACTCATTGGGACAAATACACACACACACACACACACACACACACACACACACACACACACACACACCCCTCACACACACAAACCAAAAAGGCATGGACATGTGAAAGAGACTTGTAGGGAAGAAGTGGAGGGTAAGGAGTGTAGGAGGGAGGTAAGAGAAAGTGTGGGAGTGTCATCAATAAGAATTCACTGTATACAGGTATGAACTTGTCAAAGAACAAGTGTAATTAATTATTTTTAAAAGAACAAGAAGGTGGACATCACCTGAAGGGGAACAACAGCAATTTTGTCCTATGTCCACTATATGCACACAGATGTGCATGCTCACCTGCACATACATGAACAACCCTCCCAAAGGAAGCAGTTATTTTGGCTATATTTCATACATTGACATATATACAGGGTTTTACTATGCAGTTTCAAACTCACAACCATTTTGCCTCCCAAGAATTTGGGTTACAGATGTGTACCGCCATTGCTAGGCTTTTTAAAAAAATGACTGTTCGTGTTAATTTAGTTGCACTGATTGCTTCATCATGCTGTACACTCATCATCACCATTTATGATGGTTTCACAACCTCAGATAGAAACCCTGTAACCATGAACCAGTAAATTGTCACTCTCCCTTAGTCAGCATCTGGACTTCAAACCCATTTCTTGTCTCCAAGTACCCAAAATAAAAAAAAAAATTGTAAAAGAGATATGTGTGTGTGATTGCATGCATATTTGTGTATATTTTATAATAATACATACACACATACATGTATAAATACACACACATGTGCATGTATGTATGTATCTGATAGAGGAATGAAGAGTTCTGAGGGCCAGGGCCAGGCGACCTGGAACCAGAATGGACAGATCCTGGTGCTGAGTCCAGGACCTCACAGGGAGCCAGAACATGTTAGTTATCTTCCTGGCTTTACTGTTGATTGCCTTGAGCAAGCGATTTTTTGCATCTTTAAGACTTTATTCTCAGCTTTTAATCATTGTATGGAATAGGCAATGGGGCACTCAAAGCCCTCAGATTCTCTTCGTCGTGGGTGTCTGCTCTGTGGGTGCAGCTGAGTTGGTGTAATGCTTCCCATCACACAGGAAGTCATGGGTGTGACCTTTGGTATCACAAAGCCAAACCAAAACTAAAATGTAAGTACTACATGTTCACTCTCATATGTGGATGTTTAGAAATGTGATTTTAAAATGCTTTTTCATTTCCACATGTGCACTTAAAATACACTTTGGTCATTTTCACCACCCCCATTTCTCTCTCTGATCTTCCTGCTCTGTTGCCAAATTCACCCTTGTCAAAAAGCCCTTTAGATGTCTACTTTTTTCCCTTCACCATGTGGGTTTTTTTCATTTTTAATTTTTTTCATTTATTTTACATACTGACCACAGTTTCCCCTCCCTCCTCTCCTCCCATTCTCTCCCCACCTCCTATCCACTCCCTCCCAATTCACTCCTCCTCCATCATCTCCATTCAGAAAAGGCCAGGCCTCCCATGGGGATGCACAAAACATGGCACATCAAGTTGAGGCAAGATCAAGCCCTATGCCAAGGCTGGGTGAGGTAATCCAGCATGGGGAACAGGTTCCCCTAAACCTGATAAGCACCAGCTGATGAACACCTTCGGTAATATTGTAGGACACAAGATTAACTAAAAATTCAGTAGTCCTTCTACATACAAATGGTAAATGGGATAAGAAAAAATCAGAGAAACAACACTCTTCACAATAACCACAAGTAACAGAAAATATCCTGGGGGTAACTCTAGCCAAACAAGTGAAAGACCTATATGACAAGAACTTTAAGTCTTTGAAGAAAGAAATTGAAGAAGATATCAGAAAATGAGAAGATCTCCCACACTCATGGATAGGTAGGATTAACATATTAATAATGGCAATCTTACCAAAAGCAATCTACAGATTCAACACAATTTTAATCAAAACCCCAACGCAATTCTTCACAGACCTTGAAAGAACAATACTCAACTTCATATGGAAAAACAAATAATCCAGGATAGCTAAAACAATCTTGTACAATAAAGAAACTTCCAGAGGTATCATCATCCCTCACTTCAAGCTGTACTATAGAGGTATAGTTACAAAACCAGCTTGGTATTTGCATAAAAACCGACATGTGGATCAATGGAATAGAACTGAAGACCCTGACATTAATCCACACACCTCTGAACACCTGATTTTTTGACAAAGAAGCCAAAACTGTACAATAGAAAAAAAATAGCATCTTCAACAAATGGTGCTGGTGTAACTGGAAGTCCACATGTAGAAGAATGCAAATAGATCCATATGTATTGCCCTGTGCAAAACTCAAGTCCAAGTGGATAAAAGACCTCAACAGTTAACAAATCCATTTACACTGAACCTGATAGAAGAGGAAGTGGGAAGTAGCTTGAATCTGTCGGTACAGGAGGCAACTTCCTGAATATAACACCAGCAGCACAGACACTGAGATAGACAACTAACAAATGGGATCTCCTGAAACTGAAAAGCTTCTGTAAGGAAAAGAACACCGTCAATAAGACAAAATGGTAGCTTACAGAATGGGAAAAGATCTTCACTAACCTCACATCTGACAGGGGTGATCTCCAAAATATACAAAGAAATCAAGGAGTGAGACATAAAAAAACCAAATAATCTAATTAAAAATGGGTACAGATATAAACAGAATTCTCAACAGAAGAATCTCAAATGATTGGAAGACACTTAAGAACTGTTCAACATCCTCACTCAGGATGATATTTTCTAGTTCCCTTCATTTGCCTGCAAATTTCATGATTTTTTTCACATCCAAGTAATACACTACTGTGTATATGTACCACATTTTCTTTATCCATTCTTCAGTTGAAGGGAATTTAGGTTGTTTCCATGTTATGGCTATTATGAATAATGTGGCTATGAACACAGTTGAGCAAGTATCCTTGTGGTATGATTGAGCATCCTTTGGGTATATGCCCAAGAGTGCTATCTTGGGCATATACCCAAAGGTTTTGAGGTAGATCAATTCCCAATTTTCTGAGAAACCACTATACTGATTTGCAAAGTGGCCGTGTGGGGGTCTTGCCCCACTGGGAACTTAGGTCACCTCTGAAGAGGTGGCCTAGAACTAAGGAAAGGTAAGTGCACCGCTCACCCATTTCCCAGCCTTCCTCTTAGTCGGAGACAATCAGATGCAGTGGGGAGTCAAGCAAGAACTTGTTTATTGTTAGGCAGTAAGCCTCTTTTATAGAAGAAAAACATCAGAACCCTAGGAGGAAGTGGAAGGAACCAACCAATTGTTTTAAAGTTTACCCTATACTCATTTCCTTGTTTAGGAGTTGTTTATGCACTGACATTATCTCCTGATCTTTGTATCTTATCTCAGCATAAAGAACTTGAGCAAACTTCCTTTCAGCATCATTTGTATCTAATCTCTGCATAAACAACTTGGGCTAACTTCCTGTCAGCATCATCTCTGTAGCTCATGTATGTCCTACGGTGGCTGTATCAGTCTGCACTCCCACCAACAGTGGAGGAGAGTTCCCCTTGCTCCACATCCTCTCCAACATAAGCTGTCTTCAGTGTTTTTGATCTTAGCCTTTCTTACAGAATAGTCACTAGGGAAATGCAAATCAAAACAACTCTGAGATACCATCTTATACCTTTCAGAATGGCTAAGATAAAGAAACAGTAATGACAGCTTGTGTTAGAGAGGATGTAGAGTAAGGAGAACACTCCTCCACTGCTGGTGGGAGTGAAAACTTTTACAGCTATTTTGGAAATCAATATGGCGGTTTCTCAGAAAATTGGAAATCAATCTACCTCCAGGCCCAGCTTTACCAATCTTGAGCATATACCCACAGGATGCTCAGTCATACATACAACAAGGACACTTGCTCAACTGTGTTCATAGCAGCATTATTTGTAATACCCAGAACTTGAAAACAACCTAGATTCTCCTCAACCAAAAAATGGATAAAGTAATTTGGTACATTGACACAATGGAATATTACTCAGATGTAAAAAACAATGACCTCACGAAACTAGCAGGCAAATAGAGGAATTAGAAAAAAAATTATTCTGAGTGAGGTAATCCAGACTCAGAAAGACAAACATGGTATGTACCCACTCATAAGTGGATATTAGGAGTGAAGTAAAGGATAACCAGCCTACAATCCACAGCCACAGAGAGGCTAGATAATAAAGAGGGCCCCAAAAGGGATGCACGGATTTCCCTGAGAAGGGGAAATAGAACAGATCTCCTGGGTAAACTGGGGTTGGGGTTGGGGGCCGGGTGGGGGGATGGGCACATGAGGGATTAGGTTGGGTGGGCTTGGCATGGGAGGTAGTTGGGGGCAGGATGGAGTGAGAGAGTAATGAAAGAGAAGCTTAATAGAGGGGACATTTGGGGGTTAGGGAGAAACCTGGTGATGTCTTATTTGACCCACCAGTTTTCATCAGAGTTTATTGGATGTATGTGGGATGCTATTTAATGGCATGTAAGCTACACTACTGAAGAAAATGGCAATCCCTTCCCCAGAACCCATTAACTGCCCATAGATCCCCCAATGAGGTTTGTGACTACCTCCATGATTTCATATAGTTAAAACAGCTGAGTAATTTCACACCTGATCCTAACACTCAATCAATCAGTCATTTAGAAGACATTGAAAGAATAGTTAACATATACCCGACATCACATTTTGCCCTGTAGATACAAGATTAAATAAACAATAATTGATGATGACAATAAATTTGACCTGAATATAGAATAATGGTCACTAGAGGGATTGGGGACAGACAAAGGCTGAAAAATGGGCAGTTCAATAAATTCTAGTTCTCTAGATGACTACAGTTTTCAATAACCTATTGTGAATAAACAGGAGAGAGGAATTTGAAAAGCCCTAAATACGATATACTAAGGTAAAAGGCAAGGACAGATATTCAAGGTTGTCCTCTGACCTCCAGATGCATGCTGTGGCATTTTCATATATATGGAGATATAAATATTAATTAATCTGGTTTGGTTAGCACATGTGGTCTAAATACACTGAGTATTTCATCCCATTGTACCCTGTAAATTTGTGCAGTTGAGATCCCAAGTGCACATGTGTGGCTCTGTGATCAACAGTGTCAAGTTGTAGAAAAGGAGATCAGGCGACTGGTGTGGAAGTTCAGACAGGGAAGTGGAGGGACTGTGTGGGAGGTGTGCCTAGGTGGGATGGAGCACTGTAGAGAGAAGGGGCACTACAGGAAAGGCTGAGGGTTGATAAAGGCACAAAGTGAAAGATAAACTCAATGAAGGCAAGCATGGGTGAAGAGGGGAAGAGACAGACACTCTGGAGGAGCAGATACAAGCCAGGAAGAGGAAGGTGGGAGGCAACTTAGAGCACTGCACCTAAGACAGCTCTGAGGAGCTATCAGAGGGAGATACCTAGAACTGTGTCTTAAGCATACAAATAACTCAGTCTTTGGAAGGATTCAGGAGAGAGAAGACATGGTAGGTGAGGTGTTCACATGTACTAGGAGACCAAAACAGGAGTCAGAGTGACAAAATATGCAGAATTTAACCTGATTACTGCTTCCTTCAGTTTAAGTCAATGCTTCCCTCAGTACTACTTAGGGCTCAGCATTGTGGTAGAGTACATGGCTGTATAATAGAGCTAGAGTAGACCGACTTCCTCTAAATAGGTGAAGTAAACAAACCTTGGTTTTGGAGAAAAAAGGAATCAACACTCAGGAGGATGTTAGACAAAACCAACTCTTATGCTTCCTCTTATGACTATTCAGTAGAACACAGGTCTTTGTTAGACACGCAGCTAGCAGAGGACAAGGCTGTATCTACAGAAGGGCCTGGGGTCCCCTTAATGAGATAACACAGTGGTGGAAACAGAAAACAATAGAATGGGAGTAGAAGGGGAGTTTACTTGGGCTTCAGACTATCTTTCCAACATTCTACTCCACAGCTGTCATGAGTAGCATTTAAGGTGTTGTGATGGACAGGACTTAGAGGGCACTTACCTTCTTGTGCCCAAATTGTCTGGCCCAGGAAGACTGCTGGAAGAGAACCATTGATAAAAATTTAACCTTCCAATATCCAAACTCTGGTACAAGTCTCCCTGAATAATGAGTTATGGAGTGAATATGTATGTATGTAAGTATGTATGTATGTGTATATGTGTCTGTCTACCTATCTATTCATTTATCTACAACCTATTATTTATATAGCTATTATCTATAGTAATTTCAGTTATCTCTCTATAATCTATTATCTATCTATTATGTATGTATGTATGCGAAAATGTATGTGTTGATCATCTCTACCTACCCATATAGGAATTATTTATTAATTGATAATCTTTATCAATTATGTGCAATCTATCAATCAATCTGCCAGTCAGTTTCAATCACTGATTTTTCACCTCTATAGATAATCTAGTTTTGTCTGTGTTGTATCATTTCTTCTGTCTAGCTCTAGCTTTCAAATGTATGTCTGTATATCCACAAGAATATTTTTTCCGGGGCTGGAGAGATGGCTCAGAGGTTAAGAGCACTGACTGCTCTTCCAGAGGCCCTGAGTTCAATTCCCAGCAACCACATGGTGGCTCACAATCATCTGGTGCCCTCTTCTGACCTGTAGTCATACATGCTGCATACAAAATAAATAAATGAATCTTTAAAAAAAAGAATATTTTTTCCAAAAACATACACACCTTGAGGATCACCCTTACATTTTCAGTCTCTCTGTCTCTACCCTGCAGTCATCAAAAAACCCAGACAGTATGAAATGTATTGAATAGGCAAGCAAGCCCCACAAGATTCTAACAGAGACCCAGTTACTACCACCTCAGCAGAATGATAAGGAGATTAAACTATCCTTGGCTGCTACTAAAATCAGCTAGCTTTTGTGTTAAGAGAGGTTCTAGCTTTTGTGGAAGCTCTGTCTTTCTTGTTAACCCAGTTTCATTTCAGGACTCACCGAGACACAGGAAGGTGGTGTCCTGTGGAGCCATGATGTTGATATGTCCTCAACTTCCTGTCTGTGTGCATTCATAGACAACAGATACTTTTGAGACTGTAGGACTCACAGGATGTGTGAGGTCTGAGTTCCTGACCACAGGATTTCTACATCTTTTGCTCCATAGGCAAATGGAACAGTTCCTTTTTGAAAAGTTCTCAGCTGCTCTTGGGTGGACTTTTAGAAGAGACCAAGAATCCTGTTTATATTTCAGACATGAAAGGAGGGTTTTTCTCAATGCAATGTTGATTGGTGCTCAAATTCCTGTTTCTTTTTGCACCTGAATTTTCTTTTTAATTTTTGCTGGCAGTCTTTATTATGCATCCCAGTGTATCTCATAACTCACTTATGAGGCATAGCCTGAACTCAAAATGAGTTCCTTCTCCTTCACCTTGCCAAATGAGGGAGTACAAGTGTGCACAACCATATTTGTTTTTAACCATTTTTATTCTGATTTTTAAGGGAGTAAAGGTTTATTTGACTAACAGTTCCATCATTATGGATGAGTTACAGAGACAGTCACTTGAACAGGTCACATTATATCCATAGTTAGAATAGAGATAAGGGAATACATGCTTATGCTCAGCTTGCTTTGTTTACTCTTAGACAATCCAGAATTTCCCGCTTAGTAAATGGTGGCATTCCCTAAATATCGGGAAGATCTCTTCACAATAATTATCCTAAATAGGAGAAATTTCCTGAGACATGCCCATACACCAACTCTCTGATTTAGGCAAACTCTCTGCCACACTCTATTTTAAAGTGATTCTAGATTGTGGCAGGATGACATTTAAAACTAAAAATCACAATAGCAATAATGCCAAGATAATACTACCTTTTACAATTGCCTAAAATATTTAGACAGAAGTCTCACCACTTTATCCAGCTATACCACTCTTGAGAATATACCTGAGGGACTTTCAGTCATTAGCATACCATGAACACAGCCTCTCACAGCACCCTTCCCATCCTCTTACATTTGTTTCACTGGCCCTTGTTTTATAATGTTCCCTGAGTCCTGTAAGAAGTTGATATGCTTTACAAGACAGCCATTTGTGGGAGAGGAATTAGCATTGAATATGATCAAAGTACATTGAATGCACATGTGTAATTTTCTTAAAATTAAAGAAGTCTTATATTAAGAAGAGTTCTTCATTTTTTTCTCATTCTTTTTCTAGGTTTGTCACACACACAAGCTATGAGAAATATGTATAAAAATGTCATAATGAAACCTAATACTTTGTGTGATAATGTAAAAAGTCAATACAAAATTAAAAAGTAAAAATATAATTAAAATCTAGTTTCTATATATAAAGTTATATGTGTGTTTATTTTTCTGAATCTGGCTTATTTTGATTCACATAATGATTTCAAGTTGCATCTATTTTCCTGCAAATGTTCTATTTGACTTTTCTTTATTAATACAGAAATTTTGTTGTCACTTGAACTAAAATCATTTCTCTGCTTCATTCTTGGAAAGGAACTTGGATTAAAGAGACGTCAAATTAAATTCCATCTTCATGATGTTCACAGTCCCTGTAATCTTAACTTTGGGAGGCCGAGGCAGGAAGATGGCAAGTTGGAGGCAAGCAGACAGACAGACAAACAGAGATGCCTCTCATAGTCCATGCAGGATGGACTGAAAATGCAAAAATCCAAAAGAAAAACATGCAAAAGAAAATATATGGGGTAGTTTCACACCTTGGCAGGTCATCCTAAATCGTATAAGAAAGCAGGCTGAGCAAGGCATGAGGAACAATCTAGTGTGTGGTGTATCTCCATGGTGTCTGCTTCAGGTCCAGCCTCCAGGTTCCTGCTTTTGCTCCATGAATGGATTTTGTCCTGGGATTGTGTAATATGTGTAGTCTAAATTGTTATGGTCCTGGAGAAGTCCCACAAAAGACCACCATCCACCTATGCAATAAACAAGAGTGTTTATTATCTCAAGAAAATTTCAGCATTACCTTTACAAAGGTAAAATGGCTATGACCCAGAGTGGGATGTGTGGGCTTCTTCTAAGACAGCTAAGGGGAGTTCTTAGGGAGGTTAGGTTATTTTAGATATTATTGGCTCAAGCAAGTGGTAATCGTATTAGTACATTCTAATTGGCTAGGGCTGGTCAGGGCTGGCTGGTTAAGACTATAGTTTTTCCATTTTGGGGCAGGCCTGGACAAGTTCCAGGATTTGCCCTTATTATGGTTATAACCTTGTGCTGTTGTGACTGAGGTCTGGTACTGCATGCACCAGGCTCCTTGTCCTTGCTGTTGAAGGTGTTGGAAATTGATTGTCCTTTGTTCATGGCTCTTTCTCAGAAACTGCCTGCTCAGTTCCAAGAAGTAGGGACTGAGGCCTAGTTCTTAACTGAGTTATTAGGGCAGGTTGTCATGATATTTGCCTAGCACTCTCACAAATAAACCTATTACCCCAAATAGCTTTTGGTCATGGGGTTTTATCACAGCAATATAAAACATATAAAAGATTGGTAGTGTGTACATAGATTGTGTGGCTCTTTCTGTAGAGATATGAGAAAACATCTGTTGATCCCAGGTATGGCACCAATGACATGTCAGAAAATGATCCACCCATGTCTATTTCACTGAATTAATGAGTTTATTAGATTTAATTACAGGATCATGGATGGTAGGATAATTATTGGAGCATGGGTGCCTCAAAGGTGGCTGCATTTCAAAAAGCCCATGCCAGCAGGGGTGAACACTCATGAAATCTGCATTCCTGGAGCTACCTGAATGAGTTGCTGGCAGCTTGATTAATTGGAAGATCTCCTCTCCTCAGCTAGTGTTATTGCACATAGAACCTTATGTGTTTCAGGTTCTTCCTGAGACTTGTGAGATTTTGTTTAATGAGTTCTCTTCCAAAGGCAATGATTCAGTTCAGAGGAACTAAGTTTTCAAAATCATAGTAATAGAAACATGTGAGAAGGAGGAGATTTCTTACCTCCATTACATCCTAGAAAATGTTTCTCAATAGAGAAGTCTTCATTGAAATATTAAAGAAATATATAGATGCTACTGTTGAGAGAAGACTGTGACAAACACCATTTGCTATACACAGAACAGTATATGATAAAGTCCAGTCTTAAGAGTGAGATTCTTGTGGTTGTTTGGCTCCAACTGTTTTGGGGGCACCCAGGCAGGGGGATTGGGATATGTCCCTGGTGCATGGGCAGGCTTCTGGAATCCGGTGCCTGTGGTGTGACACCTTTCACAGCCTTGGTGCAGTTGGAAGGGGCTTGGACCTGCCTAGGTTCAGTGTGCTGGGCTCTGCTGACTCCCCATGGGAGACCTTGATTTGGGGGATGTGGGGATGAGGGGTGGCTTTGGAAAGAGGGCTAGGGGGTGGGAGGAAGGTGGAGGGGAGATCTGTGGATAGTATGTAGAGTGAGTAGAAAATTTCTTAATAAAGAAAAATGAAAAAAACAAAATAAAATAAAATATGTGATTTTTTTAACCATTAAAAAAGAGTGAGATTCTTGAATATCAGCAGGAATAGAAGAAAGTCAGTAATTGTGTATAAATAGGATCAAAATACAGATACATATACAGCATGCTGTATAACATCATTACATATTAGAAATATATACTAATAAAATAGTAGAGCCTCTTGTTGATAGGGAATTGTGAAATACTCAACATGGTTATAGCTTCAAGTAGGTCCTGATTTAAAGCTAGTCAGGTTGCAGAGTTCACCAGAGTGAAATGATATAGAGACCCATGGAATAAGAAATAGAGTTAGATTTCTGTCCAGTGGACAGTGAGGGACATAACATTTGTAAGCAAAGGAAAGCCACTCTCAGAACTATATTGGAATAAAGAAGGATGGTCCCGAAGTTAGAGACCCATGTCTTCAGATTCTAACATTTGTTCCACTGCAAATATCAGTCTTGTTAGAGAAAGGGCCGTGGTTACCACAGAAAACTTCCTCAGACCATTCTTTGGGAAGTCATGGAGTGCAGACAATCTTTGATCTCAGCTTATCATTTCTTGATTTCTGTGTACACAATGGGATCTGTGGAAAATTCCTTGTGAATCTGGGAAATTCGAGTGGTCAATTTTTGTTTGAAGATCATCTGCTTAAATTTTAAGTATGTTACCTCCCACACTTCTTGTCTTTCAGGGTCCCAGAAAGAGGTAAATGGTGAGTCCTGTTTACATATAATCTTGAAGAAAATAAAGGATTATTAGACTGTATGGAAGAGAGCAGACTCAGCAGGACCTACCTGTCTGTTCAGTGTTGTTCTCACTTCAGAATCTTGTTCCATGATGGCTGCATTTTAGAGGACAGAATTAATCAAACCCATGTAATAAAGTACTTCTGCACTCTCATTTCAAATGCAAAGTACTAGTGAGAGATATGGTAAAACCCAAGGTTGCTCACCTGCTCCAAATTAGAATCAGATGTCCTGCCTCTGTATAGTCACAGCCACATTTCATACATGCTGCACCCTGGTAATTCTTTCTTCAAAATACTCTTTCTCTCTCTCTTGCTGCCCACCCCTCTTGTAAAACATCCTCCTAGATATTATTTGGATGTGGAGATGCTAAAGATACTGCGAGAAATTAGTCAGTAGTCTGAGAGCTGAGGGGAAGTACAAGCGCTCTGGTGTACTCTTCAGAAAGCCCTGCCTCAGTTTCCATGTCTTGGCCCAAGTATCCAAGAAAAAATGTAAATTAAGAATACATACCTGCATTTCTCTGCTCTTGTTTTCACACTATTCAGATGACATTCACTGGATTGTTCCTGAGACTTACTCTTTTTGGCAGGGCAACAAGAATAAAGAAGGGTGATGAGGAAGACAAGGATCATGGTCACTGACAGCCCAATCAGAATATGCAGGTTCCTGTGGTTATCTGGAGGAAGATGTGAACCCAATAAGAGGTACATCTTAGGATCCTCATTTTGATAAATTGCATAATATTTATTAATTGAAGGATACTTAATACAATATTGACAAGTCTTGATCAAGAACCTACTAATAATATTCTACTCAATAGAAAGTATTAAACTGACCCCTAATGACTTATTCCCATATATGAATGCAAGTCTCAACTGTCAGCAGAGGATCTTATATTTGTGATAGATGGTGGATGGTCAAGTTGCAGAGGAGAAGAGACTATAGAATTCTTGGTACTAAATGAGATGCTTCAATCTCAAATCCTCCAAATGTTCAACGTCATTGTGAAAGAGATGGAAGAAGAGCTTGAAAGAGAGGCTATGGGTAACCATAGGGACACTGTCTTCGGTACACTGCAGGGCAGTTGAATATACGCACTTCACACCAGGTTGAGATAGCATGCCCAAGAACAGTGCAGTCTCAAGCTAGACAAAATCCTTGCATGGTGGAAGTGAACATGAAGTCCCATCCCTAGTCCAGGGGCTCTACATAATTGATAACTGTTGGGAGAAGGAGTGTCAGTTTCAGGAGAATTGTTACTAGTAAGTTGACCATGCTCCCGCAGAAGCCCACACATTCAAGTGTATGTGGACATTATGCCAGTTGCAGAAAAGTTCAGGACACCAGGTAGAGGTCGTGTAATCACGATCTTAATCTGAGTTTGATGAGTGCTCACTAAATATACTTAGCAATTTCTACATCTACAACTCCCTTGAACCAAACAAAAAGTTCTCCCAAAGGGCAAAAGTAAAGTCACGTCTATTCCATCACAGGCAATTTTTTTTGAGACAGGGTTTTTGTGCCTGTCCTGGATCTCGCACTGTAGACCAGGCTAGCCTTGAACTTTCAGAGATCTGCCTGGCTCTGCCTCCTGAGTGCTGGGATTAAAGGCGTGCTCCACCACCGCCCGGCCACAGGTAATATTTTTATAAAATCTTCCCTTCTGCTTGTTTGCTTCCTTTTTTTAGGGCCCTATCACCTCCTCTCCAGAAGGAACTGAGCTACAATGAGCACTTCATTGCTCCTGGGAAGGGAGTAAAATCTGCTCTCCTTTTCACTTGTAGGGGGTCTCAAGTACAGTTCCCATGCTGCTCCTAAAAATCTTCTGATGTTGCACAGTTTTAGAATCAGAGATGGGAGATGATGATGTTAACACCACCGAGCTGTGAGGGAGCTGAGCCAAAACAGGAACCCAAGAGTTTTTGGTCTCTATGTTTCCACAATAGTGAAGAGGAATTATTTACTTACTAGTTTTGGAGTCTGGTTCTGTGCAAGAAGTGCAGTTTCTTGATGAGTTTACTATGGAAGGGGACAGGAGAGGGATAGACTTCATCAAGAGGTCCTTTCAGTTTGGATGGTGACCAGCACTCACTCCATCTCTTAGTGCTGAGCTTTCAGTGCCATTATATGGTTTGCTATGAGGTATTGACTCTCTACTTGGATTTCAAGTTGTGTGAGTCAATAGGAATACTGTAGAGAGATCTATGTAAGTGAGAGCTCAGGAGGGCTGCTTCCTCTCTGATTTGCCAAAACTGATTGTGACCTTATCCCTAATGAGTCTGTCCTGACCTTTTTCTAACTATCCTTGGTAATACATGTTCCAGTGTGGCTGGCCAAGTAAGATAAGGGATGTTTGAGTGGCTTCTTGTCTATTATTTTGTAATCTGATATCCATTTTTTATTAAGAAAATATTTTCATTCATTTTACATACCAATAAAAGATCCTCCTCTTCCCTCTTCCCACCCCACAACCTCCCTTCCCCACCCATCCTCCACTCCTCCCCACAAGAAGGCAAGGCCTCCTATATGGAGACACATTCAGTAGAGGCAAGTTCAAGCCCTTCCCACTGTCTCAAGCCTGCGCGAAGTGCCCCATCACAGGTAGTGGGCTCCACAAAGCCTGCTCATTTACCAGAGATGGATTCTGATCCCATCGCCAGGGGCCCTCCGAAGCTGATCAAGCTACATAACTGTCTCACCATGAAAAGGGCCTAGTTCAGTCCCATGTAGGCTCCACAGCCATTGATCCAACTTTCATGAGTCCCCTCTAGTTTGGCTTGGTTGTCCCTGCAAGTTTCCCCATCATGATCCTGATGCACTTGATCATAGAATCCATCTTCTCTCTCTTTGCTCTGTCTAGTGATTGGCTGTGGATCTCTCTGATACCCATTTTCAAACTCCATATCTTTTTTTTTTTTTAAAAAAGTTCTTAAATGAAGTATAATTATCTCTCTTTCCCTCTCCCTTTCATCTCTCCATTCCCTCTGAGGTAATCTTCCTCCAAGCTTTTTCATATACTCCTTTAAGTTGATAGCCTTTTTTCTTTGATTACTATTAAGTGTGTATACACAGGGCTGGAGAGATGGCTCAGGGGTTAAGAACACTTGATTGTTCTTCCAGAGATCCTGGGTTCAATTCCTAACAACCACACAGTGGCTCACAACAATCTGTAATGAGATCTGGTGCCCTCTTTTGGCCTGCAGTCATACATGCAGACAGAACATTGTATACATAATAAATAAATAAATCTTTTAAAAATGTGTGTATACACACATATTTATACATATGTTTATGTATATCTTACTGAGACCTTGCTTGTATATCTATATATGTCTGTCTATGTATCTATCTATGTATCTATCTATCTATCTTGCAAAATAACTCCCAGAAACCCTTCTCTGTAGCTGCCTAAGATACTTTTTCTTTACCATCAGTAGAGACATGGCTTTAATATATCATTTGTCACAGACATGATATCTATATCTATATCTATCTATCATCTATCTATCTATCTATCTATCTATCTATCTATCTATCTATCTATCTATCTATATCAAGTTTACTATGGAAGGGACAGGGGAGGGAGAGACTTCATCAAGAGGTTCTTTCAGTTTGGACAGTGACCAAGTAAATATATATATCATGAGGCTCTCTTACATGTATCAGGAAGGTACAAGAGGTCACTTGGGGATGACGACACATGGGAAGAGTTACTGTAAGAGCCTTAGCATCTATAGTTCCCTTTCTGGATCACAGGACCGAGAAGGAAGTTGGCCTTGAATGTCTCACTGTGGCTCTGCACTGCAGGCAGCCCATGCCCCTGAGGCACCCCTTCTATGGACAGATGGAACATGTCAAACTGATGGTTAGAGATGTAGGACAAGGTCACGTTCTCTCCTGACATCACCACAGGGCCCATCAGAGATGACAAAGAAGGTTTCTTGTATAAACCTGGAAGAAAAGAGGCAGGGACAGTTAGAGGGGCAGCTCCTTCCCAGTGTTCATTCACTCATCAGTTCTCTATCTCTGCTTCCTTTTCTGTGATTTTTCTCTCTCTCTGTCCCACCTTTAACTCTTCTTCTTTCTACTTCTTCCCATCTCCCTCTTTTCTTTTATATTATCTTACTAAATCTCTGACTTCAATCCTGTAACCATATATTTTACCCAAGGTTTTGTTTTTTGACAGTTTCTGTCTTTATATGCATTGGGTCATTCCAAATGCCTTTAAAGTTTGTTTTTATAAACATTTATTAATTTTGTATGGCAATTGAGTTCATTATGAAATATTAAAATATATAATGTATTTTTAGATTTGTCTTCATTGAAAATTTGAAATTAAAATATAACTACATCATTTCATGGCCTCTTTTTCTTGAAGTGTTTTTGCATATAATTTATATGTGTAATCTTGATCATATTTATGTGATCATTCTTCTTTTCCATCAACTTCTACTGATTCTATTCCTTTTCCCAATTGTTCTATTTTGTGTAGGGAAAAGGGTCTGTCTATAGAAACCCACCCTGACCCTGGAGCCCAGAACTAGGGAAAGATGGCTTCGATCAGGGCAGAAAAAAACACAGTTTGGCTGAGTCAGATGAGAACCATCTCTGCCCCTGGCCAACTGACTTGTGAAACTAACCAATCACTGAGCAGGACAGTAGAACCCTGGGCCCAAGCCAACCCCTGGTTGACTCCACCCCCAAAACATCCCGTGTAAGCTGCTCTGCCTAGTCAGTTAGAAAAAAAGGTTGCTCTTTCCACCCTAGAAGTGGCAGCTACTCTCCTGGACTCCTCCTCCCCAAATAAATCTATTTCTCAAAAGAGTTTTGGGTGTGAAGATCTTCATTCACTGGTATAGAGAAGATTCTTGCTGACATGTCCCTCAGTGGACAAAACAAGGGAGAGCTGAAAGAGCAGAGCTGAACAGAAGATCTTTGCTGAAATGTCCCTCCGTGGACAGAACAAGAGAGATGAAAAAGTAACGCTTTTCTCTGGAGCCAGAGGAGATTGCTACATTTCTGCAGGGGTTTCCCCTTTTGCAGAGTGAAGCAAAAGAAGCAACATCTTAGGCTGGAGAAGCAGAGCTCTGTTAGAAATCTCCCTTAAGTGGGGGCTGAGCAAAGCTCAGCTGTAGTGGCTCTCCAGGAGAGGAGCAGGATTGCTATATCCTGCGAGGAGACCATCCCCCATCACATCAGGTATACCCTGACTTTCCCAAACAGTCAGGATACCCTTCCCTGCTGAAGCAGTTCCAGGCATGACTTTCCTGAGAAGTTAGAAAAATTTCCCTTCCAGGATTGGGTTGCTTCTTTGTAGTTTCAGCTGTGAGAGCTGAACACCTTCAGGGCAGAGCTGTTGTTCTGAGCAGCTCAAGGTGTCTAGAATACCTTGCCTTCCAGGGCTGGACTGTCTCCTTGCAGTTCCAGCCATCAGAGCTGTCCTAAGCAGCTCAAGATGTTGCCTGACTCCCTAGGTAGTCAGGACACCTTTCCCCAGAGTTGTTGCAACAAATTTACTTATATTGTTGGTGCCAAAACCCAGGACCCAACCCAAATAGTTGCAACCAATTTACTTACATTTTGTACATTCAGCTTTTCCAAAAGTTTAGTCAATCAATGTGTTTAATTACAGGTACTTATTGTTTTTAATTTGCATACAAAGTAATGGACTTCATTAAGACATCCTCATACAGTTCATTTTGTCCATTTTTGCCCATCCCCTCCCTTGTACTAGCTTTACTGTTCCCTTTTCCATTCCACCCATTTCTTCTTCCATGGCATCTGTATTCCACCTCTTTCCCCACTACTCTTTGTTAATCTCCTTTTCACTCTCATGGTTAGTTTTCCTGACCTAGAACTTCCTCATCCTATGTACATTGAAAATCTAGAGTCTGATTTCATTCTAAGTTATTCATTTTCTATATTGTCTCTTTTTACATATTTGTGTTAAATAATCTCACTTTTCTAAGTAGAGAATATTCGAGGATTGTGCTTGTTTCCCTCAAACAGTGGCCACAATGATTTCCCCTTTCTTGTTCCTCTTCGTGTGTGTACTGCACAAGTGTGATCTATCATCTGCCTTCCTAGCTCTGTTTTGAAGTATCCCACTTCTGCTATTATCTTTACTTTCAAATGTTCCATTCAAGCTTAAGGCTTTTGCAAATTTTTTCTTCCCTCACATACTGTTTACCATGTCCTCATCCATTTCTATCTCTGAGTCTTTCTCCCAGTCCCTCTGTCTGACTTACTGTCTGTATATATTTCCATGTCACTGCTTTATTTGTTTCTGTTTATCATAGGAGGAAAGCCTGTAGGATTTTTTTCAGCCATCCCAGAATGTCTGAGTTACTTTGGAACATGTACTGACAACAGTTTGGAGATGTAGACTGTAGCAGGGTCCTTGCTGTTGTTCTCTTTGGGGGCAGGGGCCAAGTAGGCACAGAGTCAAACCACTCAGACTCCAGGAGAATGTCGAAACAACAAGCTCAGTTTATTTAGGAAGAGGCAAGCCTTGTATACCCCCCACCCCACCCTGGGGGGAGGTCTGATGAATATGCATCAGCTCACGTGACATGGCTGCCTCTCATTGGTCCAGGTCATCTCCAGATCATGTGTCAGCTGCTGTTGCTAAGACCATCAGGCAGACCCAGGATGGCTCTCAGAAAGTATCTGTTTTACTTGTTTGGGCTGCCTGGCCCACAAGCCCATTAGGGATGAGTCATCCCACATATAATTGGTGGTCCCCTCATTACCCAGGGTTCTGTTATTCTAGGATGAATGATTGGTCAACCACAAGAATTCTATCAGTGACATCTGCACCAAAGCCTCAGGACTCATGAAGAACCAGCCCCACTCAATACATAAATTGATGTCAGACACATGTTGTGTCTAGGACTTCTGGCAGATGTCTTGTAGAGGTAAAAGCCAAACAAAATTTTGAACCGTCCAGGTCTCTGAACACTAGTAGAAGGACGCCATTGTCTCAGATTCATATGAAGCTAGGCAGGCCATCCCTTTCTTTTTACCTCTAGTTGTGACTCCTTTGACCTCTCTGTATCTGTGGTTCACATTACAACCAATGGTCTGTTTTTGTGTCTCTGTTTTCATTGTCTATGTCAGTAATATATGCAACAAGGCTACTTTTCTATAAGTTTCACATTCCTCATATTCCTCATGACCTCCCAGGACTTGCAGTCTATAGAATAACTGCTCTATATCACAAAAAGGATGATGAGCAGGTAACACCCTCTTACCTGTGATCTTTATGTCAACAGGGTCACTGGATTCGGACCACTCATATCGTGTGTGATTGTAAGAACCATAGCATGTGTAAGTCCGAGCATGGTCAAGTGTCACAGAACTTATTGAGAAGTTGGCATGGGAACCCCCAAGATGAGATTCTGCAGAAAGCTGGAAAGAATCCTTGATTATCTTATTTATTTATTTATTTTTTGCAGAGCCAAAATGAAGTTGTCAATCATAATCACTGAGTGACACTTCAGGGTCACCTTGTCTTCTGAATTTACCAGGGGATTTGGTAGGGCCAAGAGGAAAGGCTTCCTGTAGATTCCTACAATAAAGAGATTGTGAATATGAACCTGACTCTAGTCTATGAATGCCAGGAAAACTATGTTTTTTCCCTTTAGCCTGTTCTTCCTGTCAGTGCCCCAGTGTTTCTGTCACTGTTTATGCCAACTTTGTACACAGATTCTTTCATCTTTCTTTGACCATTTTCCACTTCTATGGCTCTTGTAAGAGCACAATATTTTCCCTCTGGCCTGGTGCAAGACTGCATTTGTTTAATCTGTCTACTCTAACAATTATTGTCCCCTTCTAAGTTGGAGAAGGCAGAAAACATGGCAAACTTTATGCCAGGTTCCTTCATGGTCCTTTTAATGCTACTTTGCACTAAGTACAATCATTGGCAAGATAAGAGGAACTCTGCAACTCCCCTGGTTCTGTTCCCAAAGACCCAGTATGCTTCCATCCCTTCCTGGTCCCAAACGCAGAAAATCTTTCTTAGATTGAGAAAATAAGATATTCCATTATATAGTCAGATTCAAACAATATCTATGTACAAATTCAACCCTACAGAAGATACTAGAAAGACAACTCCAATGCAAGGAGATTAGCTACCCCTATGAAAACACAGGAAATAAATAATCCCACACAAACAAAACCAAAAGAATGGAAGATCACACACACCCACATCATCATCACTATCAATAAAAAAGAACAGGAGTTAACAATCATTGGTCATTAATAGCTCTTGCTAACAAGGGACTCAATTCCTCAATAAAAAGACACAAACTAATACAATGAATGTGAAAATAGGATTCAACCTTTTGTTTCATACAAGAAACACACCTCAATCTCAAAGATAGACATTACTTCAGAGTCAAGGATTGGAAAAAGTTTTCCCAAGCAATGAAAAAGTTTTCCTAAGAATCAAGCTGTTGTAGCAATTCTAATATCTAACAAAATAGACTTCAAACCACAATTAACCAAAAGAGATGGGGAAGGAAGCATCATACTCATTAAGGGAATAATCCAACAAGATGACATTTCAATTCTTAAATTAAATTAAATTTGTCTCTAATTAAAGGCACCCACATTTGTTAAGGAAAATTTAATAAAGTTTAAATCACACACACACACACACACACACACACACACACACACACACATTAATAGTAGGAAAATTCAATACCTGACTTTTACCAATGGGCAAGTAATGAAGACAAAAACTAAACAGAGAAATATTGGAACAATCTCGTGTTCTATTACCAAAGGGACCCAACAGATATACATAACAGTTCACCCAAATGCCAAGGAATATATCTTCTTTCTAGTACCACACTGAACTTTTTTCCAAAATTGACCACATACTCAGTCACAAAGCAGTTCTCAACAGGTACAGGATAATTGAAATAAGGCCTACATCATATCAGTTCACCATGTATTGAAGCTGGAATTCCAGAGCAACAGAAACAAAAGAAAACCTGAAAACTTAGGACAACTGAAGAACTGTTTTGTGAATGAAAACTGGGTCAAGACAGAAATGAAGAAAGAAGTTAAATACATTATAGAATTGAATGGAAATGAATGCACAACATAACCAAACTTATAGGAACAGGAAATTTCATGGAACTAAGTACCTACATAAAGAAATTGGAGAAATTGCATACTAGCAACTTAACAGCACACCTTAAATCTCTAGAACAAAAAGAAACAAGCACACCCAAAGGAGCAGAAGGCAGGAAATAATCAAACCGAGGGCTGAAATCAATAAAATAGAAACAACAACAACAAAAAAGAATTGTTTCCTTGATGAAATAAAAAAGATAGACAAACCACTAGAAAATCAACTAAAAGACAGAGAGTGACTATCCAAATTATGAAAATCAGAAACAAAAATGAGGGCATAAGAACAGACAACAAGGATGTCCACAGAATCATCAGGGCTTATGTTAAAAACCTGTACTCATTAAAATTTTAAAATCTAAAAGAAATGGACAATTTTCTTGATAAAATAAAATAAAGATCATATAAACAATTTAAATAGACTCATAACCCTTAAGGAAATAAAAGCACTCATTAAAAGCCAATACAAAAAAAATCACAGGGTCAGAGGGCTTTAATGAAGAATTTTACAAGACTTTGAAAAAGATTTTGCAGGAAGAGCAAATGCCAATATTCCTCACATTACTCAAATTATTCCACAAGATAGAAACAGAAGGAACATTTCCACATTGTTTTTAGGAGGACATAGTCACTATGATATTCAAACCATGTAAAAATTCAACAAAAAAGAGAATAATAGATCAGTTTCCCTCATGAACATTGATGCAAAATACTCAGTTAATTCTCATGAACCTCATCCAAGAACACATCAAATAGATCACAGACCCTAGTCAACTAGTTTCAATCATAGAGATGCAGACAAACATAAGTGACCCTAAAAATTCTACCTGGGAATTCCAACAGTTGATAGACACCTTCAGTGAAGTGGATGTGTGCAAGATTATCTAAAAAAATTAGTAGCTCTCCTATATACATATGATGATCAGAATAAGAAAGAAATCAGGGATAGAATACCCTTCACAATAGCCACAAATAATATAAAATATATTGGGGATAACTCTAACCAAACAAGTGAAAGACTTTTTTGACAATAACTTCATCTTTGAGGAAAGTAATTGAAGACAATATCAGAAGACGGAATGATCTCACATGTTTTTGAACTTGTAGAATTAAAACAATAAAAATGGCCATCCTATCCCAAACAATGTACAGATTCAACATGCTCTCCCTAAAAATTCCAACATCATCTAAGTGGTCCATTTTTAAAAAAATATCAGGCAGTGTGTGATCTTATTTTTCAAGTAAGTGTGTCTGTGAAAGGGTGGTGGGTTGTTGTTCCTGGTCTTGGTTTTCATATTTTCACACACACACACACACACACACACACACACACACACACACACACACACATATATATATATATATATATATATATATATATATATATATGATCAGTTTCCCTCATGGACATTGATGCAAAATACTCAGTTAATTCTCATGAACCTCATCCAAGAACACACACACACACACACACACACACACACACACACACACACACATATATATATGTGTGTGTGTGTGTGTGTGTGTGTCCAAATTGTGATTCTGGGTTTCTAGGCCATGGAAGATATGTGGAGAATGGAAGACAATTTTGTAGGATCTTCTTTTGGCCATCTTCATTAGGTGATCAACGTCAGGTTCCAGCCTTCCACACTACAGACATTTCCCACTGAGTTGTCTCACTGGTACTCAAACAAGATTAGTTGAAATATTACATTAGTAAAATATTGTCTTCTTTTCAGATTGTAAGCATATTGTTGCCTAAGGATGGAGGAAAATATGACAATTTGAGTAATAAATCCTATTTGCAAATGAAAAACAAAAAACAAAAAACAAAAAAAACCACCAAAATTCCAACACAAGTCTTTTTGGACCTTGAAAGAACAATACTCAACTTCATATGGAAAAACAAAAAACCCAGGATAGCTAAAACAATCCTGTCCAATAAAACAACTTCTAGAGTTATAATCACCCTTGACTTCAAGCTGTACTATAGAGCTATAGTCATAAAAACACAAGATAATGGCATAAAAACAGACAGATTAACAGAATCAAACTGAAGACCCAAATGAAAATTCACACACCCACAGACACCTAATTTTTGAAATGGAAGCCAGAAATATAAAATGGAAAAAAGAAAGCACCCTCAACAATTGGTGCTGGTCTAACTGGATGTCAGCATATAGAAGAATACAAATAGATGCATATCTATCACCCTGCACAAAATTTAAATCCAAAAGGATCCTTTGATTTTACCTCAACCTAAAATCAGGTACAGGGACTGATGGGAATAGGTGCAGATACTTACAGCCAAGCATTAGGCAGAGCTACAGGAACCCCAAATAAGAGGGGGAAGAGCAACCGTAGGAGGCTCAGGGGTCGAGGACCCCAGAAGAACACAGTCCACACCTTCACCTAAGCAGGATTCATGGGCTACAGTCACAGAGACTGAAGAGACATCAGATAGCTTGTATGGGTCTGACCTATGTCTTCTGCATATATGTTATGGTTGTATAGCTTGCTGTTCTTCTGGGGATCCTAAGAGTGGGAGGTGGGGTTGTCTCTGACTCTTGTTGGGACCCTGTTTCTCCTACTGGATTGTCTTTTCCACCCTTGATATGAGGGTATATGCCTAATTTTAATTTACTTATAGTGTTGTTCTTGGTTGATATCACTGGGAGACCTGATGCTTACTGAAAGGAAATGAAGTAGCAGTGGATCTGGGGGAAAGGATGTGTGAGGGGAGGGACTGGGAGGAGTGGAGGGAGGGGAAATATATGCAAAGAGAATAAAAATACCCTGACAGTTATTTTTGAAAAAAAAAAAAAGAATAAAGATTTAGAACTAGGAACCACAGATGAGAAAATACATGCCATTTGTTTTCCTGGGTCTGGTTTATCCTACTCAGTACAGTATTTCCCATTTCCAACTATTTCCCTGCTCATTTCACTGTTTCATTATTCCTTACTGCTGAATAGTATTTCATGGTGTACATGCGACATATTTTTATCATTTCTTCATTAGCTGAAGGAGATTCTGGTTGTTTCCTTGTTCTAGCTATTGTAAACAGAGCAGAAAGGAACACAACTGAGCAAGCATCCATGGCATAAGATGTCAAGTTCACTGGCTATGTGCCAAGGGATGGAAATGATGCAAATATAGTTCTCATGTATGAAGGTGTAAAATAATTCAATTTAAAAAGTAAAAATCTTTTCTAAATGTAAATAGATATGATCTAACTATGAAAAAAACTATGGGTAGAAAATTTTTATGAAATTTGGAAATCAATTATTGAACAGTATAAAAATTTTGGCAACATTTCCTGTAAGTAAAGAATACAACTACTGAATTGGAAAAACACATGGCCATGTTGATGTCTCAGTAGGTAAAGGGCCTTGCTGTCAAGCCTGACTCTCTAAATTCCATAGCCAAGACCCACATGGTTAGAGGAGAGAACTGATTCCAGCAGATTGTCCTCTCACTTTCCCACTCATGTCATGGCACATATTCATGCAACACACACACACACACACACACACACACACACACACACACACACACACACACACTCACTAACAAAAATGTCTCAAATAATGAAAAATCAAAATGGTTATGTCCAACACAGTTAAAAGACACAAAAGAAATTTAAACTCAATGTTCAAAGTAGCAGAGTATATAATTATCATCAGAGATCCAGACATCAGAACGACAACAGAGGATAATGACAGAATGTTCTTCAATTACAGATAAGTGTAGACTTCTGGGAAAACATCTACAGGCCACAAGAGACCAGGATGAGTTATTCAATGAAGTGAGTGGAAAAAGGAAAAACATTCCTACAAAGGTCAGCAACACTTTTCTTTGGAAATGAAGATAATAAATTTCTCAGAAAGAAAGCAGACAGAGTTCATGATCTTAAGACCAAGAAATGCTGTGGAGTTCTTCAAGCTGAAAGAAAAGACTGTTAATGAGTTTCATGAAGACCACTTCATGTAGAAAAAGTAAAAGTAGCTCAAATAAAAACAATCCAAAATACGAGGTTCCAAATCATGCTGGTGGCACACAAATTTGATCCATAGCACAGATATCTAAAACAAAAGTTGTAAGCTCAGTGATTTCTCAATAGTCACACATATGTAAAAAATCACAAATTATAACATCAAAATCTCAACATACGTGGTGGTGGTCCACTGTGAGTATAGCAAAAGGAAAGATTTTTTTAATTAAAAAAATTGATTATCTGCCAGGTTTTATGGCCCACACTTTTAATCTCAGCACTTGGGAGGCAGAGGCAGGTGAAAATCTGATTTCACAACCAGCCTGGTCTATAAAGTAAGTTCTAGGACAGTCAGGGCTACAAAGAGAAACCTTTTCTTAAAACACAAAGAAAAAATGTTTATCTAATCAAAGTTGAGGACTGATTCAGCCAAGGGAAGTGTCTTGGACAGTCTGGGAGAGAACTGAGATGCAGGTCTCCAGGGCCCTAATTTCACAGTTCTGAAGACTCACCAACAAGTCACTCACAAAAACCACCATCTAAAACCCTGGTACCCGCTCTCCTGCTAAAATGAAACCTATTGGGGTGTGTAGTAACTCAATGTTTTAAGGATGGACTCACCTGCTTGCACCAATGTCACCAGGACTAGGAAGAAGCCTGGAAAGAAAAAAAAAATTTATGGTGGATGATCTATCTTCTTCCAAGAGCCTGGCCATCTGACCCTCCTCATCCCTGTTGGGGCTCTGTACAGTAGAATAAGAGCTCCCTTAGTTAAGATGAACTCATGCACCAATATTAACATTGGCAGCCAGAGTTTCTGTTGTGAACAGACCCAACCTCACAGGATGATATTTCCACCCTGTTATTCCACACTCTGTATTCCCAGCTCGACTCACCTGTACACACAAGTTTTAGGAGCATGGACAGCAGGGTGCTCCTTCAGCTGACTAGAGGCAGAGCCAGAATAAAACTTGCAGGATGTCATGAGAGGCTCAGAGCATCTATCTGACCACAGCATGGAAAGCTTACCAACATAGCGTATCTATCCTCACCCCATGTTTATTTATTTATTTTTTTGAGACAGCATTTCTCTGTAACCCTGACTGTACTGGAACACACTATGTAGACCAGACTGGCTTGTAATTTTAAGATCTACCTAGTCTGTCTCAGAAGAGCTTAGATTAATGAGGTGTGTCATTCTCCCAGCTTCATGAGCACTGGCCTTTACCATGGCCTTGTACTACCATAGTTTCTTAGAAGTTATTCAGACTTCAGCTCTACAGCAACAGCATTTTCCAAGACTACAACTGGGTTGCATCTTGGACCTACCCCTTTTATTCCAAAAATTCAATTTGTTTGTTGTATTAAAAGTTTTGATACATTCTGTTGCCTTTTAAACTGTGACTCAGTGCTTCCTCTGGGGTTCTGTACAGTATGTCCAATGTCTATTATCTAAGTTGTAACAGCAATTCTAATGTGTCAATCAAATTATTTAACTTCTTACTTGATTCATTATGTAGTTGTTTAGAATAATAAAATTTCCACTTCTTTTATAAATCTAAGAAACAAAGCAAGTATATCTTTGCTTTAATTGAAATTTGTTTTAAAATGTATTGTTCACATTCTTTAAAAAATTTCATTGTAAATTATGTGAACATGTATATGTGAGTGTTGTTACCTTGTAAGGCCAGCAGAGGGCATTGATTGGATGCCTTGGAGCTGGAGTCACAGGCAGTTGTGAGCCCCCTGGTGTGGGAATTGGGTCCTCTGCAAAGGCAGAACACACTTTTAACCCCTGAGTGACTGCTCCAGACATGTACACTTACAATTCTTTACCAAACCCCTCATATATATATTTATTATGTTGTGTTGTTTCACTTCATTGTTGAATGGTTGATATAGAAATATCTGAGCATGGTTAATATTTGCAATTTGACAACTTGGTTCTGCATTTTTTCCAGAAAATTTTATTTTACAAAGCTGTTTCCTGACTCTATAGCACTTATTCTTTGCTTTAGTAGGATGTATTAAATACACAACAATTAAACTAGATAAGAAACACCAGTACTATATTGATGCATTTCTAGAAGAATCTGTCAGAGGACAAAAACCTGCAAGACACTGCAAAGAAGTGGGAACATTTAAAGAGTACTGACAAATGGCCACACAAACCTGGGAGTTTAGTATGCTTGTATAGAATTTATTATCTGCTATGCTTTGTTACATTGTTAGGCTTTTTTCTTACCAGTTTATTAATATAGTTTTCAAATAAATTATGATTACACCATCTCTCCTTGCCTTACTCTTCTCCTATCTACTCCTATGTAGTGCTTTTGATCTCTCAAATTAATCTTTATCTTTAATTACCTTTATATATCTACACACACAGACACACACATATGATTTTCTAAATACGTAAGTAGAAACTATTTATATGTACATTGTTATTCTTTTGTATATCATTTTAGGGCTGACCACATTCCTAGTAGATGCAATCTCACAGTAAACTTCCCTTGCCTCCCCTTCTTGCATGATGTTCCTTGAGCCTTAGATGCAGAAGTTATGTTGTAGATTGACCAGCTGGAGCTGGACGTTACACAATCACCCATTATCTGTATTTTTATTGCTTTCACTTTTTGTATTGCTGATTGCTTTAGGCTATTCAAAAAAAATTTTTTAAGGTTAGTGGTGCATTTCCCTGTGGATACAAAGAAAATAGGTATTTAGAATGCAATTAGGAATTATACTTAATTAGTAAAAAGGCAGTAGTAGGTTTCTTCAAAATCACTGACCTCACTAGCCATGGACAGTTGATTAGATCTTCAGAACTAGGCAATATGTTGAGGTCTTTGAAACATTTGGAGCTGAGTTTTGTGCAAGGTGATAAGTATGGATATATTTGCATTCTTCTACATGAAGTCATCCAATTTGACCAGAACCATTTCTTAAAGAAACCATGTTTTCCAGTGTGTGTTTCCAGTTTCTTTAGCAAAGATCAGATGTGCTTTAATGTGTGGACTCATGTCTGTGTCTTCAATTTGATTCCAATGATGAATGGAATGTTTATCTTTGTATCAATACCATGTTGTGTTTATTAATATAACTCTGTAGTACAACATGAAATCAGGAATGGTGCAACCTCCATCAGTTTTTTTATTGTTCAGGATTATTTTATCCATCTTGTTATTTTTTATGTGTTCACAGATGAAGTAGAAATTTGTCTTTTGAAGACCTGTGTAGAATTGTGTTGGAATTTTGGTGGGGACTGCATTCATTCTGTAGATTATTTTTGGTAGAATGTTTATTTTTATTTACTATGTTATTCCTACTAATCCATGGGCAGGAAAGTTCTTTCCATCTTTGATATTTCCCCAATGACTTGATGTCTTTATCATCCAAGTTTTTCACTTGCCTTGTTAGAGATACTCCAAGATATTTTATATTATTTGAGGCTATTATGAAATGTGTTGTTTCGCTGATTTCTTTCCTGATCCATCTGTCATTTTTAGCCATTTTCTTGTAGATTTTGGGAGTCATCCCATCTTATCATCTGCGTATCAAGATGCTTTGACTTCTTCCTTTCCAGTTTGTATCCCCTGTATCTCCTTTAGTTACCTTAAGTACTATATTGAATAAATATGGGAGAGTGTACAAGTTTGTCTTGTTCCTGATTGGAATGGAGTTGCTTAGAATTTATCTCACTTTAAGTTGATGTTTACTATGTACTAGATGGAAACTGACTTTATTATGTTAAGACATGACACAAGTATCCACAAACTCTCTAGGACTTTTATTGTGAAGGGGTGTTGGAGTTTTTTAAAGATCTCTGAGGCATCTAATGAGATAGTTGTATGTTTTTTGTTCTTGTTTACATGGTGGATTATATTAATGATTTCCATATGTTAAAGCATCCCTTCCTCTCTAGAATGGGGCCTACATGAGCATAGTGGATGATTTTTTTGATATGTTCTTGGATACAGTTTGCAAGTATTTTATTGAGTATTTTTGTACCCTATTTATTGAGCATTTTTGTACCCTATTTTCATTAGGGGTATTGGGCTACAAATCTTTTTCTTTCTTGGGTCTTTATGTTGTTTGGCATCATGGTAACTATCTATGGTCATAGGAAATGAACTGGACAACATTCCCCCTCTTTCAATTTTGTGGAATAGCTTGAGGCATATTGGTATCAAATATTCTTTAATATTTTGGCAGAATTACATGCTAAATCCATCTGGGTTCTGGCTTTGTTTTTTGTTTATTTGGGAGATGTTTTAATGACTGCTTTTTTCATCAGTGGTTATATATCTGTCTAAATTCCTTATGTATTCTTGTTTTAAATTTTTAGTATAGAGAAAATCATTCATTTCCTTTAGATTTTCTGATTTGTTGTAGTACAGATTTTTAAAGCATGTTCTTAGGATTCTCTCAGTTTACCCTTTTCTTTTTCTTTTTTTGGTGTCTTCAGATTGTTTTTTAACAAATTCATAATAATTATAATAAGTATATATACATACACTTTGAATAGTATTTTCATAGCTATCATCTCATTGAGTTATAATGGCTCAGAGAGACTTAAGACATAAGTTAATAACTTATAACTCTACCATTTATTATCTATTTATTTTTTATCTTCTTCTATTATCTATCTATCTATCTATCTATCATCTATTTATCTATCTGACTTTCTGTCATCTATCACACATATATAGATATTATTAATAATATTTTATCTATTTTTTTCATTCTATCAATCAGCCAATGTTTCAGTTAAGCATTTATGTATTTGTGATGTAGAAATCTATCTTTTAATTATCTATTTATCTTTTCTTACATCCATCATCTACTTTCACCTGCTTGATTATTTGTCTGTCTGTCATTTCTTTTAACAACTCTGCTATCATGTGTATGTTTGTATAGCCGCAACACATTTTTTTTTTCAAAATAAGCACAGTCTTGAGAGTCCCTAGTATGTTTTCAGTCCCTCAGCATCTCCTTTTCAGAAGTGTACAGTCACTATGAAACTCAGACAGTTTGTCATGGGTTGAATAGAGGCAAACATGTCCCACTGCTCAGATTAGACTCTCTTTGACTACTACTAAAATTACCCAGTCTTCGTGATGAGAGAGAGTTCAGCTTTTGTGGGCGTCCTGTCTTCCCAGCTAAGCCACTTTCATTTCAAGACTAAATAACAAATAAGTAAGCTCACAGGATGAGCAAGAGAGTCATAGGTTCATAGACCAAGCTGTGGCAACTGTGGTCTTATGAACACATTGACCTTTGAAGCAAGCAATAAAAGTAAGTGCTGGCTACAGGGCAATTTGCAGTGAAGTTTCCAGTTTCAATGAGAATCAGGAAGTTGGTGACCTGTGTGGCCATGCTGATACAGCCTCAGCCTGTTAGCGCCCTGCCTGTGTGTGTTCATGAGAACAGATATACGTGATGGAGTAGGACCCACAGGATGTGTGAGGTCTTAGTTCCTGACCACACATTTCTATATCTGTTACTCCAGACAAAAGAAATAGTTAGTTCCTTTTTGAAATATTAGTTCTCCATTGGTCTTGGCTGGACTCACATAAGAGACCAAGAATTCTGTTTCTATTTCTAACCTTAAAGTAGTTCTTTCCTCAAGGCAAGGCCTAGTGGTGCTCAAATTCCTGTTTCTATTTTAACATAAAATTTCTCATTGTTTATTACTGACAGGGTTTATTATGCAGCCCAGTTTATCCCAGGGCTCATGTATGAAACACAGACTGCACTCAAACTTAGTTCCTTCTCCTTTTGCTTGCTAAATTCTGGAATACAGGTGTGCATTACCACCCTCACTTTTAACCATTTTTACTGTTATTTTTAATGTATGAAAGGTCTTTCTTTCTGCTTATTCCATCACTTTGAGTGAATTACAGAGACAATAACTTGAGAAGGACAATTGGTCATGTTGGACCCACAGTTAAAAAGCAGAGATCAAGAATGCATGCGTATGCCTAGCTTGTGTTCTTCACTGTCAATCATTTAAGGATATCCTGCTTCTGGAATGGTGCTACTCCTTACATAGTGGGCAGGTCTTCTCACAACAATTAAACTAAACAGAAAAACTTACCCCCATACTTCACCATAGGACAACTCTCTTGGATTTAGAAAAAAATTTCTGTCAGATTCTATTTTTGGATGATTCTAGATCATGGCATGTTAACATTTTCAATTAACATTCACACTAGCAGAAGTACCAAGATAACACTACCTGTAAGCTGCCTAAAATATTCAGAAACAAGTCTCACTACTTTATCCCACTACAACACTCTTGAGAATATCTCTGAAGGACTTTTAGTCAGCATACCATGGATACAGTTCATTTTTGTCACAGCCATGTTATATCCAGAGACCAGCCACTCACAGGTCACCTCCCCATCCCCCAGCTCTTGTGTTCTTTTCACTTCCCTTCTTTTTTTGAAGTTCCCTGTGGCTTTGAAAGTGTTGATGCAGATGTTCCAAGATGGGTCTTTGTCTCTACATAGGGTTTTAGGTCAGTTGTGCTGAAGTGAGTACAAAATGATTCAATTTGTACTTGGAAGACTTTAGATTACAGCCTTCCCTGATCCTGCTGGTTTCTTTTCTTCTAGTTGTTTCTCCTTCCTGCTTCTGTACCACATACATTCCATGACCCACTATGTTTTCTACCCTCCTTATGCTCCTTTCCTCTCTATATCACACCCTCCCTGCAAGTTTCAGGGATCTTCATAAACTATGAGGAATTAAGGATTATATAAGCCAGGGGCTTAGGACAACAGGAGCAAAAAGATGCCTTCTTGAGATGACTGGACCTCGGCATTACAATTTAAAAAAATATTTATTAAGGTCTATTCATTTCCCCTCACTGTGAGGTCCCCTTTTTCCCATGGTCCTTGGGTCATTAGGCCATGATGACAAGGTGATAGAAGCCATGAACAGGGCTTTGTACGGCCTGTGAGCATGAAGGAAACAGCCTTCTGGAACACAGCTTCAGTGAGACAGCTCAGCTTTGTTCCAGAGTAACGGGAACCTTTAGGTTGGGAACAGTGGCTGGGGTATCACCTGATTTGCATTGGGCAGCACCTCCTATCATTCAGCTGGAGCCCCATATCTAGTTGTCATACAGGACAGCATGGTCCCATTGTACAGCTGGAGCTCAATGCCTAATGGGCACCAGGGGAGAGCGCTGTCAGAGAACTGTCAAAGGTCACACTTAAGGTAAGTCAGGCATTTGTAATCAAAGGCAGCTTCCAAGTAAGGTCGGACAGAGAGCAGGTAACCATTTTTTGGGGGAAGGAGTCCTCCATTTTGCTTTGATCTCCAGAGAGCTGTTCAGACATGGTGGGCTGCAACCACCAAGCAACAAGGCCCTCCAATGCTCATGACTTTATAGTTTTGTAACCATAGATACACACACACACACACACACACACACACACACACACACACAAACACACATACACATAAGAGTACATAGTATGACACATATGTATAAAGATGCTATAATGAAACCCAATATTTATAAGCTAGCCCAAATAGCTAATAAAAATTAAAATACAGAAACATAATTTTAAATATAGCTTCCACATATCTAGACATGCAGTATTTATTTTTCTGAATCTGGCTTATTATGGTAAGTAATGATTTCTTGTTGCACCCATTTTGCTGCAAATTTTCTTTTTAGATTTCCTTATGACATCTTGTTGGGAGTACCAAGGTCCTTGGGACCACTGAACATTTGGGAAACCAGGAATGTTAAACATGGAGAATTGTGTTTTCAAAGAAAAAGATGTATCACCTATTTTTCCTACTAGAAGTCTTGGAATTAGAGGAGATTAATAGCTTGGTGATTTGTGCTATCTGCAGGGACAGATCATGTCAATTTCTTACAAGCAGGAGTAGAGGTAACTAATAGTCTAGGGGAATCTCAATGTTAATCTGAATTTCCAGGGCATATCATGCTTCTATAACCAGAACTGCAGATGCTTAATCATCTACATGCACCTTACATTATCTGTATAGCCAGGAGCTCCCCCAGGATCTTCCTACCAGGACCAGAGGTGGCTAATAGCTTAAATGACCTCTATGCTATTTGTTTGACTGAGACCATGCCAGATCCTTCCTTAGACCCTTAAACGAATACAGGTAGTCTATCTCTAGAGCCTATCTTCTTGGAAGAAATGAGATGTACTTTGAGTTGAGTAGTGCTGCTATTATACTTCCTTTTGTGCTGGGGATTATATTACACAAGGAAGCTTCCCCCCTCTAAGTATACTGTTTAAATATGCTTAAAATAAACTGCTTGATGTCAAGCTCCAGAAGTTTGTACCAGCCAAGCCAACAAACCTTCTCGCCTTTGAGGTTTATTTTTGCATTTGCAAGGATCTCTACAGCTGGCAAGCCACATGAGGACCTCAGTCCCCAGAGAAGGTTAGAAAATTTTTCTTTAAATAGAAATCAGGGGTTAATGCAACCTGGATCTCACACCCAGGGGTTCACAACTGTTGGTGAGAGTGGAATTAACATGGGTTCTAATTAGTCCTATGAGACAAATCGTTTTGTAAAATATTCAAGTGTTTGCTAAGATCCAACATAAAAGTACCAAAATATTCATGGCAACAGCTCTGCAACTTTATGCTCTTCATTCATAGGCACTCAATGTATGGAGTGCCTATGAAAGGAGAAATAAAACCACTCTCAATTATTTTATAAGTCAGAGTACAGGAGTATATGCTTGGATCCTCTCAGGAGGAATAAAAGCAAAATAGTGAAAGGAGGCTGGAGAGAGAGAGAGAGAGAGAGAGAGAGAGAGAGAGAGAGAGAGAGAGAGAGAGAGAGAGAGAGAGAAACTGACTGTCTGACTGCTGGACACATCTGGGCAGGCCTCAGAGTGAGGGGAACCAAATGGAGTCTGCAGCTGCTTAGATTCCAGACCAGCACACCCATTCGGGGCTTGTGCTCTAAAGCCATCTGAGTGGAACTCAAATTCCTACTGGTCCTCTGCCTTTTTAGAGGGTCAGGTCTGGCAGATCATGGAGTTTGGAAAGGCATCTGAGGGAACTCCTGAGTTGCAAGGAATAGCCCGAGTGTCTGACACAGCATGAGCTGTGTCTTGATGGTCCCAGAGCTTAGTTTTTTGTTTGTTTGTTTTTCCTTATAATGGGAATAATTCAGTGTGGATCAATCAGTGGTCCCTTCATGGGAAAAAATTAATAGACACAACTTCTATCTAGTTCTTGAACCACTGCAACTAGAACATAAACACCTAAGCTGGTGCTGATTAGAGTTCCTGAGATATTGGTTTGTAGCAGCCCCTTTATACTCTAGGCAGGGTACTCCTCTGCCCCTCTAGTAAGAGGAGGCTCTAGTAATCCAAGGATCTATTGGACAATGCCTATTTTTCCCACACTCCCTGATGCTGACCAATCTATCTTGATGGACAAGCTGTTAAAGGCTTAGTGGACACTGGTGTGGACACCACCATTTTAACCAAGACTGAGGTGAGGCACTTGCTTCCCTCATTGGAAGTTTAAACCCAGCCTGCCCCCATCGGTGGTGTGGGAGGCCAACAAGATTCTAAGATGACCACCCATCTGGTCCATTGGAAGGACCTTGATGGCAACTGGGGATCCATTCACATTATCATTTCCATTGTGCCTAGGAACCTGTCAGGCAGAGATATTTTGGAGGATATGGGTATTGTTCTAATTACAGATGACAGGACCTTTTTGGATGACATCAAGATCCATGAAAAGGTGGGTCCTATGGTCTTTGACTCTGCATGAGATCTGCACCCCCAATTTTAAGGGCCAGTGTCCTTATGAGATCAACCATGATCGAGTCCCCTAGACCCATTCCATTCACTTGGATCTCGGATCAATAAGTATGGGTGGAACAGTGGCCTATAACTGACCCAAGCTGTCAATCCTAAAAGAATTAGTTGCAGAACAGCTAAACTTGGGGCACAGAGAACCATTCACAAGTAAACACAATACTCCTCTATCTGTTATCCCCAAGAGATCATGACATTATTGCCTCCTAGATCTTCATGTAGTTAATGGTAATATGGAAAAAATGGGGTCTATACAGCCAGGCCTCCCCCATCCTACTGATATTCCTCCATCTTACTATATTTTATTTTTTTTTGTTTTTTTGAGATAGAGTTTCTCTGTGTAGTTTTGGTGCTTGTCCTGGATCTTGCTCTGTAGATCAGGCTGGCCTCAAACTCACAGAGATCCACCTGTCTCTTCCTCCTGAGTGCTGGGATTAAAGGTGTGTGCCACCACGCCCCCAGCTATATTTAGTTTTAGATATTAAGGATTGCTTTTTTCAAATTCCTTTGGCATCACAGGACCAAGATCATTTTGCCTTTACTGTGTGGGAACCTAATATACATAAACCAGCTAAGAGATATCAATGGACTGTTTTGCTCCAAGGAATGAAGACTAGCCCCACTATTGACCAGTTATATGTTTCTCAAGCTTTGGTCAATGTCCCCAGGGATGTCCTTTTGGTCCATTATATGGATGGTCTCCTTCTGGCACACCCAGATGAAGCTTACCTGTAAAAGACCGCCAAGGGAGTATAAGAAGATAATTACATCTGATGATGACTCTGTAATCTTAACTCTTGAGATACTGAGGCAGGAAGATCAAAGTTGGAGGCTACCTAGCATGCCCCTGTTTCAAAACAGCAAAGAGACAGACAGGCAAATATTTCTCTCACAGTCCACTCAGGAAAATGCAAAAGAGAATGTATGAGGTACTGTAATAGTTGGGTTTTGTTCAATTTGATACAAGCTAGTCTTTTGTGAAGCAAGAGTCTCAATTGAGAAAATTCATGCACATGATTAGCCTATAGGCAAGTCTGTTGGGCATTTTCTTGATTCATGGTTGATGTAGAAACGCCTAGACCACTGTGGATGGTGCTACTCCTTGGCAGGCCATCCTAAATTGTATAAGAAAGTAGACTGAACAAGGCATGAGGAACAATCCAATATGACATGAATCTCCATGGCGTCTGCTTCATGTCCAGCCAACAGTTGCTTGCCTTTGCTTCCTTCACTGGATTTTGTACTGGATTGTTTAAGATATGTAAACCAAATAAACCCTTTACCCCAATTACCTTTTATTAATGGGGTTTTATTACATCAATATAAAACAATTCAATAACTAGTAGTGTGTACATAGATTGTGTGACTCTTTCTGGGGGCGGGGATATGAGCCTGTTGATTCTTCTGCCCCTTCAACCTTCCCCCCAAATGACCCTCCATTTCCTTCTCCAACAAGGCAAGGCCTCCCATGTGGGCCTTATCATATACTGTTCTATGTACACCAAATACTGTTTGTCAAAGTATTCTCTCACCAGGGGTACCTACATATTTCTTTAATATTTTGTTACAGACTTCTCTACTCAAAAACATTTTCTAGGATGTAATGGAGGTAAGAAATCTCCTCCTTCTCACATTTTCATTGCGTGCTTTTGAAAATTTAGTTCCTCTGTATTGAAACCTTGCCTTTTGGAAGAGAACTCATTAAGACTCAGGAAGTAAACAATATCACACAAATCTCAGGAAAATCCTGAAACATACAAGATCAGTCAAGGCTCCTCCCCAAGATACTATGAGCAATAACAATAACTGAAGAGAGGAGATTTTCCAATTAACCAAGTTGCCAGCAACTCTTTTAGGTAGCTCCAGAGATACAGCTTTCATGAGTCAGCACCCATGCTGGCATGGGCTTTTTGAGATGCAGCCACCTTTGAGTCACCCATGCTCCAATAATTATCCAGGCATCTATGATCCTAATAAACTCATTATTTCAGTGAAATAGACCTGAGTGGATCAGTCTTGACCTGTCATTGGTGCCATACCTGAGATCAACAGGTCAGTAGGAATGGTAGAAAGTCTTGAGGGGCCCTCTGCTAATGTGATTGGGATCCATTCCTAGTGCATGAGCTGGCTTTTGGAGCCCACTACCTATGGTGGGACACCTTGCACAGCCTTGATGCAGGGGGAGGGGCTTGGACCTACCTCTACTGAGTGTACCAGGCTCTGCTGACTCTCCATGGGAGGCCTTGCCTTGGAGATGGGGGGTCATTTGGGAGGAAGGGTGGAGGGGCAGAAGAAGGGAAGAGAGGGGTATCTGTGATTGGTAGGTAAAATGAATAAAAAATTCCTTAATAAAAAAGAATACCTGAATGAAAAAAAATAGAGGAATACTTTGTATGATCAAAATACATATACATATAAGAAATTGTCATGAGACAAAATATATTGCATAACATTATTACATGTTAGAAATATATACTAAGAAAAATGAGCTTCTTATTAATTTAGAGTTGTGAAATACTTATCATGGTTACAGCTTTAAGTAGGTTTAAAATTTATAGCTAATCAGGTTGTAGAGGTCTGCCAGAGTGAAGTGAAATAGAGACCCATGGACCAAGCATAGAGGTTAGTTTCTGTTGAGTGGGTAGTGAGGACCATAACATCTGTGAGTAAAGGAAAGCCACTTTGAGAACCATATAAGAATCACGAAGGAAGTTCCAAAGTTAGAGACCTCTGTCTTCAGATTCCAGCTGTTGTTTCACCGCATCTATCAGTCCTTGTTTGAAAAAGGGCTGTGGTCTCCACAGAAGACTTCCTCAGATCTTGGAGAACTCATGGAGTACAAACAATCTTTGATCTTAGTTTATCATTTCCTGACTTCCATGTATATGCTGGGGTCTGTGGAAAATTCCTTGGGACTCTGGGAATTAGAAGTGGTAAATTTTTGTTTGAAGATCATCTGATCAAATTCTAAGTATGCCACCTCCTGCACTTCTTGTCTTTCAGGATCCTAGAAAGAGATAAATGTCAAGTGATGTTGTGTACACACAATCTTGCAGAGAATGAAGCAATATTAGATTGTATGGAAGAGGGCAGACTTAGGAGGACCTACCTGTCTGTTCAGTGTTGTTCTCACTTCAGAGTCTTGATCCATGATGGCTGCATTTTAGGAGACAGAAGTAATCAAGCACATGTAATAAAGTACTTCTGAACTCTCATTTCAAATTCAAATTACTAGTGAGAGATATGGTGAAACCCAAGGTTGCTCATTTGCAGCAAATTAGAAACAGATGTTCTGCTGCTCTATTTTGACAGCCCTGCCCTACAAATGCTTTACCTTAGTAATTATTTCTTCTGCACATTCTCTCTCCCGTTCCCCCTCTGTCTGTGTCTTATAAAACATTTTTCTGGATATTAGTGCATGCTTTGGATGTGAAGATGCAGAAGGTGCAGTGAGGAATTAGTCAGTGGTCTGAGAGCTGAGGGGAAGAACAAGGGCTCTGGTTCCTCTCTAGAAAGCCCTGCCTCAGTTTCTCTGTCTTAGTCCAAGTGTCCTTTTGTAAGTAAAGAATACACACCTGTATTTCTCTGGTCTTGTTTTCTCAGATGACACTCACTGGCTTGTTTTTGAGACTTACTCTTTTTGGCAGAGCAACAAGAATAAAAGAGGATGATGAGGAAGACAAGGATCATGGTCACTGACAGTCCAATCAGAATATGCAGGTTGCTGTGGTTATCTGGAGGAAGATGTGAACCCAATAAGAGGCAAATCTTAGGATCTCCATTTTGATAGATTGCATAATATTTACTGATTGATAGATAATTAACATAATTTTTTTTCAGGCAAGAGACTTGAGGAAAACTTCATGAATAATATACTGTTCAATGAAAATAGTATTAAGCTGACTCCTAATGGCTTATCATTATGCCCATATGTTAATGCATTTTTGTTTGGTTTTTCAAGACAGGGTTTCTCTATGCAGCTTTGGCCTCTTTCCTGGAACTCACTCTGTAGCCCAGGCTGACCTCGAACTCACAGAGATCTGCCTGCCTCTGCCTCCCGCGTGCTGGGATTAAAGACACGCACCACTACCGCCCCGCTCCCATTAATGCATTTTCAACTCTCAACAGTGAAGTCTATGTTTGTTATAGATGGTGATTATTTCAGATACCCACAACTTGGAAAGCTGTGGAGAATATGAGACTGTAGAAATCTTGCCCCTAAATCAGATGTTTATATCTCATATCCTTCTCCAGTTGTTCAGCATCACTGTGAAAGAGATGACAGAAGAGATAATTATAGGGAAACTGTCTCTGTACACTGCAGGGCAGTTGAATATATGAAGTGAAGAAGAGGTTGTCATAGCATGCCCAAGAGTGGTGCAAGATCAAACAAGACAAAATCCCAGCATGAAGAGTGGAGGTAGATGTGAAGTTCCACCCCTAGTCAAGGGGATATATGCAAGTGGTAACTGTTGGGGACACGAGTGTCAACTTCCAGGGTGTTGTTACTAGTAAGTTGACCACGCTCCAGCAGATGTTTACACATCCAAAAATATATGAACACTCTGCCAGTGGCAGTAATCTGTAGGACACCGGGTAAAGGTCTGTATTCAGGCTCTTAATCTGAGATTGAGACCACTGCTTACTTAATTTGTTTAGCAACTTCTACATTGACAACACATTTGAAACAGACAACAAATTCTCCCAAAGGGAAAAAAGAAATCAAGTCTATTCTTCCACAGATAATATTTTAAAAAAGTCTTCCCTTCTGCTCACTTGCTTCCTATGGCATGACCCATCACTCCCTCTCCAGGGGACACAGAACTAGAACGGCCCCTTTTTTCTTGGTAAGACAGCAAAATATATTCTCCTTTTCACTTGTAGGAGGCCTCAGGTGCAGTCCCCATGCTGCTCCTAAGACTTTTGATGTTGTAGAGTTTAAGAATCAGAGGGGATATGATGTTAAGACTACAGAGCTGGAAGAGAGCTGAGCCAAAACATGAATGCAAGAGTCTTTGGTCCCTAAGTTTCCAAAATAGAGGAGAGGAATCAATTACTCACAAGTTTTGGAGTCCAGTTCTGTGCACAAAGTGCAGTTTCTTGATGAGTTTACTAGGGAAGAGGACAGGAGAGGGAGAAAGTTCATCAGGAGGCTGTCTGCTTTCCACTTATGGAAAGTCCTATGAATTTGCACAGTAACCAGAACCCACTACACCTCTTAGTGCTGACCCTTTAGAATGATAGGATGAATTCTGTGGTTTGACTTGGGGGACAGACTCTCTCCTTGGATTTCAAATTGTGATGAATCAATAGGAATACTGCGGAGAGATTTATGTGAGTGAGAGCTCAGGAGGGCTGCTCCTTCTTTGATCTGCCCAAACTGACTGCAAGATTACACCTAATGAGTCTTTCCTGACCTTTTTCTAATTCTCCATGGATACACACACATCTCAGTGTGGCTGGCCAAGCAAGATAAGGATTGTTTGGGAGGCTCCTTGTTGATTATTTTGTAATCTGATATCCAATGAAATATTTTTAAATGAAATATAATTATCTCTCTCTGCCCCTCCTTTGTCTCCAGCCTTCGCCACATAATCTTTTGCTAAGATTTCTACATACTCCCTTAAGTTGATAGCCCCTTTGCCTTTGATTAGTATTGTTACATGTATACACACACACACACACCACACACACACACACATATCTTACTGAGACCAGTGTTTTAATATATATGTTATATTTGTATGTATATTACAAAAGGACTCCCAGCAACCCTTTTCTGTAGTAGCCTATGATACTTTCTCTCCATCATCATTTGAATGGTTCCCAGACGTGGTTTTAGTATTTCATTAGTCACAAGATATGAGATCTCTATATTAGGCTTTCTTACCTGTGACAGGAAAGTACCATGGGTCACTTGGGGATGACCACACATGGGAAGAGTTACTGAAAGAGCCATAGCATCTATAGTTCCCTGTCTGGATTACAGGACCAAGAAGGAAGTTGGCCTGGAATGTCCCACTGTGGCTCTGCATTGCAGGCAGCCCGTGCCCCTGAGGCACTCCTTCCCTGGACAGATGGAACATGTCAAACTGATGGTCAGAGATGCAGGACAAGGTCACATTCTCTCCTGACATCACCACAGGGCCCATCAGGGCTGACAGAGAAGGTTTCTTGTACAAACCTGGAAGAAAAGAGGCAGATACAGTTAGAGTGGAAGCTCCTTGCCAGGGTTCGTTCCCTCCTCATTTCTGTCTCCTCCTTCCTAGTCTGTGATCTCTCTCTCTCTCTCTCTCTCTCTCTCTCTCTCTCTCTCTCTCTCTCTCTCTCTCTCTCTCTCCCCTCCACCTTTACCTTCCTTCTTTCTACTCCACCATCTCTTCCCCTGTGGTGACATGTTGTTTGTAATCTGGGAAATAAAGCTTGCCCGAAGATCAGAGGACAGAGCTAGCCACAGAGTAAGCCACAGAGGTTCAGGCGGTGGTGGCACACACCTTTGATACTAGCACTTGTGAGGCAGAGGCAGAGATTGATCTGGATCTCTGTGAGTTCAAGGCCACAATGGCCTCACGAGATTAATCCAGTCTAAAAGAGAAACAGAGCTAGACAGCGGTGGCACACACCTTTGATTCCAGCACTTGGGATCACATACCTTTAATCCCAGCACTAGGAAGGTTGAGACAGAAAGTGATATGGCTGAGCAGAGAAAGGAACATAAGGCTGGAGGAGACAGGAACTCAGGCACTTTCAGGCTGAGGAGTTGGTGGGGTAAGAGATGGTGGCTATGGCTGTTCTGCTTCTCTGAAATTTCAGCTTTCATCCTGATATCTAGCTCTGGGTTTTATTAAAAGATCAATTAGGATTCGTGTAACATTCCCCTCTCCCCCTTTCCTCCTACATTATTTTACTGAGTCTCTGACTTCAATCCTGTAACCACACATTGTACCCCAGTTTTTGCTTTTTACTGGTTTATGCCTCTATATGAATAGGTTCATACCATCTGTCTTTTTAATTTTGTTTCATTAACATATATTAATTTTATGTAGCAGTTGAATTTATTATGAAATATTCACTTGTATATATGATGTATTAGTATATTTGTTTTCATTAAAAACTTGAATTTAAAATATAATTGAATAACTTCATGCCCTCTTTTTCTTCAAGTACTGTTCCTTATATATTTATCTATGTAATCTTGATCATAATTATGCTGTTATTCTCTTTTGTCCATGAACTTCCCCTGATTCCATTCCTTCTACAATTGTTCTATTTTGTCCTTTCAGTTTTTCCAAATGTTTTGTCAATCAATTCTTTTAATTAGAGGCACTTGTTATTTTTAATTAGAATGCAGTGTAATGAACTTCATTAAGACATCCTCATACAGTTCTTCCTGGTTCCCTCACTTGTACCACCTTTGCTGGTCCTTTCCTCCTTATTTCCTCTTCCATGGCATGTGTATTCCACCTCTTTCCTCATTTGTCCTTGTAAATCTCCTCCTCCCTCATGGTTAGTTTCCAGTTTCATAACCTATAGCTCCTTCATCCTATGTATGCTGATAATCCAGAATCTGAGTTCATTCTAAGTTATTCAAATCCGATCTTGTCTCTTTTTACATTCCCATATTAATCAATCTCTCTTTCATAGACTGTTCTATGCATGCGTTTGTTCCCCTTGAGCAGGGGCCATGATGGTCTCCCCTCTCTTGTTCCTCTTAGTGTGTGTACTATTAGAGTGACCTTTCATCTGCCTCTCTAGCTGTATGTTAAAAAATCCAATATCCCCCATTATTTCTCCATTTCTACTTTCAAATTTTCTATTCAAGATTAAGTCTTTTTGCAGGTTTCCTCTTCCATCACATGTTATGCCATTATTTCCTCAGCCATTTCTATCTCTCAGTCCCTCTGTCTGACTTACTGTATGTATATACTTCCATGTTTCTGTTTTAGTTGTATCAGCTTATCCCAGGGGTCACCCCTGCAGCATTTATCAGCCATCCTGGAATGTCTGAATAATTGAAACATGGACAGAAAACAGTTTGGAGATGTAGAAAACAGACAGCGATTGGAGGTCTACTCAATTTCCTAAGGTAATGCTTTTCTAGGATGAATAATCAGTCAACCACAAGAAAGGAAGAATGTTAGTCAACATAAAAATTCTAGGTATGTCATCTGTACCAAGGCCTCAGGACAAATGAAGAGCCAGACCTACCCAACACATAAACTCAAGTCAGACAAATGATGTGTCTAGGTCTTCTGACAGATGTCTTATGGAGGTAGAAGGTGAACAAAATCTGAACTGTTGAGGCCTTTGAACATTAGTAGAACGACAACATTGTCTCTGATTCATATGAAGCTCACCAAGTTGCCCCTTTCTCTTTACCTCTAGTTATGACTCCCTTGACCGCTCTGTATCTGTGCTATATGATATAACAAATGTTCTCTTATTGTGTCCCCATTTTATTTGTTTATGTCAGTAATATTCTCACCAAGGCTGCCTTTCTCTACATTTCCCATGCTCATCTTCTAGGTGACCTCCCAGGACTTCTAGCATATAAAATTACTACTTTGTATTGCAGAGAGGATGAGCAGCAGGTAACACTCACTTACCTGTGATCTTTATGTCAACAGGGTCACTGAATTCGGACCACTCATATGGTGTGTGATTGTAAGAACCATAACATGTGTAAGTCCCAGCATGGTCAGGTGTCACAGGGCCTATTGAGAAGTTTGCTTGGGATCTCCCAAGATGAGATTCTGCAGAAAGCTCAAAAGAAGCCTTTATTATTTTCTTTCTATGTGAAGTCAAAATGAAGGTTTCAAACATAATCTCTGAATGACACTCCAGGGTCACCTTCTCTCCTGCTTTTACCAGGGAAGTTGGTAGGGCCAACAAGAAAGGCTTCCTGTAGATTCCTAGGAATAAGGAGATTGTGAGTATGAACCTGATGCCAGTCTATGAATCCAAGAAAATCTATGTTTCCCCCCCTTACCCTGTTCTTCCTGTCAGTGTCCCAGAGTCCTGTCTCTGTTTATGTTGACTTTGTACACAGACTCCTCCATCATTCTCTGGACATTTACCACTTCTGTGACTCTAGTACCAGCACAATTATTCCCCAATGGCTTGTTGTGAGAATGTATCTGCTGATACTGTCCACCACAGTTCCTGTTGTTCTGTTCTTAGTTTGAAGAATTCTGGAAACTTGGCAAGCTTTATGTCATGCTCCATCATGAGACCTTTTAATACTACTTTGGACCAAGTGTACTAATTGGCAAGATAAGGGAATGTGTAGTGAAGGTAGATATATCAGGGCAACTCTTCTAGCCTTCTCTATTATTCAAAGTTCTATAAGGCATTCCAGATCTACCATCATGAGCATTGTTTCCTCCATGTTGATGCATTACCAACTGGGTTTTATTGCTCTCTGCTCATCCCTGCCAAGTTTTTAATTTTCCCTTGATGTGAATTCCTGTATTAGTTTCCAATCACTACCATAACAAATGATATTCTTAAAAAGAACACAAGTGTTGTGAAGATCAGAATTCTGAAACAAGCCCAAACAGAATAAATCAGTTATCTAGAGGGATACGTTACTGCTGGTATCAGTAGGGAAGCATCCATTACTTTTTCCCTCCCAGTTTCTAAGGTCTCAGGCATCCTTAGCACTTGGACCCGTTCTCCACTGTCAGAAGTAGCAGTAGGGCATCTCCCTCATGATACTTTGTTCTGCCTACAACTGCATTTTCCTTATTTGTTATATGAGCCATTGTGGTTCTACAGAGTCAGGATAATTCAGGACATTTTCCCATTCTGCTGTCGACTCGTTAATGTCTGAATTCCATCTTCAAGCTCAATTTATCCATGACACCAAACTCCTTAACACTGCCTTAACACTCACGAAGGCTTAGGCACAAGAAAGTGCATGTCCTTGGGTTTATGTTATGTCCACCATAGGACCCATTTCCATGTGTTGAAAATTCCTTTATAATGCTGAGACTCTGACTAAAACTTGTTCTGAAAATTCAAGCATGAGGAGCTTTGGGGAAATGGAATTACACTCCAATTATGATCTCTGACCTGATATTATGATCTCTATGGGGTCACTGTGTAATGACAGTTCATTAGGGTACTGATTGTAATTATAGCATCTGTAGGTTCCTCCAAATTCCGGTGTCACTGGACCCAAGAGAAGGGTTTTGTAGAATTTTCTGTCATGAAACTGAGGGATAGGAGGTCCACGTTCTTTGTACAGCTTGAACATGGAAGACTCCTTATGATAGTCACATTTAAGATCCACATACTGTCCCAGTGTAACAACATGGCTTGGCCAAGCAGACAGTGAAGGCTTCTCATGAATTCCTGCAGAAAGATACACAGAAAAAATATTTAATCATCCCCCTTTATTCCTGAGTGCTGAGTGTCAATGTTCACTTCTTCGGGGTCATTTATACAACCATTTTCTCTGAACTGAAGCATCCCTGTTTCAATGTGAGAGGTAGAAATGATCAGGGGATACAGGAGGTCAACAAACATCATATATATTGGAAAGCTGAAACTTGCAAGATTCATCAGCTTTTCCAGTTCTGTAGAAAAAGTAAGCTATAGTACCTGCTGAATCCTAAGTGGATATATTTAACACCTGTTTATCTCCCTGCAAGTTGTGCAGAGAGCTCCCTAGTTTTGGCTTTCTTGATAATCACCTACATGAGGTGTGCTTTCAGTAATGCTTTTGAGTCAACCTTTGCTTCTGCTAATAACCCCTCATCCACACTGCTATTATCTCATTTAACGCATAAATTCACCTATTTAAACTTTGATGCAATCAGCTTGGTTTGTTATGGGCTTCATTTATGGGGTGAGCAGATTTTCATGTGTTATATGTTCCCAAAAATAGTCTCAAACACAATAGGGTCATTTTCATGTAATGAGTGTCCCCCAACTACCACATATCTATGGTTTATCTTTCTATGCTAAGATATGTTAACTGATAATGTAGAGTAAGTGTTAAATAACAAAGTATATTTGGTCATGAAAAAATTGTAATTTAAAAATAAATTACATTAGATGCTAGAGTAAAAGCTTTATTTGTAAAATAACAGAAGGAAATTGTGGTCACTAAGACAGCAGAAAAGGAATGCTCTTGATTCACCCTCACTGACTCTAGAAGTCCAACAATACTAAGATTAGAATTACATTGTGATTATTCCAGACCTCAGGGGTGAGGATGAGCTGTCCCATATGACCACAGAATTGAGAAAATCCACAACATAAGAGAGGAAAACAGCCTTTGAACTACTCTGTCCCTTCTGTACTCTTGTACAGAGCTTCATTCACAGAGGTCAAACTGGTTCACGTTTTCACACCAAGAGTGATAAGTTAGAGCAGACATACTGTTTCTCCACCATTTAAGACCCCTCACACATACGTGGAACATTGAGAGTCTAGCATTGCTCTGCCACTTGGGCCACTTGCTTGCTCATTTTCCTACACTGAAAGTGATGTTAGAGGCAGACATATAGTTTCTCCACCATCTCAAGACTCCTTGCATGTGGAACATTGAGAGTATACAATTGGCCTGTCACTTAGATCACATAGTGATGAAAAGGGTTTGGACTCACGATTGACAGCCCATGAATCTTGGTCTATGTTTTGTATTCACATAGTGGATGTTCCTAATGAAAGAGACAATAACAAAACACCACAGTAAAGACAATTTGGACTCCAGATAATGAGGGCATCTTGCAACACTGTCCTGGCAGAGGGGATTATGGACCCAGTGAGAAACTGTCCCTGATTATGGAGTGTGGTCAGTGATCTTACTGAACCAGAAGCCCAGGTGACAACAATATCTGATCTCAAAACAGAGGATGCAAGCTAGTCAAACAACAGAAATTGACATCAAGGTCATCCAGTTCAGAATTGTAACCAATTTGTCCAACTTCTTTCTCAGGCTAGACTAAGTAGTAAAGGTCTATTTACAACCAAAGAACTTCTGCATGTGCAGAGGAGGTGATTCTCTTCACTATGCAGGTGTGTTTGTGTCAGAACTTAAGCATGGAAATCCGAGAAGTCAAACCTGACAGAGAACAATGGTGAGACGTTGGAAGTAAACACAGAGGAAAGGAAGGCCTATGAAGCCCACAATAAATAATTCACAGTAGTATTTTTAATGAAGTGATAGAATTATAAGAAACTATGAATAAATATTTGGAGCTATGATCCCCAATGAGAGAATAAGTGGCACTTTTTTTCTGGGTCGAGGTTATCTCAGCTAAATATTTTATAGTTTCATTTATTTTCCTGAAAATTTCATGGTTTCATTGTTTTTCATCAATATATCTGTGACACATTTTTATCATCCATTCATCAGCTGAAAGACATTCAGGTTGTTTCCTTGTCCTAGCTATTGAAAATAGAGCAGCAAAGAACATGACATGGAATGCATCCATGGCATAAGATGTCAAGTTCTTGTGATATATTCCAATGGCTAGGAATGATGCAAATATAGTACTCATTTATGAAAGTCTCAAGAAATTAAATTTAAATGGCAAAATCTTTTATAAACTAAAAAGACACTTGTGGCATAGTATAATAAATAAATAAATAAATAAGTAAATGCAAAATTTTAAAAAGTTAATAGAATGTTTCAATAGTATATTGATACAATAGGAGAATGAATGTGCTTAGATCAAGCATTATGTAATCTAATGAGTAAATACAAAAACTGAATTAAAATTCAATGAAGAAGAATGACAGGATTTTTTAAATACCATCCCAATACCAAATTACCAGTCATAAAAATTCAAGAAAAGGTAAAGGAATATAGAGGTTTTCTTGGGTATAGGGGGTTAGAACTAGGATGAGTTTAGGCAGGGGGTGAATATAATTAATACATTGTGTGAAATTCAATAAAACATTAACAAAAAGACAGAAATAAGAGAGCTAATAAAAATAAAGAAAAAAATCATAGAGAAAAGTTTAGTACGTTGTTGAAACTTGGAATAAAATGAACATGGTCAAGTCCAAGAAGTTCAAGAGACACAAAAGAAATCCAACCCAAATAATCACAATCGCAGAGCACATTATTTTCACATGAGATCCTGAAATCAGAATGATAAAAGAAGCAAAGAACACACGAGGTACTTTCAACACACCTAATGGTATACAACTGAGCAAAGATTTCTGGGCCCAAGTGACCCGGATGATTTATTCGATGAGGTGAGTAGAAAAAAGAAAAACCTGCCTATAAATGTCAGCAACTCTGTGCTTTAGAAATAGACATAATGAATTTCTCAGAAAAAGATTAGGAGATAGAGTTCATCACCACAAGCACAGGAAATTCTGTGGAGTTCTTCAAACTAAATGTAAAGGCTGCTAATGAGTTGCATGAAAACATCTTTATGTGGAAAATGTAAAAGATTCTCACTGAAATCAAGCCAAACTAAGAAGATGCAATAGTGTGCCAGTGGTGCACAGATTCTATCTGTAGCATAGATGTGTGTAGATAAAAATAACAACTTCAATGGTTGTCAAGTGACTCACATATTTAAAAAGTCATAAATTATTACATCAAATTTCAAAATATGTGGAGGTGGTCATTTCAGAGCATGGCAAGGGGGAAGATTATTTTAATTAAAGATGTTGATTATCTGCCAAGTGTAATAGCCCACTGTTTTAATCATAGCAGTTGGGAGGCACAGGCAGGCAAATATCTGAATTCATGGGCAGCCTAGTGTAAAAAGTGACTTCTTGTATAGTTAGAGTTATAGAGAAAACCTGTCTTGAAAAACCAAAAAAATTTAATTGATCAAAGCTGATGCCTGACTCTGCCAGGGACAGTGCCAGAGAGTATCTGGGAGAGACCTGAGAGACTGGTTCCTTGGATCCTAACTCAGAAGTTCAGAAGACTCACCAAGGAGTCACTCACAGAAGCCACCGGTCAACACCCTGTGATATGTGCTCTCATGTTAGAATGAAAGCTATGTATTGGGATGGGTAGTATCTCAAAGTTTTAAGGATGGACCCACCTGCTTCTGTCAATGTCCTCAGGATTAGGAAGAAGCCTGCAAAGAAAAAGTCATGCTGGATGATCCATCTCCTTCCAATAGCATAGCCGTATGACCCTCCCCTTTCCTGTTGGGTCTCTGTAGAGTAGAATCAGAGTTCACTTAGTTAAGATGAACTCAGGAACTGAAATCCAGCATGGAAGTCAGTGTTTCTGCTGAGGATGGATCCAGCTTCCCAGGATGACATTTGCACTCTGGTATTCAACACCCTTCATTCCCCGGAGGACTCACCAGTACACACAAGGTTTGGGAGTAGAGACAGCATGGTGTTGCTTCAGCTGAGAAGAGGTAGAGCCAGAATAAAACTTACAGGATGTTGTGAGAGGCTCAAAGCATCTACCTGACCACAGCACGGAAAGCTGACCAATAGAGCACATCCGCTGTCACTCCCACGTTTATTGATTTTTTTTCCACATAGAGTTTTTCTGTAGCCCTGTTTATCCTGGAACTCACTTTGTAGACCACGCTGGCTTTGAACTCAAAGTGCACCTCAATCCCATCCCATGTGCCTGGATTAAAGGTGCATGTTGCCATATGAGGCTTTGCAAATGCTCCCCCTTTACCATGGCCTTGGAGGATCACAGCTTCTTGGAATTCTTCAGAGTTCAGCTCTTCAGCCACAGCATTCACCATGACTACAACTGAGTTGTATCCTGGACCCAACACTTTTTATTTCAAATAATCAAATTTGATTATGATTCCAAAGGTTTGCATATTGTAACTTTTTACATCTGAGGCTCAATTTCTCCTCTGGTTTTCTGTGCAACATGTCCAATGAGTAGTATTCATGTTGTAACAGTAATCCTAATGTGTCAATCAAAATGACCATACTTATAGTAATCCAGTGTCAGGTTATAATTATTCAATTTTTTACTTGATTTTGTCAATTTTTAGAATAATAAAATTCCACACATTTTTAAAATTCAAAGAAATAAACCAAGTATATTTTTTTAACTGATTTTTTTTAAGATTCACATTCTATAAAAATTTCATTTTAAAGTATGTGTGAATACACACATGTCTGTGTGAGTATGTGCATGTGGGTGCTGGTTCCCTGGAAGGCCTAAAGTGGGCATTGATTGGATCCCCTGTGGATGGAGTCTCACAGCTGTGAGCCTCTGGTGTAGCCTTGGGGACTAACACTTGTTAATCTGCAAGTACAGAACACACCCTTAACCCCTGAGTAATCTCTGCAGCCCTGTGCACTTACCATTCTTTACCAAAAGCCCAGATACATATTTCTTGTGCTGTGTTTTTCCATTTCATTTTTTAATGATTGACACAGAAATTTCTGAGAATGTTTAATATGTACAATTCTACAAGTTGTTTTTGCATTTTTATAGATAATTAATTTACAGTGCTAGTTCTGGAGTCTACATCACTAATTCTTTAATTCAGTAGGACATAGTAAATACACAATAGTGAACTGAGATAAGAAACATCAATATTTTAATGATGTATTTCCACAAGAATCTGTCAGAGGATAAAAACCTGAAAGACACTGCAAGAAAATGGAATTTTGAAACAGGACTATCTGTTGGCTACACAAACTCTGGGAATGTATCATGCATATGTAGTATTTATTATCTACTAAAATATATTTTATTGCATTGTTATGTTTTTTATATTACTCTACATATCTAAACTTAAAGCTTCTGTTTGTATATTTTTCAAATAAATTATAATTCTATCATTTCTCTTGCTTTTATTCCTCTCAATCTCTCCTGTATTTTGTTCTCTCAAATACATGTTTTTATTAATAAATTGTCAATTCATGATACCGCAGATCCCACTCCCCTCCCTCCTCTTTTCACCCATGCTTCCCCTCTAACTGACCAAACATTCTCTTCTCCTCCAAGGCAAGGCATCTCATGGGTATTAGCAGAGCCTGACACACTCAGCTGAGGTAGGTCCATGCCCCTCCCACTGCACCAAGGCTGTGTAAGTGGTCCCACCACAGGCAGTGGGTTCTAAAAGGCAGCTCATGCACTAGGAATGGATCCTAATCCCACTGTCAGGGGGCTGCTTAAGCAGATCAAACTACACAACTGTCTTGCTTTTGCAGAGAGCCTATTCCAGTCCCATGGAGGCTCCCAGCTCTTGGTTCACAGTTCATGAGTCCCCACTAGTTTGGTTTGGTTGTCTCTGTAAGTTTCCCCATCATGATCTTGATGCCCCTTGCTCATAGAATCCCTCTTCACTCTCTTTGACTGGACTCCGGGAGCTCAGTCTGGTGCTTGGCTGTGGATCTCTGCATCTGCTTCCATCTCTTAATAGATGAAGGCTCTATGATGACAGGGTATTCACCAATCTGATTACCAGTGTAGGCTAGTTGGGGCATCTTCTCTACTATTGTTAGTAGTCCAAGGTGGAGTCATCCTTGTGGATTCTTGGGAACTTCCCTAGTTCCCGGTTTTTCCCTATCCCCACAATGTCTCCCTCTATCATGGTTTCTCTTTCATTGCTCTCCCACTTTCTTCTATCTTGAACTTAAAATCTCAAATACATCTTTATCTTTAATTACCTTTATGTATCTATTCTCTCTCTCTCTCTCTCTCTCTCTCTCTCTCTCTCTCTCACACACACACACACACACACACACACACATACACACTACTAAATATAAAACACAATCTGACTAATCTGTATAATGCTATTATATGTATATAATTTTAGTGTTGAGCACATTCCACGGAAATGAGATCTCACAGTAAGCCTCTTTTTCCACTGGTTCTCACAATCTGTCCACCCTTTCTTACATGATGTTCCTTCAGCCTTAGTTGCAGGAAATCTGTTGTAAACGCATCTGCTGGAGGTGTAATCTGTGCAACTACTTGTTATCTATATTTGTATTTATTTCCATTTTTTTGTAATAGTGTTTTCTTTTGAGGTTAAACAAAGTTTATTTTGATGTTGGAGTTAGATTTATCTATGGGTGCAAGGGAAAATACTGTGATATTTGGAATGCAATTAGGAATTAACTTGTTTAGTAAAGTGGCAGTTGTAGATTTCTCCAAGGTCAAAGACTTCACTAGCTCTGGGTAGTTGGGTAGACTTCCAGAACCAGGCCATATTTCGTGTATTTGAGCAGAACTTGAGTCCAGTTAGACAGCTGTGATCTGCCACTAAGATACATGTGTCACTGTTGCACACTTAAGGTCACTCTTGCCATGGTGGTCATGAAGAAGATAACCACAGTTCCATTCTTTACCTTTAGAAATGCTGAAACATCAGCAATAGCTTCTTGGTAATGCTTCTTGACCATAAATGGCTCAATGTGTCCACAATGACTAGTTTTAAAAACAATTACTTTGGTATTTGGGAGATGACTCATGGATTGAAACACTGTCCATCTATCATCTCTCGCTACCTACCTATGAAGCTATTATTTATCAATGATCATGCTTTATCTACCACCTTCAATCGATCAGTAAATCTGCCATTCAATCATTTATATATTTGTTATTTATCAAACTATCTTTCAATTATCTATTTACCAATTATCTTTCTTTTATAGGTCATCTACTTTTGTCTGTCTGTCTATCTTTTCTTTTATCTAGCTCTAGCTCTCATATTGGTCTGTATACCCATAAGCATTTATATCCAAATAAGCACAGTCTTGAGAACCACACTTAAGGTTTTTTGTCCCTCAGTGTCTCCTTGCAGTCACCATGAAACCCAGATGATATATCATGGGTTGAATAGAAACAACCAAGCTCCACAGCTCAATACCCAGGTACAGCCACCTCAGCAGAACGCTAAGGAGAGTACAGTATCCTTGGATGCTACTACAATTAGCTAGTCTTGGTGTTAATAGAAGGTCTATTCATGGGAGCCTGTTTTACTTGCTAACTTACTTTCATTTCAGGACTCACTGAGAGGCAAGAGTGTGGTGTCCTGTGTGGCCATGATGTTAATATGGCCTCAGCCCACTTAGCTTCCTGTCTGTGTGTTCAAAACAACAGATATTTGTGATAGAGTAGAATGCACAGGGTGGTGAGTTCTGATAACCTGACCACATATTTCTGTATCTGTTAATCCAAAGGCAAAAGAACAGTTCCTTCTTGAAATAAATAGTTCTCAGTTGATCTTGGCTGGACTCTTAGTAGAGACAGAAGAGTTTTTCTGTGTATATTTCTGACATGTAGGAAGGTTTTCCTCAAAGCACACCTTTCAGTGCTCGTGTTTCTGATTCTATTTTAACCTTAAATTCCGTTTCAAGTTTTTCTGGAGGGATTTATTATGCAGTTCAGTTTACACCCAGTTTATTAAGTACAGACTGACCTTAAACTCAGGTTTCTTCTCCTTCAGCTAGCTAAATTCTGGGAATAAAGTGAAAATTACTGCACTTGTATTTAAAAACTTTTCTTTTTAATTGAGATAAGGTTTATTTGACTCACAGTTCCGTCACTGTGGGTGAGTCACAGAGATATTCCCTAGAAACAGACATTTGGTCACATTACATCCACAGCTAAATAAACAGAGTTTAATGAATGTATGCTCAGGCTCAGCTTGTTTTCTTTACTGATAGACAGTTCAGGATATCCTGCTTAGGGAATTCTCTCATTCTTTAAATAGTGGGCAGGTCTTCTCATATCAATTAAACTAAACAGGTAAAATTTCCCCAGATATGCTCATAGGCCAACTCTTTCTGATTTAGAGAAATCAGATTCTATTTTGAAGTGATTCTAGATTATGGCCATTTGACATTCAAAATTAAAAATAACAATGTCAGAAAAAGCAAGATGATACTACCATTTAAAATTGCCTAAAATATTTAGACACAAGTGTTAACACTTTATCTAACTATACCAACCAATCATGGGAATACATGTGAAGAAGGACTGTTAGTCTTCAGTGCACCATGGATACAGTTGCATATTTATGTTTATTGATCTACTAGGTCATCACAGCTGCTTGGAGTTTTTTTGTGTCATCAGAGACCAGCCAGCCTTGCCCAGCACTCTTCCCCATCCTCTGGATCTTACATTCTTTTCACTGCATCCTCTTTTGTGTTGTCCTTAAGTTCTGGAAGGGGTTTATTGAAATGTTTCAAGATTACTGTTTTTGGGAGGGTTTATGGAGATGAGGGGGCTTTGAATATGACCAAAATACCATGTATATACATTGAAATTTCTTTCCAGTTAAAAATTCTTATATTAAGAAGATCTCTCCTTTTCTCCTTTCCTTCCAATGACCTTCTTTGTAGTTCTCTCTCTCTCTCTCTCTCTCTCTCTCTCTCTCTCTCTCTCTCTCTCTCTCTCTCTCTCTCGCTTACACATACACACACACAACACACACAGACTATTACTCACATCCATATACAGATTGACAAATGTGTATGCAGATGTCATAATGAAACACAATACATTGTGTGCTAACTTAAAAACTTAATCAAAATGAAAAACTAAAAGCTTACTTTTAAATATGGTTTGCACATATAATATATGTAATTTTACCTTTCTGAATCTGGCTTATTTTACTGAACATAATGATCTCCAATTGCATCCATTTTCTTGCATTTGACTTTTTTTTATACTTCATAAAACTTTAAAGTTACATGGTTTTGAAAGCACCTCTTTGCTGCTTACCTGCAAGGCAATTTGGATTAAAGAGACTTCAAATAAAATTCCATCTTCAGTATTCTCACAGTCACTGTAACCTTAACTCTTGGGAAGGTGTGGCAGGAAGAGCACAAGTTGGAGAATACTTAGTGAGTCCCTCTATCAAATAACAGATAGACTGATGACACACAGATAGACAGACAGACAGACAGACACACACACATTTTCATATGTAGATGAATTTCTAAATGGTCTTAGTAAATAAAAAACATGAAGCCAGATATATGGTGAAAGCTTTAGAGAGATCAGGGAAATAAGGAAAGCTGCCAGCCAACCTTACCTCACCAACTGGGCAGCTTCCTGTCTACCTCACCTTCATTGCCTTGTTGTTCTGCCATGTGGTTGTTCTGCCTTCTCTCTGTTCAGTTACATCGCTTCTGCTTTCTACCCAACTCTGTCACTTCCTATCTGTCTGTACAGACCTCCAGACCTCTATGGTTAACTAGTTTTAGAATTTAAGGCATGTGCCACCATACCTGGTTCTGTTTCCAGTGTGGCCTTGAACACACAGAGATCCAGACAGATCCCTTCTTGCCAAGTAATAGGATTAAAGGAGTGTGCTAACGTTGACGGACTTCTTTGTTTACTTAAAATGGCTTGTTTTTTTCCTCTAATCTCAGGTATGCTTTATTTATTAAAGCATAAATAAAATATCACCACATTCCCCACTTTTTGTCTAATAAAAAATAAAAAATTTAAAAGGTTATAACTAATATAAGAAAAACAATATACAATAAGTACAATAACTATATACAATATGTAAGCAATAAATACATAAACAATGACTAGTCCATTTGCATTTGACAAATTCACAGAAATTATTCCATTATCTATCCTATTTTGGTGAGTCCAAAATGTACCTAATTTACTTTCTATCTTAACTTACATTTCCAACAGAAAACTATTTTATGATGTCTTTCAAACTTGCACACTTGGCACCTCTTAGCGAGTTTCTTTTCTTAATTTCTTGAGAAGAAGGTATATTCTTTTTTGTTAGGATGGAATGTTCTGTAGATATCTATTAGGTCCATTTGGGTCATGACATCAGTTAAGTCCTTTATTTTTCTGCTAAGTTTTGGTTTGGGAGATCTGTCCAGTGGAGAAAATGGGGTGTTGAGGTCTCCTACTATTAATGTGTGGGGTTTTATATGTGGTTTAAGCTTTAGTAATGTTTCTTTTACATATGTGGGTGCCCTTGTGTTTGGGGCATAAATGTTCAGAATTGAAACTTCATCTTGGTGGTTCATTCCTGTGATGAGGATATAATGCCCTTTTTGATCTCTTTTGATTCATTTTAGTTTGAAGTCTATTTTGTTGGATATCAGGATGGCTACACCCACGTGTTTCTTAAGACTGTTTGATTGGAAAGTCTTTTCCCAGCCTTTTATTCTTAGGTAGTGTCTGTCTTTGAATTTGAGATGTGTTTCTTGTATGCAGCAGAAAGATGGATCCTGCTTTTGTATCCATTCTGAAAGCCTATGTCTTTTTATAGGTGAATTAAGTCCATTGATATTAAGGGATATTAATGACCAGTGATTATTCATCCCTGTTTTTTTTTGGTGGTAGCGTGTGTGTACTTCTCTTCTTTGGGGCTTACTGCTATGGCTTTATCTATTGCCTGTGTTTTTGAGGGTGTATCTGACTTCCTTAGGTTGGAATTTTCCTTCTAGTGCTTACTCTAGGGCTGGGTTTGTGGATAAGTATTGTTTAAATCTGGCTTTGTCTTGGAATGTCTTGTTCATTCCATCTATGATGACTGAAAGTTTTGCTGGGATTATTAGTCTGGGCTGATATCCATGGTCTCTTAGTGTCTGCATTACATCTGTCCAGGTCCTTCTGGCTTTCCAAGTCTCCATTGAGAAATCAGGCATTATTCTGATGGGTTTGCCTGTATAAGTCACTTGACTTTTTTCCTTTGCTTCTCTTAATATTCTTTCTTTATTCTGCACATTTAGTTGTTTAATTATTATGTGGCAAGGGGACTTTTTTGGGGTCTAGTCTGTTTGGTGTTCTATAGGCTCTTGTATCTTCATAGGCATTTCCTTCTTTAAGTTGGGAAAGTTTTCTTTTATGATTTTGTTGAATATATTTTCTGTGTCTTTGATTTGGTATTCTTCTCCTTCTTCTATCCATATTATGTGTAGGTTTGGTCTTTTCATGGTGTCCCAAATTTCTTGGACATTTTGGTTCATGACTTTGTTGGTTTTAGTGTTTTCTTTGACTGATGAATCTATTTCTTCTACTGTATCTTCAACACCAGAGATCCTCTCTTCCATCTCTTGCATTCTGTTGGTTTTACTTGCATCTGAAATTCCTGATCGTTTACTCAGATTTTTCTATTCCCAGCATTCCCTCTGTTTGTGTCTCCCTTTTTCTATTTGCCATTTCAGGTCTTGGACTATTTCCTTCATTTGTTTCATTACTTTTTCATGATTTTCTTTCAGTACTTTATTGTTTTCTTCTAATTTGTTTGCCCTTTCCTCTAGTTGTTCATAGCGTTCTTCCCATTTTTTGTCTTTTCCTCTACACAAGCCTTCTTCTTCATGATGTTATTCATAAGGCTGTTTTCTTCTGCTTCTTCCAATTTTTGATGTTCATGTCTAGATGTTGGAGGCAGGCTAGGTTCTGGTGATGCTGTATTGCTCTTCATTTTGTTGTATGTACTTCTGCCTTGACATCTGCCCATCTCCTTGTGGTTCATTCTTGGTCTTATCAGTGCACTTGGTTCAGACAGAGCTGACAGATTCAGGAAGTCTCTCTCTCTTGTCCATATGGGAGCTCTCTTGTCCAAATGGGAACTCTGGGGCAGGATGGAAGCTCTTGTCCAGACAGGGAGTCCAGGGCAGGATGGGCGCTCTTGTCCAGAAGGGAAGTCCAGGGCAGGATGGGCGCTCTTGTCCAGAAGGGAAGTCCGGGGCAGAATGGGAGCTCTGGTCCAGAAGGGAAGTCTGGGGCAGGATGGGAGCTGGGGCCAGTCTCTAAGTCTCATGAAGTGGCTGGGGTCTGGGGCAGATGGGCGTGGGGGCAGGGCGTAGAGATTGCAGGGTCTGCCAGGGGTCTTGGAGAAGGGGATCCTTCCCGGTGGGGCTAGAAGGGAACCTGCCCGGTGGCCAGAACCTGAAGCCAAGTTGGGCAGGTCTTCCCCAGAGTGGCTGGTACCCAGGGATGGGGTCCGGGCTGAGCCTGGATACTCACCTCTGGTTTAGAAGGGAAGTCCGGGGCAGGATGGGAGCTCTCTTTTCTTAATTTCTTAACAAGGAAAACTGTAACTACAACTATCTAATCTTCAACTTCCTCAGAGACCCAAAAAGGAAATACTATTACCTAGTAAAACAGAAAGTACAAATAAGTGACTTCCAAATAACATGAATTATGATGGAAACAGCCAGTTTCCTGGACAGCCACCCAAGATTTCTCTACATGTTGGGGCATCATCTTCGGGCTTAGCATATCTGACAGATTTGTTTATGAAGCAGGATGTACTCAAGGCCTACAGCTCCACCCCACATTCAGTGCGAGTATTCCATGTACCAGATAAACTTGAATTCTGCCAGTGTCCTGTCATGACTCAGGGTCTTAAATTCTGGAAATTACTGGTGTTTTTCGAGTTCAGTTTCCCATTCTTCTCGGCTTGTGGATGGCTTCATTTCCTTTATTAAATTCCAGTCTACCATTGAGAGGCCAGACTCTGTCAGCCGAGTTACTCCTCCAAGAATAACTGTTCCAGCTGCTGTTCCTCTGCACACCAGAAGCTCTTGGTCCACTGCCTACTCAGCTGCCTCCAAGGAAGGGGCACTGTACCTTTTCCGGATTGCAAAGCCACTTCACCTATAGTGTCATATTATTCTGGCCTCAGACGAAACCAGTTGCCAAAGATGCAACCTCACTTGTCTTGGCAAGGATCGGTAGTCCTTTGTTTTGTGTCCTGTTTGTCCATTTTGGATAGCATAATGTCAGCAGTCCATTCAAGTGCACTTTCATGTCCAGTGGCTCACTTTTCCCACAGTGAAAGTTAACTCCATGTCGAGGTTCTTCAATGTCCATGTCTTCACTGAAGTAGATTGGTTCTGCCAGGAGCAGACATGTCTCATAGTCATAAAAAAAGAAGAAATTCTATATCATTAAAACATCTTAAATGCCATATTTTTCAGATCTCTGAAGGGTTTTAAGATGATCTGTCTATCTGAAATATATCTCTGCTTGACATTGAAAACATACCTAATACAACTACAAGTTCAATTGTAATGTCTAACGACTAACTTTCATTTCTTTATATCCTAATTAGTTGGTAATGATAACATTCAAGAATTAGCAAATTGCATTGTGTTGTTAAATGAACTATATAGGTACAATATCCTGAACAAGATTAGAAATATCCATACAGTATTTTCTAACAAAACCAATCTCAAATTTGTATCAATATATATATTTTGTATATAATATACAAAAACCCAATCCAATGTAAAGTATTTAAAAATAGTAGTTGCCTTTTAAAAGTAGATTCAATAATCTACCTTTTTGTCTATATCATATCTATATCCTCTCTTTTTTCTTTTCAGAGTAGATTCAATAGTCTACCTTTCATTTGATCATTTCTATATCTTTTTTCAGAGTAGATTAAAAAATCTACTTTTTATGTATATCCTCCTTTTTTCTTTTTCTTTTCTTTTTTTCAAACAAGAACCTTAAATCTAATCTTTGTTTAACCTCTTTCTTGACCATTAACAATAACTTTTTTTTTTCATTTTTCTTTAAGAAATTTTGTACTTACTCCACATACCACCCACATTTCCCACCTCCTCCCTCCTCCCACACCCCAGTCTTCTCTCCTAAGCCACCCCACATCCCCACATCCCCCAAATCAAGGTCTCCCATAGGGAGTCAGCAGAGTCCGGCATGCTGAGCCTAGGCAGGTCCAAGCCCCTTCCCACTGCACCAAGGCTGTGCAAGACATCACACCACAGGCACCAGATTCCCCAAAGCCTGCCCATGTACCAGGGGTGGATCCCGATCCCCCTGCCTGGGTGCCCCCGAAACAGTTTGCACTAAACAACCAACTTCCATATTGAGAGGGCCTAGTTCAGTCCCATGGGGGCTCCACAGCCACCATTCCACAGTTCATGGGCTTCGACTAGTGTGGCCAGTCATCTCTGCATGTCTTCCCATCATCATCTCTACGGGCCCTGCCTGCAGAATCTCTCCTTTCTCTCATCAATTGGATTCCTGGAGCTCAGCCTGGTGCCTGGCTGTGGATCTCTGCATCTGCCTCCATCTGTTACTGGACAAAGGCTCTATGGTGACAGGCTTTTCACTAGACCGGTCACAGGAGTAGATCAGTCTGGGAACCCTCTGGACTACTGCCAGCAAACCAAGGTGGGGTCAAGATTGTGGACTCCTGAGAGCCTCACCAGCACTCTGGCTCTTCCTATTCTCATGATGTCCTCATCCATCACGGTATCTCCCTTACTGCCCTCCCACTCTGTCCCTGTTCCAGCTTGATTCTCCCATTTCCCTATGTTATTATCCCCAACCCCTCTCCCTCCACCAACCCTGACACACCCAGTCCACTCATGTAGATCTCATTCACTTCTTCTTTGTTGGGTTATCCATGTGTTCCTCCTAGGGTCTTTCCCTGTTAGCTAGCTTCTCTAGACTTGTGGCCTGCAGTCTGGCCATCCCTTCCCTCACATCTAGTATCCACTTATGAGTGAGTACATACTATGTTTGTCCTTCTGAGTCTGGGTTACCTCACTTAGGATGATATTTTCTTGTTCCATCCATTTGCCTGCAAATTTCATGATATTATTGTTTTTTACTGCTGAGTAATACTCCATTGTGTATATATATCACATTTTCTTTATCCATTCTTCAGTTGAGGGGCATCTAGGCTGTTTCCAGGTTCTTGTTGAGCATGTGTCCTTGTGGTAAGACTGAGCAGTCCTGAGTATATGCCCAAGAGTGGTATAGCTGGGTCTTGAGGAAGACTTATTCCCAATTTTTGAGAAACCACCATACTGATTTCCAGAGTGGCTGTACAAGTTTGCATTCCCACCAACAGTGGAGGAATGTTCCCCTTGCTCTATATCCTCTCCAACATAAGCTGTCTTCAGTGTTTTTTATTTTAGCCATTCTGACAGGTGTAAGATAGTATCTCAGAGTCGTTTTGATTTGCATTTCTCCAATGACTAAGGATGTTGAGCAATTCCTTAAATGTCTTTTAGCCATTTGAGATTCTTCTGTTGAGAATTCTCTGTTTTTTAATTGGACTGTTGGTTATTTTGATGTTTAATTTCTTGAGTTCTTTATATATTCTGGATATCAGCCCTCTGTCATATGTGGGGTTGGTGAAGATCTTTTCCCATTCTGTAGGCTGTCATTTTGTATTATTTACTGTGTCCTTTGCCCTACAAAAGCTTCTCAGTTTCAAGAGGTCCAATTTATTAATTGTTGCTCTCAGGGTCTGCGCTACCATTGTTATATTTAGGAAGTGATCTCTGGTGTCAATGAGAAATAGGAAGAAGCAGAGTGCTAGAGAGATCCCCAGAGAGCTACAAAGATACCTCCACTATAGACTACTAGCAATGGTCAAGAGAGTGCCTGAGCTGACCTACTCTGGTGATCGGTTGGAAAAACACCCTAACTGTTATGATACAACTCTCATCCAGTGACTGGTGGAAGCAGATGCAGAGATCCATGGCCAAACCCATGTGGAGCTCCAGGTTTCCAATTGGGTAGAGAGAAGAGGGTTGTGGGGAAGGCTTGGGGGCAGGAGTAGGGAGGACAGGGGGATCTGTGGTTGGTATGTAAAATTAATAGAAAATCTCTTAATAACAAAAGGAAAAGAAACGAGAAAAAAGAGAGAAAAGTACTAACATCAGAAAAACAACTTTTCTACAGGACTGGGATATGAGGCACAGCATGAGGCTTGCTGCTGTCTACTGATGAACTTCTTAAAGCATGTTCAACTTAAGATGAGCTATGATTTTTTTTGACAAAGACCACTTCTCAAAATTTGCTGCCCCTTTCTGTGTTTATGAGGCAGTGATTCATAGTCTAACAGGTAGATACATTATTTTCAGATTTTCCTTATAGAAATAAAGATGAAAGTGTAAAAAAAAAGAATTGCAGTGTCCTGTTGGTGTAATTTTCCTTTACTGAGTTTAAAATATCCCGCATCTGAGGTGAGGGACATTGAGATCATGATGGGAGGATGTGTGGAGATGACTGGCCACACTAGTGGAAGCCCATGAACTGTGGCCAGGTGGCTGTGGAGCCCCTATGGGACTGGACTAGTCCCTCCAGATATGAAAGATGGTTGTTGGCTGGAACTGTTTCAGGGGCACCCAGGCAGGGTGATCAGGATCTGTCCCTGGTCTATGGGCAGTCTTCTGGGAATCCAGTGTCTCTGGTGTGATGCCTTGTACAGCCTTGGTGCATTGGGAAGGGGCTTGAACCTCCCTAGGCTCTGTGTGCTGTGCTCTGTTGACTCCCCATGGCAGACTTTGATTTGGGAGATGTGGGGTTGTGGGGTGGCTTGGGAAAGAGGCATGGGGGTGAGAGGAGTGAGGAGGAGGGATCTGTGAATGGTATGTGGAGTGAGTAGAAAATTTCTTAATAAAGAAAAAAATATCCTACATCTCTTTTGATTGTTTTTGGGCAGAAATCTATTTTGTTAGATCATAGAATTGCTACACAAGCCTACTTCTTAGGTCCATTTTCTTGGAAAACCTTTTTCATCCTCTTTTCTTTGGTAATGTCTATGTTTGCTGTGGAGGTGTTTCTTGTCTGCAGCGGAAGGATGGATCATACTTTTATGCCCATTCTGTTAGCCTGTGTCTTCTTACTGGGTAGTTGAGTCCTTTGATATTGAGAGATATTAATGACTATTTTTGTTAATTCCTGTTATTATGTTGTTGTTGTTGGCAGTGTGTGTATATGTGTGTGTGTTTCCTTTCCTTGAGGTTTTGTGGTGTAAAATTATTTATTACCTATGTTTTCATGGGTATATTTAATCTCCCTGGGCTTGAATTTTGTTCCTAGTACCTTCTGTAGGCTTGGATATTGTTTACATTTGCCTTTGTGATTAAATATTTTTGTGGTGATTGAAAGTTTTTCTGGGTATCATAATCTGGGCTGGTATCTGTGTTTTCTTAGAATTTTTAAGATACCTATCCAAGTCCTTCTGACTTTTAGAGTCTCCATCAAGATCTTGGAAGTAATTCTGATAGGTCTGCTTTTATATGTTATTTGAAATTTTTTTCTTTGCAGCTTTTAATATTTCTTATTTGCCCAGTATGATTAGGGTTTTGATTATTATATGGTATTGGTAGTTTTCCTTCTGGTCGAATCTATTTGGCATTCTATAAGCTTCTTGTACCTTTATAGGCATGTTCTTTAGGTTGGGAAAATGTATTTCTGTGATTATTTTGAATATATTTTCTGGCCCTTTGAACTGGGATTCTTCTTCTCTTTTATACCTATTATTTTTTAAGTTTGGACTTTCCACAGTGTTCCAGATTTCCTGAATATTTTGTGTTAGGAATATTTTGTATCTAGCACTTTCTTTGACTGATGAATCTATTTCCTCTATTGTCTCTTCTATGTGTGAGATTGTCTCTTTCATTCCTTTTTCTGTTGGTAATGCTTGCATCTGTAGTTCCTGTTTACTTACCCAGATTTTCTATTTCCCAATTTCCCTCCATTTGTATTTTTTTTATTACTTCTGTTTCCATTTTCAAGTCTTGAAAACTTTCCTTCACCTGTTTTTTTTTCCCTGAGCTTTCTTAGCATAATGAGATTTATCAATTTCCTCCAATTTTTATTTGTCTTTTCTTCAGTTTCCTTAAGAGATTTTTTTCATTTCCTATTTACTAGTCCCTATCATCTTTATAAGGTTGATTTTGAGGTCATTTTCTTGTGCTTCAGCTGAATTGGAATGTTCAGGTCTTGCTATGGTAGATTAGCTAGGCTCCAATGGTGCCATATCGCCCTTTCTGCTGTTGATTGTATTCTTACATTGCATTTAGGCATCTGGTTTTTGGATGATTATAGTTCTAGGCCTTGATTCCTCAATTTGCTACAGCTCTGGCTGTTTTACTAGAGGCTAGACTGTTTGCACTAATCCAAGGTAAGACTTTGCCCATGCCCACTGTCCTGTAAGACACCTTAAATTATGTCCAACAGCCCATGCCCCAAATGTCCCGGACTCTACCTCCTCCCCTGAGCTCTGTATTCTGACCCCCAAATCCTGCAGCTTTACCCAAGGTCGTGTGATCCTGACACCCCAGGTAAGACACTATCCATTGCCTGCTAACACTCCTCAAACCTGCCCAACAGCTCAATACTTCCCCCTTCCCTGGCTGTAATTTCCAGGCTATAACATCAGCAGAGGATTTCTGCTTCTACTGGAGGCCAGGCTGGTTCTAGAGACAAAAGGTAAGATAAACTTGGCCCACAGCTCCCAAATCCATCCTCTCCTCAGAGCTCTATTTCTCACCCAAAGCTTTGTCAGAAGACTTCTACTTTACTGGAGGCCATACCATACTAGGAATCCCAGAGACCAAGTAAGTACCCTGATCCTCAGAGGTCACATGTCTACTTGGAACCTCAGAGGCAATGTTGGTACCTAAAAGACACAGAGGTTTTACAGATCACAAAATACCTGGGGGAGACACCCTACTGGACCTGATCCCTTGCTAGTCACAGAACCCTTAGGCTCTTAGGCCAGAAGACCAGAAAGGAAACAGAAACCAAGGAACAAAACACCTATCCAACCAAGACAAACTCAAGAATCAACACCATTAATAAATTTTAACATAGAAGAGATTCTCATAGATAATACAGGCATCAAGTACATATCTGGGACTTGTGATTCCTATATGTAGCACCCAGACACCTCAGTCAGGTGATTTTAAAGGCCAAGTACCTAAATTTACATTTTGTCTACATGCAAGCAGAAGGTCATCTGTTGCAGAATATTATTATAAGATATGTTACATTTGTTTATGTTCTGGAACCTTTGTTTAATGATGTAAAGATGTGTTGCATTCTTTTCTGCTGCATTTGTTTAACTCTGTGAAGCTATGTTACTTTGTCTGTCTAAAACACTCAATGGTCTAATAAAGAACTGAATGGCTAGTAGCAGGACATGAGAAAGGATAGGCAGGTAGAGAAAATAAATAGAAGGAGAAATCTGGGAGAAGAAGAACAAAGAGCAAGAGAACAAGGAGAGGAGGATGCTAGGGGCTAGCCATCCAGCCACTCAGCCATCCACAGAGTAAGAGTGAAAGTAAGATATACAGAAGTTAGAAAAGGAATAAGCCCAGAGGCAAAAGGTAGATGGGATAATTTAAAGTTAAGAAAAGCTGGCAAGAAACAAGCCAAGCTAAGGTGGGGCATTTATAATTAAGAATAAGCCTCCAAGTGTGATTTACTTGGGAGCTGGGTATTGCCCTACCCCCAAAAGAGCAAAGAGTAAAAGAGTGAAAAACAAACAGCAATATTTTGGTGTACAAGTGTGAGGCTCTTGAATTTCCATGTAGGGCCTGAGAAAGCCCTACATGGAAAAAAAGAGGGGGGAATGATTCCTTTAAGAGTTTCTGCTTGCTGGTGAGCCTTTGAGCATCCATCATGTTAAATAGGAACAAAAATCTAAGAAAAATGTCTGCCACAGTGCAAGTATCAGAATTTTAGAGCTCTAGAATGGTTGAATGCAGTTCTTGGTCACTAACCTCTGACCGGGCCAAGAGCTTTAGGTTTGGCTCTCACAAACTGAGAAGCATGTGGATCTAACTGAGAGCCATGTGGAGAATTCAGATGTAGGTTAGTAATTTAAAGATTTGTTCACTTGGTAAAAAAATGCTAAAAGATATGCAGTAAAAAAGGTCCAGGTGGGAAAACCTCTAAACATGGTTCCAGTGTGTTTTACAATGTGTGTAGGTTTAAGGAGGAAATAATATGGGTATAGACAGTCATAAAAAGAAATAAATAGTTTAAAAATAAGAAGTCTCTAAGAGAGAATTAAAGTAATATAAAAAAGAATAAGCCATGTAGAGATGGGAAATACACAGGGAGTCTGAGTCCTGTACATTATTGTGTTGATTTTGATTTTTTAAAAAATGTTTATAACAAGAAACAGTGGCTGATGGGATTGTGAACTGGACTGCTAGATTGAACCAACCTATGTACTTTAGGAATGCCTTAACTTGAAAAAAGAAATTAAAAAAATGTGTTATTTGGTAAAAAGTTTTTGCTTTTGTTTCCACAGAAAACAAGAGGCTGTAGACTCATTCTAGATTATTATGGATTAGATTTTATCAGGGGTTACTTCCTGAATCTTGACAGGGGATAGCAATCAATAAAGATTATAGCTGGTTTTTCCAGGACTTGATTATTATCTCAAAATTTCCCTCTGGCATCCTAAAGATGATTCACCAACAGACAGCAGGAAACAGTCTAGAAAAAATAATGTCCACTTTACCAAGAGTTGTGTGCATGGCTAGTGATTATATTGTGGGTTATGGATGTTTGTTATCATTTAGAGGATTATAGTATATTGATAAAAATTTAAAGTTATTTCTGTTAAATTGCATATGTGATTCTACTTTTGTTTGAGATATTTTGTGTAGTGATACAAATTTGAGGTTACTTTCACTATACTTTATATATGTTTCTACCCATTCTTAAAGAACTTTTGTATATTGATAGAAATTTAGATCACTTTTGTTATAACATACTGTATATATGTTTCTACTCTTGTTTAAGGTATTAGACCTATGTAGTTCATTTAAAACATAAGGTAAAAAGTTCTAGTTTTTTAAAGCTATTATTATAAACTATTTAGGATAATCAAGAAACATAGGTTAGTATTGAGCCATTCATAATAATCAAATTTGTAGATACATTAGGCTTGTTTTCTAGATTATACAGAGATATATTTTAGGTAGATAATTGTGTGGGATGACTCATCCTTAACAGGCCTCAGGCCAGCCAGCCCAAACCAGTAATAAGATATTTTCTGAGAGCCAAACTGGGCCTTAGCAACAGCAACTGAGACATGATCTGAAGAAGACCTGAATCAACGACAGGCAGCCATGTAACAATAGCAGATGCATATCCATCAGTCCTTCCCCTGGGGCAGGGTGGAGGGTATATAAGACTTGCCTCTTCCTGAATAAACTGAGCTTGTTGTTTCAGCATTCTCCCAGAGTCTGTGTCCTCCTCCAAAAGGAACAACAGGACAGGATCCTGCCACATAAATGTTCTTCAAACACTTCAAAGACCTATAGAATGTGGCATTTAAAATGTTTTGATAACTTAAGATTTTTAATGACAATGAGAGACATCTGCTCCTAGAAACATAAATTTATTTCAGAGATTCATGGGCATTGAAGAGAGATGGGCATTGAAGAAACTCCTTATGGATTTTGCTGTCATCATGTAAGGTTAGCCACTGGGCAAAGAAACTGCTCTTCCTTTTGACTGCTGACAATGTGCTGTGCAGACTGGACATGTAGGACACACAAGAAGAAGGCTGTTAAACTGTGCCAAAACAAGACCAGAGAATCCTTCAAAATATTTGCTTCACAGAAGAGTTTGCCAGACATTCTGCAGGACACACAGGAAAGCAACGGACAAACTTTGCCAATACAAGGCAGGACAGTCCTTCAAATTTCCTCCTGCTTTACTGAAAAGTCTGTCAGATACTCTATGCCTGTAGGCTAAAAGTAGATATCCCAACATTGCAGAGAAACTTTGGGTGACTGTGGAGGCAGCCAAATGTCTCTGTTGTTAGGTTGTATTACATCCTTCTGGGTCTTTTATGGAGTTGAAGATTAGATAGCTGTAGTTGTAGTTTTCCTTAGATATGATAGAAAGTAAATTAGGTATAAAACTTTGGATTCACTAAGATAGGATAGATAATGCATTATTTTCTCTAAATATGCTAACTACAAATGGACTGAATATTGTAAATGTAATTCTCACTTCATAATTGTTTTTGTTGTGTACAGTTTCACTATGTTAAAATTGAAACCTTTCATTTTTGTTTGGGCAAAAAGAGGAAAATATTTTAGAATATTATTTTAAGATGTGTTATATTGGTTTATGTTTTGAAATATTCGTCTACTGATGCAAAGGCATGCTACATTTGTTTGATTAAAGAAAATTAACCTGCAGTCAGGAGGCTGAGTCAGCAACCGGGTGACAGGAAGTGGTAGGGAGGAACAATATGCAGGCTTTTCAGTGGGGGCAGAGCAGAGGGACATGGACATGATGGTTTTGGGCAGATGTAAACAAGGAGAGAAGGTGAGCTACTTTCTATTCAGCCTCTCTGAGCAAGCAGAATTTTGCTTCAACCTTTGAATCCTGAATTCATTAGAGGGGTAGAGATCTAGATGAAGTTTCCCATAGTGTCCTTGAGAGAGGATGCCTGAGGGCATAGAACCCCATGGGATATGGCCCTGGGGCCATACCACTGCTGGTAGCTGCAGAGGTGCCTTTGCTGATCAGGACAACCATTGCTTAAAAAGCATTTTCTGTATTTATTGAAAAACAACAGTCATCAGTACAAAGAGAGCTTTTATTTACAGAGACAGAAAGAAGAATTTTTGTTCAAGTTGTACAAACCCAGGCAATTGCAAAAATAAACTCTAAGCAGCCTTTAACATTTACAAGTCCATTTTGTTATTTAGTTCTCTGCACAGAAGTTTTACACTTAGACATAAAGTTAGTCATCAATGTAACATTAGCTATCCCAATGTATGAGGAGAAAATTATGGGAGCTGGGATGACACAAAGGTGGCTATACCTCAAAAAGCCCACACCACCATGGGTGATGCTATGGGAAAGCTGCATCCCTGGAGCTCTCTTACACGCTGCTGGGTGAACTGGAGGGTCTCCTCTCCTCTGTTATTGCTATTACTCTTAAAACATTAGGAAGGACCCTTGTGAATCTTGTATGTTTCAGCATTTTCCTGAGATTTTTTTGAGTTTTATTTACTGAGACTTAATGAGTTCTCTTCAAAAGGCCATGTTTCAATTAATAGGAACTATTTTTTCAATAGCATAATAATGGGAAAATGTAAGAAAGAAGAGGTGCTTTACTTCAAACACATCTTAGAAAATGTTTCAATTATGTGGAAGTCTATGTTGAAATACTAATGAAATATGTAGATGATTCAGATGAGAGAAGACTTTGTCACACAGCATTGGGGTACACAGAACAGTTTAAGATAAAGTCCAATTTTAAGAGGAGGCTTCCTGAACGATGTCATCAGGAGTGCAGAAAGTCAAGATAAGGTAATTGATGGGAATATAATCAAAATATATTATATAGATGTAAGATATTGGCTGAGACTCACTATGTTGCATAACATCATTCCATATTAGTCATAAACACTAATAAAGAGTGAGCCTCCTGTTGATCTGCAATTGTGAGATACTCAACATGGTTAAAGCTTCATGTAGGTCTAGAATTTATAGCTAGTCAGGTTGTAGAGGTCTGCCAGAGTGAAATGAAATGACACCCATGGACTAAGCAACAGCATTTGATTTCTGTCTAGTGTACAGTGAGAAGCATGTCATTTTTTTTTAATTAAAGAAATCCACATTTGAATTCTTATAGGATTAATGAAGGATGGTCCCAATGTTAGAGAACTCTGTTTGCAGATTCCAGCTGTTGTTCCTCTGAATCTATTGGTCTTTGTTGGAGTAAGGGCTGTGGTCTCCAAAGAAGACTTCCTTGGATTTTTCTTTGAGAACTCATGGAGTACAGACAATCTTTCAATTTATCTCATCATTTCATAACTTTCATGCACACACTGGTACTTGTGGAGGATTTCTTGAGTCTCTGGGAAGCAGGAGTGATCAAATGTTTGAAAAAGGTCTTCATAAATTTTGGGTATAACAACTTCTACATTTCTGTTTTAGGGTTCTAGAAATGAGTAAGTATAAAGTTATATTGTACGCAGATATTATTGTAGGGTATGAGGGAAGGTAGACTGTGTGGAAGATTATGGGCTCAGGAGTCTGTTCCATCTTCTTTGCACTTCAGAATCTTGGTCCACAATGGCTGCATTTTAGGGGACAGAAGTAATTAAAAACACCTAAGAAAGCACTTCTGCATGTTCATATCAAATACTAATGTATTAATGAGATATGTGGAAATACCCAAGGCTACTCTTCTGCCACACAGCAGAGTTGGATATGCTGCATCTCTATGTTCCAAGCCCCATTTCATCTGTGCTTTATGTTACAGGATTCTCTTTCTCTCCATCGGTCTTTCTGATAAAACCTTCTCCTAGATATTAGTCTGCATTGAATGTAAATGTAAAGTGAAGAATTAGTCACTGGACTAAGGGCTGAGGGGAAGAACAAAGGCTCAGCTCTTCTCTCTGTAAAGCCCTGAATCATGGACCTGTCCTGGGTTAAGTAAAGGAAGACCACACACCTGTATTCCTCTAGGTTCAGTTTTTCACACTCCTCAGATGATACTCACTAGCTTCTTCCTGATATTTATTCCTTTTGGCATAGCACCAAGAATGAACTAAGAAGATGAGGAGGACAATCATCATGAAGGCCAACAGTCTTATCAGAATATACAGGAGCTTGTGATTATCTGATGGAAAATATGAATACAATAAGACACAAATCTTAGGATCCCTGTAATAGATTGCCTTACATCTATTGGTTGATGGATAGTGAATGTAATTTTTCATTAGGGCAGGAGTTTTAATGGGGAACTTACTACTATTATTCTGCTGAATCAACATAGTACTACACTGACTCTTGATGACTTTTCATCAACTCATACTTTTGACCCATACATTAATGCTTTTCTCAACATCCAGCTGGGAAGCTTATATTTGAAACACATGGTGATCTATACAGATATCCATAATTAGAAAATGTCCAGAAAACAAGAGATTATGGAATGCTTGTATCTAAATAGGACATTTATATCACATCCACCTCTCTACAGGCTCAGTGTTCTTTGTGAAAATCATGGACCAAAAATGGCTGAATGACGTTGATGATAACTACAAAGAAATAGGGCCTCCTGGACACAAGAGGGCAGTTGCATATATGAACTCACAGGAACTCGTGACAGCATTCACAAGATCAGTACAAGCTGAAGCCAGACCAAATTCCAGCATGAATGGGGTAGAGGTGGACAACATGAAGTACAACCCTAGCCAAGAATCTGTAGGCAAATGAAAGCTGCTGGGAGATGGAGAGTCAGTTTCAAAAATGTTACTAGTAACTTGACCATAGTCTAGTGGGAGGTCACACATCCATGAATATATGTGCATCACAAATTGAAGTTCATCGATAAAAAAGACAACACAGAGTTTGGTGGATAGGTCCAGGAGGAGTTGGGGGAGGGGTGAATGTCATCAAAGCACATTGTATGAAATTGCCAAAGAACTAATACAAGTAAAATATTAAAGATAAGTATCCTGATGGCATATTGCATATGCTTGTGTTCTATACTTTCTCATATAATTCTCAGAATAAATTTAATATGTGCTATACATGGTAGGAATGAAGGTAAGGAAGACCCTTCCAGAATACCCTGGGCACTGTTACTGTTTGCAGTGTAAAACGCCTTATGATTTAGCTAGAATTTTCTATGGCTTCAGAGTATAAAATCCAGGATATGCATTCCTTAACATTCTATGAAGCACAGTGCAGGGGGAAGGTACTAATGCACTTTCTTTGCCAATCTGCAGCTTTCCTGAAACTTGTCACACTAGATAAACATGAAAGCCCAGTTTTTATCTCTTACAGCTTCTTTTTCATGTGACTTGTACATGAGTGCTCCATCTCATCCATCTTATGCCACTGTCAGAAAATGCCAGGACACAATGTACAGCTTATGTGTTCAGTGTCTGAATCTGAGATTCGTGTCAGTGCTCAGTTAATAAACTTTGCAACTTTTACACCTACAATACCACTGAACCAAACATTAACTTCTTCAAAAAGGAAAAATGAAGTCAAGGCCATTTTATCACAGATAGTGTCCTTGTAATATGTTCCCTTCTCCTTCCTTCCTTCCTTCCTTCCTTCCTTCCTTCCTTCCTTCCTTCCTTCCTTCCTTCCTTCCTTCCTTCCTTCCTTATTCGGGTCTGATCACCTCCTCTCCAACGTGAACAGAGCTAGAGTGAGCAATTTGTTGTTATTTGGAAGGGAGCAAAATTTCCACCCCTGTTCACTTGTAGGGGGTCACAGGTGCAGAAATTAGAGACGGTTAGTCCATAAAGGTCCCACACTGCCCCTAAATATCTTGTCATGTAGAATTTGAGAATCAGAGAAGCAATGACAAAGCTAAGACTACAGAGCTGTGTGATGGACAGACGAGACAACATGTGAACCTAAGAGATTTTGGTGCCTAAGCTTCTACAATAGAGAAGAGGAATCATTTACTCACTAGTTTTGGAGTCTGGTTCTGTAGAAGAAGGGCAGTTTCTGGATGAGTTTGCTAAAGAATGGTAATAGGAGAGAGAGATAAGTCAGTGATGCTCTCTGTCTTTTATGGAAACTTCTTTGAAGTTGGCCAGTGACCAGCACTCACTTTACCCATGATTTCTGAGCCTTATGGGTTATAGGATGCCTTTATGTAGTTTGATTAGAGGGTATTACTCTGTCCTTGGATTTCAAGTTGTGATGACTCAATAGGAGTACTGTGGAGATATCTATATGTGTGAGAGATTAGAAGGGCTGCTCCATCTCTGACCTGGCCAAACCGGTCCAAATTCATCCCTTATGAGTCTGTCTTGACCCCTCTTTATACCTGCATGGATACACAGATGTCTCAGTGGGTCTGGCCAAACAGAATAAAGATTATATGGGAATTTCTCTTTCTGTCATTTTGTAATCTGATATTTTTTTTTTATCAAACATGAATTCTCTTTTTAAAAGTTTTTAATTAGGTATAATTATATTCCTTTCCCTCTTGCTTTCAAATCTATAGCCCCACACAGGTACTGTTCCTTCAAGTTTTCCCACGCCTCCACCATCCTTAAATTGATATCTTCTTTTTCTTTGATTATTGATGTTATATGTGTGTATATATTGATACACACACACACAAGCTTACTGAGTCCTTTTTTGGAATATATATATACACATATATATACATACACCATAGCATACACATATGTATGTGTTTTATGTATGTATATATATATATATATATATATATATATATATATATGTTTATATATATTTATATGTTCAAAACGTCTCCCAGAACTCCTTCATACTTTCTTATGAAAATTTCTCTCCCTCATCAGGAGAGTGATTCTCAGACATGGTTTCAGTTTTCCTTAGTCACAAGACTTGAGATATATATGAGAATTTCTTACCTGGGACAAGAAGATACAAGGGGTCACTTGGGGATGACCATGCATGTGAAGAGTTTTTGAAAGAGCCATAGCATCTATAGGTCCTTCCCTGGACCACAAGTCCAAGAAGGAAGTTGGACTGGAATGTCCCATTGTGGCTCTGCACTGCAGGCAGCCCCTGCCCCAGAGTCACCCCTTCTCTGGTCAGATGGAACATGTCAAAGTGAATGTCAGAGACACAGGACAAAGTCATGTTCTCTCCTGACATCACCACAGGGTCTATAAGGGCTGACAGAGAAGGTTTCTTGTATAAACCTGGAAGAAAGGAGGCAGAGACATTTAGAGGGGCTGCTCCTTACCAGTGTTTATTTTCTCCTCATTTCTCTCTCCTACTTCTTGGTTTGTGATCTCTCTCTTTCTTTGTTTCTCTGTCTCCCTCTGTCTCTCTCTGTTTCTCTCACTCTCTCTGTCCCATCTTTATCTCTCCTTTATTCTATTTTCTGATCTTTCCCCCTCTCCATCTTACCTTCTACTATATTTTGCCAGTGTCTGCCTCTATATGCATTGGTTCATACCATCTGTGTTTGTAAGTTTGTTTTCATTAACAAATGTTAATTTCATATAGCTATTAATTTCTTATGACATTTTCTTGTATATATAATGTATTGGTGTATTTGTTTTCATTAAAAACTTGAAATTAAAATATATTAAATGATTTCATGGATTCTTTTTAAGTCCTATTCCATATATATTTCTATATGTAATGTTGATCATATTTGTGCTGTTATTCTCTTTTGTCCATGAACTTCCCCTGATTCCATTTCTTTTCCAATTGTTCTATTTTGTCCTTTCAGTTTTTTCAAATGTTTTGTCATCAATTCTTTTAATTAGAGGCACTTGTTATTTTGTTTTAAATAGAATGCAACGTAATGGACTTCACTAAGTCTTCCTCAGACAGTTCTTCCTGGTTCCCTCACCTGTACCACCTTAGCTGGTCCTTTACCCCATTTCCTCTTCCATGGCATATGTATTCCACCTTTTTCCAGAGGACAGCCTTGTAGCATTTTTTCAGCCACCCTAGAATGTCTGAATAATTGGAACATGGACAGAAAACAGTTTGGAGATGTAGAAAACAAACAGCGATTGGTGGCCTATTGAATTTCCTAAGGCAAAGCTATTCTAGGATGAATAATCAGTCAACCCCAAGAAAGGAAGAATGTTAATCAACACAGAAATTCTATGTCTGTCATCTGCACCAAGGTCTCAGGACTCATGAAGAACCAGACCTAACCAACTCATAAACTCAGGTCAGACACATGATATGTCTAGGTCTTCCGACAGATGTCTTATGGAGGTAGAAGTAAAACAAATTTCTGAACTATTAAGGCCTTTAAACATTAGTAGAAAGACATCATTGTCTCTGACTCATATGAAGCTCACCAAGTTGTCCCTTTCACTTTACCTCTAGTTATGACTTCTTTGACCTCTCTGTATCTGTGCTAGATGATATAACAAATGGTCTGTTCTTGTGTCTCCATTTTAATTGTTTATGTCAGTAATATACTCACTGAGACTGCCTTTCTCTACATTTCCCATACTCATCTTCCTCATGACCCCCAAGAACTTCCAATCGATAGAATAACTGCTCTGTATCACACAGAGCTGATGAGCAGGTAATACCCTCTTACCTGTGATCTTTATGTCAACAGGGTCACTGGATTTGGACCACTCATATGGTGTGCGATTGTAAGAACCATAGCATGTGTAAGTCCCAGCATGGTCAGGTGTCACAGGACCTATTGAGAAGTTGCCATGGGATCCCCCAAGATGAGATTCTGCAGAAAGCTTAAAAGAAGTCTTTATTATTTTCTTTCTATGTGAAGTCAAAATGAAGGCTTCAAACATAATCTCTGAATGACACTCCAGGGTCACCTTCTCTCCTGCTTTTACCAGGGAAGTTGGTAGGGCCAACAAGAAAGGCTTCCTGTAGATTCCTAGGAATAAGGATATTGTGAGTATGAACCTGATGCCAGTCTACGTATCAAAAAAAATCTATGTTTTTCCCCCCTTAACCTGTTCTTCCTGTCAGTGTCCCAGTGTCCTGTCTCTGTTTATGTCAGCTTTGTACACAGACTTCTCCATCATTCTCTGGACACTTTCCAATTCTGTGACTCTAGTACCAGCACAATATTTCCCCAATGGCTTGCTGTGGAATGTATCTGCAGATACTGTCTACCACAGTTCCTGTGTCATGCTCCATCATGAGACCTTTTAATACTACTTTGAACGAAGTATACTAAATGGCAAGAAAAGGGAAATTGTAGTGAAGGTAGGTATTAGGACAACTCTTCTGGCCTTCTCTATGGTTCAAAGTTCAAAAGGTATTCCAGATCTGGCATCATGAGCATTGTTTCCTCCAACATCTAGATGCATTATGAATCGGGTTTTATTGCTCTCTGCATATCCCTGCCCAGTTCTTAATTTTCCCTTGATGTGGATTCCTGTATCCATTTCCAGTCACTACCATAACAGATGATATTCTTAAAAAGAGCACATGTGTTGTGAAGATCAGAATTCTGAAATAAGCCCAAACAGAATAAATCAGTTTTCTAGAGGGATATGTTCCTGTTGGTATCAGTAGGGAAGCATCCATTACTTTTTCCCTTCCAGCTTCTAAGGTCTCAAGCATCCTTAGCACTTGGACCTGTCCTCCACTGTCAGAAGTAGCAGTAGGGCATCTCCCTCATGACACTTTGTTCTGCCCACAACTGCCTTTTCCTTATTTGGTATATGAGCCATTGTGGTTGTACAGAGTCAGGATAATTCAGGACATTCTCCCATCCTGCTGTCAACTTGTTAATGTCTGAATTCCATCTTCAAGCCCAATTTATCTGTGACACAACACTCCTTAACACTGCCGTAACACTCATGAAGGCTTAGGCACAAGAAAGTGCATGTTCTTGGGTATATGTTGTGTCCACCATAGGACCCATTTCTATGTGTTGAAAATTCCTTTATAATGCTGAGACTCTGACTAAAACTTGAAAATTCAAGCATGCGGAACTCTGGGGGGATGAAATTACACTCCAATTATGATCTCTGACCTGAAATTATGATCTCCAAGGGGTCACTGTGTGATGACAGTTCATTAGGGTACTGATGATTGTAATTATAGCATCTGTAGGTTCCTCCAAATTCCGTTGTCACGGGACCCAAGAGAAGGGTTTTGTAGAATATTCTGTCATGGAACTGAGGGATAGGAGGTCCAAGTTCTTTGTATAGCTTGAACATGGAAGACTCCTTATGATAGTCACATTTAAGATCCACATACTGTCCCAGTGTAACAACATGGCTTGGCCAAGCAGACAGTGAAGGCTTGTCATGAATTCCTGCAGAAAGATACACAGAAAAAATTTAATGATTACCCTTTATTCCTGAGTGCTGAGTGTCAATGTTCACTTCTTCAGGGTCATTTATACAACCATTTTCTCTGAACTGAAGCATCCGTGTTTCAATGTGAGAGGTTGAAATGATCAGGGGATACAGGAGGTAAACAAACATCATATATATTGGAAAGCTGAAACTTGCAAGATTCATCAGCTTTTCCCAGTTCTGTAGAAACAGTAAGCTATAGGACTTGCTGAATTCTAAGTGGAGGTATTTAACACCTGTTTATCTCACTGCAAGTTGTGCAGAGAGCTCCCTGGTTTTGGCTTTCTTGATAATCACCTACATTGAGGTGTGCTTTCAGTAATGCTTTTGAGTCAACCTTTGCTTCTGCTAATAACCCCTCATCCATACTTCTATCAGTAATCTCATTTAATGCATAAATTCACCTATTTAAACTTTGATGCAATCAGCTTGGTCTGTCATGGGCTTCATTTATGGGGTGAGCAGATTTTCATGTGTTGTATGTTACCAAGGATAGTCTCAAACACAATAGGGTCATTTTCATGTAACGAGTGTCCCCAACTACCACATATCTATGGTTTATCTTTCTATGCTAAGATATGTCAACTGAGAATCTAGAGTAAGTGTTAAATAACAAAGTAGATCTGGTCATGAAAAGTTGTAACTTAAAAATAAATTACATCAGATGCTAGAGTAAAAAGATTCATTTGTAAGATAACAGATGGGAATTGTGGTCACTAAGACAGCAGAAAAGGAATGCTCTTGATTCATCCTCACTGACTCTAGAAGTCTAACAATACTAAGATTAGAATTACATTGTGATTATTCCAGACCTCAGGGGTGAGGATGAGCTGTCCCATATGACCACAGAATTGAAAAAATCTACAATAAAACAGAGGAAAACAGCCTTTGAACTACTCTGCCCCTTCTGTACTCTTGTACAGAGCTTCATTCACAGAGGTCAAACTGGTTCACGTTTTCACACCAAGAGTGATAAGTTAGAGGCAGACATACAGTTTCTCCAACATTTAAGACCTCTTGCACATATATGGAACATTGACAGTCTAGCATTGCTCTTCCACTTGGGCCACTTGCTTGCTCATTTTCCTACACTGAAAGTGATAAGTTAGAGGCAGACATATAGTTTCTCCACCATTTCCAGACTCCTTGCATGTGGAACATTGAGAGTATACAATTGGTCTGTCACTTGGATCACATGGTGATGAAAAGGGTTTGGACTCACGATTGACAGCCCATGAATCTTGGTCTATGTTTTGTATTCACATAGTGGATGTTCCTAATGAAAGAGACAATAACAAAACACTACAGTAAAGACAATATGGACTCCAGACAGTGAGGGCATCTTGCAACACTGTCCTGGCAGAGGCGATTATGGACCCAGTGAGAAACTGTCTCTGATTGTGGAGTGTGGTCAGTGATCTTACTGAACCAGAAGCCCAGGTGACAACAATATCTGATCTCAAAACAGAAGATGCAAATTAGTCAAACAACAGAAATTGACATCAAGGTCATCCAGTTCAGAATTGCAATCAATTTGTCCAACTTCTTTTTCAGGCTACACTAAATAGTAAAGGTCTATTTACAACCAAAGAACTTCTGCATGTGCAGAGGAGGTGATTCTCTTCACTATGCAGGTGTGTTTGTGTCAGAACTTAAGCATGGAAATCCGAGAAGTCAAACCTGACAGAGAACAATGGTGAGACGTTGGAAGTAAACACAGAGGAAAGGAAGGCCTATGAAGCCCACAACAAATAATGCACAGTAGTATTTTTAATGAAGTGATAGAATTATAAGAAACTATGAATAAATATTTGGAGCTATGATCCCCAATGAGAGAACAAGTGGCACTTTTTTTCTGGGTCGAGGTTATCTCAGCTAAATATTTTATAGTTCCATTTATTTTTCTGAAAATTTCATGGTTTCATTGTTATTCGACAATATATCTGTGACACATTTTTATCATCCATTCATCAGCTGAAAGACATTCAGTTTGTTTCCTTGTCCTAGCTATTGAAAATAGAGCAGCAAAGAACATGACATGGAAAGCATCCATGGCATAAGATGTCAAGTTCTTTTGATATATTCCAATGGCTAGGAATGATGCAAATATAGTACTCATTTATGAAAATCTCAAGAAATTAAATTTAAATGGCAAAATCTTTTTATAAACTAAAAAGACATGATATAACTTAAAAAGGAACCGTCTAGAATATTTTATAAAATTTGGAAGTTAATCATTCAATGATAAATATTTTGGCAACATCCCTCTTAAGTCAAGATCACAACTACTGAGTTGGAAAAACCATGTGGGTCATCTTGATGTCTAAATAGGAAAAGGGTCTTACTGCCATATCTGACTCTCTGCATTTGATTGCTGTGACTCTCATGATGAAATTCAGAAGGTTGTCCTCTGACTTCCACACTTGTGGCATAGTATAATAAATAAATAAATAAATGCAAAAATTTAAAAAGTTAATAGAATGTTTCAATAGTATATTGATACAATAGGAGAATGAGTGTGCTTATGTCAAGCATTATGTAATCTAATGAGTAAATACAAAAACTGAATTAAAATTCAATGAAGAAGAATGACAAGATTTTTTAAATATCATTCCAATACCAAATTACCAGTCATAAAAATTCAAGAAAAGGTAAAGGAATATAGAGGTTTTCTTGGGTATAGGGGGGTTAGAACTAGGATGAATCTAGGCAGGGGGTGAATATAATTAATACATTGTGTGAAATTCAATAAAATATTAACAAAAAGACAGAAATGAGAGAGCTAATAAAAATAAAGAGAAAAAATCATAGAGAAAAGTTTAGTACATTGTTGAAACTTGGAATAAAATGAACATGGTCAAGTCCAAGAAGTTCAAGAAACACAAAAGAAATCCAACCCAAATAATCACAATCACAGAGCACATTATTATCACAAGAGATCCTGAAATCAGAATGATAAATGAAGCAAAGAACACACGACTAATGGTATACAACTTTCAACACACCTAATGGTATACAACTGAGTAAAGATTTCTGGGCCCAAGTGACCAGGATGATTTATTCGATGAGGTGAGTAGAAAAAAGAAAAACCTGCCTACAAATGTCAGCAACTCTGTGCTTTAGAAATAGACATAATGAATTTATCAGAAAAAGATTAGGAGATAGAGTTCATCACCACAAGCACAGGAAATTCTGTGGAGTTTTTCAAACTAAATGTAAAGGCTGCTAATGAGTTGCATGAAAACATCTTCATGTGGAAAAAGTAAAATATTCTCACTGAAAGCAAGTCAAACTAAGAAGCTGCAATAGTGTGCCAGTGGTGCACAGATTCTATCTGTAGCATAGATGTGTGTAGATAAAAATAACAACTTCAATGGTTGTCAAGTGAGTCACATATTTAAAAAGTCATAAATTATTACACCAAATTTCAAAATATGTGGAGGTGGTCATTTTAGAACATGGCAAGGGGGAAGATTATTTTAATTAAAAATATTGATTATCTGCCAAGTGTAATGGCTCACTGTTTTAATCATAGCAGTTGAGTGGCACAGGCAGGCAAATACCTGAGTTCATGGGCAGCCTAGTGTAAAAAGTGACTTCTTGTATAGTTAGAATTATAGAGAAAACCTGTCTTGAAAAACCAAAAAAATTTAATTGATCAAAGCTGATGCCTGACTCTGCCAGGGACAGTGCCAGAGAGTATCTGGGAGAGACCTGAGAGACTGGTTCCTTGGATCCTAACTCAGAAGTTCAGAAGACTCACCAAGGAGTCACTCACAGAAGCCACCAGTCAACACCCTGTGATATGTGCTCTCATGTTAGAATGAAACCTATGTATTGGGATGGGTAGTATCTCAAAGTTTTAAGGATGGACCCACCTGCTTCTGTCAATGTCCTCAGGATTAGGAAGAAGCCTGCAAAGAAAAAGTCATGCTGGATGATCCATCTCCTTCCAATAGTGTATCCATATGACCCTCCCCTTTCCTGTTGGGCCTCTGTAGAGTAGAATCGTAGTTCACTTAGTTAAGATGAACTCAGGAACCGAAATCCACCATGGAAGTCAGTGTTTCTGCAGAGGATGGATCCAGCTTCCCAGAACGGCATTTCCACTCTGGTATTCAACACCCTTCATTCCCCGGAGAACTCACCAGTACACACAAGGTTTGGGAGTGGAGACAGCATGGTGTTGCTTCAGCTGACAAGAGGTAGAGCCAGAATAAAACTTACAGGATGTTGTGAGAGGCTCAAAGCATCTACCTGACCACAGCACGGAAAGCTGACCAACAGAGCACATCCGCTGTCACTCCCACGTTTATTGAATTTTTTTCCACATAGAGTTTCTCTGTAGCCCTGTTTATCCTGGAACTCACTTTGTAGACCAGGCTGGCTTTAAAATCAAAGTGCGCCTTAGAGTGCATCCCATGTGCCTGGATTAAAGGTGCATGTTGCCTTACGAGGCTTTGCAAATGCTCCCCCTTTACCATGGCCTTGGAGGCCCACAGCTTCTTGGAATTCTTCAGAGTTCAGCTCTTCAGCCACAGCATTCACCATGACTACAACTGAGTTGCATCCTGGACCCACCGCTTTTTATTTCAAATAATCAAATTTGATTATGGTACTAAAGGTTTACATGCTGTAGCTTTTTACATCTGAGACTCAATGTTTCCTCTGGTTTTCTGTGCATCATATTGAATGAATACTATTCATATTATAACAGCAATCCTAATGTGTCACTCAAAATAACCATCCTTGTAGTAATCCAATGTTAGGTTATAATTATTCAATTTTTTACTTGATTGTGTAGATTTTTAGAATAATAAAATTCCACTTATTTTCAAAAATCAAAGAAATAAAGCAAGTATATTTTTGTTTTAACTGAAAATTTTAAAGATGTAGCATTCATATTCTTTTAAAAAATTCATTTTAAATTATGCAAATATATACATGTGTGTGTGAGTATGTGCATGTGAGTGCTGGTGCCTGGAAGGCCCAAACTGGGCATTGATAGGATCCCCTGCAGCTGGAGTCTCACAGTTGTGAGCCTCGGGTGTAGGCATTGGCATCTAATACTGGGTCATCTGCAAGTGCAGAGCACACTCTTTACCTCTGTGTGATCTCTACAGCCCTGTGCACCCACCATTCTTTACCCAAACACCCAGATACATATTTATTATGCTGTGTTTTTCCACTTCATTTTTTAATGATTGAGATAGAAATTTCTGAGAATGTTTAATTCTACAAGTTTTTTTGCATTTTTATAAACATTATTATTTTATAACCCTAGTTCTTGAGTCTACACCACTAATTCTTTAATTCGGTAGGACATATTAAATACACAATAGTGAACTGAGATAAGAAACATCAATATTCTAATGATGTATTTCTACAAGAATCTGTCAGAGGACAAGAACCTGAAAGACACTGCCAGGAAATGGGATTTTGAATCAAGGCTACACACTCTGGGAATGTACTATGTATATGTAGTATTTAATATCTCCTATATTTTATTGCATTGTTATGTTTTTTATATATTACTCTACATGTTTAAACTTAAAGTTTTTGTTAGTATATGTTTTCAAATAAATTATAATTCTACCATTTCTTTTGCTTTTACTCTTCTCAATCTTTCCTTTATAGCTATTTTGTTCTCTGAAATACATCTTTTTTATTAAGAAATTTTCAGTGACTGATGAAAGCAGATGGAGTGCTCCACGGCCAAGTCCCAGATGGAGCTCCAGGAGTCCAATCGGCAAGAGAGAGGAGGGATGATATGAGCAAGAGATATTAAGACCATGATTGGAAAAAGCACAGGGACAAATAGCCAAACTAGTGGAAACACATGAACTGTGAACCAATAGCTGAGGAGCCCCCATGGAACTGGATCAGGCCCTCTGGATAAGTGAGACAGTTGATGAGCTTGAGCTATTTAGGAGACCCCCAGGCAGTGGAGCCAGGACCTGTCCTTAGTGCATGAGGTGGCTTTTTGGAACCTAGGGCCTATTCTGTGACACTTTGCTCAGCCTTGGTGCAGGGAGGAGGGACTGGACCTACCTCAACTGAATCTACCAGGCTGAGCTGAATCCCCAGGGGAGACCTTGCCTTGGAGGAGGTGGGAATAGGGGGTGAATTTGGAGGGAAATCTGGGGGGTGGGAGGAAGGAGGACAGGGGAATCCATGGCTGATATGTAAAATTAAATTAATTATAAAATAAAAAAGAGTTACAATTACAAAAAAAGAAATTTTCTATTCATTTTACATTTCAACCATAGATACTACTCTCCTCCCTTCTTCTACCACCTAGCCTTCCCCCTTAAAAGACCCCACATTCGCAGCTCCTCCAAGGCAAGGCATCCCATAGGCAGTCAGCAGAGCCTGATACACTCAGTTGAAGCAGGTGCAAGCCCCACTGCACCAAGGCTGTGTAAGGTGTCCCACCACAGGCAGTGGACTCCAAAGGGCAGTTCATGCACCAGGGATAGATCCTAATCCCACTGTCAGGGGGCTTCTTAAGCAGATCAAACTACACAACTGTCTTGCTTTTGCAGAGAGCCTAGTCCAGTCCCATGGAGGCTCCCAGCTCTTGGTCCACAGTTCATGAGTCCCCACTAGTTTGGTTTGGTTGTCTCTGTAAGTTTCCCCATTATGATCTTGATGCCCCTTGCTCATAGCATCCCTCTTCACTCTCTTTGACTGGACTCCAGGAGCTCAGTCTGGTGCTTGGCTGTGGATCTCTGCATCTGCTTCCATCTCTTAATGGATGAAGGCTCTATGATGACAGGGTATTCACCAATCTGATTACCAGGGTAGGCTAGTTGGGGAATTTTCTCTACTATTGTTAGTAGTCCAAGGTGGAGTCATCTTTGCGGATTCTTGGGAACTTCTCTAGTTCCCAGTTTTTCCCTATCCCCATGATGTCTCCCTCTATCATGGTTTCTCTTTCATTGCTCTCCCACTCTGTCCCTGTTTCATCTCGAACTTAAAAACTCAAATACATCTTTACCTTTAATTACCTTTATGTATCTACACACACACACACACACACACACACACACACACACACACACACACACACTTCTAACTATGAAACACACTCTGACTAATCTGTAAAATGCTATTATATGTATATAATTTTAGTGTTGACCACATTCTGAGGAAATGAGATCTCACAGTAAGCCTCTTTTTCCACTGGTTCTCACAATCCTTCCACCATTTCTTACTTGATGTTCCTTCAGCCTTAGTTGTAGGAAATCTGTTGTAGATGGGTCTGCTGGAGGTGTAATCTGTACAATTACATGTTATCTATATTTGTATTTATTTCCATTTTTGGAATAGTGTTTTCTTTTGAGGCTAAACAAAGTTTATTTTGATGTTGGAGTTAGATTTATCAATGGGTGCAAGGGAAAATACTGTGATATTTGGAATGCAATTAGGAATTAACTTGTTTAGTAAAGTGGCAGTTGTAGATTTCTCCAAGGTCAAAGACTTCACTAGCTCTGGGTAGTTGGGTAGATTTCCAGAACCAGGCCATATTTCCTGTATTTGAGCAGAACTTGAGTCCAGTTAGATAGCTGTGATCTGCCACTAAGATATTTGTGCCACTGTTTCACACTTAATGTCACTGTGCTTCATGGTGGTCATGAAGAAGCTAAACACAGTTTCCATCCTTTACCTTTAGAAATGCCGAAACATCAGCAATAGCTTCCTGGTAACGCTTCTTGACCATAAATGGCTCAATGTGTCCACAATGACTAGTTTTAAAAACAATTACTTCGGTATTTGGGAGATGACTCATGGATTGAAACACTGACCATCTATCATCTCTCTCTACCTACCTATGTAGCTATTATTTATCACTTGATCATGTTTACCTGTCATCTTCAATCAATCAACACATCTGCCATTCAATCATTTATGTATTTGTTATATATCAAACTATCTTTCAGTTATCTATTTATCAATTATCTTTCTTTTATAGGTCATCTACTTTTGTCTGTCTGTATATCTTTTCTTTTTTTCTAGCTCTAGCTCTCATATTGGTATGTATATCCATAAGCATTTATATCCAATATAAGCACAGTCTTGAGAGCCACCCTTAAGGTATTTTGTCCCTCAGTGTCTCCTTTCCAGAATCCCATTGTCATCATGAAACCCAGATGATATATCATGGGTTGAATAGAGACAACCAAGTTCCACAGCTCAATACCCAGGTATAGCCACCTTGGTGGAACGCTAAGGAGAGTACAGTATCCTTGGATGCTACTACAATTAGCTAGTCTTGGTGTTAATAGAAGGTCTAGCTTTTGTGGAAGCCCTGTATTACTTGCTAACTTTCATTTCAGGACTCACTGAGAGGCAGGAGTTTGGTGTCCTGTGTGGCCATGATGTTAATATGGCCTCAGCCCAGTTAGCTTCTTGTCTGTGTGTGTTCAAAACAGACAAGATATTTGTGATAGAGTAGAATGCACAGGATGGTGCATTCTGATATCCTGACCACATATTTCTGTATCTGTTAATCCAAAGGCAAAAGAACAGTTCCTTCTTGAAATATTTAGTTTTCAATTGATCTTGGCTGGACTCTTAGGAGAGACAGAAGAGTCCTTCTGTGTGTATTTCTGACATGTAGGAAGGCTTTCCTCAAAGCATGTCTTTCAGTGCTCATATTTCTGATTCTATTTTTACCTTAAATTTCTTTTTGATTTTTTTCTGACAGGATTTATTATGCAGTTCAGTTTACATCCAGTTTATTAAGAACAGATTGACCTTAAACTCAAGTTTCATCTCTTTCAGCCTGCCAAATGCTGGGAATACACGTGTACATCACCATACTTGTATTTAACCACTTTTACTTTTATTTTTCATTGAGACAAGGTTTATTTGACTCACAGTTCCATCATTGTGAGTGAGTCACAGAGATATTCCCTAGAGACAGACAACAGGTCACATTGCATCAACAGTTAAAAAAAAAACAGCAGAGAACAATGAATGCATGCTTGTGCTCAGCTTGTTTTCTTCACTCTTAAACAGTTTGGGATACCTTGCCTAGGGAATTCTGTCATTACCTAAATAGTGGACAGGTCTTCTCACACCAATTAAATTAAATAGGTAAAATTTCCCCCAGATATGCCCATAGTCCAACTCTTTCTGATTTAGAGCAATTCTCTATCAGACTCTGTTTTGAAGTGACTCTAGATTATGGCAAATTGACATTCAAAATAAAAAATAACAATAGAAGAAAAAACAAGATGATACTACCATGTAAAATTGCTTAAAATCTTTAGACCCAAGTCTTACCACTTTATCTAACTATACCAACCAATCATGAGGATATACCAGAGGGACTGTTAGTCATCAGCACACCAAGGACACAGTTGCATATTCATATTTACTGATCCACTAGATCATCACAGCTGCTGGGAGTTCCTTTGCTTCACAGCCATGTCACCAGAGACCAGCCTCTCTCGGCACTCTTCCCTGTCCTCTGGATCTTACATTCTTTTCACTGGGTTCTCTTTTGTGTAGTTCCCTGAGTCCTGGAAGGTATTGATTTATGTTTCAAGATTGCTTTTTGTTGGAGGAGTTAGGGAGATGAGTTAGCATTGGATATGACCAACATACATTGTATACACACATGAAATTCCTTTCAAATTAAAAATTGCTTCTATTAAGAAAATATCTTCTTCATTTACTATGGTCTCCTATTCCCGTGAGAAAAGGAAGAGGCAGGGTGCTGGAGAGGCCCATAGAGATCCGCAATGATACCCCCACAATGGACTGTTGGCAATGGCTGAGAGACAGCCGGAGCTGATCTACTCTGGTGATGGGATGGCCAGGCACCCTAGTGGTCATGCCAGAAACCCCATCCAAGGACTGAGGAATCTGGATGCAGAGATCCACAGCTAGGCCCCGGGTAGAGCTCCGGGAGTCTAATTAGGGAGAAAGAGGAGGGTTTATATGAGCGAGAATTGTTGAGACCAAGGTTGGATAAAGCACAGGGAGAAATAGCCAAACGAATGGAAGCACATGAACTATGAACCAAAGGCTGAGGGGCCCCCAACTGGATCAGGCCCTCTGAGTAGGTGAGACAGTTGATTGGCTTGATCTGTTTGGGAGGCATCTAGGCAGTGGTACCGGGTCCTGTGCTCATTGCATGAGTTGTCTGTCTGAAAACTGGGGCTTATTCAGGGACGCTTGGCTCAGTCTGGGAGGAGGGGACTGGACCTGCCTGGACTGAGTCTACCAGGTCGATCTGAGTCCTCGGGGGAGGCTTTGCCCTGGAGGAGGTGGGAATGGGGCGTGGGCTGGGGGGAGAGGGAAGGGGGCAAGAGGAGAACAAGGGAATCCGTGGCTGATATGTAGAACTGAATGGTATTGTAAAATAAAATAAATGGAAAAATATATCTATTTACAATAAAAGGAAAAATGTAAAATAAAAAAAGAAAAGATTTTTTATTCCCAAGACCTTTTTTCTAGTTTTCTATCTCTCTTACACACACACACACACACACACACACACACACACACACACACACACTTGCTCTCTCTGTCACAGACATATACAAGTTGACAAAGATATATACAAATGTCATAATGAAACACAATACATTGTATGTTAACTTAAAAATCTAATAAAAATGGAAAACTACCAACTTACATTCAAATAAAGTTTACACATATAAAATACTTATTTTATGATCTAGTTAAAACAATTAATTTTGACAATTTTTGTGTTTGTGTTGTGTATTTTTATTAAGAATTTTTTTCATTCATTTTACACTCCAATCAAAGACCCCCCTCTTCTCTTCTCCTGCCCCCCCCCAGCCTGCCCATCCCAACAAAACCCACATTCCCCCACATGAGAAGGCAAGGGCCTCCCATGGTAGGTACATCCAGTAGAGGCAAATCCAAGCACTTCCTCCAGGCCCAAGTCTGCACAAGGTGTCCCATCATAGGTAGTGTGCTCCAAAAACCACGCTCATGCACCAGAGATGGATTCTGATCCTACCACCAGGGGCACCCAAGCAGATCAAGCTACAGAATTGTCTTGCCACACAGAGGGCCTCGTCCAACCAATGCAGGCTCCACAGCCATTGATTCAACTTTCATGAGTTCCAACTAGTTTGGTTTGGTCTCTCTGTATGTTTCCCCATCATGAATCTGATGCACTTGCTCATATAATTCCTCTACTCTCTCCTCCACTGGACTCCTGGAGCTCCACCTGGTGTTTGGCTGTGGATCTGTGCATCTGCTTCCATCAGTCATAGGAGAGCTCTGTGATGACAGTTAGGGTATCCATCGGTCTGATCACTGGGATAAGCCAGTTCAGTTCAGGCACCATCTCCATTATTTCTAGTAGTCCAAGCTGGGGTCATCATTGGGGATTCCTGGGGACTCCCCTAGCACTGGGTTTCTCTCTATTCCCATGATGTCTCCCTCTTTCATAGCTTTCCCATACTAACACTGTTCCAGCTTGACCAACCCAATCCCTTATGTTCTCATCCCCTACCCCCTACCCTCCATTGCCCAAAACTAATCCATTGTTTCTTCATGGAAATCTCAACTATTTCCTCTTCCCACGGAGATCCATGCATCCCTCTTGGGGTCTTCCCTGTTAGCTAACTTCTCTGGAGTTGTGGATTGTCATCTGATTATTATTTGCTTTCATTTAATATTCACTTGAGTGAGTACATACCATGTTTGTCCTTCTTAGTCTGGGGTGCCTCACTCAGGATGATATTTTCTAGTTCCATCCATTGGCCTGCAATTTTCATGATATCATTGTTTTTTTACTGCTGAGTGGTACTCCATTGTGTATATGTACCACATTTTTTAATCCATTCTTCAGTTGAGGGGCATCTAGGTTGTTTCCAGGTTCTGACTATTACGAATAATGGTGCTATGAACATAATTGAGTCGTGTCCTTTTGGCATGATTGAGTATTCCTTTGGTATATGTCCAAGAGTGGTATAGCTGGGTCTTGAGGAAGATTGATTCCTAATTTTCTGAGAAACTACCACACTGATTTCCAAAGTGGTTGTACAAGTTTTCACTCCCACCAACAGTGGACAATGAGTGTTCCCCTTGCTCCAATTCCTCTCCATCATAAGCCGTCTTCAGTGCTCTTGATCTTAGCTATTCTGACAGGTGTAAGATGGTATCTCAGAGTTGTTTTGATTTGCATTTTCCTGATGACTAAGGATGTTGAGCAATTCCTTAAATGTGTTTTGGCAATTTGAAATTATTTATTTGATAATTCTCTGTTTAGCTCTATAGCCCATTTATTAATTGGATTGATCATTATTTCGATGTCTAGTTTATGTTTTTTTTAAAAAATATATTTTGGATGTCAGCCCTCTGTCAGATATGGGGTTGGTGAAGATTTTTTTTCCATTTTGTAGGCTGTCATTTTGTCTTATTTACTGTGTCCTTTGCCCTACAGAAGCTTTTCAGTTTCAGGAGTTCCCATTAATTAATTGTTGCTCTCAGTTTCTGTGCTATTGGTGTTATATTTAGGAAGTAGACTCCTATGCCAATGTGTTCAAGACTATTTCCTACTTTCTCTTCTATCAAGTATAGTGTAACTGGTTTTATATTGAGGTCTCTGATCCAACTGGACTTGAATTTTGGACATGGCAGTAGCTATGGATCTATTTGCAATCTTCTACATGTTGACATCCAGTTATGCCAGCACCATTTGTTGAAGATGCTTTCTTTTTTCCATTGTGCAGTTTTGACTTCTTTGTAAAAAATCAGGTGTTTACAGGTGTGTGGGTAATTGTCAGAGTCTTCAATTCAATTCCATTGATCCACATGTCAGTTTTTATGCCAACACCAAGCTGTTTTTTTATTATTTGCTCTATAGTAGAGTTTGATGTCAGGGATGCTGATGACACCAGAGGTGGTTTTGTTGTACAGGATTCTTTTAATTATTCTGGGTTTTCTGTTTTTTCCAAATGCAGTTGAGTAGTGTTCTTTCCAGGTCTGGGAAGAATTATGTTAGAATTTTGATGAGCATTGCAATGAATGTGTAGATTGCTTTTTATAAGATTGCCATTTTTACTATTTTAGTCATACCTATCCAAGAGCATGGGAGATATTTCCATTTTTCTGCTGTCTTCCTTGATTTCTTTCTTCAGAGACTTAAAATTCTTGTCATACAGGTTTTTTACTTGCTTAGTTAGAGTTACAACAAGGTATTTTATATTATTTGTTGTTATTGTAAAGCGATGTTTCTCTAATTTCTTTCTCAGCCCATTTATCATTTGTATATAGGAGGGTTACTGATTTATTTGAGTTAATCATTTATCCTGCCATATTACTAAACAGTATCAACTGTAAGGTGTTCAATGGTAGAATTTTTGTTTTCACTTATATATACTATGATATCAGCTGCAAATTGTGAATGTTTAAGTTCTTCCTTTGCAATTTCTATCCATTTGATCTCCCTTTTTTGTCTTATTACTCTAGCTAGAACTTCAAGTACTATATTGAATAAATATATGGAGAGCAGACAGCCTTGTCTTATTCCTGATTTTAATGGAATCGCTTTGGGTTTCTCTCCATTTATTTTGATGTTGGCTGTTGGCTTTCTGTAAATTGCCTTTATTATGTTTAGGTATTTTACTTATATTCCTGATCTCTCTAAGATCTTCATCATGAAGGAGTCTGGTTTTTTTCAAAGGCCTTTTCAGGATCTAATGATATGATCATGTGGTTTTTTCTTTGAGTTTGTTTATATGGTGTATTACATTGACAGACTTTCGTATGTTGAACCACCCTTGCATCTCTGGGATGAAGCCTACTTGATCATGGTGGATAATTTTTTTGATGTGTTCTTGGAGTCTGTTTGCCAATATTTTATTGAGTATTTTTGCATCAGTGTTCATGAGGGAGTTTGGTCTGTAATTCTATTTCTTTGTTGCATCTTTGCATGGCTTGGGAATCAGAGCAACTGCAGCCTCATAAAAGGAGTTTGGTTATATTCCTTCTGTTTCTATTGTGTGGACCAATTTGAAGAGTATTAGAATTAACTCTTCTTTGAAAACCTGGTAGAATTCTGCACTGAAGCCATCTGGCTTTGGACTTTTTTTGTTTGGGAGACATTTTCTGTCTTTGTTTTTGTTTTTGAGACAGGGTTTCTTTGTGTAGCTTTGTGCCTTGTCCCGGAACTCACTCGGTAGCCCAGGCTGCCCTCCCAGGTTGGGAAACTTTTAATGACTGTTTCTATTTCCTTAGGGGTTATTTGTTTATTAACTGGCCACTGGGGCCAAGTTGGGCGTGTGTTACCAGGGGAATGGTTGGGGCCCAGGAATGGGCCCTAGGGGCAGGGCTCACTGGGTATGAACAGAGTCACTTACCTCTAGTCCTGATGAGAGCTGGCAATAGATTTATTGGTTTCTTCCAATTTCTTGTTTGTCTTTTCTTCAATTTCTTTAAGGGAATATATGGTGGTATTGTGTTCCCCAAAATATTGTACACCCTAATAAACTTATCTGGGGTCAGAGACAGAACAGCCACTAGATACAAAGGCTAGAAAATGGTGGCACTCACACCTTTAGTCCTAGTACTCCAGAGGCAGAAATCCCTCTGGATCTCTGTGAGTTCAAGGCCACAATGGAAATGGCCAGGCATGGTGACACATGCCTTTAATCCCAGAAAGTGAGCCTTTAATCCCAGGGAGTGGTGGTAGAAAGCAGAAAGGTATGTAAGGCGAGAGAAACTAGAAGCATTTGGCTGGTTAAGCTTTTGGGTTTTGAGGAGCACAGTTCAGCTGAGAGCCATTCAGATATGAGGACAAAGAGGCTTCCAGTCTGAGGAAACAGGACTAGCTGAGAAGTTGGCCAGGTGAAGTTAGCTGTGGCTTGTTCTGTCTCTCTGGTCTTCCAGGTTCACCCCAATAACTGGCCTCAAGTTTGTTCTTTATTAATAATAACTTTTAAGATTCATGCTACAGGAATATTTCATTTCTTCTTTAAATCCTCTAGCATCTTCATGGAGTTCTTTTTAAGGTTGCTTTCTTCTGCTTCTTCTACATTGTGATGTTCAGATATTGCTGTTGTAGAAGGGCTAGGTTCTGGTGCCATATTGCTCTTTATGTTGTTGTATGTATTTTTGCATTGGCATCTACCAATCTTTTCCTCCAATAGGTGTAAGATGTGCCTATGTCTGACTGAGCTGCTATTTGTCCAATCTGTGCTTGCTGTTTCTGTGTCTCAGGGGCCCCTTTGGGTCCAATCTTACCTCTTGGTCTAATTGAAGTCAGCAGATTCTGTATCTCAGGGAGCTTCTCTTGGTCCAATTCAAGCTAGCTGATTCTGTATCTCAGAGAGTCACTCTTGGTCTTATCAGGGCCCTTGTTACAGTCAAAGCTGGCAGATTCTGTGTCTCATAAGCCCCTGATGTCGCAGGGCCATGAGTATTGGATTAGGGTGTGGGTCTTGTAGATTGCTGGGTCCAAAGGGTGGTTTTGGTGGAGGAGCCTGCCCATAAGAGTTTTCCCTTCTGGCCAGCAACAGGGGCAGTGTTGGGTGGGGATTCCTGGAGATGGGCTGTGTCCCAGGGCTTATGTTATAGAGGCTTGTGTATGTTTTATACATATGAATTTTTCTTTTTTGAAATTAAGGTATTTTCTTAGCATACAAAATAATGGTATCATGATATTTTCATAGTACATACTGTACCCTGTTCTTGTCTCATCCCTCTAATATCTTTTCAGTTTTTCTTTTGCACCTTAGTTTTCTGCTGCCTAATCCCAAAACATTTCCTGAGTTCTTCTGATTTTACACCACTAACACATAAGGACAGACTGTCTAATTTCACCATGAGAAAACACACATTTCATGTCACACACACATTCATATTTATATCAAGATTATTCCTTTAAAAGAAAATATCAGATTTATCTTTACTGTCTTAACTTATTTAACTTGAGGACCCCCAGTACTATACATTTTCTTGCATATGGCATAGCTCTATTCTTTATGGCTGCATAAAAATCCATTTGAGATGCATGAACAGCATTTCTTAACACACTCATGTGCTGATAGGCATCTATCCTGGTTCCCTATCTTGGCTACTGTGAACACTGCAAGAATAAATACAGGTGTATTGGTAGAAGTATTAAGGCAACTCTATGTAGTTAAAAGGGAGGTTTATTTTCTTGGGTAACTTACAAGCAAAGGGATAGGTTACAGGGTTGGGGAAAGGTGTAGTGCAGTCCAATGGTCTTCTCTGGAGAACTCTGCTTGGTCTACCTCCAGCATCTAGGATCCAGGAACCAAGAGCACCGGCACATCTGGATCTCAGGTCTTAAGGGCTCATGTCTCAGCCCAGCCTCATAGGTGTGACAGTTACCAGAAGTCTCAATGGGGGTAGTACTTCCAGGTCAAACCTGGAACAGCTACCCACTGCATCTCTCCCTTTTGTCTAAATAAGAAAGTTCTAACCTAATACAAAACTATATACAATAGGAATGATTATCAAATATTGTCCATGAGTAATAAGGAATAATGACCTAGACAAGATGGAACTACAACCAACACAAACAATATCAAACAAGGGACACATACTAAAATCCAGAGAAGTCTGGAGCATGGGTAGATGGCATGTTACAGAGATCATTCTAAAAGGTGCCCAATCCTTAAGAACCTGAATCTAATACTTAATATGTTCTAGCTAAGATAGAAGATTGTAACTAACTGTTAAGTCTTCAATCCCAACTAAAAAAAGGCAGATCTCAGGGAATCCTGTTGTAGAAGGGGAGGAAGAATTGTGGGAATAAGAGGGCTAAAGGACACCACGAGAAAGCCCACAATATGAACTCACCTGACTCAGAGAGACTTGTAGAGCCTGAACTCACAACCAGAGAGCTTGCATGGCACTGACCCAGGTCCTCTGCATATATGTTATAGTTTTGATTATTATATGGTGTGGAGATATTTTTTCTGGTCCTATCTATTTGGTGTTCTATAAACTTCTTGTTCCTCATAGGCATGTTGTTCTTAGGTTGGGAAAATTTTCTTCTATGATTTTGTTGAATATATTTTCTGCTTCTTTGAGTTGGGGTTCTTCTTCTTATATTATATTCCTCTTACTCATAAGGTTGGCCTTTTCATAATGTCCCAGATTTCCTGGATGTTTGTGTTCATAATGTTTTAGAATTAACATTTTCTTTGACCAATTCATCTTCCTCCCTCCAAGATATCCATGCCTGTGATTCTCTCTACTATTTCATTTATTCTGTTGGTGTTTGCATCTGTAGTTCCTGTTTAGTTACCCAGATTTTCCATTTCCAGAAGTCCCTCCTTTTATGTTTTCTTTATTGTTTCTATTTCCATTTTCATGTCTTGAAGAGTTTCCTTTACCTGTCTGTTTTTCTATTAGCTTTTTTGGCATTAGTTACGAGATTTATTTATTTGTTCCTATGTTTTTGTCTTTTCTTCAATTTCCTTAAGGTATTTTTAAAATTTCCTCTTTAGGAACCGCAATCATCTCCATAAAGTTCATTTTAAGATCATTTCCTTTGCTTCATGTGGGTTGGAATGGTCTTGCTGTAGTAGGATAGCTGGGCTCTGGTGGTGCCATGTTGTTCTTTCTGTTGTTGATCATGTTCTTACACTGGTATTTAGGCATGTCATATTTGGATGATTATAGGTCAACGTGTTGATCCCCGAGGTTGCCACAACTCTGACTGTTTTATTAGAAGCCAGGCTGTTTCTAATAATCCAAGGTAAGACACCACCCACTGCCCACTAATACACCTTAAATCCTGCCCAACCGCTTCAGAATGCACCCTCTGGCCAAGGCTCTATTTTCTAAACTATAACTTTGACAGAAGACTTCTGCTTTACTGGAGGCCTGTATAGTTCCAGGGACCCAAAGACATTGCCTACTGACACTAACATCTCTTAAAGTCCATCTATCAGCCCCCAAGAGTATCCCCTCTTCTTGGCTTCATACTCTACCCCACAACTTCAGAAGAAGCCTTCTGTTTACCTAAGGCAAGGCTGGATCTAGGGACCCAGGGTAAGACACTACTCACTGCCAGTTAAGATTCCCTAAAGGTCACCCAACAGCTCCCAACTGCACACTCTCCCTTGATCTCCAAATTCCAGACCACAGCTTGGTCAGATAATTTTTACTATACTGAAGGCCCCACTGTACTAGGAATCCAAGAGATCAAGCAGCACCCAGACACCTCAGTCAGGTGATTTTTAAAGGCCAAGTACCTAAAGTAAACATTCTGTCTATGTGTAAACAGAATATCATCTGGTACAAAGAAAGCTTTTATTTGCAGGAACAGAAAAGGAATTGTTAAATTTATATAATACCAGGCAATGACAAAAATAATCACTAAGCAGAATAAACACAATCACTTTAACATTTGCAAATTCAATTTTGATATCTAGTTATATTAATCACAGAAATTTTAAACTTTTAAACATATAGTTAGCCATCAATGTAACATTAACTATTCCAAAGTATAAGGAGATACTTACGGGTGCATGGGTGACACGAAATTTGGTTCACCTACAAAAGCCAATGTCAGCATGGGTGAAGATAAAGGAAACCTGCATCCCTGGGTTCCCTGCATATTGTGCAGCTTGGTTAACTCGAGGGTCTCCTCTGCTTTTGTTATTACTCATATGAAATTAGGGAGGACCCTTGTGAATTATGTATGTTTCAGCATCTTCCTGGCTCTTTTGAAGTTTAGGTTAGTTCTGGTGACTTAATTATTTCTCTTCCAAAAGGCAATGTTCCAATTCTGAGGAACTAACTTTTCAACAGGAAGGTAATTGAAAAATAAGAGAATCAGGTGCTTACTTCAACCACACCTTAGAAAATGTTTCAATAATGGGGATGTATACATTGAAATATTAAAGAAATATGAGGATGGTTCTGGTGAGAGAAGACTTGGACATACAGCATTTGGGGTGCACAGTACAGCAAATGATAAAACCCAATGTTAAGAGTAGGCTTTCAGAATGATGTCAGCAGGAGAGTTAGAAAGACAAGTTTGGGTAATTGAATGTGAATATTTTATATATATATATATATATATATATATATATATATATATATATATATATATGAATATTGAGTGTGAATATATGAAATTGTTTTTAAACCCATTATGTTGTATAACATGATTACATATTAGTAACATACACTAATAAAGAGTGAGCCTCTTGTTGATCTGCAATCATGAGAACTCAATGTGGTTACAGCTTCATGTCCATCAAGAACTTACAGCTAGTCAGGTTGTAGAGGTCTGCCAAAGTGAAATGAAATATAGACCCATGAACTAAGCAAAATATTTTTATTTCTGTTGAGTGGGTAGTGAGGACTATAACCTTTGTAAGTAAAGGAAAGCCACGTTCAGAACCATATTAAAATAATGAAGCATGGTCCCAAAGTTAGAGACCTCTGTCTTCACATTCCAGCTGTTGTTTCACTGTATGTACTAGTCTTTACTGGAGATAGGACTGTGGTCTCCACAGAAGACTTCCTCAGATCTTTCTTTGAGAACTCATGGGATGAAGAAGATCTTTCATCTCAGCTTAACATTTCCTGACTTCCATGTACACACTGGGATCTGTGGAAAATTCCTTGGGAATCTGGGAATCGGGAGTGGTCAATTTTTGTTTGAAGATCATCTGATCAAATTTTAAGTATGTCACCTCCTGCACTTCTTCTCTTTCAGGGTCCTAGAAAGAGGTAAATGTCAAGTGATGTTGTGTGCACACATTCTTGCAGTGAATGAAGAATATTAGACTGTATGGAAGAGGCAGACTCAGGACATTACCTGACTGTTCAGTATTGTTCTCACGTCAGAGTCTTGGTCCATGATGGCTGCATTTTTGGGGGACAGAAGTAATCAAACACACACAATAAAGTACTTCTGCACTCTCATTTCAAATCAGAATTACTAGTGAGAGATATGGGAGATATGTTAAAACCCAAGGTTGCTCACCCACTGCAAATTAGAACCAGATTTTCTGCTGCTTTATGTTCACAGCCCCATTCTACAATGCTGAACCCTAGAAATTCTTTCTTCAGCACATACTCTCTGCCCTCCTCCTCCCCTCCCTTTGCTTCCTCCTTCTCTCCCTGCTTCTCTCTCTCTCTCTCTCTCTCTCTCTCTCTCTCTCTCTCTCTCGTTAAACCTTCTCCTTGATATTAGTGCATGCTTTGGATGTGAAGATGCAGAAGATGCATTGAGGAATTATTCATTGTCTGAAAACTGTGGGGAAGAGCAAGGGCTGTGGGTTTTCTCTAGAAAGCTCTGCCATAGTTTCCCTGTCTTGGTCAAAGTATTTTTATATAAATTAAGAATACACACCTCTATTTCTATGCTCTTGTTTTCTCACACTATTCAGATGACTTTCACTGGCTTGTTCCTGAGACTTACTCTTTTTGGCAGAGCAAAAAGAAAAAAGGATGATGATGAGGAAGACAAGAATCATGGTCACTGACAGTCCAATCAGCATATGCAGGTTCCTGTGGGTATCTGGAGGAAGATGTGAACCAAGTAACAGGTAAATCTTAGTATCCCCATTTTGACAGATTGCATGGTATTTATCGATTGATGTATAATTGATATAATATTGCTTTAGGACGAGAGTCTTGATGGAGAACCCACTAATAATATCCTGCTCAATATAAACAGCATTAAATGAACTTCTAATGAATTATGATTATATCCATATATGAATATATTTCTCAACTCTCACCAGAGGAATCTACATTTGTGATAGATGGTGACTAATACAGATACCAACAACTGGGCAAGTTGTGGAGATGAAGACACTATAGAATTATGGCACTAAATGAGATGTTCACATCTCAAATCCTTCTCCAAATGTTCAGTATCATTGTGAAAGCTATGGAGGAAGAGATTGCAAAAAGAGGCTATGGATAACTATAAGAAAGCTGTCTTCTGTACACTGAGGGCAGGTGAATATATGAACTTCACAGGAGGTTGAGATAGCATGCTCAAGAATGGTGCAAGTTCAAGCATGACCAAATGTCATCATGGAGAGTGGAGGTGGACATGAAGTCCCATCCCTAGTCAAGGGGCTATGGGCTATTTGTGATTGTTGGGAGAATGAGTGTCAGTTTCAGGAGAGTTTCTACTAGTAAATTGACTATGCTCCAGCAGAGGTCCACATATCCAGGAATATATTGGTGTTATGCAAGTGGCAGAAAACTGCAGGACCCTAGGTTCAAATCGTGTTCAGTAGCTAAATCTGAGATTGAGATCAGTGCTCATTAGATCTGCTTTGCTTCTGTGACACCTTGAACTAAACATTTAATTCTCTTGTAGGGAAAAATTGAAGTCAAGTCTAATCTGTCAGAAGTAGCATTTTTTTATATAAAATTTCCCCTTCCGCTCACTTGTTTCCTTCTTCAGGCCTCATCACCTCCTCTCCAGGAGGAACAGAGCTAGAATGAGAACTTCATTGATCCTGGCAAGGGAGAAAACTTACTCTCCTTTTCACTCACTAAGGTCTCAGGTACACAAATTAGAGATGAATAGTCATTAAATTTCCCATGCTGCTCTAAATAACACCTAATGTTGCTGAGATCAAGAATCAGAGAGGGGAGATGAAGATGATAAGAATACAGAGTCAAGAAGGAGCTGAAACAAAAATAAACCAAAGAGCTTTTGGTCCCTAATTTTCCACAATAGAGAAGAGGAATCAGTTACTCACTAGTTGTGGAGTCTGCTTCTGTGCTTGAGGTGAAATTTCTTGTTGAGTTAACTAGAGAAGGGGACATGAGAGGGAGAAAGTTCATCAGAGGCTGTCTGCCTTCCCCTTAAGGAAAGTTTTTTAAATTTGGAGAGTGAACACCACCCACTCCACCTCTTAGTGCTGAGCCTGTAGAGTTATAGGATGACATTTAGTGGATTGCTTCTGGGTGTTGGCTCTCTCTTTGGATTTCAAGTTTTGATGATTCATAGGACTGCTGTGGGAAGATCTATGTGAGCAAGAGTTCAAGAGGGCTGCTCCATCTCTGCTCTGCCCAAAATGATATGAAGCTCATTCTTAATGAATCTGGACAGACTCATTTTTATATCTGCCTCTATACACAGACATCCCAGTGTGGATGCAAAGTCATATAAATAGTTTTTGGGAGACTTCTTTCTGTTATTTTGTAATCTGCTACCAAGTGCTCAATTGCATGTTTTTTTCTTTTTTTTTACAATAGGTTTTCAGTTGACATATAATTCTTTCCCTTTCCCCTCTCCAGTCCCTCCCAGCAACCCTTCCTCCAAGCTTTCTCATATCGCCACACCACTCTTTAGTTGATAGCCTCCTTTTCATTGAAAATTATTGTTATATGTATATCTAAAGATATGCATATTCACATATATATGTACACATGTCATATACACATACATATATACATACATGTACATATATATCGCATATGCATACACACATATATAAATGTAGCACACACACGCATGACATTAGCACTCACAGCAATCCTTCTCTGTAGCTCCCAATGCTACTTTCTCTCTATCATCGATTGGAGGATTCTGAGACATGGCTTCAGGATTTCATTAGTCACATGGTATGAGATATATATGAAGTTCTCTTACCTGTGACAGGAAGGTACAAGGGGTCACTTGGGGTTGACCACAAATAGGAAGAGTTCCTGAATGAGCCATAGCATCTATAGTACCCTGCCTGGACCACAGGACCAAGATGGAAGTTGACTTGGAATGTTCCATTGTGGCTCTTCACTGAAGGCAGCCCTTGTTCATTGGGTACCCCTTCCCTGGACAGATGGAACATGTCAAACTGAAGATCAGAGACACAGGACAAGGTCATGTTCTCTCCTGACATCACCACAGGACCCATTAGGGCTGACAGAAAAGGTTTCTTGTATAAACCTGGAAGAAAAGAGGAAGAGACAGTTAGTTACCAGTGTTCATTCACTTCTCAGTGTTCCTCTGCCTACTTCTATTTCTTTGATCTCTCTCTGCCTCTTACCACCTCCCTCTCTCTATTTCTCCCTTTCTTTTCTCCTCTCTTCCTCTCCTTCTCTCTCTTTATTTCTATGTTACCATCTTTAGTCTATGACCTCACTCTGGACTCAAATATTTTTGCTTAATTATATTTTCTGCCTCTATTTACATGGGTTCATTCCATCTGTCTTTTAAAGTTTGTTGTTATGATCATAATTAATTTTATCTAGCAATAACCTTTCATAATGAAATATTCATATGCATGCATAATATATTTTTATGCTTGTTTTAAGTTTTGAAATTGAACTATATATCATTTAGTGTTTTAAAAATTATTGTTACATATATAATAATAGATGTATAATATTAACCATATTAATTAACCATATTAAGGCTAGTATTCTTAATTGCCCTTCTAATTCCAATAATCACATTCATTTTACTAATTGGTCTTCTTTATATTTTGGGTTTTCCAGTTGTTTTGCAAGTCAATGGACTCAATTAGATTTGCTCATTATTTTGTTTTAATTAGCATACCAAGTAAGAGTCTTCATTATGTCATCCTCATACAGCTCATTTTGTTCATTTTCCTCCCTGTTCCCTTTCTTGTATAGCATTGCTGATCTCTTTATTCCCCTCATTTCCTCCTCCATGTCATATGTCTTTCATTTATTTCCCACCCCTCTCTATTAAACTTTTCTTCTCATGGTCACTTGCTAATTTCATGACCTATAACTTTGTCATCCTATATATGATAAAAATCTAGAATTTAATATCATTTTATTTTTCTTTGTAGGTCTTGAATCTGTTTACACATCTGTGTTAATTAGTCTCTCTTTTCAAAGTAGAGAATATTATATATATATATATATATATATATATATATATATATATATATATATATATATATATATATATCTTGAACAATGGCCATGGTGATCTTCCCTCTATTGTTACTCTTAGTGTGTGTACTGCTCAAGTGTGATCTGTCATCTACTTCCCAAGCCCTTAGTTCAGAATTTGGTTTTTGCTTCTACCTTTATAAGTCTTCTACCAAGAGAGCCAGACATATCATGTGTCTGACAAGCTCTGTTTTGGCATATTTAACATCTGCTATAATTTTTTCCATCTCTACTTTCAAAGTTTCCATTCAGGCTTCTGTCTTTTTGTAGTTTTTCTCTTAGCACACATTCCATGTTTACTAATTCATAGTCCTTTCTGGGTTTCCATCTGTGTGAAAGCATAAGGATTCAAGTGTTTCATTAAAACACTTCTAGGCCTATGCATGGTTCAAATTGCTATAAGGCATTCCTGATCCAGAATCAAAAGCATTGTTTCCTCCCAAATATGTTGATGAATTAGCATCCTGACTTTACTGCTCTTAGAGCATCCCTTCCATGCTTCTAAATTTGCTCTTGACTTGAGTTCCTATATTATTTTCCAACTGCTAACATAACAAAAACCAATTATATCTCAGGTCAGCCAAATGATCTGTCTGGCTCTCTCGACAGAGTTCTTATTGAGGTAGAAGTCAAAATTTTCTGAATGTTGGTAGAAAGACTTCATTCTCTCTGGTTCATATTCTGCTCACCTAATTGCCACATTCTGTGTATCTCTACTTATGACTCCTTTGCACCTTCCTGTATCTATGCTTTATGTTATAACCAAGGGTCTGCTCTTATATATTACTTTTCATTGTCTATATCAGTAAAATACTCAACAAGGTTGCCTTTATGTAAATTTCCCACACTCATTTTCTTGTGGCCTCCCACAGCTTTTAGTGTATAGAATATTTTTTTTGTATCACAAAGAGAATGAAAAGTGTGTATGCACCCTCTTACCTGTGATATTTATATCAATGGGGACACTAGAGTGTGACCACTCATATGGTGAATGATTGTAAGAACCATAGCATTTGTAAGTTCCAGCATGGTCAGGTGTCACAGGACCTATTGAGAAGTTGGCCTGGGAACCCCCAAGATGATGTTCTGCCGAAAGTTCGAGAGAGTCCTTGATTGTTCCATTTTTATGTGAAGTCAAAATGAAGGTTTCAAACATAATCTCTGATCGACACTCCAGTGTCACCTTCTCTCCTAAATTCACCAGGGGAGGTTGTAAGGCCAAAAGGAAAGGCTTCTTGTAGATTCCTAAGAATAAAAAAATTGTACGAACCTGATCAAAATCTCTGTGTCCTTGAAGACCTATGGTTCCCCTCAATGGTCTGTGCTCCCTGTTAGTGCTCCAGGGCACTTGTTCTTGTCAATTTCAACTCTAGACACAGACTTCTCTATCCTCTTGTGTCCATTTCCTGCTTATCTGACTCTAGGATTATCACAATATTTTCCCACTGGCTTGTTTCAAGAATGTGTCTTTTCAACCCTTTTTTTCGTAGGCCCTATTGTCTTTTTCTAAGACTGGAAAGTGCAGGAAACATGGCAATTTTCACACCAGGCTGCTCTATGTGTCCTTTCTATGCAACTTTGGATAAAGTATAATCCTTGGCAGAATGAAGGGATTAGTATTGAACATGGTTATCAGGGAAACACTTCTAGCCCTATCCATGGTTCAAATAGCTATAAGGCATTCCTGATCCAGAATCAAAAGCATTGTTTTTGATTCTCCTCCCAAACATGTTGATGAAGTAGCTTCCTGACTTTAGTGCTCTAAGAGCATCCCTTCCATCCTTCTAAATTTGCTCTTGACTTGACTTCCTATATTAGTTTCCAATTGCTAACATAACAAATTACCACAATTTTCATTCTTAAAATGAATACAAGTATTGTGGAGATCAGAATTCTGAAAAGGCCAAATGGCACAAATCAGGTTTCTTCAGGGAGAGTAACTACTGAAATCACTAGGAAAGTATCCAATTTTTGCCCGCCAACTTCTAGAGCCTCATGCATTCCTTGGCACTTGGACCCTTCCTCCATGTTCAGAGTTTGGGACACAGTATCTCCCTCATGATGCTTGTTTTTCCCACAAATGGATTTTTCCCTATTTTGTTATACCAACTTTTGTAGTTCTACAGACCTAGAATAATTCAGGATATTCTTGCATCCTGATATCAACTTGTTAAGATCTGAGTTCCATCTTCCAGCCCAACTTTTCCTTAACTTATCTAACACTCAGGAAGCCTTAGGGACTAGAAAAATGCATGACCTTGTACATCTTATAATGCCCAGAACATTATATATTTCTCTGTGTTGAATATTCCTTTATAAGTCCAAACATCTTACTAACACTATTTCTGAAAATTCCAGGGTTGGGAGATTTGGGGAAATGAAAGGAACTCAAAACATCATTTCTAACCTGAAATTATGATCTCCACAGGGTCACTTATTGCTAAAGTTTTAAAAGAGTAATGAGAATCAAAACCATGGCATCTGTATGTCCCTGCATGTGCTGATGTCACAGGATTCAAGGCAAATTTCTTCTGGAGTGGTCTTCCCTGGATCTGAGGGATAGGATTACCATGTTCTTTGTACAACTTGAATGCATAATAGTTACGATGAGAGTCACATTGAAGTTCCACATGCTGTCCCAAAGGAACAATATGGCTTGGCCAGGCAGAGAGTGAAGGCTTGTTATGACTCCCTGCAGAGAAATGCACAGAGAAAATATTTAATGATGCTCCTTCATCCCTGAGAGCTGAGTCTCCAATTTTCTCTTCTTTGGGGTCCTTTGTATAACACTTTTCTCTGAATTGATAGTGATGTTCAGGAGATTCAGAAAGTAAACACACTTTCTCTGTCATGGAGAGGTGAAACATTCAACATTTATTGGTGGCCCTTCCCAGCTCTGTAGAAAGAGTGACACTCTGGACCAGCTGAGCTCTGAGTGTTAATGTCTAAGACCTGTTGGTCTGCCTGCAAGTTTTGCACTGAGCGCCAGGGTTTTGGCTTCATGATAATCCCTCATTTTGGGGTGTGCTTTAAGTAAGGTTTGAGTCACCCTTGCTTCTGTGAGTAACCCCTCATCCACACTGCTATCAGTAACAGAGTAAACCCATAGATTCATAGAGTTATGCTTTGGTGCAATCACTGTTTGCTCTGCTATGGTTTCTTTCATGAGTCGGTTTGTATGTGTTATACACAATAGGGTCATTTTGAAGTGATGAGTGTGAGAGACTGTGGTGTTTAGAATAGTTATGGTCCACATAGACTCTTCTGTTTAATTGCACGGCACATAGGGAATATCACTAAGAGGAGGTATGGCCTCATTGGAGTAGGTGTGGCCTTGTTGGAAGTATGTCACTGTGGAGGCATGTTTTGTGGACTCTTGTGCTCTAGATATTAACAGTGTGAAACACAGTCTCAGTCTGCTGCCAGTGGATCAGAATGAAGAAATCTCTGCTCCTTCTCTAGCATCATCATCATGACTGCCTACACACTGCTAGGTTTTCTACCATGATTTTAGTGGACTAAAACTCTAACTGTAAGTGTTTCCTTTTATTAGATATTCCATGGTCATGGTGTCTCTTCACAGAAATAGAAACCCTAAGACAAAGACTGTAAGTGTTATCAAACCTACCATATATATGGTATATCTGTCATGTTAAGATATTCTAACTGAGAATTGTGAGTTTGGAATCGTGAAGTAAATTTCATCATGAAAATATTATAATTTTAGAAGAAATTACACCCAAAATGTAGAAGAAAATGTTAGTGTGATTGAGATGATAGATCACAATTGATGCCACCAAGGGACCAGAAAATGTCATTTCCTGATTCACCAACTCTAGAAATCTAACAATGTTCACATGAGAATTATATCATGAATATTCCAAAACTCATGGACGATGGAGAGATAGCCCCCAGCACCACAGAATTGAGATCTAGAACAACGATGAGGAATGAGTCTTTAGAAATACTTTGCCCATTATGTACTATTGTAAAAATTTTCATTCACAGAGTTTATACAGGCTCATTTTTCTATACTAAATGTGATAAGCTAGAGGCTGATAGATACTTCTTCCATCATTTCAAGGCCCCATTTATGTGAAATATAGGGAGTCTAGTATAACTCAGCATCTTGTTTATTTGTATTTAGAATCGATTTGGACTCATAATGGCCAGCCCATGAATCTTGTTAATTTATCTGCATCCTGAGGAATGAGACAATAGCTACTCTCTGTATTTACGACTATGTAGACTCCAAGGTATACTACCAGTCAGCTCTGGTGGACATCTTGCAACACTGGCCACCTAGCAGCCATCATAGACCCTAGCCAGAGACTGTTCCTTATTGAAGAGTGTTTTGAGGCCTCTTAAACCACCAGGAAGTACATCCAGCAACAGCATCTGATCTCAAAATACAGGAAGGAACCCAGCCGAACGATAGAAGCTGACACCAAAGTCAGTCAATCCAGGGTCGCAACAAGTTGACCTGACTACTATTACCAGTTATACTAAATAGTAAAGGTCTATTTAGCAACACTGAACTCCTCTACATGGCAGAGGAGTTCATTATTATTAGTGCACAGGCACCCAAGTGTAAGCATAAGAATTAAAATCAGAGATGTAAAACTTTACAGAGAACAATGTTGAGACTCAAGAAGAAAACACAAAAAAGGGAGACCTATAAACCTCATGATGAATGATTCCCAGAGTGTTTTTAATTAAGTTACAGAAGTATAAGAAACCACCAACAAAACAAGAGCATATATCTGCTGCTCATGGACAGGCCAGAACAGTCAGAAGAACAGGTGAAGGCCACACCAGCATGAAGAGCAGATAGGCTGCCCTCCACCACATGCAGCTCTCTGAATCAGTAGGTTCAGTTTCCCAAGACTCAATATGCCACCACCGTTCTTGACCTACTATCCAGCAAAACTTTAAATCACCATATCTGGGAAAAGCAACATATTCCAAGATAAAGTCAAATTCAAACAGTATCTATCTCAAGATCCAGCCCTACACAAATACTAGAAAGACATCTTCATCCCAATAACTTTAACTACACCAATGTAAAAACAGGAAATAAATAATTTCACACTAGTAAAGACAAATAATGGAAGAACATGTATGTTAATATATTTGCCAACAACCCCCCAGAAACACACACACACACACACACACACACACACACACACACACACACAGAGAGAGAGAGAGAGAGAGAGAGAGAGAGAGAGAGAGAGAGAGAGAGAGAGAGAGAGAGACTACCACTACCACCACCAAAATAACAGGAATTAACAATCATCAGTCATTACTATTTTGGGTATCAATGGACATAATTCTTCAATAAAGAGATCCAGACTATGAGAATGTTGTGAAAACCAGACCCAACCTTCTGTTGCATACAAGAAACACCACTAATATCAAAGGTAAACATCACCTCAATATCTCAGAATAAAGCACTGGTCAAAGAAATTCTAAGCAAGGGTATATAAGAAGCAGGCTGGGTTAGCCATTCTAATATCTAACAAAATAGACTTCTGTGGTGATTTGAAAGGCAATGGCCTAAATACCCTAATAGTTGTGCCATAAACCCCATCCAAGGACTGAGGAATCTGGATGCAGACATCCACAGCTAGGCCCCTGGTGGAGCGCTGGGAGTCTAATTAGTGAGAAAGAGGAGGGTATATATGAGTGAGAATTGTTGAAACCAAGGTTGGATAAAGCACCGGGACAAATAACCAAATGAATGGAAACACATGAACTATGAACCAAAGGCTGAGGGGCCCCCAACTGGATGAGGCCCTCTGAATAGGTTAGACAGTCGATTGGCTTGATCTGTTTGGGAGGCATCTAGGCAGTGGTACCAGGTCCTGGGCTTGTTGCATGAGTTATCTGTTTGAAACCTGGGACTTATGCAGGGACGCTTAGCTCAATCTGGGAGGAGGGGACTGGACCTGCCTGGACTGAGTCTATCAGGTCCATCCCAGTCCTCGGGGGAGACCTTGATCTGAAGGCAGTGGGAATGGGGGGTGGGCTGGGGGGACAGGGAGGGGGGCAGGAAGGGAGAGAACAAGGGAATCTGTGGCTATTATGTAGAACTGAATAGTATTGTAAAATAAATATATATATATATATATATATATAAAGAAAGGCAATGGCCTGAAAGGGAGTGGGCCATTAGGAGGGGTGGCCTTGTTGGGGTTGCTGTGGTCTTGTTGGAGGAAACTAAACAGAGAAATACTGGACCTAACAGACATGTTGTCCCAAATGAACATAATAGCTATCTACATCACATATCACCCAAATGCTAAAACATATACCTTCTTCTCAGCACCTCATGATTTTTTTTTTAAAAATTGACCACATACTCTTTCACAGAACAAGTTTCTACAGATACAAGAAAATTGAAATAACCCCTGTATTATATCAGACCACTACAGATTGAAGCGGGAATTCTAGGAAACAGAAACTAAAGAAAGTCTACAAACTCATAGAAAGTTAAGAACCCTATACTGAATGTAAACTGGGTCAAGATCAAGTTAAGAAAGAAATGAAAAACATTACGCAGTTCAATGAAAATGAATGCACAACGTACCCAAACCAATGGGACACAATGAGAACAGTGCTAAGAGAAAAGTTCATAACTTTAAGTGCCTACATATATAAATTAAAGAGATCTCATATTAGCAACTTAACCACACACCTGAAAGATCTAGAACAAAAAATAGCAAACACATCCAAGACAGCAGGAAATAATCTGAGGGCTGAAATCAGCAAAAGAGAAACAAAGACAATAATATAAAGAATCAGTAAAATGAACAGTTTGTTCTTGAGAAAATCAACAGAATGAACACCACCTTGCTGTGGGATGTTCTGTATGCTGTGAATATGTGTTGCTCCGATTGGCTGATAAATAAATGCTGATTGGCCAGTAGCCAGGTGGAAGTATAGGTGGAATAAGCAGGGAGGGAATATTCTGAGAAGAGGAAGGCTGAGTCAGGAGATGACAGCTTGCAGTCCAGCAAGCAGCATGTAATGGCACACATGTAAAGTCACAGAGCACATGGTGACAAAAAGATGAACAGATAATGGGCTGAGTTTAAGTGATTATTTTATAATCTGCTGTGGGGTCCGTGAGGCTGGGCTGGGTAAACCTTTCAGCTACACCACCTAATCCAAACTAACTAAAAGGCAGGCAGAGAATATACAAATTAACAAAATCGGAAATGAAATGTGGGACATAACAACAGACATCTAAGATATCAAAGGCATCATTAGGGCACGCATTAAGAACCTATAATCCACAAAATTGAAAAATCTAAAAGAAATGAATAATTTTCTCATTATTTACCACTTTCCAAAGTAAAATCAAGGTCAGGTAAACAATATACATAGACCTATAACCCCTAAGGAAACAGTTCTCCATAAAAATTTCCCCAAAAAAAGTACAGAGTCAGTACATTCTAGTGAAGAATTCTTCCAGACTTAAGAAGAGCTAATGCCAATATTCCTTAAATTATTCTTAGAAACAGAAGTAACACTGCTTCATTTTATGAAAGCGTAGTCATTCTGATACCCAAACCATACCAAGATTCAATAAAAATATAATTACAGGCCAATCTCCCTCATGACCATTGATGCAAAAATATTCCATTAAATACTAGCAAAATGCATCCAAGAACATATCAAAAAGATCATCCTCAGTGATCAAGTAGCCTCCATCACAGAGATGTCTGGGTGTTTCAATATATGAAAATCTGTCAATGTAATACACCATATAATTCTGCAAAAAAAAATCCACATAACTTTCTTTCTTTTTTTAAAAAAGGAATATAAAACTATTTATTGAAAACTGTTCACCATTATTTACAATAAAGTAAATATACAGTTGGATGACATTCTGTTACTACAAAGTTACTTTTCTGGTTCATCGAACCAGAACCCAAATACTGAAAAGATTGATCCTACCAGTAAGGAATGAGTCAGGGTACAGAAAAAGCATGCAAGTCATTAACTTATATTACCAAATTTTGTTCATTTATGTCAGCGGGTCTGAAATTGCCAACATCATCTCTAACCATGACCCCATTTCCACAGCAAACAGATATTCCACAAATCACAACCTTTTAGTATATTTCAACTTTCTATAAAGGAATGGTTCACTAGAGGAACATTTACATGCCCATTTAAGTTTTTTTGTTTGGTTTTTAGAAACAGGGTTTCTCTGTGTAGCCCTGGCTGATCTAGTCTAAATCAGAGGTCCATCTGCCTTCATGCTGGGATTAAAGGCATGCACCACCACACCCAGCTTAAGTCTTGTTATTAAATCATACTACTACTTGTCTAATTCCATTTTCTGAAGGGGAAGTGTGTAAGGACAAACTTTTGTAAATAAACTACTGTATTTATGTGATAATACATAAATTCTGATGTGGTTGCTTTAAAACTATCCAATAAATTACAGAATCATCTACTTAATCTGAAAGGTTATAGTTTTAGGAAAATGTTCACAGTGATGGAATCTCATCAACACGTTTTCATCTACAGTTTTTGAGCATTAAAAAACAAGACAAAATGAAGAACAGTTACGCAAGTGTTTTATGCATATACACGCATACAAACAAAAAACCCAGAATGGTCCTTCTGTGTCCCAGTTAAAAATAAGTTCTGATTGAGTAATGACTGTAAAATCTCCTCAGCATTTAAGAAAAGCTGTTCTTCAAAGCCGAGGAAATACAGCGTGATATCACATATTCTATTGTTAAAGAAGCAACTACAGAAAGCTTTCATTTGCTCAAAGGAATCAGTGCCTTTTGATGCAGAACAAAAACCGAAAATATCCCAACTACTGTCAATACTTCAAAACCAGCATATCACCCTCGGATGTGGTTGAGCTGAGGCACGCAGCCGGAGACTCTGCAGGACCCACGTGGCCAGGAGCAGTGGAGCGGTGAATTCTTCAAGTCTTCGATTTTAAAAAAAATGGCCTCCAGCAGCCCGGACCCCATCCCTGGCCACCAGCCACCCCGGGAGGACCTGCCCAACTTGGCACCAGGTTCTGGCCACCGGGCAGCTCCCCTTCTAGCCCCACCAGGAGGGATCCCCATTTCCAAGCCCCCGGCAGCCCCTGCAGTCTCCGCGCCCTGCCCCCACGCCCATCTGCCCAAGACCCCAGCCACTTCCTGAGACTTAGAGACCGGCCCCCAGCTCCCAGCCTGCCCCCGACGACTTCCCTTCTGGACCAGAGGTGAGTACCCGGGTCCAACCCGGACCCCATCCCTGGGCACCAACCACTCCTGAGAGGCCTGCCCAGCTTGGTGCCGGGTTCTGGCCACCGGGCAGCTCCCCTTCTAGCCCCGCCGGGAGGGATCCCCTTTTCCAAGCCCCCGGCAGCCCCTGCAGTCTCTGCGCCCTGCCCCCACGCCCATCTGCCCGAGACCCCAGCCACTTCCTGAGACTTAGAGACCGGCCCCCAGCTCCCAGCCTGCCCCCGACAACTTCCCCTCTGGACCAGAGGTGAGTGCCTGGGTCCAGCCCGGACCCCATCCCTGGCCACCAGCCACCCCGGGAGGACCTGCCCAACTTGGCACCAGGTTCTGGACACCGGGCAGCTCCCCTTCTAGCCCCACCGGGAGGGATCCCCTTTTCCAAGCCCCCGGCAGCCCCTGCAGTCTCTGCGCCCTGCCCCCACGCCCATCTGCCCAAGACCCCAGCCACTTCCTGAGACTTAGAGACCGGCCCCCAGCTCCCAGCCTGTCCCCGACTGCCATTCTGGACCAGAGCTTGCCCCTGACTTCCCTTCTGGACCAAAGAGTTGGACAAGAGAACTCCCTTTTGGACAAGAGAGAGAGTCTTCCTGAGTCTGTCAGCTCTTTGTGAAACAAGTACACTGATAAGACCAAGAAGGAACCACAAGGAGATGGGCAGATGTCAAAGCAGAAGTACATACAGCAAAATGAAGAGCAATACAGCATCACCAGAACCTAGCTCGCCTCCAACATCTAGACTTGAACACCAAAAATTGGAAGAAGCAGAAGAAAGTAGCCTTATGAGTAACTTCATGAAGAAGGTAGAGGCTTGTGTAGAGGAAAAGACAAGAAAATTGGAAGAATGCTGTAAACAACTAGAGGAAAGGGCAAACAAATTAGAAGAAAACAATAAAGCCCTCCAAGAAAACAATAAAGTCCTGGAAGAAAACATTAAAATCCTAGAAGAAAACAATAAAGCACTGAAAGAAAAGCATGAAAAAGCAATGAAACAAACAAAGGAAACAGTCCAAGATCTGAAAAGGGAAATTGAAAAAATAAAAAAGACACAAACAGAGGGAATGCTGGAAATAGAAAACCTGAGTAAAAGATCAGGAACTTCGGATGCAAGTATAACCAACAGAATGCAAGAGATGGAAGAGAGGATTTCTGGCATTGAAGATACAGTAGAAGAAATAGTTCCATCAGTCGAAGGAAACACTAAAGCCAACAAAGTCATGAACCAAAATGTCCAAGAAATCTGGGACACCATAAAAAGACCAAACCTACGAATTATAGGGATAGAAGAAGGTGAAGAATACCAACTCAAAGGCACAGAAAATATATTCAACAAAATTATAGAAGAAAACTTTCCCAACTTAAAGAAGGAAATGCCTATGAAGATACAAGAAGCCTATAGAACACCAAACAGACTAGACCCCCCAAAAAAGTCCCCTTGACACATAATAATTAAACAACTAAATGTACAGAATAAAGAAAGAATATTAAGAGCAGCCAAGGAAAAAGGCCAAGTGACCTATAAAGGTAAACCCATCAGAATAACACCCGATTTCTCAATGGAGACTTTGAAAGCCAGAAGGACCTGGACAGATGTAATGCAGACACTAAGAGACCATGGATGTCAGCCCAGACTAATATACCCAGCAAAACTTTCAATCATCATAGACGGAAGGAACAAGACATTCGAAGACAAAGCCAGATTTAAACAATACCTATCCACAAACCCAGCCCTACAGAAAGCACTAGAAGGAAAATTCCAACCGTGGGAAGTCAGATACACACTTGAAAACACAGGCAATAGATAAAGCCACAACAGTAAACCCCAAAGAAGAGAAGTACACACACACTACCACCAAAAATAACAGGGATGAAGAATCACTGGTCATTAATATCCCTTAATATCAACGGACTTAATTCACCTATAAAAAGACATAGACTTACAGAATGGATACGAAAGCAGGACCCATCTTTCTGCTGCATACAAGAAACACATCTCAAATTCAAAGATAGACACTACCTAAGAATAAAAGGCTGGGAAAAGACTTTTCAATCAAATGGTCTTAAGAAACAAGCAGGGGTAACCATCCTGATATCCAACAAAATAGACTTCAAACTAAAATCAATCAAAAGAGATCAAGAAGGACATTACATCCTTGTCACAGGAAAGATCGACCAAGATGAAGTTTCAATTCTGAACATATATGCCCCAAACACAAGGGCACCCACATATATAAAAGAAACATTACTAAAGCTTAAACCACATATAAAACCCCACACATTAATAGTGGGAGATCTCAACACCCCACTTTCACCACTGGACAGATCTCCCAAATCGAAACTTAACAGAGAAATAAAGGACTTAACCGATGTCATGACCCAATTAGACCTAATAGATATCTACAGAACATTTCATCCTAACAAGAAAGAATATACTTTCTTCTCAGCACCCCATGGAACTTTCTCTAAAATCGACCACATACTTGGCCACAAAGCAAATCTCAACAGATACAAAACAATCAGAATAACCTCCTGTGTTCTATCAGATCACCATGGTTTAAAGCTAGATTTCAACAACAACAAAAACTACAGAAAACCTACAACCTCATGGAAACTGAATAATGCTCAACTGAATCACCAATGGGTTAAGGAAGAAATAAAGAAAGAAATTAAGGACTTCCTAGAGATCAATGAAAATGAAGACACCACATACCCAAACTTATGGGACACTATGAAAGCAGTGTTAAGAGGGAAATTCATAGCACTAAATGCCCACATAAAGAAGTTGGAGAAATCGCACACTAGTGAATTAACAGCACATCTGAAAGCTCTAGAACAAGAAGAAGCAAAGTCTCCCAGGAAGAATAGATGCCAGGAAATTATCAAAGTGAGAGGTGAAATTAATAAATTAGAAACTAAGAGAATAATACAAAAAATTAATGAAACAAAGAGTTGGTTCTTTGAGAAAATCAACAAGATAGACAAGCCCTTATCCAAACTAACCAAAAGACAGAGAGAGAGAATCCAAATCAACAAAATCAGAAATGAAAAGGGGGACATAACAACAGACATTGAGGAAATCCAGAGAATTATAAGGTCATATTTCAAAAACCTCTACTCCACAAAACTGGAAAACCTAAAAGAAATGGACATTTTTCTGGATAGATACCACATACCTAAGTTTAATCAAGACCAGATAAACTATTTAAATAGTCCAATAACCCCTAAGGAAATAGAAACAGTCATTAAAGTTCTCCCAACCAAAAAAAGCCCAGGACCAGATGGTTTCAGCGCAGAATTCTACCAGATCTTCAAAGAAGAGTTAATTCCAATACTCTCTAAATTGTTCCACATAATAGAAACAGAAGGAACATTACCAAACTCCTTCTATGAGGCTACAATTACCCTGATTCCTAAACCAAACAAGGATGCAACAAAGAAAGAGAACTACAGACCGATCTCCCTCATGAACATTGATGCAAAAATACTCAATAAAATACTGGCAAACAGACTCCAAGAACACATCAGAACAATTATCCACCATGATCAAGTAGGCTTCATCCCAGGGATGCAAGGGTGGTTCAACATACGAAAGTCCATCAATGTAATACACCATATAAACAAACTCAAAGAAAAAAACCACATGATCATCTCACTAGATGCAGAAAAGGCATTTGACAAAATCCAACACCCCTTCATGATAAAAGTCTTGGAGCGATCAGGAATACAGGGAACATACCTAAACATAATAAAGGCAATATATAGCAAACCAACAGCCAACATCAAATTAAATGGAGAGAAACTCAAAGCAATTCCACTAAAATCAGGAACGAGACAAGGCTGTCCACTCTCCCCATACTTATTCAATATAGTACTTGAAGTTCTAGCCAGAGCAATAAGACAACATAAGGAGATTAAGGGGATTCAAATTGGAAAGGAAGAAGTCAAGCTTTCCCTATTTGCAGACGACATGATAGTATACTTGAGTGACCCCAAAGATTCCACCCAGGAATTGATAAAGCTTATAAACACCTTCAGCAACATAGCAGGATACAATATCAACTCAAAAAAATCAGTAGCCCTCCTATATACAATGGACAAAGAAGCTGAGAAGGCAATTAGAGATACATCACCCTTTACAATAGCCAAAAATGACATAAAATACCTTGGGGTAACACTAACCAAGCAAGTGAAGGACCTATATGACAAGAACTTTAAGTCCCTGAAAAAAGAAATTGAAGAAGATCTCAGAAAATGGAAAGATCTCCCATGCTCATGGATAGGCAGGGTTAACATAGTAAAAATGGCAATCTTACCAAAAGCAATTTACAGATTCAATGCAATCCCCATCAAAATACCAACACAATTCTTCACAGATCTGGAAAGAACAATACTCAACTTCATATGGAAAAACAAAAAACCCAGGATAGCTAAAAGAAACCTGTACAATAAAACAACTTCTGGAGGCATCACAATCCCCGACTTCAAGCTCTACTATAGAGCTACAGTAATAAAAACAGCCTGGTATTGGCATAAAAACCGACATGTGGACCAATGGAATCGAATTGAAGACCCTGACATTAACCCACACACCTATGGACATATAATTTTTGACAAAGAAGCCAAAAGTGTACAATGGAAAAAAGAAAGCATCTTCAACAAATGGTGCTGGCATAACTGGATATCAGCGTGTAGAAGGCTGCAAATAGATCCATATCTGTCACCGTGCACAAAACTTAAGTCCAAGTGGATCAAAGACCTCAACATAAATCCAGCTACTCTGAACCTGCTAGAAGAGAAAGTAGGAAATAATCTTGAACGCCTTGGCATAGGAGATCACATCCTAAATATAACACCAGTAGCGCAGACACTGAGACAAACAATCAATCAATGGGACCTCTTGAAACTGAGAAGCTTTTGTAGAGCAAAGGATACGGTCAACAAGGCAAAGCGACAGCCTACAGAATGGGAAAAGATCTTCACCAACCCCACATCTGACAGAGGACTGATATCCAGAATATATAAGGAACTCAAGAAATTAGACATCAAAAGGACCAACAGTCCAATTGAGAAATGGGCTTTAGAACTAAACAGAGAATTCTCAACAGAGGAATCCCAAATGGCTGAAAGACATTTAAGGAATTGCTCAACTTCCCTAATCATCAGGGAAATGCAAATCAAGACAACTCTGAGATACCACCTTACGCCTGTCAGAGTGGCTAAGATCAAAAACACTGAAGACACTTTATGCTGGAGAGGATGTGGAACTAGGGGAACTCTCCTCCACTGCTGGTGGGAATGCAAGCTTGTACAACCACTTTGGAAATCAATATGGCGCTTTCTTAGAAAATTGGGAATCAATCTCCCCCAAGATCCAGCTATACCACTCCTGGGCATATACCCAAGAAATGCTCAATCATACCACAAGAGCACTTGCTCAGCTATGTTCATATCAGCATTGTTTGTAATAGCCAAAACCTGGAAACAACCTAGATGCCCTTCAACTGAAGAATGGATAAATAAATTGTGGCACATATACACAATGGAATACTACTCAGCCGAGAAAAACAATGACATCACACGGTTTGCAGGCAAATGGATGGATCTAGAAAAAATCATCCTGAGTGAGGTAACCCAGACTCAGAAAGACAAATATGGTATGTATTCACTCATAGGAAGATGCTAGATGTGGAACAAGGATGACTGGACTGCTACTCACATCACCAGTGAGGCTACCTGGAAAACGGGACCCCAAAAAAAGACACGGAGAAATGGACGAGATCTACATGAATAGCCTGGTCATGAGTGGGAACAATGAAGGGCGACAGTCGAGGGAAAGAGTGGGAGATCCTAGCTGGATCAAAAAAAGAGAGGGAGAACAAGGAATAGGAGACCATGGTAAATGAAGACCACATGAGAAGGTGAGAAGGGGAGGAAGCAGAGAGCTAGGGAGGCCCACGGAGATCCACAAAGATACCCCCTCAAAAGACTGCTGGCAATGGTCGCGAGACGGCAGGAACTGACCTACTCTGGTGATGGGATGGCCAGACACCCAGATAGTGGTGCCATAAACCCCATCCAAGGACTGAGGAATCTGAAGGCAGACATCCACGGCTGGGCCCCTGGTGGAGCACTGGGAGTCTAATTAGTGAGTAAGAAGAGGGTTTATATGAGCGAGAATTGTTGAAGCCAAGGTTGGATAAAGCACCGGGACAAATAACCAAATGAATGGAAGCACAGGATCTATGAACCAAAGGCTGAGGGGCCCCCAACTGGATCAGGCCACCTGAACGGGTGAGACAGTCATTTGGCTTGATCTGTTTGGGAGGCAGCTGTGCATTGGTGCCAGGTCCTGGGCTCGTTGCATGAGTTGGCTGTTTGAATCCTAGGACTTATGCAGGGACACTTGGCTCGGTCTGGGAGGGGGGAATGGACCTGCCTGGACTGAGTCTACCAGGTCAACCCCGGTCCTCGGGGGAGACCTTGATCTGGAGGAGGTGGGAATGGGGGGTGGGCTGGGGGGAGGGGTGGGCGAGAGGGGGAGAACAGGGGATTCTGTGGCTATTATGTTGAACTGAATGGTGTTGTAAAATAGTAATAATAATAATAATAATAATAATAATAATAATAATAAAAATTCTAATCCTTTATGATGTCACACCTCTGTCTGTAATAAATGCTAATACACACACACACACAAAAAATGGCCTCCAATAAAACTACATTGCAAAAAATGGGAAAGAAACAGAATGGAAAGAGTAAAAAAGTTGAAGAGGCAGAGCCTGAAGAATTTGTGGTAGAAAAAGTACTGGACCGGCGTGTAGTGAATGGGAAGGTGGAGTATTTCCTCAAGTGGAAAGGGTTCACAGATGCTGATAATACTTGGGAACCAGAAGAAAATTTAGATTGTCCAGAATTAATTGAAGCATTTCTTAATTTTCAAAAAGCTGGTAAAGAAAAAGATGGTACAATAAGGAAATCTTTATCTGACAGTGAATCTGATGATAGCAAATCGAAGAAGAAAAGAGATGCTGCTGACAAAACAAGGGGTTTTGCCAGAGGTCTGGATCCTGAACGAATAATCGGTGCCAGAGACAGCAGTGGCGAATTAATGTTGCTCATGAAATGGAAGGACTCAGATGAGGCAGGCTTGGTGCTGGCAAAGGAGGCAAATATGAAGTGTCCTCAGATTGTCATCGCCTTTTATGAGGAGAGGCTGACTTGGCATTCTTGTCCAGAAGATGAGGTACAATAATTGTTTGCATTTTATATATATTTATAAACATATAAAATCTGGATCTTTGGTTTTGAATTACTAGTGTGGAAAAAAATAGCATTCTAATGAAAATCGAGTTTGATATGCTGGTTTTGAAGTATCCACATAACTTTCTTATTCGATGTTAAAAAAGACTTTGAAATTAATCTAACATAGCTACATGATAAAGGGATATCAGGGATACAAGGAATATACTTAAATATAACAAAAGCAATATCAAGAAGGCCTTTAGTCAACATCAAATTAAAAGGGAAAAAATTAAAAGCAATTCCACTAAAATCAGGAAAAACACAAGGCTGCCCACTTTCTCTGTATGCATGCAATTTGGCACCAAAACTACACAGATAAACACTGACTTAAAAAACCAAAAAAAAAAGAAAAGAAAAAAGAAAAGAAATAGAGGTTGATCAGTTGAAGACCCAAAATGTCAATCTGCAAAGCTATGAACAACTGATTTTTGATAAAGAAGACAGAAATATACAATGGAAAAAAGAAAGCATCTTCAACAAATGGTCTAACTGATGTCTACATGCAGAAGAATGCAAATGGATGGATATCTATTACCCTTCAAAACTAAAGTCTAAGTGGATCAAAGACCTCACCATCAAACCAGATTTATCAACAGATGGGAGCAGATGCAGAGACCCACAGCCAAACATTAGGCAGTGCTCCAGGAAGCTCAAATAAGAGGGGCAAGGAATAATTGTAGGAGTCAAGAGGTCAAAGGCATCACCAGAACATGACCCAAGGATTCAAGTAGAATGGATCATGGCCTTCAGTTACAGAGTCTGAATAGTTCATCAGGGAACCTGTATGGGTCTACAATAGTTAATCTGCATATGTGTTATGGATGTATAGCTTGGTGTTCTTCTTGGACTCCTAGAATTGGGAGTTGGTGCTGTCTCTGATTATTATACCTACACTTGAGACCCTGTTCCTCTTATACGGTTTCCTTGTCCAATGTTGATACAAGCTTATGTGCCTAGGCTTAGTGTTACTTTTTATACTTTGCTCTGTTAATATCCCAGAGAGCCTTGCTCTTTTCTGAATATGAAATGAATGTAGGAGAAACTGTGGTAGGGATATAATGTATGAGAGAAAAACAAAAAATAACCCTTGTCAATTGTTAGGAGAATAAAACACACGGATTCAGCTTTAGAGCTATCATCCAGTGACAAAAGAGAAAATATGCTATTTGTGTTTCTGGGTCTGCGTTACATTGGTCAGTATGACATTTCCTAGTTCCATTTGTGTCAATGTTAATTTCATTGTTATTTACCTTTGAACAGTATTCCACAGTGTACATGTGTTAAAATTTCATTATCTATTCATCAGCTGAACGACATTCAGGTTGTTTCCTTGTCCTGGCTATTGAAAATAGAGCAGCAAAGGTCATGACTGAATAAGCATTTATGCCATAGGACGTCAAGTTCTTTGGATACATTCCAAGGGGTGGAAATGATGTACATATAATAGTTATGTATGATTTTCTCCAATATATTAAATTAACAAAGAAAATCATCTTTTATAAAAGAAAAGAGATGCAATCTAACTATGAAAAAAAGAAACTCTGGGTAGAAAATATTTTGAATTTTGAAATGAATCATCAACAACATAAAATTTTTGTAAACCACCCCCACAGACAAAAAAATCAGCTACAGAATTGGAAGAATATATGGGCCAGCTTGATGTCTAAGTGGGCAAAGGGTCTTTCTGCCAATCTTGACACTCTGAAAACCATTCCAGGATGCACATTGTGAAAAGAGAAAATTGATTCCAGCAGGTTTTCCTCTACCTCCACAGTAGTGGCATGGTGCAAGTACACACACACACACACACACACACACACACACACACACACACACACAGACTCACTCACTCACTCACTCACTCACTCACTCACTCACTCACTCACACACACACACTCACCAAATAAATGTAAAAATTAAAAGTTAATAGAACATTCCAACAGTTTACTTGACTATAATATAGCAGATGAGTGAGCTTAGATCATACATTACATGATCTGACATGGAAGTACTAAACCTGAATGAAAGTACAATGAAAATAAATTGAAACCATCCAAATACCAAATTTCAAATCATAAAAATTCAAGAAAGGGTAAAGGAACATTGAGGTTTACTTGGGACGATGGAAGTTGCATTTAGAATGAGTTTTGGGAGCAGAATGAATATTATTAAAATATTATATGAAATTCACAAAGAAATTGTATAATATTTACATAAAGACAGAAAAACAAAGCTTAGAAAAAAAGGAGAGAAAAACTTATTTAGAAAAGTTACTGTACACCACTCTGGAGACATGAAGAAAACTGAAAATTGTCAGGTAAAAGATGGTCAAATTACATGAAACAAATTCAAATCCAATCATCAAGATCACAGAGCATATAATTGTCATGAGAGATCCAGACATCAGATTGACAAAAGAGGAAAAGAACATGGGTGACTTCCAGTACAGCTAATGTTAGACTTCTGAGCAAACACCTACAGGACACAGGAGACCAGGATGACCAGCTGGGTGGAACAAAGAAAAACTGTGCATATAATTGTCAGCAACACTCTCCTTCAGAAATGAAGTATATAAAATTTTATCAGAATACCTGTGGCAGACAGAGTTCTTTGCAGTAAGGTCAGGAAAATCTGTGGAATGCCTCATGCTGAAATAAAGGCTGGTCATATGTTATTAGGTGTTTTAATTGCACCACTTGAGAGACAGAGGTGAATATCTGAGTTCATGGGTAGCCTGGTCTACCAAGTAAATTCTAGGATAATCGGGGCAACACAGAGAAACCCTGTGTTGAACAACCAGAAATTAAAAGTTTATCCAATATATGTTGATGCATGACTTAGACCAGGGCTGTGCCTGGGACAATCTAGGAGAAATGATGGACAGGTTTCAGAGTCCTAATTTCACAATTCAGAAGGCTCACCAACAATTCACTCACAGAAGCCAGCAGCCAACACCCTGTGATGCCTGCTCTCCTGTTAGAATGAAACCTATCTATTGCAATGGATAGTATCTCAATATTTAAAGATGGACTCACCTGTATGTGCCAATGTCCTCAGGAATAGGAAGAGGCCTGGAAAGAAAAACTCATGTTGAATTCATCTTTCATTTTCAGTAGCCTGGCCATCTGACATCCCTATCTCCGTTTTTCTCTGTACATTAGAATCAGAGTTTACATAGTTAAGATGAACTCATGCACTAATATAAACCATGGAGGCCAGTGTTTCTGCTGTAGCAGATTCAGCCTCTCAGGATGATGTTTCCATCCTGTTATTGCTCACCATCTATTCCCAGCAGGACTCACCAGTACAGATCAGGTTTAGGAGCACAGACAGCATGGTGCTGCTTTGGCTGACAAGTGGCAGAACCAGAATAAAACATATTGGGTGTCGTAAGAGGCTTGAGACCTCTGCCTGACCACAGCTCGGAAAGCGTAACAACAGAAACATCCGCCCTTGTTGCCACGTTCATTAATTTTGTGTGTGACAGGGTTCTCTGTAGCCCTGGCTATACTGGAATGCACTTTGTAGACCAAGCTACGTTGGCTTTGAATTCAAAGCCTCACCAGCATCTGCCTCCCAAGTGCTTCGATTACATGTGTGTGTTCTCATACTAAGTTAAAAAATGTCTTTTGTCATTGGCTTTGTGGATCATAACTTCTTGGAAATGGTTCAGGCTTTAGCTTTTCAGCAGAAGTATTTACCATGACTACAAGTGAATTGCATCTTGAATCCATCACCTTTATGCAAATTGGTTAAATCTGATTATTGTTCTCAAACTTTTGATGTGTTCTCTTTGCTTTTTAAATTCAAGACTCAGTGTTTCCTCTGGCATTCTATACAACATGTCCCATAATTATTTTTCATATTGTAAGAATAGTCCTAATGTGTCAGTCAAAGTGATTATACTGAATTATTCCAGTTTTATGTCATAGTTATTCAGTTTCTTAATTAATCATGTAGGTATTTAGAATAATAAAATTCCACTTTAAAAAATCAAACAAACAAAGCAAATACGTTTTTGCTGCATTTGAAATTTGTTTTTAGAACCTGAAAAAAAATATCAAAAGGGGGAATCTCTCATGCTCATGTATCAGTAGGAATTTCACAGTAAAAATGCCCAACCTATTAAAAGTAATCTAAAGAATCTCATCTATGCAGTCACATCAAAATTTCAACACAATGTTACACAGATCTTAAAAAGACAATTTCTGGCTTGAATGTTAAACACACAGAGAAAATAACAGGATAGTTAAAATATCATGAACACTAACAGAACATCTGGAGTTCTCATCATTCCTAACTTCAAGTCCTACTGTAGACCTATATTAATAAACACACTACAGTATTGGTGGAAAGGCAGACAGGTTCATTAACGGAATCAATTTGAAGACCCAGACATAATTCCAGAAATATATGCATAGCTTATTTTTGCTAAAGAAACCCAAAACATTCACTGGAAAACAAGACAGTATCTTCAATAAATGGTTTGATCAGATTGGATATCTGCATGTAGAAGAATGCAAATAGCTTCATACTTATCAATTGCAACAAACTCAAAACGAGTATAATCCCTAAGTACATTCTAAATATCTAAATTTTCTCCTTATAGATTCATAGAAATGTAGCTCTCACACATGAAGAGAAAAAAATCCAATGATTAGCATCAAACAAACACTAATAAAAACTGCAAAACAAAAAAATAGAGAGAACAGATGATTATGATGTATCCAAACCTAGCTGATCTATTACAGCAGAATTCCTGCATCTAAGGCTCAGGCAATATCATGGAAGAAGGGAAAGAAAGATTGTACTAACCAGAGGAAGAAGAATTTTGTTGTGAGATGGCATCTGCTAGAAATGTAAATATAAAATTATGTAAATGTAAACAACATTATACACATTAATCTAATTATATTCATAAAATTAGGCAAATATATAGATATTTAAAGGTAATTAAACTAAAGATGAATTTGAGAGAAGAAAATGGCTGTATATGAGAGCCTGAGATGAGTAAGGAAGAGAAAATGGTTTAATTATGATTTATTTGAAAAAATATATTAATAAAAGTTTTAAGTTTAAGTGAAACAACAAGACATAAAAATACATTTCTGGTGCTCTTGGTAAAGAATGGTGAGTGCACAGGGCTAGAGAAATCACTTATCCATTAAGAGTGTGTTCTGAACTTGCAGAGGACCCAACTTCAGTTCCCAGTGCCCACAGCAGGAGGCTCACAACTGCCTGTGACTCCAGCTCCAGGGGATCCAATCAGAGCCCTCTTCTTCTCTTACAAGCACCAGAACTCACATGCACACATTCACACATCATTTAATCAGTGTGCGCTCTTACACCAGGCAAAAGAAAACCCAATTTTTACCATTGCCTTTTTACCATTTACCAAGGACCATAGCTTGGTTTGTGTATCAGGGTAACTATGGCCTCATAAAATACCCCTTTTATATTTTGTGGAATAACTAGAGGGATATTGGCATTAACTCTGAAATTCTGGCAGAATTTTGAGCTAAACCTATTTTTTTTGCTGAGGATATGTTTTATTGACTGCTGCTTTGATTTCAGTAAGGGTTACAGGCCCACTTAAGTTGCTTATCTAATCTTTATTTAATTTTTATCCTTTATAAGCTGTGTGCATAGAAAAAATTATCCATTTCTTCTAGATTTTTCCAATTTGGAAAAATGGTACAGGTACTTAAAGTATGTCCTTAGGATTCCTTTGATTTAACCTTCTCTATTTTTATATCTCATGTTCATGACTTATTTCTTAATTTAGATATTCTTCCTATGGTTTATTTAAGTTGGATAAGGGCTTGTCAATATTATTGATTTTCCTGATGACTAAAATTGTTTTATAGATTCTTTGTATTTATTTTGTTTGTATTGTATTAAATTCAAATATGAGTTTGATTATTTCTTGCCCTATCGTCCTGCTGGGTATGATTTCTTCTTTTTGTTCTAGAGCTTTCTGGTGTGCTGTTAACTTCCTTGTATTATACCTCTACAATATTTTATTTATGTACTTAATGATCTGACAATAAGTTTGGGTATATCAATTATGTATGTCACTGTGATCTGTAATCATGTTGGTAGCTATCTTTCTAGCACCTATTATCTATATATTTTCTATGAATCTATTATTTATCTATCATATATCTAGTCATCTTTGTATTTTTCTATGTATCTATATGTATATATATTTATCTATGATCTATCTGTCTATTATCTGTATATATATATATACACACGTATTAACTATCAATCATCTTTTTTTCTATCCTCTTAATTCTATCAATCAAATGATCTGTCAGACATTTATATATTTGTGATTTATTAAACTATTTTTCCAATCATCTATTTTTTCACATCTTTATTCTACTCATCTATTTTTCTCTGCTTGTCATTCATCTATCATTACTTTAAAACAAATTTTTTTTTTGGTTTTTAGAGACAGGTTTTCTCTCTGTAATTTTGGTGCGGTTCTAGATCTTGCTCTGTAGACCTGGCTGGCCTTTAACTCACAGAGATCTTCCTGGCTCTGCCTCCTGAGTGCTGGGATTAAAGGCATGCACCACCACTGCCGGCCTGTCTATGATCTCTTATAAATATCTTTAACTATCATATGTCTTTCTGTTTACAACACATTTTTCTTTTCAAAATAAGCACAGTCTTGAGGTTTAAATGTAGTTTTCAGTCTCTCAGTCTCCTCTCAATAATTTTCATCAACCCTGAAACCCAGACAGTATGTCAGTGGTTGAAGAGAGGCAGTCATACCCCACAGCTCCAGACAGTTATGTCACATTAGCAAAATGCTAAGGATAGTAGATATCCTTGCCTGCCACTAAAATGAGTTAGTCTTCCTGTTAAGAGACAGTCTAGCTTTTGTGTGAGCCCTGTCTTCTTGATAACCCGCTTTTATTTAGGACTCACTGGGGACACAGGAAGGTTTTTTTGTGAGTTCAAATGCTGATATAGCTGCAGACCAGTTAGCTTCCTGTTTGCTTGCATTCAAAACCACAGGTACTTGTGAGGTAGTACAACCCACAGGATGTGTGAGGTCTCAGTTACTGACCACACATTTCTAAATTCATTACTTCAAATGCAAAATAAGCAGTTCCTTTTTGAAATATTTAGTTGGTCTTGTGGGGAATTGCAGAAGAAATAAAGAATCCTTCTGTTTATATTTCCAACATGAAAGGAGGGTTTCCCTAAGATGTCTAAAGTTGCTAAAATTCCTGTCTCTCTTTTCATCTTAAAATTCTTTATGTATTTTTCCTGGAAGCCTATACATTATGCAGCCCAGGTTGTACCAGAATTCAGTCATGAAGCCAAGACTGGCCTCAAACTTGAATTAATTCTCTTCCATCCTACCCAATTCTGGGAATATAGGTGTTAACTACCACACTTGCTTGTAAGCATTTTTGTCTTTATTTTTATTTTTGAAGGAGAAAAGTTTTGTTTCACTTACCGTTTCATCATTGTGGATGAATCACAGGAACTGTCATTCAAGTGATAGTTGGTTAAATTGTATCTAATAAAAATAAATTAAGGAATGTATACTTATACTCAAATTGTTTATTTCACTCTTAAATATTTAAGGACAACCTACTTAGGAAATGATGCCACTCACTAAATATTGGGCAGGTCTCTTCACACCAATTATACTGAACTAGAAAATTTCTCTCCAGACAAGCCCATACACAAACTCTCTGTGATTTATACAACTCTTAGATTCTAAAAATGATTCTAGATTCTGGCAAGTTGACATTTTAATTTAAAATTCACACTAGCAGATATATCAAGATAATACTGACATTTACAATTGCCTAAAACATTTAGAAACAAGAGTACACCTGTCTTGAGAATATACTTGAAGGACTGTTAGTCATCAGCACACCATGGATACAGTTGCATATTCATGTCTGTTGATCCACTATGTAGTTTTACAGCTGTGGTGCTTTCATTTGTATAACAGCCTTGTCATGTTCAGAGAACAGCCTCTCACTGTACTCCTTCCCATCTTCTAGCTTTTATGTTCTTTTCAAAGCCTTCTTTTGTGATCATCCCTGAAGCTTCGAAGTGGTTGCTGTAGATGTTCCAAGATGGCCCTTTTTCTCTATATAGTGTTTTAGAACTCTCGGGCTGATGTGTCTGAGAAATGCCTGAATTTGTTCTTGGAAGGATTTAGATCACACCCCACTGCTCCTGCTGGTTTTCTTTCTAATTCTAGTTGGTTCTCACTTCTGCTTTCCTGTTACATGAACTTCTCACCCACCATCCTTTATTCTCCACCCTTGTTATTCTCCTTTTCTGCTCTGTCACATCTGTCTCTACAAGTCTCATGGATCATCATAAGAGATGGCATTGTTTCTCTCTCTCTCTCTCTCTCTCTCTCTCTCTCTCTCTCTCACAGACACAAATACACACACAGTATGACATATATATATATATATGTATATATATATATAATAAAGAAACTATATTTTGTCAGCTAACATAAAAATTAATGAAAATTAAAAATATAGAAACAATGTTTAATTTTATTCAACATAATGAAATTTGTGGTCTTTTATCTTTCTGAAACTTGCTCATTATGATAAACTATGATTTCCAGTTGATTCCATTTTCCTAAAACCTTTCTATTTAATTTTTCATTATGGATACATTTTAGGAAGACAAATTATTTGTGTCCCATGACCACTAGGGAATCCAGGAACGTCAACCATCCATGGTTGTCTTTTCAAAAAACAGATGTATAGTCTGATTTTTTTCCTTGAGTGCTAGAATTAAAAGTGACCAATAGCCTGGTGATCTCTGTTGTCTAAAGGGACAGATCATATGAATCGCCTATAAGCAGGTCTAGAAGTAACTAAAAGTCTATATAACCACTGTTTTCTCTGAAAGGCCAGTGTATATCAAGCTCCTAAAATGAGGACTGCAGATGCTTAATACTCTTTGTATCTTTTACATTATCTTCACAGCCAGGTATTCCCTCAGGCTCCAAAAACCAGGACCAGATTTGGTTAATAGCCTAATGACAGCTAAAGCTATTTGTGTTTTAGAGAACACATAAGAGCCTTCCCTAGGCCCTTAAACTAATACAGGTAGCCTATCTCTACAGTCTAACTTTTGGAACAAATTACATGTCCATTGTTTTGACTTTCAATGTCATTATACTTCCTTTTGCACTAGGGATTGTATTAAATCTGTATACTTTTTTTCCCTCAAAGTGTACTGTTTCAATATGTTTAAAACAAATTCTTTGTTGTCATTCTCCAGTAGTTGTACCAGTCAGGACAACTAAGTCATGCTGAACTGTGTTTCCTTCTTACCTTTCATTTTTTATTTCTCTGGTACCCATAGCATTTGCAAGGATCCCCACAGCTGACAACCAGTGTGAAGGGCTATGTCCTCACTGAAGGTGAGAACACTTTTCCATTGTAGCTTGAATCCTAATTGGTAGTAAAATAAAGACTCAGAGTCAGATATCAGTGTAAATGATGAAAGATCAGAGAGACAAAGGAGTCAGTCACATCACCTCCTATCTCACCAAATTTACAGCCTGGAAAGGGAGCCAAGCTCTTGTCTCCACCCCATCTTATCGCTTCCTCTCTCTGCCCAGCCACATCACTTCCTCTTTCCTTCTCCCAAGTGCTGGGATTAAAGTTATGTGACACCACTGCTTGGCCTCTATGGTTAATTCATGGCTAGCATTGCCCTCTGATTTCCAGGCAAGCTTCATTTGTTAGAGCACAAACAAAATATTACTGCATTTTTCATTTTTTTAAATTTAAAAAATGTAGGGCAAACTAATATAAGAAAAACTACATACAATATATACATAACTATAAATAATATACAAGCAATAATTACATCAACAATGTCTAGTCCATAAATATTTGAGAAATTCAGATGAAATACTCCATAATCTATCCTATCTTGGTGAGTCTAAAAGTTGTACCTAATTCATTTTCTATCCTAATTTGCATTATCAAAATTATCTTTTAATGTTTCTCAATCCCATACACTTTACATGTCTTCGTGAGTTTATTTTCTGAATCTGTAACAAGGAAAACTATAACTATAGTTATAAAGTCTTCAACTCCCTCAGAGATCGGAGAAGGAAACAATATTACCTCAATATGCAGGGAGTGCAGGCAAGTGACTTCCAAAAATTGTGAGAAATGGAAGAAATGGTGAGCTGCCTAGACAGTCACCCAAAGTTCATCTGTAATGTTGGGGCATCCATCTTTGGGCTACAGGCCTAGACTATCTGGCTGACTTTTCTGTGAAGCAGATTGTTCTGAAGGACTGTTCTATTTAGCCTTGGCAAAATTTTGGCAGCTGCTTTCTTTTGTGTCCTGCTTGTCCAATTTGGACACAAACTGCCAGCAGTTGAGGCAAGAGCACTTTCTTGCACAGTGGTTGTCTTTTGCCACAAGAAAGCAAACTCATGTAGATTTTCTTCAGTGCACATCATCTTCCCTGATGTAGATTGGTGCTTCCAGGAGCAGAATGTCTCATTGTCAAAAAAAAGAACCTATGTTACTAAAACATCTTAAATGTCATATTCTGTAAATCTCTAAAGTGTTTGAAGACAACCTGTCTATCTAAAATATATCTGTGTTTGACCTTGAAAACAAACCTTATATGACTACAAGTTTGATTGTAGTGAATAACTACCAACTTGCATTTCTTTATATCCTACTTCATTGCTAATAGTAAATTTCAGTTTTAGAAATGTGCATTACATTGTTAAATGAGTTATATGAGTACAACACTTGAAAAAGAGTTGACATGTTCTGACAAAAATAACCTTAAATGCCTTTTTTGTTTTTTTATTTATTTTATAATTTAATTTAATTTTACATAACAGCCATGGATTTTCCTGTCCTCCCTCCTCCAGCCCCGCCCTGCCATCCCCCATCCCACCCCCAATTCCCATCTCCTCTAGTGCAAGGACTCCCTTGGGGTTCAGCTCAGCCTGGTAGATTCCATAGAGGCAGGTCCAGTCCCCTCCTCCCTTCCCCCAGCCTGAGCAAAGTGTCCCTGCATTGAACTCACATTCCAAACAACCAGCTCATGCACTAAGGACAGGTCCATTGCCTGGGGGCCTCCCAAACTGTTCAAGGAATCAACTGTCTCACTTATCCAGAGGGCCTGATCCAGTTGGGGGCTCCTTAGCTTTTGGTTCATAGTTCATGTGTTTCCATTAGTTTGGCTATTTGTCCCTGTGCTTTTTTAAATCATGGTCTCAACAATTCTTGCTCATACAATCCCTCCTCTTTCTCACTAATTGGATTCTCAGAGTTCCACCTGGGGCATCCGCTTCCATCAGTCATTGGATGAGAGTTCTAGCACAACAGTTAAGGTGTTTGGCCATCCTATCACCAGAGTCGGTCAGTTCGGGCTTTCTTTCGACCATTGCCAGTAGTCTATTGTGGAGCTATCTTTATGGATTTCTGGGGACCTCACTAGCACTTTGCTTCTTCCTATTCCCATGGGGTCTTCATTTATCATGATCTCTTTTTCCTTGTTCTCCCTCTCTGTTCTTGATCCAGGTGGGATTTCCTGCTTCCCTAAGCTCTCTTTCCCTTGACCCTTGCCCTTCATTACCCCCACTCCCCTAACGTCCACTTTGCTCATGTAGATCTCATCCACTTCTGTCACTGGGTGATCCCTGTGTCTTTCTTAGGGTCCTGTTTTCTAGGTAGCCTCCCTGGAGTTGTGAGTAGCAGTCTAGTCATCCTTTGTTTGACATCTAGTATCCTCCTATGAGTGAGTACATACCACGTTTGTCTTTCTGAGTCTGGGTTACCTCACTCAGGATGATTTTTTTCTAGATCCATCCATTTGCCTGCAAACCTCATGATGTCATTGTTTTTCTCTGCTGAGTAGTACCTTGTTGTGTATATGTGCCACATTTTTTTTTTATCCATTCTGCAATTGAAGGGCATCTAGGTTGTTTCCAGGTTCTGGCTATTACAAATAGTGCTGTTATGAACATAGTTGAGCATGTGTCCTTGTGATATGATTGAGCATTCCTTAGCTATATGCCCAAGAGTGGTATAGCTGGGTCTTGAGGGAGATTGATTTCCAATTTTCTGAGAAACCGCCATACTGATTTCCAAAGTGGCTGTACAAGTTTGCATTTCCACCAACCGTGGAGGAGTGTTCCCCTTGCTCCACATCCTCTCCAACATAAGCTTCTTTGGTGTTTTTGATCTTAGCCATTCTGACAGGTGTAAGGTAGTATCTCAGAGTCATTTTGATTTGCATTTCCCCAAAAACAAAGGATGTTGAGCAATTCCTTAAAAGTCTTTCAGCCATTTGAGATTCTTCTGTTGAGAATTTTCTGTTTAGCTCTATAGCCCATTTTTTTAATTGGACTGTTGGGAATTTTGATGGCAATTTCTTGAGTTTTTTTTTTTTTTTATATATTCTGGATATCATCCCTCTGTTAGATGTGGGGTTGGTGAAGATCTTTTCCCATTCTGTAGGCTATCTTTTTGTCTGATTTATTGTGTCCTTGGCCTCACAGAACTCTCTCAGTTTCAGGAGAAAATTTTTATTTGTCTTTTCCTCAATTCCTTTATTGATTTTCCATTTTTGTTTGCCTTTTCCTTAATTTCTTAAGAGAATTTTTATTTTTTTTCTTGAAATGCCTCTATCATCTTCATGAAACTATTTTTAAGGTCATTTTCTTCTGCTTCTTCTATATTGTAATGTTCAGGTCTTGCTGTTGAAGGAGGGCTAGGTTCTAGTGATGTCATTTTGCTCTTTATGTTGTTTAAGTATTTTTGCATCGATATCTGCCCATTTCCTCCTCCAATAGGTATAAGACCTCCCTGTGTCTAAGGGAGTTGCTATTGGTCCACTCTGTGCATTTTGTGTCGGCGTCTCACCGGGCACTTCTGGGTCCAATCTTAGCTCTTTGTCTAATTTGAGCTGTCAGATTCTGTATCTCAGGGAACTGATCTTGTACTAACAAAAGCAATTTTATTGTGTGACTGGCGGAGCAGCTCTTGGTCTTATCAGGACTCTTGGTCCAGTCAGAGCTGACATTTTCTGTGTCTCAGGAATCCTCTCTTGGTCCAATGAGAGCTGGCAGATTCTATGTTTCAAGACCATCACACTTGGTTCAATGAGGTCTGGTGGATTCCCTGTCTCTGGAAGTTACTGTTGGTCCAATGAGAGCTCCTGGTCCAATGAGAGCTGGCAGTTTGTTTCTGAGCCTCAGAGTGTCACTGGGTCCACAGTCAGATGGGTAGCGGGGCAGGGCGAGTAAGTTGTAGATTGCAGGATCCGATGGGGGGGGGGGTGACAGGGGGGCGCTTCCTGCAGTAGTTTTCCCTGCTTGCTGGCAACTGGGGCAGGGTTGGATGGGGGTTCCTGGGGACCTGCTGTATCCCAGGGTCTGCTCTCTGGGTGTGAAAGGAGTCACTCACTTCTTGGTCCAATGAAACCTGGCGGTTTTGTTTCTGAGCCTCAGAAAGTTACTGGGCCCACAGGAAGATATGTGGCAGGGCTGGGCATGAAATTTTTAGATTGCAGGGTCCATTGGGGGGGTTTTGTGAGGGAGGCTTCCCTCAGGAGTTTTCCCTACTGCCCGGCAGCTGAGGCTGAGTTGGGTCGAAGCAAATAATTTTTAATAATTATTGGATATTTGCTAAGACTAAAAGTAAATGTAACAAAATATTCAGAACAATAGCTCTACAATTTTATTTGCATAAGAACTAGTATAAGTAGAGATTACAAAGGGGAGAGAAAATCCCTGCCAATTATTTTGGAAGCCACAGAACAGTAATATTTTGCTTGTTTCCCCTTGGGATGAATAAATGCAAAAGAATAAAAGGAGAGAGGAAGCAGAGAGACAAACAGGCAGAGAGAGACAGAGACAGACAGAGAGACAGAGACAGAAAGAAATTGAGTAATAAGTGGGGGAGGATGTGAGTTTCCTACTGGACATATCTTGTCAGCTCTCAGATGGGTGGTGGTCCTAGTGGTCTTTGCAGCTGATGCAATTCTAGTATGGTCACATCCATTCAGGGCTCACCCTCCAAAGCCATCTGAATGGAATCAAATTATCCAGCTATATCTATTTTGATTATATCTTCAGGATACTCAAAGTCCTGGAAAACTTAACTCTTGATAGGTTGACGCAAGAATATGCCAAGTTGGAGTATATTTAGGCCATCCCTGTTTCAAATCCACAGTCCAACAGACAGACAGACAGACAGACAGACAGACAGACAGACAGACAGAATACACACACAAAATGATACATCTCACAATACCAGCATGAAAAACCTGTACTTTACAAAATTGAAAAACCTAAAAGACATGGACAATTTTCTTGATAGGGCCCACATACCAAAGTTAAATCAAAAGCAGATAAACAACTTAAAAAGACCTATTACCCCTAAGGAAATAGAAGCAGTAATTAAAAGGACCCCAACTAAAATAAAAGCCCAGGGCCAGTTCAAATAGGAGCATATAACAATACAGCTCATATTTTCCACACAATAGAAAAAGAATATTGCCAATTTGTTTTTTATGAAGCTATAGCTACCCTGAAATCCAAACCATACAAAGATGCAACAAAAAGAGAATTACAGAATAATGTCCCAGATGAACATTGATGCAATAATATTCAATAAAACACTGGCAAAACAAATCCAAGAGCACATAAAAATTCATGCACCATGACCGAGTTGGCTTCATCTCATAGATGTAGGAATGGATCAACATCAAAAAAATCTGTCAATGTAATCCATCATATGAACAAATTGAAAGAAAAAAACCACATTGTCATCTTATTGGATGTTGAAAAAGCCTTTGACAAAATTGAACACCCTTTTATGAAAAAGGTCTTGTAGAAATCAGGGGTACAGTGAACATGCTTAATCATAATAAAACCAATATAAACTAGTATCATGCAAGCTGACAGCCAACTTCAAAATAAATGGAGAGAAACTCAAATCAATTCACTAAAATCAGGAAAAAGACAAGTCTGTCCACTTCATCTGTATCAAGTCTATATAGTACTCAGAGTTCTAGATAGAGCAATAAGAGAATAAAATGAGAACAAGGGGATACTAATTGGAGAGGAAGAAGTCAAATTTTCACTATTTGCAGATGATATGATAGTATACATAAGTGAACCAAAAATTCTACCAAGGACTCCCACAGCTGATAAACCCCTTCAGTAATGTGGTGGGATACAAGATGAACTAAAAAATTCAACAGCCCTCCTATATACAAATGAGAAATGGGGTGAGAAAGAAATCTAAGAAACATAACCCTTTACAATAGCCACAAAGAGTATAAAATATCTTTGGGTAACTCTAAACACACAAGTGAAAGACCTGCATGAAAATGACTTTAAGACTTTGAAGAAACTGGAGAAGATATCAGAAAATGGAAAGCTCTCTCAGCTCATGGATAGGTAGGGTTAACATAGTAAAAACAGCACTCTTACCAAAAGCAATCTACAGATTCAGTGCAATCCCCATCAAACCCAATCACAATTCTTCACAGACCTTGAAATAACAATACTCAATTACATAGGGAAAAACAAACCCAAAATTGCTAAAACAATTGTGTATAATAAAGTAACTCCCAGAGGCATCAACATTCTTGACTTCAAGCAATATTAAAGAACTGTAGTAAGAAAGCATCTTTGTATTACCATTAAAAGAGACATATGGATCAAGTGAATCAAATTGAACACCCTGAACTATTTCCACACAACTATGAACATATGATTTTTGACAAAAATCCCAAAATTAGACAATGAAAAAAAGCATCTTCAACAAATGGTGCTGGCATAACTGGATGTCAACATGTAGAAGAATGCAAATTGAACCACATCTTTCACCCTGCACAAACTGAAGTCCAAGTGGATCAAAGACCTCCCATAAATCTAGTTACACTGAACCTGATAGAAGAGAATGTAAGAAGTAGCCTTGAACACATTGGCACAGAAGACCACTTCCTGAATTTAACACCAGTAGCACAGACACTGAGATCAATAATTAATAAACAGTACCTCCTGAAACTGAAAAGCTCTTGTAAGGAAAATGACATGGTCAATAAGATAAAATGGCAGCCTACAGAATGGGAAAAGATCTTCAACAACCCAAAATCTGACAGAGGGTTGATCTGCAAAATATATAAAAAACTCAAGCAACTGGACATCAAAATGTGGGATACAAATCTAAACAGAGAGTTCTAAACAGAAGGATCTAAAATGGCCAAAAGACATTTAAGGAGTTGCTCAATATCCTAGTCATCAGGTAAATGCAAATCAAAATGACTCTGAGATATTATCTTAAAACTGTCAGAATTGCTAAGATAGAAAATACTGATGATAGCTCATGTTGGAGAGAATGTAGTGTAAGGGGAACACTCCTCCATTGTTGGTGGGAATGTAAATTTGTACAGCCACTTTGGAAATCAATATAGAAGTTTCTCAGAAAACTGGGAATCAATCTTCCTCACCCAGTTATACCATTATAGGGTGTATACCCAAAGGATGCTCAATGATATCACAAGGACACTTGCTCAACTACATTCATAGTAGCATTGTTCATAATAGCCAGAACCTGGAAACATCTTAGATTTCTCCTCAACCAAGGAAATGGATAAAGAAAATGTGGTACATTTAAAAACAATGAGATCATGAAATTTGAAGGCAAATAGATGGAACTGGAAAAATATCATTCTGAGTGAGGTGTCCCAGATCCAGAAAGGTAAACATGGTATATATTCACTGATAAATGAATATTTGGATTAAGTATAGGATACAGAAACTACAATCCACAGCCCCGGAGAGGCTAGATAACAAGGAGGGCCCAAAGAGGGATGCATGGATATCCCTGGGTGGGCAAAATAAAAGAGATCTCCTAAGTAAACTGGGTGGAAAGGAGGGAGGATTGGAGAGATGGGAATTTGAAGGAATGAGTTTGGTGGGCTGGGTGCTAGAGACAGGAGAGAAGGAGGCAGGACAGAAGGGTAGTGTAATGAAAGAGATTTAATTCTAGGGGCAAATTCTAGGGGTTACAGAGAAGTCTAGCACCAGGGAAACCCTCAAGAATTCACAAGGATAACCACCGTTCAGACTCTTAGCAGTAGTGGAGAGAGTGCCTGACCTGGCCATTACTGTTAACTGTCATCAGAGATAATCCATTCAGTAACTGATGGAGGCAGATTTGTGATCCACAGCCAAGCACTGTACTGAGCTCCAGGAAACTTGCTGAAGAAAGGGCAGAGGAATTATTGGAGCCAGAGGGCTCATGACTGGGGAACCAACAGAGAGAGCTGACCTGAACTGGTGTGAGCTCATGGACTTTGGTCCACGAATTAGGGAACTTCCATGGGACAGACCTAGGCCCACTGCATATATTTGATAGTTATGTAGCTCCAGCTCTTTGTAAGGATCCTAGCAGTGAGATCAGGACCTGTCCCTGGTACTTAGCTAGATTTTGGGAATCCATTGCCCATACTGGTTATATGCTCAACACTTAGATAAGACTGGGTTGTACTGTTTTGGATCCATCATGCTCACGCTCTGCCATGTGCAGGAAAAAGTTTCTGTCCCACCAGCCAACTGCCTAATAGCCAGATGGAGACTTACTAATTATGAAACCTCAGCAGATAGCTTAAGTTTGTTTCTAACTAGTTCTTATCGCTTAAATTTACCCATATTTTTAAATCTACATTCTTTTAAGTGGCTTGTTTTCCCTTATTTCTACTCCCTCTCCTGCTTTCTCTCTGTCTAGATGGTGACTGTGTCCTTCTTCCCAGTGTTCTCTCAGTCTGGTTCTCCTGCCTAACCTATTCCTGCCCAGCTATGAGACAGTTTGCTCTTTATTAAACCAGTGAGAGTAACTTATCTTCAGAGTGTACAAAAGATAATGTCACAGCAGTGATGCATAAGTTGGGATCATTTATCAACACTTCTTTATGCAATGGTATGTTGAAAATTAAGTACTTACTAAGGCTTAGATGTCTGCTTCTAGGAGATACATTAGTTGACTGACCCTCAAATCAGTATAATACAGGACCAGAAGACAATCTGTTGAATAGCTCAGCTTTTCTTTTTCATTTAACAAACACATTTTATCACATATCAAAACAAAGAAAATGCAGAAGAGAACATATGGGGTAGAGTCCCAGTTATTTACTTATTTATTTTTGTCAGTTTGAAACAAGATATATTCATTTGGGCATATCAATTGATAATATGCATCCACACAAATTGCCTGAGGGAATCTGTTGGGAATTTTCTTGTTTCAAGGTTGATGAGGGAAGGCCTAGACCTCTGTGAGTAGATTCACTTCTTGCCAGGTCATCACAAATTTCAGAGTAATGCAGGCTGACCAAGCCATTAAGAACAGTCAAGTATGTGGAGAATCTTCAATGCATCTGTTTCAGTTCTTTCATCCATGTTCCTGCCTTGGCTTCCCTCAATGGATTGTGACCTGGGATATTAAGATATATTAGCCAAATAAACCCTTTACTTCAATTAGCTTTTGATCATGGGATTTTATCACAGAACCCAAAAACATATTTAAGATTGTTAGTGTGTACAAAGGGTGTGTGAATCTTTCTGGTAAAACATGAGCATTCATCTCTTGATTCTAGCAGATAGGGCACCAATGACAGATCCAATAAATGATCCAGACAGGTCTAATTTATTGAACTAAGAAGGTTATTATGATTACTTACAGGATCATGGCGTTATGGGTGTGGGGTCATTCAGAGATTAACCTCTCTGATCATTAATAAATTTTAAGAAAGCAAAGGCTTTTATTCACATACTGACACCAGATATATACCTGAGATTTGGGGCTCTCAAAGGCAGCCCCAAGATACCTCAATCAGGGGATTTTAAAGGCAGAGTAACTAACATTACACTCTATCTTCAGGCAAACAGAAGGTCATCTGGTACAAAGCAAGCTTTAATTTACAGAAACATGCAAAGAAGTTTTGTTAAAGTTGTGCAAGATTAGGCAATTACAAAAATGAACCCTTATCAGGCTTTAACATTTCAAGTCTAATTTCACTTTATAGTTTGATTTCTGTCCACAGGAAAATTGAGAACCATAGCATTTAAATATAGAAAATCCACATTCCAATCCATTTCAGAACAATGACAGATGGACCCAAAGTCAGAGACTTCTATCCTACGATTTCAGCAATTGTTTCACTGCATCCATTCATTTTTGCTTCCAAAAGGGCTGTGGTCTTTACAGAAGTATTCCTGATATCTTTCTTTGAGTACTCATAGGGTACCAACAATCTATGGTCTCAGCTTGTCATTTCATAACTCCCATGCACACCCTGATATGTGTGGAGGCTTAATTAGACTGTGAGGAACTGGTATTGATAAATTGCTGTTTGAATATCCACTATTGGATCTTCAATATTTTTATTTAAAACAGGTTGATTATAAATGCGATCTTTCTAAAAAAGAAAAGGGGATATGATATAGATATATAGGATATAGAGATGATAAGATACAAGAGTAGTTTAATGAACCTATTTTTAAAGAACAACTTGTTTAAAATGTTTTACATCAGTATAGATTTTAGTTTATGTTTAAAATGTTTTACATTGGTATAAATTTTTTGTTTATTGATACAAACATGAAGCTAATTTTGTTATACTGTATATATATATTTCTATTCTTGTTTGAGGTATTATGTTTATTTAACTCATTTAAAATTGTAATGGATAATTAAAAAATAGATTAATAATTAGTCACCTATGATAATCATATTTGTAGCCATGTTATTTAAGTCTTCTAGGTATATATATATATATATATATATATATATATATACATATATATATATACATATATATATGTATATATATATATATATATATATATATATATATATTTCAGATAGATAGGTATTCTTCAAATACTTCATTGACCTAGAGAATATGGCATTTAAATAACTTAGAATTCTGTTGACGTGAGACACAATTGCTCCAGGCTGCACCAATTTGATCTGGAGAGAACGTTGGGTTTCTAAGGCATTTCCATTTGGAAGTTTGTCTTCTTGGCACAAAATGGCCTACTGGGCAAAGAACTGCCCTTGCCTTGACAGCTGACAGTACGAATACAATGCTGTCCTTTTTGGACAAGCGGGACACAAGGAAAGCGACCACTGTACTCTGCCAAGACAGGGTAAGATGATCTTTCAAAATTCCTGCTTATGAAAATGGTCTGTCATATACTCCAGGCCTATAGCCAATTTGAATGCACCAACAATGCTGAGAAACATTAGGTGACTGTCCAGGCTGCCAGCTGTCTTGGTCTACTCTTGCAAGATTCCCGAAAGTTGCTTGCATCCATCTACCATTTCTCAGGTACCATTGTATTCCTTCTCAGGTCTTTGATGTGGTTAAAGACTAGATAGTTGTAATTTCCTCAGTTATGATAAAAGATAAGTTAGATATAAAACCTTAAACTCACAAATATAAGATAGACAGGACATCTTCTTTAATATTGTAACTGTAATTCATGCTCGATAATTGTTTTGTTATATGTAATTTTACCATGTTAAAGTTAAAACCTTCCTTTTTAAAATAAGAAAAGGGGAAGTGCTGTGGATATAGCTCTATATAAATAAAACACTGATGGCCAGTGACCAGACAGGAAGTGTAGGCGGGACAAGGAGAGAGGAGAATTGGGGAAACAGGAAGAAGGGGAGAGACAAGGCAGCCACCGACAGGACAAGCAGCATGTAAAGATGCCGGTAAGCCACCAGCCACGTGGCAAGGTATAGATTTATAAAAATTGGTTAATTTAAGGTAAAAAAAAAAAAACAGCAAGAAGCCTGTCACGGCCATACAGTTTATAAGTAATATAAGCATCTGAGTGATTATTTTATACGTGGATTGTGGGACCATGGGGCTTGGTGCAACCTGGTGAGAAGCCCTCCAGCGACAATCCACTGATCAAATTCTGGGAGTGTCACATTCTGCATTTATTTTCCTTCAGGGTCCTAAAAAGAGGCAAATGTTGAGTGCTTTTATATGAACATATTCTTGTGCAGTATGAGGGGATGTATGACACCCTTCATGGGAAAGTGTGAGTTCATGGGGACCTATCTCTTCCAAATTCTTTTCACTTCAGACCATTGGTCATTGATGTTGCATTTGTAGAGAAGAGGAGTAATTAATAACACCTAAGAAAGCACTTCTGCATGCTCATTTCAAATACCAATTTATTAAGGAGAGATACGGTAAAACCCAATGTTTCTCTTCTCCCACACATCAGAACCAGATGTTCTGTATCTCTATGTTCCAGCCCCATCTCTTTCTTCCTCTATGCTCCTAGTTCACTCTTTAGTGCTCTCTCTCTTTCATAAAACCTTCTTCTAGATATTAGTCTGCTTTGAATGTGAATATACAGTGGAGAATTAGTCACTGCTCTGAGAGCTGAGGGAAAGAACAAGGGCTCAGCTGTTCCTTCTGCAAAGACCCACATCAGTGTCCCTGTCCTAGGTCAAGTAAATGAAGATCACACACCTGTATTCCTCCAGGTTCAGTTTCTCGTGCTACTCAGATGACACTCACTGCCTTCTTCTTGACGTACATTCCTTTTTGCATGGCACCATGAATGGATGAGGAAAATGATCAAGAAAACCATCATGTAGAATGACAGTCTAATCAGAATATACAGGAGCCCATGATTATCTGATGGAACATATGAATGCAATAAATAAGATGACAATCATAAGATCCCTGTAATAGATTGACTAACATTTATTGATAGATGGATAACTAATATATTATTAATCTTTAGGACAAGATTCTTGATGAAGACGCTACTATTCTCATTCTGCTAAATGCACACAGTATTAAACTGGCTCCTATGACTTCGCTTTGGATCCCTATTTTAATGCATCTCTCAAACCTCAGCAGGGAAGTTTATATTTTCAATATATGGTGATCAATACAGGTACCCACAATAGTCAAAGTGCAGTGCAACATGCATCTTAAATAATCTTATTAATTATTTAATAAGATTAAATACCTCGAGTCAGGTATTGGGGTGAATGCTGGAAGATCAGAGGAGCAGAACAAGCCACAGCTTCCTCACCTCGCCAATTCCTCAGCTGATCTTGTTTCCTCAGACTGGAAGTTTTTGAGTCCTCATCCAAATGAATCTCAGCTGAACTGCTGCTCAAAACCTACAAGCTTAACCAACTCTAGTTCCTGGTCCTTACGCCTTATATGCCTTTCTGCTTTCTGCCATCACTTCCTGGGATTAAAAGCTGTTATCACTCCTGTCTGTTTCCAGTGTGGCCTTGAACTCACAGAGATCCAGTCAGATCCCTGCCTCCAGAATGCCAGGATTAAAGGTATGTGTGCCACCATTTTCTGGCCTCTGTATCTAGTGGCTGTTCCTTTCTCTGACCCCAGATGAGTTTATTAGGGTGCACAATATTTGGGGAACAAAATGTCACCACAGTGCAGAGCATAAAGGACTGTGGAATGCTTGGCTCTAAATATGACTTTTACATGACATCTAAGTCTACAAATGATCAGTCTTAATTGTGAAAATGTTGGACCAAAAATGACTGAATGAGTTTTATGATAATGAAAAAGAAATAGTATCCACTGGACACAAGAAGGAAGTTGCACATATGAATTCAAATGCAGATGTGACAGTACATGTGCAAGGTAGACAAAACCCTAGCATGCACTGAGGCTGTGGACATGAAGTCCCACCCTTAGACAAGGGGCTATAAGCAAATGATAGCTGTTAGGAGAGTCAGTTTCAAGAGAGTTGTGACAAGTAAGTGGACCATGCTCCAGTGAGAGGTCACACATTCATGAATATATGGACATCACAAATTGAACTTCATGGACAACAGAGATAACAGCTTGGTTGGGTAGGTCCAAGAGGATTTGAGTAAGGGGGTGTGTATATGATTAAAGCCTATAGGTTGAAATTCTCAAAAAACTAATGCAAATCAAGTAATAAGAAATAGGGATTTAGTTAGCATATGTGCTATGACTATGTGTTCTGCATTTTCTCACATGAAATTTTAAGAATAAATATAACATGTGCTTTATATGGTATGAATGGAGTTAAGGAGGAACATTCCAGAATATCCTGTGCTCTGTTTCTGCCCACACTACAAGTGCCATATAGTTTATCTGTATGTTCTTATGGCTTCAGTGTATAAAATCCAAGATGGGCTGTCTTTCATCTTCCATGAAGCACTGTGGAGAAGGAAAGTATTGATGCAATGCATTGTCATTCGCAAAGTTCCTTGACCAACTTGAAACCTCAATTTTTATCTCTTAAAACCTTCTTGTAAGTAATTCTATTTTATGTGACTTGTGCATACGTTTTCCATCTCATCACCCCTATGCCACTGACAGAAAAATGGCAGGACACAATGTAAAGGTCATGTGTTCAGTGTTTTAACTGAGATTCATATCAGTGTACATTGAATCTCCTGTGGAATTAATATATTTACAACACCACTGAAACAACATTAACTTCTCTCAAAGGGAAAAAGTGAAGTTAAGGCTATTCTGTCCAGAAGTAGTATTTTTATATAAAATCCTCCCTTCTGCTCACTTGTTTCCTTCTTCAGTCCCCATCACCTCCTCTCCGGGAGGTAGTAATGTTCTGCTTGCTTCCTACCTTTTTCAGAGCAGATCATCCCTCTTCTGAACTATAGAGAGGAATTATCACTTCACTTTTATTTAGAAGAGAGACAAATTTCCCCTTCTGTTCACTTACAGGGGACTCAGGTGAAGACATCAGGGATTGAGTGTCCCCATGGATCTTATGGTGCCAGTGAATAATTTCTGATTTTGCTGAGTTTGAGAGTCAGAGAAGAGAAGTGACTGGGCACACTTTACAGGGCTGCAAGGCAGATGACACAGCACATGGCCCCAAGAGATTTGTTTACCTCCAGTTTTACATAAAAAAGAATAATTTACTCACTAGTTTTGGAGTCTCGTTCTCTGCAGGAAGAACAATTTCTGGATGAGTTTACTATGTAATGGGAACAGGAGTTAGATAGATAGAAAGATAGATAGATAGATGGATAGATAGATAGATAGATAGATAGATAGATAGATAGATAGATAGATAAAGATAGAGATAGATAGATAGAGAGAGAGAAGAGAGAGAGAGAGAGAGAGAGAGAGAGAGAGAGAGAGAGAGAGAGAGAGAGAGAGAGAGAGGCGGTCAATGATGCTGTCTGTCTTCCTCCTATGTAAAGTCCTTTCAGGTTGATCAGTGACCAGCACCCACTTCGCCCTTAGTTCTGAGTGTCAGTGTTATAGGAGGCCTTCATATGGTTTGCTTAGAGGTTGGCACTCTGTCCTTGGATTTCAAGTTGTGATGAGACAATAGGAATACTGTGGAGAGATCTATGTGATTGAGATATCAGGAGGGCTGCTCCATCTCTGCTCTACCCAACTCATCCCAACCTCATCCATTATGAGTCTTTCCTGACCACTTTCTATATCTGTGTGTACATACGATGTCCTGGTGTGTCTGGCCAAGCAGGGTCAGGACTGTTTGGGATGCTCCTGGTCTATTATTTTGTAATCTGATATACTTACTCAAACTTCTTCTGTTTTTATTAAAAAAGTTTTTAATTTGTATAAAATTATATTCCTTCACTCTCCCTTGCATCTTCCCAGCACTTCCCAGGTATCCTTACTTCAAGTTTCCATATCACCTATCACTCTTAAGTTGTTATTCTCTTTTTCTTTGATTATTATTTTTGTATGTGTCATAGGGTTTATATATTGATATATTGTAATGTTTATATATATATATCTCACTGAGTATTGTGTTTTAATACACCACACACATATGAATATACACATATGTACATATACACACACACACACACACACACACATATATATATATATATATATATATATATATATATATATATATATGTATATATATATGAATAACTACAGGAAAGTGTCTCTGGACACAGTAGGGCAGATGCATAGATGAACTCCACAAGAGGTTATGACTGCATTCCCATGACCAGTGCAAGCTCAAGTTAGAGAAAATCCTAGCATGGGGACTGGAGGTGACATGAAGTCCCACCCCTATCCAAAGTATAGACAACTGATAACTATTCAGAGGAGAGTCAGTGTTAGGAGTGTTGTTACTCGTATATTGACTATGGCCCAGCAGAATGCACAGATCCAATGATAGATATTTGCATTTTTCCATTGGCAGAAACCTGCAGGACCCTATGTGTAAATCACATGTTCAGTTTCTCCATCTGAGATTGACACCAGTGCTCAGCTAAGCTGCTTTGCAACTTCTACTTCTACAACACCTTGAACTAGACATTGAATTCTCTTGTAGGGAAAAAGCAAAGTCAAGGCTATTCTGTCAGAAGTAGTATTTTTATATAAAATCCTCCCTTCTGCTCACTTGTTTCCTTCTTCAGTCCCCATCACCTCCACTCCAGGAGGAACAGAGCTAGAATGAGCACTTCATTGATCCTGGGAAGGGAGAAAATTTACTCTTCTTTTCACTCACCACGGTCTCAGGTACAGAAATTAGAGATGAATAGTCCTTATATTCCCTATGCTGTTCTAAATAACATCTAATGTTGATAAGATCAAGAATCAGAGAGGGGAGATGATGATAAGAACTGAGAGTCAAGATGGGAGTTGAAATAGAAATAAACTAAAGAGCTTTGGGTCTCTAAGTTTCCACAATAGAAGAGGAATTAATTACTCACCCTTTGTGGAGTCTACTTCTGTGCATGAAGTGCAATTTCTTGTTGAGTTACCTAGAGAAGGGGACAGGAGAGGGAGAAAGTTCATTAGAGGCTGTCTGCCTTCCCCTTAAGGAAAGTTTTTTTAATTTTGGACAGTGACCACCACCCACTCCACCTCTTAGTGGTGAGCCTGTAGAGTTATAGGATGACATTTAGTGGATTGCTTCTAGGTGTTGGCTCTCTCTTTGGATTTCAAGTTTTGATGATTCATAGGACTGCTGTGGGAAGATATATGTGAGCAAGAGTTCAAGAGGGCTGTTCTATCTCTGCTCTGCCCAAACTGATATGAACCTCATCCCTAATGTGTCTGTCCTGACACATTACAATATCTACCTCTATTCATAGATATCCCAGTATGGATGTATATAAGTCATATAAGACGTGTTCAGTCAGCTGTCTGTCTGTTATTTTGTAGTCTGCTACCAAGTCCCAAATTAAATGTTTTTTAACAAAAGATTTTCAGTTGAAATATAAATCTTTCTCTTTCCCCACCCTTTCCTCTCTCCAGTCCCTCCCAGCAACCCTTCCTCCAAGCTTTCTCATAACCTCACAACATTCTTAAATTGATATCCTCTTTTTCATTGAAAATTATTGTTACATATATGGCTAAAGCTATGCATATTCACTTATATATGTACACATCTCATATATACACATACATATATACATACATGTACATATATACACATCACATATGCATACACACATATATAAATGTAACATACACACACATATATATGTTTAATTCCATACACATGACATTAGTACTCACAGCAGTCCTTTGGAGCTCCCAATGCTACTTTCTCTCTATCATCGATTGGAGGATTCTGAGACATGGCTTCAGAATTTCATTAGTCACAAGATATAAAGTATATATGAATTTCTCTTACCTGTGACAGGAAGGTACAAGGGGTCACTTGGAGTTGACCACAGATGGGAAGAGTTCCTGAAAGAGCCATAGCATCTATAGTTCCCTGCCTGGACCACAGGACCAAGATGGAAGCTGGCCTGGAATGTCCCACTGTGGATCTGCACTGAAGGCAGCCCATGTCGCTTGGGTACCCCTTCCCTGGACAGATGGAACATGTCAAATTGAAGGTCAGAGAAACAGGTCAAGGTCATGTTTTCTCCTGACATCACCACAGGACCCATCAGGGCTGACAGAGAAGGTTTCTTGTATAAACCTGAGAGAAAAGAGGCAGAGATAGTTAGTTACCAGTGTTCATTCACTCCTCAGTGCTCCCTCTGCCTGCTTCTATTTCATTGATCTCTGTTTGCCTCTTACCATATCCTCCTCTCTATGTCTCCATTTCTCCTCTCCTCTGTTTCTCTCATTCTCTCTATTTTTACGTTACCATCTTTAGTCTATGACCTCACTGGTACTCAAATATTTTATGCCAATTTTTGCTCATTGACATTTTATGCCTGTATTGGCATTGGTTCATTCCATCTGTCTTTTAAAGTTTGTTTTTATGAGCATAATTAATTTTATCTAACATTAACCTTCATAATGAAGTATTCATATTCATACATAATATATTTTTATGCTTGTTTTGAAATTATTTCTTAATTTTTGAAATTGACCTATATCATTTAATGTACTTATATCATTTAATGTTCTTAAAAATTGTTGTTACATATATTTATAGATGTATACTATTAACAATATTAATGTTATTATTCTTTCTTGCCCCTCAAACACTAATCACAATCATTTTTCTAATTGGTCTTCTCTATACTTTCCTTTTTTTCCAATTGTTTTACAAGTAAAGGGGTTCAATTAGAGTTACTTATGATTTTGTTTTAATTAGCATACCAAGTAGCAGTCTTCATTATATTATCCTCATACAGTTCCTTTTGTTCATTTTCTTCCCTCTTCCCTCCCTTGTATAGCATTGCTGATCTCTTTATTCCCCTCATTTCCTCCTCCATGTCACATGTCTTTCATTTCTCTCCCACCCCTCTCTATTAAATTTTTCTTCCTTGGTCACTTGCTAAATTCATGACCTATAACGTTGCCATCCTATGTATAATAAAAATCTAGAATCTAATGTCATTCTGTTTTTCATTCTTGTATCTGTTTACATATCTGTGATAATTAATCTCTCTTTTCAAAGTATATAATACTTCATAAAATTCTATATTTCTTATGAACATTGTCCACGGTGATCTTTCCTCTCTTGTTCCTCTTAGTGTGTGTACTGCTCAAGTGTGATCTGTCATCTGCTTCCTAAGCACTTAGTTCAGAATTTGTTTTTTGCTTCTGCCTTTATAAGTCTTCTACCAAGAGAGCCAGACATATCATGTGTCTGACAAGCTCTTTCTTGAAATATTTAATATCTGCTCTAATTTTTCCATCTCTACTATCAAAGTTTCCATGCAGGCTTCTGTCTTTTTGTAGATTTTCTCTTAGCACACATTCCATGTTTAGTAATTTTCAGTCCTTCCTGGGTTCCACCTGTGTGAAGGCTTAAAGGCTCATTAAGTACCAGCCCAGTTAAGTATTTGGACTCAGGTCAGACACATGATCTGTCTGGCTGTCTTGACAGACTTCTTATAGAGGTAGAAGTCAATAATTTTCTGAATGTCAGTAGAGAGACTTCATTCTCTCTGGTTCATATTATTCTTGCCTAATTGTCATTTTCTGTTTATATCTACTTATGATTCCTTTGCACTTCCCTGTATCTGTGTTTTTTGTTATAACCAAGGGTCTGTTCTTGTGAATTTCTTTTCATTGTCTATGCCAGTAAGATACTTAACAAGGTTGCCTTTATATAAATTATTTACACTCCTTTTTCTGGTGACCTCCCATAGTTTTTAGTGTATAGAATATTTTTCTGTATCACAAAGAGAATGATGAGCAGGTAACATGTTCTTACCTGTGATCTTTATGTCAATGGGGTCACTGGATTCAGACCACTCATATGGGGAGTGATTGAAGGATCCATAGCATGTGTATGTCTCAGCATCATCAGGTGTCACAGGACCTATTGAGAAGTTGGCTTGGGAACCCCCTAGATGATGTTCTGCAGAAAGCTTGAAAGAGTCTTTGATTGTTCCATTTTTATGGGAAGTCAAAATGAAGGTTTCAAACATAATCTCTGAATAACACTCCAGTGTCACTTTCTCTCCTAAATTCACCAGGGGAGGTTGTAAGGCCAAGAGGAAAGGCTTCCTGTAGACTCCTAAGAATAAAAAAAATTGTACGAACCTGATCAAAATCTCTATGTCCTTGAAGACACATGGTTCCCTCTCAATTGGTCTGTTCTCCCTGTTAGTACTCCAGTTTACTTGTTTTTGTCTACTTCTACTCTGGACACAGACTCCTCCATCTTTGTGTCCATTTCCCACTTATTTGAGTCTAGGATTAGTACAATATCTTCCCACTGGCTTGTTATGAGAATGTGTCTTTTGAGTACTACTTCCATAGGCCCTATTGTTTTTTTCTAAGTCTGGAAAGTGCAGGAAACATCGCAAGCTTCACACCAGGCTGCTTTATGTGTCTTCTTTATGCAACTTTGGATTAAGTATAAACCTTGGCAGGATAAAGGAATTAGTATTGAACATAGTTATGAGGGAATGACTTCTAGCTCTCACTGTGGTTCAAACCCCTATAAGGCATTCCTGATCCAGGATCATGAATATTGTTTACTCTAACACGTTGATGAATTAGCATCCTGGTTTTACTGCTCTCAGAGCATCCCTTTCCTCCATCTTAATTTGCCCTTGGCATGAGTTCCTATATTATTTTCCAGTTGCTAACATAACAAATTACAACAAATTTGATTCTTAAACAGAATACAATTATTGTGGAGATCAGAATTCTGAAAAGCTCAAATGGCATAAATCAGGTTTCTTGAGATTATATCTACTGAAATCCCTAGGAAAGTGTTTGTTTTTACCTTCCAGCTTCTAGAGCCTCATGCATTCCTTGCCACTTGGACCCTTCATCCATGTTTAGTGTTAGTGACAGGGTGTCTGTCTCATGATGATTTCTTTGGCCCACAACTGAATTTTTCCTTATTTTGTTACACCAACCCTTGTAGTTCTACAGACCTGAAATAATTCAGGATATTCTTACATCCTGATATCAACTGTTAAAAATCTGAGTTCCATCTTCCAGCCCAATTTTCCTTGACTTATTTAACACACAGGAAGCCTTAGGGACTAAAAAATGTATAACCTTGTATATTGTATTATACCCAGAACATTATCTATTTTTCTGTGTTGAATACTCCTTTATATGTCCAAACCTCTTAGTAACACTGTTTCTGAAAATTCCAAGGTTGGGAGTTTTGGGGAAATGAAAGGCATTCAAAACATCATCTCGAACCTGAAATTATGATCTTCACAGGATCACTGTTGGCTGAAATTTTAATAGCGTAATGATAATTCAAACCATAGCATCTGTATGTCCCTGCATGTTCTGTTGTCACAGGTCCAAAGACAAATTTCTTCTGGGATGGTCTTTCCTGGATTAGAGGGATAGGATTACCAAGTTCTTTGTATAACTTGAATGTGTAATAGTCACTAGGAGAGTCACATTGAAGTTCCACATGCTGTCCCAAAGGAACAATATGGCTTGGCCAGGCAGAGAGTGAAGGCTTGTCATGATATCCTGCAGAGGGGTGCACAGAGAAAATATTTAATGATGCTCCTTCATCCCTGAGAGCTAAATCTCCAATTTTTCTCTTCTTTGATGTACTTTGAATAACACTTTTCTCTGATTTGATACATCCCTTCTTCAATGTAAGTGGCTGAGATGTTCAGGAGATTAAGAAAGTAAACAAACTTTCTATGTCATGGAAAGGTGAAACATTCAAGAGTCATCAGTGGGCATTCCTAATTCTATAGAAAGAGTGAGACCCTGGACCAGCTGAGCTCTGAGTGCTAATGTCTGAGACCTGTTGGGCTGCCTGCAAGTTGTGCACTGAGCTCCAGGCTTTTGGCTTCATGATAATCACTCATATTAGGGTGTGTTTTAAGTGAGGTTTGAATCATCCTTGTTTCTGTTAGTAACCCCTGATCCACATTGCTATTAGTAACACAGTAAACCCATAGATTCACAGAGTTATGCTTTGGTGCAATCACTGTTTGCTCTGCCATGGATTTCTCTCATGAGGTGAGTAGATTTGTATCTGTTGTACACAGAGGGCCATTTTGAAGTGATGAGTGTGAGAGACTGTGGTTTTTAGAATAGTTATGTTCCCTATAGACTCTTCTGTTTAATTGCACGGCACATAGGTAATATCACCAGTAGGAGGTATGGCCTCATTGGAGTAGGTGTGGCCTTGGTGGAGGAAGTGTGTCATTTTGGAGGCACGTTTTGTGGACTCTTATGCTCAAGCTATTAACAGTGTGAAACACAGTCTCAGTCTGCTGCTAGTGGATCAAAATGCAGAAATTTCTGCTCCTTCTCAAGCATCATCATCATGACTGCCTACACACTGCTAGGTTTTCTACCATTATTTTAATGGACTAAAACTCTAAACTGTAGGTTAAGCCCAATCAGATGTTTCTCTTTATAAGAATTTCCATGGTCATGTTGTCTCTTCACATCAATAGAAACCCTAAGACAAAAGACTGCACATGTTATCTAACATATCATATATATGATATATCTTTCATGTTAAGATATTGTAACTGAGGATTTTGAATTTGGAATCATGAAGTAAATTTCATCATGAAAACATTTTAATTAAAAAAAATTACACCAGAAGTGTAGAAGGAAAGGTTAGTGTGATTGAGATGATGCCACAAAGGGAGCAGAAAATGACAGTTCTAGATTCACCAACTCTGGAAATCTAACAATATTGAGATGAGAATTATATCATGAATATTCCAAAACTCATGGATGATGGAGAGATAGCAGCCAGGACCACATGATTGAGAAGATCTAGCACAATCATGAGGAATGAGTCTTTTGAACCACTTTGCCTGTTATGTACTTTTGTAAAAATTTTTATTCGCAGAGTTTATACAGGCTTATGTTTCTACACTCAGGTGATAAGCTAGAGGCTGATAGATATTTCCTTCTTCATTTCAAGACTCCTTATGTGAAATATTGGGAGTCTAGTATTGCTCAGCACCTTGTTTATTTGTATTTAGAATGGATTTGGACTCATAATGGTCAGCCCATGAATCTTGTTCATTTATCTGTATCCACCTTGTGGATATTCCTGAGGAATGAGACAACAGCTAGTCTCAGTATTCTCAACTATGTAGATTCCAAGGTATACTACCAGTCAGGTTGGGTAGACATCTTGCAACACTGGCCACACAGCAGTCATCATAGACCCTAGCCAGGGACTATTCTTCATTGCAGAGTGTTTTGAGGCCCCTTAAAGCAGCAGGAAGTGCAAGATGGCAGAGACAAGCAGACGCAGGTAGGCCTGTGGCAGCGGCCCGCAGAGGTAGACGAGTCCGGCGGCAGTGGCCGACAGGGACATTCAGTCCCGGCGGCAGCTGGCGGAGACATTCAGGCCCAGTGGTGGTCCACAGAGGTGGACAGGCCCTGCAGCGGAGATAAGCAGACTGAGGTGGACGGGCCCAGCGGAGGAGGCCGACAGAGACATTCAGGCCCGGCGGCGGTCCACAGAAGTAGACGGGCCACGCGGCAGAGACAGGCGGACGCAGGTCGGCGACTTGCGGAGGTGTAAGGGCCCCGTGGCAGCGGCTGACAGGGACATACAGGCCCGCGGTGGCAACCGGCAGAGACATACAGGCCCGGTGGCAGTTCGCAGAGGTGGATGGGCCCGGCAGCAGTGACAGACGGAGGTAGGTAGGCCCGCAGTGTCAGCCGGCAGAGACATACAGGCCCGTTGGCCGTCTGCAGAGGCAGACAGACTCAGCGGCAGCTGACAGGGCCATACAGGCCTGGCAGAGGAGACAAGCGGACACAAGTGGGCCTGTGGCAGCGGGCCACAGGGGTGGACAGGCCCGGGGACGGAGAGGGGCAGACACAGCTTGGAACGGGGAAGCCCCTAGCCCCAACACCTGGGGAAGAGGCTATCTCCGTGGGTCAGAACCAGGGCGAGTCTGGGCACTCCATCTGGGGACAACCCAGGGCCCAACTGCTGATCCTGTGAAACCCAACAACTTGAAGGTGTTGGTGAGACTACCCTGCTCAGCTGAAACCCATCTGGGAGAGGATTCAGATGCCTACAGTTTGAAGTCTGAAGAAACAAGATCAGCTGAGGAGTTGACAAATGAACAAAACGTGACCTGGGAACACAGAAGAAGGCGCTACCCAGCCACTAAACCAGATCACCAGAATCATAAGTATATAATTCACCAACTGAAATCAGCTGTCCCTGAAGAAACAGCCCAATAGCACCAATTTAACCAAGAACCCCTACTAAACCAAGACTAAAAATTAGAACAAGAGAGGCACTCTCAGACACAGACACCACCTGCACCGCACAGAGGAAAAGATGAGTAGACGCCAGTGCAAAAATACAGGCAACAACATAAAGACCTATATGGCAACATCAGAACCTAGTGATTCTACACCTGCAAGACCTAAACATACCATGGCAGAAGAAACAGAAGAAATCAACCCTAAAAATGACTTTAAGAAGACGATAGAGGCCCTTAAAGAAGAAATAAAACATTCCCTCAATGAGGAAATAAAAACTTTCCTTAAAGAGGAAATGAAAAACTACCTTAAAGAGGAAATAAAAACTTTCTTTAAAGAGGAAATGAAAAACTCTCTTAAAGAGGAAATAAAAACTTCCCTTAAAGAGGAAATAAAAAACTCCCTTAAAGAAATGGAAGAAAAAATGAACAAAAAATGGGAAGAAATCAAATCAAGCCAAGAAAAAGCAATTAAACAGATGAAAGAAACATTCCAAGATCTGAAAAATGAATTTGAGACAATAAAGAAAACACATGCTGAGGGAATGCTGGAAATAGAAATCCTGACAAAACGAACAGGAACTACAGAAACAAGCATAACCAACCGATTGCAAGAGATGGAACAGAGAATTTCTGACACTGAAGACACGATAGAGAAAATAGATTCATCAGTCAAAGAAAACACTAAAGACAAAAAAGTCCTAACACAAAACATCCAGGAAATTTGGGACACCATGAAAAGACCAAACCTAAGAATAATAGGGATAGAAGAAGGAGAAGAATACCAACTCAAAGGCACAGAAAATATATTCAACAAAATCATAGAAGAAAACTTTCCTAACCTAAAGAAAGAAATACCTATGAAGATACAAGAAGCTTACAGAACACCGAATAGGCTGGATCCAAAAAAAAAGTCCCCTCGCCACATAATAATCAAAACACTAAACACACAGAACAAAGAAAAAATATTAAGAGCTGCAAAGGAAAAAGACCAAGTAACATATAAAGGTAAACCCATCAGAATAACACCAGACTACTCAATAGAGACTATGAAAGCTAGAAGATCATGGACAAATCTCATGCAGACACTAAGAGACCACGGATGCCAACCCAGACTATTATACCCAGCAAAACTCTTAATCACCATAGGCGGAGTAAACAAAATATTCCAGGATAAAACCAGATTTAATCAATACCTGTCTACAAACCCAGCCCTACAGAAAGCACTAGAAGGGAAAATTCAACCCAAAGAAGCTAAACACATCCATGAAAAATCAAGCAATAGATAATCCCACACCAACATACACCACAGAAGAAACAAGCTGGTGTAGCTATCCTAATATCTAGAGAAAAAGGATGTTTCAAAAGAGAAGAAGTCTTGTGGCAATGCTCAGTGGTCCAGGTAACTACCAGAACTTGGAATAGTTGGTTGAACTTGGGATTGACTGGGAGGCCAAAGATTTAAAAAGCAGAAGATTCTCTCAACATACAAGTTGTGTGATAATAGTGTGTTTTGTGTGTGTGAATGAGAATTTATAAATGTTGAATTCTAGGCTTCGACAATCATTGTCAGTGCAGATTAAGCTGCAAGTATTTATGTTCTAAAACTTAAAGCTAGTTATGTCTTTCTAACAACTAGTTTTAATGTTTATGAGCATATTTTACCTACATTACCTTATCAGGATGTTGAGAAAGATGCATCACAAGCACAGGCTGGAGGCTGGGGGCTAGATGGTTTTGAGGAAGAAGTCTTGGTGGACTCTTTCATAGAGCAAAGGGAAGCAATGCCTTCTGGGAAATGAGCTAAGTTTTAATCTAGTCTTTAAGATTAGAAGTCAAAAACAAAAATATTAAGGAAAGGAAAACCTAACTGATCTTTGAAGTATTGTTATGTGGAATTGTGTGGGACTTTTGAGGCCTTTCTTCCAGAAAACAAGGACTTGGTTGTCAGGCCTATATTAGGCCTAAACCTTGGTGCCATGTAGTTGTACTTAAATCATTTCAATGGAAAGTGTCTTAGTGATTGGAACTTCTAGTGCAGTTTGGAGTTCTTCCATTTGAAAAATGTGATATTTGCATGGGATTGTTTGAATCTTGTTTTCTAGTTCCTCCCCATCACCACCCTCATAGTCTGAAGGTAGATTTTTCTCTTGATAAAGAAACAAAAAAGGTGAACATCTTGTTTGTAAATAGGTATCTAGTAACTAGTGGTAAACTTGAAATGGTAGAATTCTTTAAAGCCTAATTCTAGGTAGCCTTAAGAAAATGTATCTTAATTATTTTTGAACCTGTATTCACCTTGTTTTTTTCAAATATCTTAAGTTATATTTTCTTTTTCAGAGCTGCTTCTTATTTGGGGCTACTTTTTTTTTAAATTAGGCGTATTTCATAAAAGGGTATATTGTTTTGATGAGACTTTTTACAACTGTGGCTGGATGTCTTTCTTTAGTCTTCCAAGAAGGGCCATTGTACTTTTTTAGAGTTACTTTTTAAAGTCATGAGGTCAACAACTTGGACTACTATGCATGTAAGTGCTAATGCAAATTAAAGCCCAAGTTGACCTCCAGCAGCAGTTCATTCTATGTTGACAGTGAGAGAACACTTTGCCTGTTAGGATACTGTTACTCGTGGACTGAAATGCTGAAGAAACCCCTCCCCCTATTTTGTTTTTTGCAAAAATCAAGGTATATTCTAGGGTTTCCTGGTTGACCTCAACAGATAAACTGAGATGATAGTCTTAGTTCAGAAATGATCTGAATGTAGATTTACAGTCTACGTGTATAGCTGGCTAAGTGAGATTGCTTTCACAGTTCTGCATGTATCCCATTGGCTCCCCATTAGTCACTGAACTCTTAAAACTGGTATTGTAACATTATCACAATGTTTTGCGCCAATTTTATAAACTTTACAGTGCAATATGTGTTCCTTTTCTGAGGCAAACCAAAGGTATATTTCTCAAGGTTCTGCTGCTAACAGCAGCGTTGATGGAGGATTTTTTATACATTTGTAATAGATAGAAATAAACCAGAAAAAAAGAAGAAAAAAAAAGTGGTGGAGGAAAAGGTGAACACTGCAAGAATACTCAAAAGGGCTGAGAGTTGCAAACGCCAAGAATGGCTTTGCATAGTAAATGGAATAGAACAGCTCTGAACTATAGCTAACTTTTCCTGGTTTGGTCTGACAGAATGATTGAATGCTTTTGTACAAAAATCAGAGCCTTAAAAACAAGGATTTGGTGAGATTGTAAAATGGTGTGCCACTTTGGCAAAACAGTTTGGTGGTTGGTCAAAATGCAAAACATTGTTACTCTGTTACTCAACAATTCTACCCTTAGGAATATATCCTCAAACTACTGAAAATGTGCACCTATGAAACATGTACATGAAGGTTTACAGCAGTGTGTTGCTAATAGTAAAAAAGTTAAAACAACTCAAATAGCTATCAAATACTGGAGAGAAATAAAATGTGGTTTATTCATACAATAGAATATTATTAAGACATAAAAATGAATGAGAAACTGACAGATTAAATGACTTTGGTGAACCTTCATAATTTCATTTGTAGATCTTTCCATTTCTAATTTATAAATACATTTGGGGTTATAAATTATAAACATACTGCCTCCTGTCAACATTGTATACTTCTATTTGATGATTTCTGTGTCAAACATTATATGGAAATGTTTCCAAGTATTTTCTGTATTAACTGTGAATGAATAGAACAAAATAAATTGCCTGTGATGGAAAAGAAAAAAAAAAGCAGCAGGAAGTACATCTGGGAACAGCGTCTGATCTCAAAATACATGAAGGATCCCAGCTGAAATACAGAAGTTGACACCAAAGTCAGCCTATCCAGGGTTACAACAAGTTGACCTGACTACTATCACCAGTTATACTAAACAGTAAAGTTCTGTTTACCAACAGTGAACTCCTTTATATGGCAGAGGAGTTTATTATTAATAGTGCACAGTCATCCATGTATAAGAGCATAAGAATTAAAATCAGAGACGTAAAACATTACAGAGAACAATGGGGAGGCTCAAGAAGTAAACACAAAAAAGAGAAACCTATAAACCCCATGATGAATAATTCCCAGAGTGTTTTTAATTAAGTTACAAGTCTAAGAAATCACCAACAAAACCTGGGCAGATATCTGTTGCTCATGGACAGGCCAGAGCAGTCAGAAGAACAGGTGAAGGCCACACCAGCATGAAGAACAGATAGGCTGCCCTCCACCACATGTAGCTCTCTAAATCAGTAGGTTCAGTTTCCCAAGACTCAATATCCCACCACCGTTCTTGACCTACTATCCAGCAAAACTTTCAATCACCATATCTGGGAAAAGCAACATATTCCATGATATAAGCCAAATTTGACCAATATCTACCTCAAGATCCAGAAATACTAGAAAGACATTTCCATCCCAATAACTTCAACTACACCCATGTAAAAAACAGGAAATAAATAATTTCACACTAGTAAAGGCAAATGATGGAAGAACATGTATGTTAATGTATTTGCCAACTCCCCCACACACACAGAGAGTGAGACACACACACACACACAGAGAAAGAGAGAGAGAGAGAGAGAGAGAGAGAGAGAGAGAGAGAGAGAGAGAGAGACTACCACTACCACCACCAAAATAACAGGAATTAACAATCATCAGTCATTATTATTTTTGGTATCAATGGACACAATTCCTTCATGAAAAGATCGAGAGTAGCAGAATAGTGTGAAAACAGGACCCATCCTTCTGTTGCACACAAGAAACACCACTAATATCAAAGGTAAACATCACCTCAATATCTCAGAATAAAGCACTGGTCCAATAATTTCTAAGCAAAGGGATATAAGAAGCAGGCTATTACCCTTCAAAACTAAAGTCTAAGTGGATCAAAGACCTCAACATCAAACCAGATTTATCAGCAGATGGGAGCAGATGCAGAGATCCACAGCCAAACATTAGGCAGTGCTCCAGGAAGCTCAAATAAGAGGGGCAAGGAAGAATTTTAGGAGCCAAAGAGGTCAAAGGCATCACCAGAACATGACCCAAGGATTCAAGAAGAATGGGTCATGGCCTTCAGTTACAGAGACTGCAGAGTTCATCAGGGAACCTGTATGGGTCTACGATAGTTACTCTGCATAAGTGTTATGGATGTACAGCTTGGTGTTCTTCTTGGACTCCTAGAATTGGGAGTTGGTGCTGTCTCTGATTCTTATACCTACACTTGGAATCCTGTTCCTCTTATACAGTGTCCTTGTTCAATGTTGATACAAGCTTATGGGCCTAGGCTTAGTGTTACTTTTTGTGCTTTGCTCTGTTAATATCCCAGGGAGCCTTGCTCTTTTCTGAATATGAAATGAATGTATGAGAAACTGTGGTAGGGATAAAATGTATGAGAGAAAAATAAAAAACAATCCTTGTCAATTTTTAGGAGAATAAACACACGGATTCAGCTTTAGAGCTATCATCCAGTGACAAAATAGAAAATATGCTATTCGTGTTTCTGGGTCTGGGTTACCTTGGTCAGTATGAGATTTCCTGGTTCTATCTGTATCAATGTTAATTTCATTGTTATTTATCTTTGAACAGTATTCCACAGTGTACATGGGTTAAAATTTCATTATCCATTCATCAGCTGAAGGACATTCAGGTTGTTTCCATGTCCTGGCTATTGAAAATAGAGCAGCAAAGAACATGATTGAACAAACATTTATGCCATAGAACGTCACGTTCTTTGGATACATTCCAAGGGGTGGAAATGATGTACATATAATAGTTATGCATGAAATTCTCCATATATTTAATTTACAAAGAAAAACATCTTTTATAAAAGAAAAAAGATGCAATCTAACTATGAAAAAAAGAAACTCTGGGTAGAAAATATTTTGAATTTTGAAATGAATCAACAATAACATAAAATTTTTGTAAACCACCCCCACAGACAAAAATCAGCTGCTGAATTGGAAGAATATATGGGCCAGCTGGATGTCTAAGTGGGCAAAGGCTCTTTCTGTCAAGCTTGACTCTCTGAAAACCATTGCCAGGATGCACATGGTGAAAAGAGAAAATTGATTCCAGCAGGTTTTCCTCTATCTCCACACTAGTGTCATGGTGCATGTACACACACACACACACACACACACACACACACACACACACACATTCCACCAGTTTACTTGATTATAATATAGGAGAATGGGTGAGCTTAGATCATGCATTACATGATATGTCATGTAAATACAAAACCTGAATGAAAATACAATGAAAATAAATTGAAACCATCCAAATACCCAATTACAAATCATAAAAATTCAAGAAAGTTAAAGGAACATTGAGGTTTACTTGGGACGATGGAAGTTGCATTTAGAATGAATTTTGCGAGCAGAATGAATATTATTAAAATATTATATGAAATTCACAAAGAAATTGTATAATATTTACAAAAAGACAGAAAACAAAGCTTAGAAAAGAGGAGAGAAAAACTTATTTAGAAAAGTTACTGTACAACAGTCTTGAGACATGAAGAAACCTGAAAATGGTCAGGTTAAAGATGATCAAATTACATGAAACAAATTCAAATCAAATCATCAAGATCACTGAGCATGTAATTGTCATGAGAGATCCTGACATCAGATTGACAAAAGAGGAAAAGAACATGGGTGACTTCCAGTACAGCTAATGTCAGACTTCTGAGGAAACACTTACAGGACACAGGAGACCAGGATGACCAGCTGAGTGAAAAAAGAAAAACTGTGCCTATAATTGACAGCAACACTCTCCTTCAGAGATGAAGTATATAAAAATTTCTCAGAAAAACTATAGCAGACAGAGTTCCTAACAATAAGATCAGAAAAGTCTGTGGAATTCCTGAAGCTGAAAGAAAGTCTGGTCATGAGTTTCCAGGTGTTATGGCTCACACTTTTAATTGCAGCACATGATAGGCAGAGGCAGGTGAATATCTGAGTTCACGGGTAGCCTGGTCGACCAAGTAAATTCTAAGATAGTCAGGGCAACACAGAGAAACCCTGTGTTGAACAACCAGACATTAAAAGTCTATCCAAAATACGTTGATGCCTGACTCAGCCGAGAGCTTTGTCTGGGACAATCTAGGAGAGAGCTGATGGACAGGGTTCAGAGTCCTAATTTATTTATATATATTATATATATATATATATATATATACAATACCATTCAGTTCTATGTATCAGCCATGGATTACCCTATTCTCCCCCCTCCCACCCCCTCCCCTTACCTCCACTCAGACCTCCTCCAGGACAAGTCCTCCCCCGAGGACTGTGATCAACCTGGTAGACTCAGTCCAGGGAGGTCCAGTCCCTTCCTCCCAGACTGAGCCAAGTGTCCCTGCATAAGCTCCAGGTTTCAAACAGCCACAGAGTCCTAATTTCACAATTCAGAAGTCTCACCAACAAGTCACTCACAGAAGCCAGCAGCCAACACCCCGTGATGCCTGCTCTCCTGTTAGAATGAAACCTATCTATTGCAATGGATAGTATCTCAATATTTAAAGATGGACTCACCTGCTTGTGCCAATGTCCTGAGGACTAGGAAGAGGCCTGGAAAGAAAAACTCATGTTGAACTCATCTTTCTATTTCAGTAGCCTGGCCATCTGACATCCCTATCTCTGTTGTCCTCTGTACATTAGAATCAGAGCTTACTTAGTTAAGATGAACTCATGCATTAATATAAACCATGGATGCCAGTGTTTCTGCTGTATGAAGATTCAGCCTACCAGGATGATATTTCCACCCAGTTATTCCACACCATCTATTCCCAGCAGGACTCACCAGTACAGATCAGGTTTAGGAGCACAGACAGCATGGTGCTGCTTTGGATGGCAAGAGGCAGAACCAGAATAAAACATATTGGGTGTCGTAAGAGGCTTGAGGCGTCTGCCTGACCACAGCTCGGAAAGCTTAACAAAATAAACATCCGCCCTTGTTGCCACGTTCATTAATTTTGTGTGTGACAGGGGTTCTTTGTAGCCCTGGCTATACTGGAATGCACTTTGTAGTCCAAGCTACGTTGGCTTTGAATTCAAAGCCCCAGCAGCATCTGCCTCCCAAGTGCTTCAATTAAGTGTGTGTGTTCTCATACTAAGTTAAAAAATGTCTTTTGCCATTGGCTTTGTGGATCATAACTTCTTGGAAATGGGTCAGGCTTTAGCTTTTCAGCAGAAGTATTTACCATGACTATAAGTGAATTGCATCTTGAATCCACCACCTTTATGCAAAATGGTTAAATCTGATTATTGTTCTCAAACTTTTTTTTAAAGATTTATTTATTTATTATGTATACAGAAGAGGGTGCCAGATCTCATTACAGATGGTTGTAAGCCACCATGTGGTTGCTGGAAATTGAACTCAGGACCTCTGAAAGAGCAGTCGGTGCTCTTAACCTCTGAGCCATCTCTCCAGCCCTGTTCTCAAACTTTTGATGTGTTCTCTTTGCTTTTTAATTTCAAGACTCAGTGTTTCCTCTGACATTCTATACAACATGTCCCATAATTATTTTTCATATTGTAAGAATAGTTCTAATGAGTCAGTCAAATTGATTATACTGAATTATTCCAGTTTTATGTTATAGTTATTCAGTTTCTTAATTAATCATATAGGTATTTAGAATAATAAAATTCCACTTTTAAAAATCAAACAAACAAAGCGAATAAGTTTTTGCTGTATTTCAAATTTGTTTTTAGAAGCTGAAAAAAATATCAAAAGATGGAGAATCTCTCATGCTCATGTATCAGTAGGAATTGCATAGTAAAAATGCCCAACCTATCAAAAGTAATCTGAAGAATCTCATCTATGCAGTCAAATCAAAATTTCAACACAATGCTACACAGATCTTAAAAAGAAAATTTCTGGCTTTAATGTAAACACACAGAGAAAATAACAGGATAGTTAAACTATCATGAACACTAACAGTACTTCTGGAGGTCTCATCATTCCTAACTTCAAGTCCTACTATAGACCTATGTGAATAAACATGCCACAGTATTGGTGGAATGGCAGACAGGTTCATAAATGGAATCAATATGAAGACCCAGACATAATTCCAGACATATATGCATAACTGATCTTTGCTAAAAACCCAAAACATTCACTGGAAAACAAGACAGTATTTTCAACAAATGGTTTGATCAGATTGGATATCTGCATGTAGAAGAATGCAAATAGCTTCATACTTATCAATTTCAACAAACTCAAAACTAGTATAATCCCTAAATGCATTCAAAATATCTAAATATTCTCCTTATAGATACATAGAAATGTAGCTCTCACACATGAATGGAAAAAAAATTCATTGATTAGCATCAAACAAACACAAATCAAAACCCCAAAACAAAAAAATAGGGAGAACAGATGATTATGAGGTGTGCAAGCCCAGCTGATATATTACAGCAGAATTCCTGCATCTAAGGCTCAGGCAATATCATGGAAGAAGGGAAAGAAAGATTCTACTAACAAGAGGAGGCAGATTGTTGTGAGATGGCATCTGCTAGAAATGTCAATATAAAATTATGTAAATGTAAATAACATTATACACATTAATCTGATTATATTCATAAAATTAGGAAAAAAATATATTTAAATGTAGATATTTAAAGGTAATTAAAAATAAAGATGAATTTGAGAGAAGAAAATGGCCGTATATGAGAGGTTGAGAGGAGTAAGGAAAGGAAAAATCATTTAAGTATAATTTATTTGAAAAAATAAGCCTAACAATATAATAAAATGTTGAAGGTCCTAAATATTAAATATGCATACTATACTTCTAGGATTTCTGTGGCTAATAGTCAGTCCAGTTTCACCTGTTCCCAGTTCTTTGCAGTGTTTTACAGCTTCTTGGCCTCTGACAGAATCTTCTAGAAATACATCATGAGAATATTGATGTTTCTTGTCTATGTTCATTGTTGAGAATAGTGTATTTCCTACTGAAATAAAGAGCAACTGCTGTAGAGTCAGGAATGAGCCATGTAAAATAAAAATGTCTGAAAATATGCAGAGACAAGTTGTCAAATTGTACATATTAACCATTTTCAGATATTTCTAAGTCAACCATTCAACAATGAAGTGAAACAACACGACATAAAAATTCATTTCTGGTGCTCTTGGTAAAGAATGGTGAGTGTACAGGGCTAGAGAAATCACTTACACATTAAGAGTGTGTTCTGAACTTGCAGAGGACCCAACTTCAGTTCCCAGTGCCCACAACAGGAGGCTCACAACTGCCTGTGACTCCAGCTCCAGGGGATCCCATCAATGCCCTCTTCTTCTCTTACAAGCACCAGAACTCTCGTGCACACATTCACACATCATTTAATCAGTGTGCACTCTTATACCAGGCTAAAAGTAAACCCACTTTTACCATTGCCTTTTATCATTTACCAAGGACCATAGCTTGGTTTGTGTATTAGGGTAACTGTGGCCTCATAAAATACCATTTTTATATTAGGTGGAATAACTGGAGGGATATTTGCATTAACTCTGCAATTCTGGCAGAATTTTGTGCTAAATCCATTTTTTTTTGCTGAGAATATGTTTTATGGACTGCTGCTTTGATTTCAGTAGGTGTTACAGGTCCACTTAAATTGCTTATCTAATCTTTATTTAATTTTTATCCTTTATAAGTGGTGTGCATAGAGAAAATTATCCATTTCTTCTAGATTTTTCCAATTTGGTGCGGTATAGGTACTTAAAGTATGTCCTTAGGATTCCTTTGATTTAACCTTCTTTATTTTTATATCTCATGTTCATGACTTATTTCTTAATTTAGATATTTTTCCTATGGTTTATTTATGTTGGATAAGGGTTTGTCAATATTGTTTTTCCTGATGAGTAAAATTGCTTTATTGATTCTTTGTATTTATTTTGTTTGTATTGTATTAAATTCAAACATGAGTTTGATTATTTCTTGACCTATCATCCTGCTGGGTATGATTTCTTCTTTTTGTTCTAGAGATTTCTGGTATGCTGTTAACTTCCTTGTATTATACCTCTACAATATTTTATTTGTGTGCTTAATGATCTGACAATAAGTTTGGGTATATCAATTATGTATGTCACTGTGATCTGTAATCATGCTGTTAGCTATCTTTCTAGCACCTATTATCTATCTATCATCTATGAATCTATTATTTATCTACCATATATCTAGTCATCTTTGTATTTTTCTATGTATCTATATGTATGTATGTATCTATCATCTATCTTTCTATAATCTGTATACATAAATATATACAAACACACACGTATTAGCTATCAATCATCTTTTTTTCTATCCTCTTCATTCTATCAATCAAATCATCTGTAGTCATTTATATATTTGTGATTTGTTAAACTATTTTTCTCATCATCTATTTTTACACATCTTTAATCTACTCATTATCTATTTATCTCTGCTTGTCATTCATCTATAATTACTTTAAATTTTTTATTTTTGATTTTTGTAGACAGGTTTTCTCTGTGTAATTTTGGTGCTGTTCTGGATCTTGCTCTGTAGATTAGGCTGGCCTTGAACTCACAGAGATCTGCCTGGCTCTGCTTCCCGAGTGCTGGGATTAAAGGCATGCACCACCACTGCCGGCCTGTCTATGATCTCTTATAAATATCTTTAACTATCATATGTCTTTCTGTATATTCACAACACATTTTTCTTTTCAAAATAAGCACAGTCTTGAGGATTCAAATGTAGTTTTCAGTCTCTCGGTCTCTTCTCACTAATTTTCATTCACCCTGAAACACAGATAGTGTGTCAGTGGTTGAAGAGAGGCAGCCAAACCCCACAGCTCCAGACAGTTACAGTCACATTAGCAGAATGCTAAGGAGAGTAGACTATCCTTGCCTGCCACTAAAATGAGTTAGTCTTCCTGTTAAGAGACAGTCTAGCTTTTGGGGAGCCCTGTCTTCCTTGATAACCCACTTTCATTTAGGACACATTGGGGACACAGGAAGGTTTTTTTGTGGGTTGAAATGCTGATATAGCTGCAGTCCAGTTAGCTTCCTATTTGTGTGCCTTCAAAACCACAGGTAATTGTGAGGTAGTAGGACCCACAGGAGGTGTGAGGTCTCAGTTACTGACCACACTTTTCTAAATTTGTTACTTCAAATGCAAAATAAGCAGTTCTTTTTTGGAATACTTAGCTGGTCTTGTGGGGAATTGCAGAAGAAACAAAGAATCCTTCTGTTTATATTTCCTTCATGAAAGGCGTTTTCCCTAAAACTGTTTAAGGTTGCTAAAATTCCTGTCTCTCTTTTCATCGTAATTTTTTTTTTATATTTTTCCTGACAGCCTATATTAAGCAGCCCAAGTTGTACCAGAATTCAGTCATGAAGCCAAGACTGGCCTCAAACTTGAATTAATTCTCTTCCATCCTACCCAATTCTGGGACTATAGGAGTTCACTACCACACTTGCTTGTAAGCATTTTTGTCTTTATTTTTATTTTTGAAGGAGAAATTTTTGTTTCATTTGCAATTTCACCTTTGTGGATGAATCAAAAGTAATGTCCCTTAAGAGACAGTGGTCACATTGTATTTAAAAATAAAAATCACATCAAGGAATGTCTGTTTATATTCAACTTGTTTACTTTACTCTTAAAACTTTAAGGACTTTCTACTTAGGAAATTATGCCACTCACTATATATTGAGCAGATCTCTTCATACCAATTATAATGAACCAGAAAATTTTGCTCCAGACATGCCAACATGCAAACTCTCTGGTTTATTCAACTCTTAGATATTTGAAGTGATTCTGGATTCTAGCAAGTTGACATTTTAAATTAAAATTCACACTAGCAGATATATCAAGATAATACTGACATTTACAATTGCCTAAAACATTTAGAAACAAGAGCTACTCCTCTCTTGAGAATATTTATGAAGGTCTGTTAGTCATCAGCACACCATGGATACAGTTGTATATTCATGTCTGTTGACCAACTAGGTAGTTTTACAGCTGTGGTGCTTTCATTTGTATAACAGCTTTGTCATGTTCAGAGAGCAGCCTCTGCTGTACTCCTTCCCATCTTCTAACTCTTATGCTCTCTTCAAAGCCTTTTTTTGTGATGATCCCTGAAGTTTGGAAGATGGCCGTTTGTCTCTATATAGTGTTTTAGAACTTCGGGCTGACGTGTCTGAGAAATGCCTGAATTTGTTCTTGGAAGACTTTAGATCACACCCACTGCTCCTGCTGGTTTCCTTTCTAGTTCTAGCTTGGTCTCTCTTCTGCTTTCCTGTTACATGCACTTCTCACCCACCATCCTTTATTCTCCACCCTTTTTATTCTCCTCATCTTCTCTGTCATATCTGCCTCTACAAGTCTCATAGATCATCATAAGAGACAGCAATGTTTCTCTCCTTCTTTCTCTCTGTCACAGACACAAAAACACATACAGTATAATACAAATATATATGTATATATATACTCTCATGTATATATATACATGCCATGAGGAAATGCTATATTTTGTTAGCTAACATAAAAATTAATAATAAATAAAAATAGAAGCATAATTTTTAATTTTATTCAACATAACGAAATATATGTTATTTTATCTTTCTGAAACTTGCTCATTATGATAAACTATGATTTCCAGTTGATTAAATTGTCCTTAAAACTTTCTATTTAATTTTTCATTTTGAATACATGTTAGGAAAACAAAATATTTGTGCCCAATGACCACTAGGGAAGCCAAGAAGTTCAAACATCCATGGTTGTCTTTTCAAAAAACAGATGTGTAGCCTGATTTTTTCCTCGATCTAGAGATTAAAAGTGATCAATAACCTGGTGATCTCTGTTGTCTGAAGGTTCAGATCCTATCAATCTCCTATAAGCAGTTCTAGAAGTAGCTAATAATCTATATAAACACTATTTTCTCTGAAAGGCCAGGCCATATCAAGCTCCAAAATGAGGACTGCAGATGCTTAATAGTCTTTGAATCCTTTACATTATCTGCATAGCCAGGTACTCCCTCAGGCTCCATGCACCAGGAACAGAGTTGGTTAATAGTCCAATGATCACTAAGATATTTGTGTGATAGAGAACACATAAGAGCTTTCCCTAGACCCTTAAATTAATACAGGTAGCCTATCTCTACAGTCTATCTTTGGAACAAATTACATGTACAATGTTTTGACTTTTGATGCCATTATACTTCCTTTTGCATTAGGGACTGCATTATATCGGGATACTTTTTTCCCTTCAAATTGTACTGTTTTAATGTGCTTAAAGAAAACTGTTTGTTTTCAGACTCCAGAAGTTTGCACCAGTCAGGACAACTAAGTCATGCTGAACTGTGTTTCCTTCTCTTCTTTCAATGTTTATTTCTCTGCCACCCACAGCATTTGCAAGGATCCCCACATTTGACAACCAGTGTGAAGGGCTAAGTCCTCAGTGAAGGTTAGAATACGTTTCCATTGTAGCTTGAATCCTAATTGGTATTAAAATAAAGACTCGGAGCCAAATAACAGCCTAGATGCTGAAAGATCAGAGAGACAAAGGAGCTAGCCACTTCATCTCTTATCTTACCAAATCCACAGCCTGGAAAGGGAGTCAAGTTCCTGTCTCCACCCCATCTCATCACTTCCTCTCTCTGCCCAGCCGCATCACTTCCTCTTTCCTTCTCCCATGTGTTAGATTAAATGCATGTGACACCACTGCCTGGCCTCTATGCTTAACTCATGGCTAGCTCTGCTCTCTGATTTCCAGTCAAGCTTTATTTGTTAGAGCACAAAAAAAAATTTACCACATTTCTTTTTGTCTAAATTTTTAAAAAGTAGGGTAAAACTAATATAAGAAAAACTATATACAATAACTACATAACTATATACAATATATACAGGCAATGAGTACATGAAAAATGTCTAGTCCATAAACATTTGACAAATTCAGAGAAAATACTCCATAATCTATCCTATCTTGGTGAGTCCAAAAGTTGTACCTAATTGATTTTCTATCCTAATTTGCATTATCAAAAGTGTCTTTTAATGTCCCTTTATTCTATACACTTTACATGTCTTAGTGAGTTTAATATCTGAATCTGTAACATGGAAAACTATAGTAGAGCTATAAAGTTTTTAATTCCCTCAGAGATTGGAGAAGGAAGTAATATTATCTTAGTATGCAGGGAGTGCAGTCAAGTGACTTCCAAAAATTGTGAGAAATGGAAGAAATGGTGAGCTGCCTAGACAGTCACCCAAAGTTCATCTGTAATGTTGGGGCATCCATCTTTGGACTACAGGCCTAGACTATCTGACTGACTTTTCTGTGAAGCAGATTATTCTGAAGGGCTGTTCTACTTAGTCTTGGCAAAACTTTGGCAGTTGCTTTCTTTTGTGTCCTGCTTGTTCAATTTGGACACAAACTGCCAGCAGTTGAACCAATGCTCTTTCTTACCCAGTGGCTCTCTTTTGCCACAAAGAAAGTAAACTCCTGTGGATTTTCTTCAATTCCCATCATCTTCTCTGATGTAGATTGGTGCTGCCAGGAGCAGACATGTCTCATTGTAAAAAAAGAACCTTCGTTATTAAAATATCTTAAATGTCATATTCTGTAAATCTCTGAAGTGTTTGAAGACAACCTGTCTATCTAAAATGTATCTCTGTTTGACCTTGAAAACATACCATATATGACTACAAGTTTGATTGTAATGAATAACTACTAACTTGCATTTCTTTATATCCTACTTAGTTGCTAATAATAACTTTCAAGGAGTAGAAATTTCTATTACATTGTTAAATGAGTTATATGGGTACAATGCTTGCATAAGAGTAGACATGTTCTAACCAAAATAACCTTAAATTGTTATCAATATACAAAGATCCAAATCCATGTAAAATATTTAGTACTAGTAGTTGCTTTTTTAAATGAAATTCAATAACCTGAATTCTTTTTAATCTTATCATTTTTATATCCCCCTTTTTTTGTTTTCGGAGTAGATTCAAAGAGCTACCCTTCTATCCTGTCATATCGGTATCCTCCATTTTTCATTTCAAAACATGCACCCTGAATCTTATCTTCTTTGTTTAGCTTTTTCCTGTCCATTATCAGTAACAACTTGTAAACAACCACCCTAAACAATGACAAATATCCATAACCTATTGAAAGACCAAAAACCACACAGCCTATTTCTTGGGAATGTTGGGGTTGTGTTCTTAAGATTACTTCCTGCTGTCTGGGTGTGACTGCATCTTTAGGGGATCCTGTAAAGAAATTGGGTTAATTGTCAAGTTCTGGAAGAGCTAGCTGTATCATTTGTTGTCCAGTCTTTTCATAATGGGAAAGCAGACATATTAGCCTGTGAGGCTGGATCATGTCAGCTGGTCATCCTGAAATTGTCCTTTGCAAGTTGCAGTCCAAAGCCGATCTTTAGGTGGTGTTCATCAGCTTAGTGGCATTGTCATAGTCCTGCTAGAATCATTGCTTTGGGGCCTCATCCTTCTTTTGGAGACTTCAGAGATCACATTAGATCATATTAAAATTTTTGAAGGTAGTCTCTCTTCTTCTTTGGAGCTTATTTGTCCAAAGGTCTTTTAATTTCTCAAGATGGTTCTTTTATTTTCCTGGAAAGACAAAAACAAAATTCTGCCCAAGCCCTAACATGGGTGGTTCCCTTTTGGCAAGTTATATCTGCTCAAATGAAGATCACTTTTTAGTGATATAAATTAGTTTAGATTGAACTGTCATGTTGTTTGATGTACTATCATCTCTGCTAATTAAGAGGATTCTCTTGTTCAAATCTAATCATTATCAATTTTTATTTATACTTTCACTTGAAATATTCATTTTGTTTTTGAAAGCTGTTCTATTATTGAGAGCAATATGATGGTTTTTACAGTAGGCATTAGGTTTTTAATTGCTATGAGAAGGAGTTTCCTCCATGATGACAGGAAATGACTGAACCCAATTTGACATGGGGGCTGTGAGAGACCCCTCAAGGCATTTCTGAATGGTGAAGGGTTACTTCGACTGTCCCTCATTGATTTGCATTCAATGGTGCAATGTCTGCCTTTGCCACACCTTATACATGGTCCAGCAGGGAGGGCTATTCTGTTGAGATTATTCTTAGAAAAAAAAACATTTGATTGTAATGAATAACTACTAAGTTGCATTTCTTTATATCCTACTTAGTTGCTAATAATAACTTTCAAGGACTAGAAATTTGCATTGCATTGTTAAATGAGTTGTATGGGTACAATGCTGGACTCCTACCTCACCTTGATGTGCCATGTTTTATTCAAACCAGTGGGAGGCTAGATGGGAAGTCAGAGGGTACTAGGAAGAGAGTAGAAGGGGAAACTGCAGTGGGTAGGAAAAATAATTAAAAAGTTATACCAATAAAATAAAATAAAATAAAATAAAATAAAATAAAATAAAATAAAAGACGGGGCTTCTTATCCCATGGGTCATCATAGGGTATGGAGCACATCATACTTCTTTCTATCTGCACTGAACAAACTAATATCTGAGTCATAAACACATTTGCTTTTGTTAAATCTCTTAAATTTAAAACAGGTTTAGAAAAGATCACCTATTGTGACATGTACTTACTAGTTGTAAATAAATGGATGGATTGACCACAGATTTCTCATTTGATTGAAAACTACTAGTTATGAAAATCAAGTCCAGATATGAGTCACTAGTTGTTAGTATAGATTCACTCTTAATTTTAAGACCTGAATAAGTTTCAATATTTTGCCAAAAATCCTTTGATAAGGGACTTCACTATAATGAAAATCAAGTACTGTGAATGTTTTCCCCACATCAATAATCATAGTTAGATATTATGGTCCCCAAATGATAAATGTAAAACCCGAGTCTCAGAAAATTACCCTGGAGCATACACCTAGAAACATCAGACCTGGGAATCTCGCTTAGGTTCTCAACACTTAGATAAGACTGGGTTGTACTGTGTTGGCTCTATCATGCTCATGCTCTGCCATGTGCAGGAACAAGTTTCTGTCCCACTAGTGAACTCCATAATAACCAGATGGAGACTTAGTAATTATGAAACCTCAGCAGATAGCTTAAGTTTATTTCTAATTAGTTGTCATAGCTTAAATTTACCCATATTTTTAAATCTACATTCTTTTAAGTGGCTTTAGTTTCCCTCATTCTCTGCTCCCTATCCTGCTTTCTCTCTGTCTAGATGGTGACTGTGCCCTTCTTCCCAGTGTTCTCTCAGTCTGGTTCTCCTGCCTAACCTATTTCTGCCTAGCTATTAGACAATTTGCTCTTTATTAAACCAATGAGAGACTTTCACATACACAGGTGCATGGGTGCCCACTCCCACAGAGTCAAATGTGACGGGGTGGGTAGCAAGCAGTAGTCACCTGCAACATCTGTACAGTTAACTCTCAAGGTCTACAGATAGAATTTCCATAGCAGACAGCCCTATTTCCAGACCCCATTGTCCAAGAAGGGCTATTCAAGCTTCCAAAAGAATCTGTGGATCCATGAGTTACAGACAGATAATAGTTCCAAACTGGGTGAAGCACCAGAACCAAAGGTCAACTTAGCTCCATCAACTGGCAAATGACAGAAATATGACATCAAGATCAGCATGTGTTTGATCCCCTGATGGGCAATGATGGAAGTTACTTTAACCCTGTGTGGCTTCTGCAACCATCAATTCCCCAAGCAAAGTAGAAGACTGCAGCGAGGGGCAGTGGAAAACTGACATTCCTGCTCAATTCAGGCAGGTGAGTTCCAGCCACGGAGAACCCAACCTTCTTGCTTCAATTTCAAGTCCATCATGTAAAATGACAGTCTAATCAGAATATACAGGAGCCCATGATTATCTGATGGAACATATGAATGCAGTAAATAATATGACAATCAAAAGATCCGTGTAATAGATTGACTAACATTTATTGATAGATGGATAACTAATATATTATTAATTTTTAGGACAATATTCTTGATGAAGAAACTACTATTCTCATTGTGCTAAATGCACACAGTATTAAACTGGCTCCTATGACTTCCCTTTGGATCCCTATTTTAATGCATCTCTCAAACCTCAGCAGGGAAGTTTATATTTGCAATATATGGTGATCAATACAGGTACCCACAACTAGCTAAAGTGCAGTGCAACATGAATCTTAAATAATCTTATTAATAAAAAACAATCCTGGAGTCAGGTATTGGAGTGAACGCTGGAAGATCAGAGAAGCAGAACAAGCCACTGCTTCCTCACCTCGCCAATTCCTCAGCTGATCTTGTTTCCTCAGATTGGAAGTTTCTGAGTCCTTATCCCAGTGAATCTCAGCTGAACTGCTGCTCAAAGCCTATAAGCTTAACCAGCTCTAGTTCCTGGTCCTCATGCCTTATATGCCTTTCTGCTTTCTGCCATCACTTCCTAGGATTAAAAGCTGTTACCAGTCCTGTCTGTTTCCAGTGTGGCCTTGAACTCACAGAGATCCAGTCAGATCCCTGCCTCCAGAATGCCAGGATTAAAGGTATGGGTGCCACCATTTTTGGGCCTCTGTATCTAGTGGCTGTTCCTTTCTCTGACCCCAGATGCGTTTATTAGCTACCAAGTCCCAAATTCCATGTTTTTTTACAAAAGGTTTTCAGTTAAAATATAAATCATTCCCTTTCCCCTCCCTTTCCTCTCTCCAGTCCCTCCCAGAAACCCTTCCTCCAAGATTTCTCATATCCTCACACCACTCTTAAATTGATAGTCACTTTTTCCCTGAAAATTATTGTTACATATATGTCTAAAGCTATGTACATTCACTTATATATGTACACATGTCATATATACACATACATATATACATACATGTACACATATACACATCACATATGAATATACACATATATAAATGTAACACACACACAAATATATGTTTAATTCCACACACGTGACTTTAGGATTCACAGCAGTCCTTTGTAGCTCCCAATGCTACTTTCTCTCTATCATCAATTGGAGGATTCTGAGACATGGTTTCAATATTTCATTAGTCACAAGATATGACATATATATGGAGTTCTCTTACCTGTGACAAGAATGTACAAGGGGTCACTTGGGGTTGACCACACATGACAAGAGTTCCTGAAAGAGCCATAGCATCTATAGTTCCCTGCATTGAACACAGGACCAAGATGGAAGTTGGCCTGGAATGTCCAATTGTGGTTCAGGATTGAAGGCAGCCCATGTTCCTTGGGTACCCCTTCCCAGGACAGATGGAACATGTCAAACTGAAGGTCAGAGACACAGGACAAAGTCATGATCTCTCCTGACATCACCACAGGACCCATCAGGGCTGACAGAGAAGGTTTCTTGTATAAACCTGAGAGAAAAGAGGAAGAGACAGTTCGATAGTTACCAGCGTTCATTCACTCCTGAGTGTCTCCCCTACCAGCTTCTATTTTTTGTTTTCTCTCTGCCTCTTACCATCTAGGCCTCTCTATTTCTCCATTTCTCCTCTCCTCTCTTTCTCTCATTTTCTCTATTTTTATGTTACCATCTTTAGTCTATGACCTCATTCTGGACTCAAATATTTTATGCCAACTTTTGCTTATTAACATTTTCTGCCTGTGTTTGCATTGGTTCATTCCATCTGTCTTTTTAAAGTTTGTTTTTATGAGCATAATCAATTTTATCTAGCAATAATCTTTATTATGAAATATTCATATGCATGCAAAATATATTTTTATGCTTGTTTGAAAATATTTCTTAATTTTTGAAATTGAACTATATCATTTAATGTATTTATATCATTTAATGTTTTTAAAAGTTGTTGTTACATATAATTATAGATTTATACTATTAACAATATTAATGTTATTATTCTTTCTTGCCCCTCAACTTCCACTAATCACATTCTTTTTTCTTTTTTCTTTTGATTTTTTTCGAGACAGGGTTTCTCTGTGTAGCTTTGTGCCTTTCTTGGAACTCGTTTTGGAGACCAGGCTGACCTCGAACTCACAGACATCCGCCTGCCTCTGCCTTCCGAGTGCTGGGATTAAAGGCATGTGCCACCACCGCCCGGGCTCACATTCTTTTTTCTAATTGGTCTTCTCTATACTTTCATTTTTTTCCCAATTGTTTTACAAGTCAATGGGTTCAACTAGAGTTACTCATGATTTTGTTTTAATTACCATACCAAGTAACAGTCTTCATTATAACATCCTCATACAGCTCCTTTTGTACATTTTCTTCCCTCTCCCCCCCTTGTACAGCATTTCTGATCTCTTTACTCCCCCCATTTCGTCCTCCATGTCATATGTCTTTCATTTCTTTCCCACCCCTTTCTATTAAATTTTTCTTCCTCTCATGGTCACTTGCTAATTTCATGACCTTTAACTTTGCCATCCTATGTATAATTAAAATCTAGAATCTAATATCATTCTGTTTTTCATTCTTGTATCATTTACATATCTGTGTTAATTAATCTCTCTTTTCAAAGTACATAATAGTCCATAAATATCTATATTTCTCTTGAACAATGACCATGGTGATCTTTTCCCTCTTGTTCCTCTTAGTGTGTGTACTGCTCAAGTGTGGTAAGTCATCTGCTTCCCAAACACTTAATTCAGAATTTGTTTTTTGATTCTAACTTTATAAGACTTCTACCAAGAGAACCACATATATCATGTGTCTGACAAGTACTGTCTTGAAATATTTAATATCTGCTATAATTTTTTCATCTCTACTATCAAAGTTTCCATGCAGGCTTCTGTCTTTTTGTAGATTTTCTCTTAGCACACATTCCATGTTTACTAATTCTCAGCGATTCATGGGTTCCACCTGTGTGAAGGCTTAAAGACTCATTAAGAACCAGTCCAATTAAGTATTTGGACTCAGGTCTGACACATGATCTGTCTGGCTCTTTTGGTAGACTTCTTATAGAGGTAGAAGTCAATGATTTTCTGAATGTCAGGAGAGAGACTTCATTCTCTCTGGTTCATATAATGCTCACCTAATTGTCATTTTCTGTTTATATCTACTTTGTACCTCCCTGTATCTGTGCTTTATGTTATAACCAAGGGTCTCTTCTTGTATATTTCTTTTCATTGTCTATGCCAGTAAAACATTTAACAAGGTTGCCTTTATATAAATTATTTACACTCCTTTTTCTGGTGACCTTGCACAGTTTGTAGTGTATAGAATATTTTTCTGTATCACAAAGAGAATGATGAACAGGTAACATGCTCTTACCTGTGATCTTTATGTCAATGGGGTCACTGGATTCAGACCACTCATATGGAGAGTGATTGAAGGAACCATAGCATGTGTATGTCCCAGCATCATCAGGTGTCACAGGACCTATTGAGAAGTTGGCGTGGGAACCTCCATGAAAAAGTTCTGCAGAAAGCTCGAAAGAGTCTTTGATTGTTCCAGTTTTATGTGAAGTCAAAATGAAGGTTTCAAACATAATCTCTGAACGACACTCCAGTGTCACCTTCTCTCCTAAATCCACCAGGGGAGGTTGTAAGGCCACGAGGAAAGGCTTCCTGTAGACTCCTAAGAATAAAAAATTTGTATGAACCTGGTCAAAATCTCTATGTCTTTGAAGACCTGTGGTTCCCGCTCAATTGGTCTGTGCTCCCTGTTAGTACTCCAGTTTACTTGTTTTTGTCTACTTCTACTCTGCACACAGACTCCTCCATCTTTGTGTCCATTTCCCACTTATTTGAGTCTAGGATTAGTACAATATCTTCCCACTGGCTTGTGATGACAATGTGTCTTTTGAGTACTACTTCCATAGACCCTATTGTTTTTTCTAAGCCTGGAAAGTGCAGGAAATATCGCAAGCTTCACACCAGGCTGCTTTATGTGTCTTCTTTATGCAACTTTGGATTAAGTATAAACCTTGGCAGGATAAAGGAATTAGTATTGAACATAGTTATGAGGGAATGACTTCTAGCTCTCACTGTGGTTCAAACCCCTATAAGGCTTTCCTGATCCAGGATCATGAACATTGTTTACTCTAACACGTTGATGAATTAGCATCCTGACCTTACTGCTCTCAGAGCATCCCTTTCCTCCATCTTAATTTGCCCTTGGCATGAGTTCCTATATTATTTTCCAGTTGCTAACATAACAAATTACAACAAATTTGATTCTTAAACAGAATACAATTATTGTGCAGATAAGAATTCTGAAAAGCTCAAATGGCACAAATCAGGTTTCTTCAGAGATAGTATCTACTGAAATCCCTAGGAAAGTGTTTGTTTTTACCTTCCAGCTTCTAGAGCCTCATGCATTCCTTGGCACCTGGACCCTTCATCCATGTTTAGAGTTAGCGACAGGGTGTCTCCTTCATGATGATTTCTTTGGCCCACAACTGAATTTTTCCTTTTTTGTTACATCAACCCTTGTAGTTCTACCACCTGAAATAATTCTGGATATTCTTGCATCCTGATATCAATTGTTAAAAATCTGAGTTCCATCCTCCAGCACAATTTTCTTTGACTTATTTAACACACAGGAAACCTTAGGGACTAAAAATACGTATGACCTTGTATATTTTATTATGCCCAGAACATTATCTATTTTTCTGTGTTGAATACTCCTTTATAAGTCCAAACCTCTTAGTAACACTGTTTCTGAAAATTCCAGGGTTGGGAGATTTGGGGAAATGAAAGGCATTCAAAACATCATCTCAAACCTGAAATTATGATCTTCACAGGGTCACTGTTGGCTGAAATTTTAATAGGGTAATTATCATTGAAACCATAGCATCTGTATGTCCCTGCATGTTCTGATGTCACAGGTCCAAAGACAAATTTCTTCTGGAATGGTCTTCCCTGGATGTGAGGGATAGGATTACCAAGTTCTTTGTACAACTTGAATGTGTAATAGTCACTAGGAGATTCACATCGAAGTTCCACATGCTGTCCCAAAGGAACAACATGGCTTGGCCAGGCTGAGAGTGAAGGCTTGTCATGATATCCTGCAGAGGGGTGCACAGAGAAAATATTTAATGTTGCTCCTTCTTCCCTGAGAGCTAAATCTCCAATTTTTCTCTTCTTTGATTTACTTTGAATAACACTTTTCTCTGATTTGATACATCCCTTCTTCAATGTAAGAGGCTGAGATGTTCAGGAGATTAAGAAAGTAAACAAACTATCTATGTCATGGAAAGGTGAAACATTCAAGAATCATCAGTGGCCATTCCTAATTCTATAGAAAGAGTGAGACCCTGGACCAGCTGAGCTCTGAGTGCTAATGTCTAAGACCTGTTGGGCTGCCTGCAAGTTGTTCACTGAGCTTCAGAGTTTTGGCTTCATGATAATCACTCATATTAGGGTGTGATTTAAGTGAGGTTTGAATCACCCTTGCTTCTGTTAGTAACCCCTAATCCACATTGCTATTAGTAACACAGTAAACCCATAGATTCACAGAGTTATGCTTTGGTGCAATCACTGTTTGTTCTGCCATGGATTTCTCTCATGAGTTGAGTAGATTTGTATGTGTTGTACACAGAGGGCCATTTTGAAGTGATGGGTGTGAGAGACTATAGATTTTAGAATAGTTATGGTCCCTATAGACTCTTCTGTTTAATTGCACGGCACATAGGTAATATCACTAATAGGAGGTATGGCCTCATAGGAGTAGGTGTGGCCTTGGTGGAGGAAGTGTGTCATTTTGGAGGCACGTTTTGTGGACTCTTATGCTCAAGCTATTAACAGTGTGAAACACAGTCTCAGTCTGCTGCTAGTGGATCAAAATGAAGAAATCTCTGCTCCTTCTCAAGCATCATCGTCATGACTGCCTACACACTGCTAGGTTTTCTACCATTATTTTAATGGACTAAAACTCTAAACTATAAGTTAAGCCCAATCAGATGTTTCCCTTTATAAGAATTTCCATTGTCATTTTGTCTCTTTACATCAATAGAAACCCTAAGACAAAAGACTGCACGTGTTATCCAACATACCATATATATGATATATCTTTCATGTTAAGATATTGTAACTGAGGATTTTGTTTTTTTTTATTATTATTATTATTATTTTACAACACCATTCAGTTCAACATAATAGCCACAGAATCCCCTGTTCTCCCCCTCTCGCCCACCCCTCCCCCCAGCCCACCCCCCATTCCCACCTCCTCCAGATCAAGGTCTCCCCCGAGGACCGGGGTTGACCTGGTAGACTCAGTCCAGGCAGGTCCATTCCCCCCTCCCAGACCGAGCCAAGTGTCCCTGCATAAGTCCCAGGATTCAAACAGCCAACTCATGCAACGAGCCCAGGACCTGGCACCAATGCACAGCTGCCTCCCATAACAGATCAAGCCAACTGACTGTCTCACCCGTTCAGGTGGCCTGATGCAGTTGGGGGCCCCTCAGCCTTTGGTTCATAGATCCTGTGCTTCCATTCATTTGGTTATTTATCCCGGTGCTTTATCCAACCTTGGCTTCAACAATTCTCGCTCATATAAATCCTCTTCATACTCACTAATTAGACTCCCAGTGCTCCACCAGGGGCCCAGCCGTGGATGTCTGCCTTCAGATTCCTCAGTCCTTGGATGGGGTTTATGGCATCACTATTTGGGTGTCTGGCCATTCCATCACCAGAGTAGGTCAGTTCCTGCCGTCTCGCGACCATTGCCAGCAGTCTTTTGAGGGGGTATCTTTGTGGATCTCCGTGGGCCTCCCTAGCTCTCTGCTTCCTCCCCTTCTCACCTTCCCATGTGGTCTTCATTTACCATGGTCTCCTATTCCTTGTTCTCCCTCTCTTTTCTTGATCCAGCTAGGATCTCCCACTCTTTCCCTCGACTGTCGCCCTTCATTGTTCCCACTCATGACCATGCAAATCAAGACAACTCATGACCATGCAAATCAAGACAACTCTGAGATACCACCTTACGCCTGTCAGAGTGGCTAAGATCAAAAACACTGAAGACACTTTATGCTGGAGAGGATGTGGAACTAGGGGAACTCTCCTCCACTGCTGGTGGGAATGCAAGCTTGTACAACCACTTTGGAAATCAATATGGCGCTTTCTTAGAAAATTGGGAATCAATCTCCCCCAAGATCCAGCTATACCACTCCTGGGCATATACCCAAGAAATGCTCAATCATACCACAAGAGCACTTGCTCAGCTATGTTCATATCAGCATTGTTTGTAATAGCCAAAACCTGGAAACAACCTAGATGCCCTTCAACTGAAGAATGGATAAATAAATTGTGGCACATATACACAATGGAATACTACTCAGCAGAGAAAAACAACGACATTACACGGTTTGCAGGCAAATGGATGGATCTAGAAAAAATCATCCTGAGTGAGGTAACCCAGACTCAGAAAGACAAATATGGTATGTACTCACTCATAGGAAGATGCTAGATGTGGAACAAGGATGACTAGACTGCTACTCACATCACCAGTGAGGCTACCTGGAAAACGGGACCCCAAAAAAGACACGGAGAAATGGACAAGATCTACATGAATAGCCTGGTCATGAGTGGTAACTGAGGATTTTGAATTTGGAATCATGAAGTAAATTTCATCATGAAAACATTATAATTAAAAAAATTACACCAGATGTGTAGAAGGAAAGGTTAATGTGATTGAGATGATAGATCACAATTGATGCCACAAAGGGAGCAGAAAATGACAGTTCTAGATTCAACAACTCCATAAATCTAACAATATTGAGATGAGAATTATATCATGAATATTCCAAAACTCATGGATGATGGAGAGATAGCAGCCAGGACCACATGATTGAGAAGATCTAGAACAATGATGCGGAATGAGTCTTTTGAACCACTTTGCCCGTTATGTACTTTTGTAAAAAATTTTATTTGCAGAGTTTATACAGGTTCATGTTTCTACACTCAGGTGATAAGCTAGAGGCTGATAGATTTTTCCTTCTTCATTTCAAGATTCCTTATGTGAAATATTGGGAGTCTAGTATAGCTCAGCATCTTGTTTATTTGTATTTAGAATGGATTTGGACTCATAATGGTCAGCCCATGAATCTTGTTCATTTATCTGTATCCACCTTGTGGATATTCCTGAGGAATGAGACAACAGCTAGTCTCAGTATTCTCAACTATGTAGATTCCAAGGTATACTACCAGTCAGGTCTGGTAGACATCTTGCAACACTGGCCACACAGCAGTCATCATAGACCCTAGCCAGGGACTATTCTTCATTGCAGAGTGTTTTGAGGCCCCTTAAAGCAGCAGGAAGTACATCTAGGAACAGCGTCTGATCTCAAAATACATGAAGGATCCCAGCTGAAATACAGAAGCTGACACCAAAGTCAGCCTATCCAGGGTTACACCAAGTTGACCTGACTAATATCACCAGTTATACTAAACAGTAAAGTTCTGTTTACCAACAGTGAACTCCTTTATATGGCAGAGGAGTTTATTATTAATAGTGCACAGTTATCCAAGTGTAAGAGAATAAGAATTAAAATCAGAGACGTAAAACATTACAGAGAACAATGGTGAGGCTCAAGAAGTAAACACAAAAGAAAGAGAAACCTATAAACCCCATGATGAATAATTCCCAGAGTGTTTTTAATTAAGTTACAAGTCTAAGAAACCACCACCAAAACCTGGGTAGATATCTGTTGCTCATGGACAGGCCAGAGCAGTCAGAAGAACAGGTGAAGGCCACACCAGCATGAAGAGCAGATAGGCTGCCCTCCACTACATGTAGCTCTCTGAATCAGTAGGTTCAGTTTCCCAAGACTCAATATGCCACCACTGTTCTTGACCTACTATCCAGCAAAACTTTAAATCACCATATCTGGGAAAAGCAACATAATCCATGGTAAAGCCAAATTCGACCAATATCTACATCAAGATCCAGAAATACTAGATAGACATTTCCATCCCAATAACATCAACTACACCCATGTAAAAATAGGAAATAAATAATTTCACAGTAGTAAAGGCAAATAATGGAAGAACATGTCTGTTCATGTACTTGCCAACACCCCCCAGAGAGAGAGAGAGAGAGAGAGAGAGAGAGAGAGAGAGAGAGAGAGAGAGAGAGAGAGAGAGAGAGAGAGAGAGACTACCACTACCACCACCAAAATAACAGGAATTAACAATCATCGGTCATTACAGTTTTTGGTATCAATGGACACAATGCCTCCATGAAAAGATCCAGACTAGAAGAATGGTGTGAAAACAGTACCCATCCTTCTGTTGCATACAAGAAACAGCACTAATATCAAAGGTAAACATCACCTCAATATCTCAGAATAAAGCACTAGTCCAGTAATTTCTAGGCAAAGGGATATAAGAAGCACGCTATTACCCTTCAAAACTAAAGTTTAAGTGGATCAAAGACCTCAATATCAAACCAGATTTATCAACAGATGGGAGCAGATGCAGAGATCCACAGCCAAACATTAGGCAGTGCTCCAGGAAGCTCAAATAAGAGGGGGAAGGAAGAATTGTAGGAGTCAAAGAGGTCAAAGGCATCACCAGAACATGACCCAAGGATTCAAGTAGAATGGATCATGGCCTTCAGTTACAGAGACTGAAGAGTTCATCAGGGAACCTGTATGGGTCTACGATAGTTACTCTGCATGTGTGTTATGGATGTATAGCTTGGTGTTCTTCTTGGACTCTTAGAATTGGGAGTTGGTGCTGTCTCTCATTCTTATACCTACACTTAGGACCCTGTTCCTCTTATACGGTTTCCTTGTCCAATGTTGATACAAGCTTATGGGCCTAGGCTTAGTGTTACGTTTTGTGCTTTGCTCTGTTAATATCCCAGGGAGCCTTGCTCTTTTCTGAATATGAAATGAATGTAGGAGAAACTGTGATAGGGATATAATATATGAGAGAAAAATAAAAATAATCCTTGTCAATTGTTAGGAGAATAAACACACGGATTCAGCGTTAGAGCTATCATCCAGTGACAAAATAGAAAATATGCTATTTGTGATTCTGGGTCTGGGTTACCTTGGTCAGTATGAGATTTCCTGGTTCTATCTGTGTCAATGTTAATTTCATTGTTATTTATCTTTGAACAGTATTCCACAGTGTACATGGGTTAAAATTTCATTATCCATTCATCAGCTGAAGGACATTCAGGTTGTTTCCATGTCCTGGCTATTGAAAATAGAGCAGCAAAGAACATGATTGAACAAGCATTAATGCCATAGGACGTCAAGTTCTTTGGATACATTCCAAGGGGTGGAAATGATGTACATATAACAGTTATGTATGACATTCTCCATATATTTAATTTACAAAGATATCATCTTTTATAAAAGAAAAAAGATGCAATCTAACTATGAGAAAAAGAAACTCTGGGTAGAAAATATTTTGAATTTTGAAATGAACTAACAATAACATAAAATTTTTGTATACCACCCCCACAGACAAAAAAATCAGCTACTGAATTGGAAGAATATATGGGCCAGCTGGATGTCTAAGTGGCAAAGGCTCTTTCTGTCAAGCTTGACTCTCTGAAAACCATTGCCAGGATGCACATGGTCAAAAGAGAAAATTGATTTCAGCAGGTTTTCCTCTACCTCCACACTAGTGTAATGGTGGATGTACACACACACACACACACACACACACACACACACACACACACACACACACACATTCACAAATTCACCAAATAAATGTAAAAATGTAAAAGCTAAGAGAACATACCAACAGTTTACTTGATTATAATATAGGAGAGTGAGTGAGCTTAGATTACGCATTACATGATATGTCATGTAAATACAAAACCTGAATGAAAATAAATTGAAACCATCCAAATACCCAATTAAAAATCATAAAAATTCAAGAAAAATAAAGGAACATTGAGGTTTACTTGGGACGATGAAGGTGGCATTTAGAATGAGTTTTGCGAGCAGAATGAATATTATTAAAATATTATATGAAATTCACAAAGAAATTGTATAATATTTACAAAAAGACAGGAAAACAAAGCTTAGAAAAGAGGAGAGAAAAACTTATTTAGAAAATTACTGTACAACAGTATTGAGACATGAAGAAACCTGAAAATGGTCAGGTTAAAGATGGTCAAATGACATGAAACAAATTCAAATCCAATCATCAAGATCAATGAGCATATAATTGTCATGAGAGATCCTGACATCACATTGACAAAAGAGGAAAAGAACATGGGTGACTTCCAGTACAGCTAATATCAGACTTCTGAGCAAACACTTACAGGACACAAGAGACCAGGATGACCAGCTGAGTGAGAAAAGAAAAACTATGCCTATAATTGACAGCAACACTCTCCTTCAGAGATGAAGTATATAAAAATTTTCTCAAAAAAGCTGTAGCAGACAGAGTTCCTAACAATAAGATCAGAAAATTCTGTGGATTTCCTGAAGCTGAATGATAGTCTGGTCATGAGTTTCCAGGTGTTATGGCTCACATTTTTAATTGCATCACATGATAAGCAGAGGCAGGTGAATATCTGAGTTCATGGGTAGCCTGGTGGACCAAGTAAATTCTAAGATAGTCAGGGCAACACAGAGAAACCCTGTGTTGAAAAACCAGACATTAAAAGTTTATCCAAAATACGTTGATGCCTGAGTCAGCCGAGAGCTGTGTCTGGGACCATCTAGGAGAGAGCTGATGGACAGGGTTCAGAGTCCTAATTTCACAATTCAGAAGGCTCACCAACAAGTCACTCACAAAAGCCAGCAGCCAACACCCTGTGATGCCTGCTCTCCTGTTAAAATGAAACCTATCTATTGCAATGGATAGTATCTCAATATTTAAAGATGGACTCACCTGCTTGTGCCAATGTCCTGAGGACTAGGAAGAGGCCTGGAAAGAAAAACTCATGTTGAACTCATCTTTCTTTTTCAGTAGCCTGGCCATCTGACATCCCTATCCTGTTGGTCCTCTGTACATTAGAATCAGAGCTTACTTAATTAAGATGAACTCATGCACTAATATAAACCATGGAGGCCAGTGTTTCTGCTGTAGGCAGATTCAGTCTCCCAGGATGATATTTCCACCCTCTTATTCCACACCATCTATTCCCAGCAGGACTCACCAGTACAGATCAGGTTTAGGAGCACAGACAGCATGGTGCTGCTTTGGCTGACAAGTGGCAGAACCAGAATAAAACATATTGGGTGTTGAAAGAGGCTTGAGGTGTCTGTCTGACCACAGCTCAGAAAGCTTAACAACAGAAACATCCGCCCTTGTTGCCACGTTCATTAATTTTGTGTGTGACAGGGTTCTCTGTAGCCCTGGTTATACTGGAATGCACTTTGTAGTCCAAGCTACGTTGGCTTTGAATTCAAAGCCCTACCAGCATCTGCCTCCCAAGTGCTTCAATTAAATGTGTGTGTTCTCGCCGGGCGGTGGTGGCGCACGCCTTTAATCCCAGCACTCGGGAGGCAGAGCCAGGTGGATCTCTGTGAGTTCGAGGCCAGCCTGGGCTACCAAGTGAGTCCCAGGAAAGGCGCAAAGCTACACAGAGAAACCCTGTCTCGAAAAACCAAAAAAAAAAAAAAATGTGTGTGTTCTCATACTAAGTTAAAAAATCTCTTTTGCCATTGACTTTGTGGATCATAACTTCTTGGAAATGGGTCAGGCTTTAGCTTTTCAGCAGAAGTATTTACCATGACTACAAATGAATTGCATCTTGAATCCATCACCTTTATGCAAAATGGTTAAATCTGATTAATATTCTCAAACTTTTGACGTGTTTCTTTGCTTTTTAAATTCAAGACTCAGTGTTTCCTCTGGCATTCTATACAACTTGTCCCATAATTATTTTTCATATTGTAAGAATAGTCCTAATGTGTCAGTCAAACTGATTATACTGAATTATTCCAGTTTTATGTTATAGTTATTCAGTTTCTTAATTAATCATGTAGGTATTTAGAATAATAAAATTCCACTTTTAAAAATCAAACAAAGCGAATAAGTTTTTGCTGTATTTGAAATTTGTTTTTAGAAGCTGAAAAAAATAGCAAAAGATGGGGAATCTCTCATGCTCATGTATCAGTAGGAATTGCATAGTAAAAATGCCCAACCTATTAAAAGTAATATAAAGAATCTCATCTATGCAGTCACATCAAAATTTCAACACAATGCTACACAGATCTTAAAAAGACAATTTCTGGCTGTAATGTAAACACACAGAGAAAATAACAGGATAGTTAAAATATCATGAACACTAACAGTACTTCTGGAGGTCTCATCATTCCTAACTTCAAGTCCTACTATAGACCTATATTAATAAACACACCACAGTATTGGTCGAAAGGCAGACAGGTTCATTAACGGAATCAATTTGAAGACCCAGACATAATTACAGACATATATGCATAGCTTATCTTTGCCAAAGAAACCCAAAACATTCACTGGAAAACAAGACAGTATTTTCAACAAATGGTTTGATCAAACTGGATGGCTGCATGTAGAAGAATGCAAGCTTCATACTTATCAATTTCAACAAACTCAAAATGAGTATAATCCCTAAGTGCATTCTAAATATCTAAATGTTCTCCTTATAGATTCATAGAAATGTAGCTCTCACACATGAAGAGAAAAATACATTCATTGATTAGCATCAAACAAATGCAAATAAAAACCGGAAAACAAAAAAATAGAGAGAAAAGATGATTATGAGGTATCCAAGCCTAGCTGATCTTTAACAGCAGAATTCCCGCATCTAAGGCACAGGCAATATTATGGAAGAAGGGAAAGAAAGATTCTACTAACAAGAGGAGGAAGTTTGTTGTGAGATGGCATCTGCTAGAAATGTCAATATAAAATTATGTAAATGTATACAACATTATACACACTAATCTAATTATATTCATAAAATTAGGAAAATATATAGATATTTAAAGGTAATTGAAAATAAAGATGAATTTGAGAGAAGAAAATGGCTGTATATGAGAGCCTGAGAAGAGTAAGAAGAGAAAATGGTTTAGTTATAATGTATTTGAAAAAATTTATTAATAAAAGTTTTAAGTTTAGAAATGTAGAATAATATAGAAGAAAAAGCCTAACAATATAATAAAATGTTGCAGGTACTAAACATTACATATGCATACTCTACTGCTAGGATTTCTGTGGCCAGTAGTCAGTCCAGTTTCACCTGTTCCCAGTTCTTTGCAGTGTTTTTACAGCTTCTTGGCCTCTGACAGAATCTTCTAGAATTCCATCATCAGAATATTGATGTTTCTTGTCTATGTTCATTGTTGAGAATAGTATATGTCCTACTGAAATAAAGAACAATTGCTGAAGAGTCAGGAAAGTGCCTGGTAAAATAAAAATGTCTGAAAATATGCAAAACTATGTTGTCAAATTGTACATATTAAACATACTCAGATATCTCCATGTCAACCATTCAACAATGAAGTGAAACAAGACATAAAAATATATTTCTGGTGCTCTTGGTAAAGAATGGTGAGTGTACAGGGCTAGAGAAATCACTTATCCATTAAGAGTGTGTTCTGAACTTGCAGAGGACCCAACTTCAGTTCCCAGTGCCCACAACAGGAGGCTCACAACTGCCTGTGACTCCAGCTCCAGGGGATCCCATCAATGCCCTCTCCTTCTCTTACAAGCACCAGAACTCTCATGCACACATTCACACATCATTTAATCAGTGTGCACTCTTATACCAGGCTAAAAGTAAACCCACTGTTTACCATTGCCTTTTATCATTTACCAAGGACCATAGCTTGGTTTGTGTATTAGGGTAACTGTGGCCTCATAAAATACCATTTTTATATTAGGTGGAATAACTGGAGGGATATTGGCATTAACTCTGAAATTCTGGCAAAATTTTGTGCTAAATCTATTTTTTTTTTTGCTGAGGATATGTTTTATTGACTGCTGCTTTGATTTCAGTAGGTGTTACAGGTCCACTTAAATTGCTTATCTAATCTTTATTTAATTTTTATCCTTTATAAGTGGTGTGCATAGAGAAAATTATCCATTTCTTCTAGATTTTTCCAATTTGGTGTGGTACAGGTACCTAAAGTATGTCCTTAGGATTCCTTTGATTTAACCTTCTTTATTTTTATATCTCATGTTCATGACTTATTTCTTAATGTAGGTATTCTTCCTATGGTTTATTTAAGTTGGATAAGGGTTTGTCAATCTTGTTTTTTCTGATGACTAAAATTGTTTTATTGATTCTTTGTATTTATTTTGTTTGTATTGTATTAAATTCAACCATGATTTTGATTATTTATTGCTCTATCGTCCTGCTGTGTATGATTTCTTCTTTTTGATTTAGAGCTTTCTGGTATGCTGTTAACTTCCTTTCATTATACCTCTACAATATTTTATTTATGTACTTAATGATCTGACAATAAGTTTGGGTATATCAATTATGTATGTCACTGTGATCTGTAATCATGTTGGTAGCTATCTTTCTAGCACCTATTATCTATCTATCATCTATGAATCTATTATTTATCTATCATATATCTAGTCATCTTTGTATTTTTCTATGTATCTATATGTATGTATGTATCTATCATCTATCTATTATCTGTATACATATATATATATATACATATGTATATGTATTAGTTATCAATCATATTTTTTTAATCCTCTTCATTCTATCAATCAAATGTTCTGTCAGTCATTTATATATTTGTGATTTGTTAAACTATTTTTCTAATCATCTATTTTTACACATCTTTATTCTACTCATTATCTATTTATCTCTGCTTGCCATTCATCTATCATTACTTTAAATTTTTTTTTTTGTTTTTGTAGACAGGTTTTCTCTGTGTAAATTTGGTGCCTGTCCTGGATCTCGCTCTGTAGACCAGGCTGGCCTCGAACTCACAGAGATCTGCCTGGCTCTGCCTCCCGAGTGCTGGGATTAAAGGCATGCACCACCATTGCTGGCCTTTCTATGATTTCTTATAAATATCTTTATCATTTGTCTTTCTGTATATTCAAAACACATTTTTCTTTTCAAAATAAGCACAGTCTTGAGAGTTCAAATGTAGTTTTCAGTCCCTCAATCTCCTCTCAATAATTTTCATTCACCCTAAAACCCAGACAGTATGTTATTGGTTGAAGAGAGGCAGCCCAACCCAAAAGCTCCAGACACAGTTACACTCACATTAGCAGAATGCTATGAAGAGTAGACAATCCTTGCCTGCCACTAAATAAGTAAGTCTTCCTGTTAAGAGACAGTCTAGCTTTTGTGTGAGCCCTGACTTCCTTGATAACTCGCTTTCATGTAGGACTCACTGGGGACACAGGAAGGGTTTTTCTGTGGGTTGAAATGCTGATATAGCTGCAGTCCAGTTAGCTTCCTGTTTGCATGCATTCAAAACCACAGGTACTTGTGAGGTAGTAGGACCCACAAGATGTGTGAGGTCTCAGTTACTGACCACACTTTTCTAAATTCGTTACTTCAACTGCAAAATAAGCAGTTCTTTTTGGAATACTTAGTTGGTCTTGTGGGGAATTGCAGAAGAAACAAAGAATTCTTCTGTTTATATTTCCAACATGAAAGACGTTTTCCCTAAAAATGTTTAAGGTGGCTCAAATTCCTGTCTCTCTTTTCATCTTAAATTTCTTTTTATATTTTTCCTGACAGCCTATATTAAGCAGCCCAGGTTGTACCAGAATTCAGTCATGAAGCCAAGACTGGCCTCAAACTTGAATTAATTCTCTTCCATCCTACCCAATTCTGGGAATATAGGTGTTCACTACCACACTTGCTTGTAAGCATTTTTGTCTTTATTTTTTATTTTTTAAGGAGCAAAGTTTTGTTTCACTTGCAATTTCATCTTTCTGGACGAATCAAAAGAACTGTCACTCAAGAGACAGTGGTCACATTGTATCTACAAATAAAAATCAGATCAAGGAATGTATGCTTATACTCAACTTGTTTACTTGACTTTTAAAATTTTAAGGACTTTCTACTTAGGAAATTATGCCACTCACTATATATTGAGCACATCTCTTCATACCAATTATAATGAACCAGAAAATTTTGCTCCAGACATGCCAACATGCAAACTCTCTGTGGTTTATTCAACTCTTAGATATTTGAAGTGATTCTGGATTCTAGCAAGTTGACATTTTAAATTAAAATTCACACTAGCAGATATATCAAGAAAACTGACATTTACAATTGCCTAAAACATTTAGAAACAAGAGCTACACCTCTCTTGAGAATATTTATGAAGGAATGTTAGTCATCAGCACACTATGGATACAATTTCACATTCAGTTTGCTGATCCACTAGGTAGTTTTATTGGTGTGGTGCTTTCATTTGTATAACAGCTTTGCCATGTTCAGAGACCAGCCTCTGCTATACTCCTTCCCATCTTCTAGCTCTTATGCTCTCTTCAAAGGCTTCTTTTGTGATGATCCCTGAAGTTTGGAAGGGGTTGCTGTAGATGTTCCAAGATGGCTGTTTGTCTCTATATAGTGTTTGAGGTCTCTCGGGCTGATTTTAGAAGCTTATTTGTCCAAAGGTCTTTAAATTCCTCAAGATGGTTCTTTTATTTTCCTGCCGTGTGCAGGAACAAGTTTCTGTCCCACTAGTGAACTCCCTAATAACCAGATGGAGACTTACTAATTATGAAACCTCAGCAGATAGCTTAAGTTTGTTTCTAACTAGTTCTCATAGCTTAAATTTACCCATATTTTTAAATCTACACTCTTTTAAGTGTCTTGTTTTACCTTATTTTTACTCCCTATCCTGCTTTCTCTCTGTCTAGATGGTGACTGTGCCCTTCCCAGTGTTCTCTCAGTCTGGTTCTCCTGCCTAACCTATTCCTGCCTAGCAATTAGACAGTTTGCTCTTTATTAAACCAGTGAGAGTAACTTATCTTCAGAGTGTACAAAAGATTATGTCACAGCAGTGATGCATAAGTTGGGATCATTTATCAACATTTCTTTATGCAATGGCATATTGGAAATTAAGTACTTACTAAGGCTTAGATGTCTGCTTCTAGGAGATACATTAGTTGATTGACCCTCAAATCAGTATAATATAGGGCAAGAAGACAATCTGTTTCAGCTTTTGTTTTTCATTTAACAAACACATTTTATCATATATCAAAACAAAGAAAACACAGAAGAAAATATATGGGGTAGTGTCCCAGTTATTTATTTATTTATTTTTGTCAGTTTGAAACAAGATATGATCATTTGGGCTTACCAATTGAGAATATGCATCCACACAAATTGCCTGGAGGCAATCTGTTGGGAATTTTCTTGTTTCAAGGTTGATGTGGGAAGGCCTAGACCTCTGTGAGTAGTTTCACTTCTTGCCAGGTCATCATAAATTGCATAGTAATACAGGCTAACCAAGCCATAAAGAACATTCAAGTATGTGGTGAAACTTCATTGCATCTGCTTCAGTTCTTTCATCCCTGTTCAAGCCTTGGCTTCCCTCAATGGATTGTGACCTGGGATATTTAAGATATGTTAGCCAAATAAACCCTTTACCTCAATTTGCTTTTGATCATGGGGTTTTATCATAGCAACAACAACAAAAAAACAAATTTAAGATTTTTAGTGTGTACAAAGTTTGTGAGAATCTTTCTGGTAAAGCATGAGCATTCATCTCTTGATTCTAGCAGATAGGGCACCAATGACAGATCCAATAAATTATCCAGACAGGTCTAATTTATTGAACTAAGAAGGTTATTATGATTACTTACAAGATAATGGTGTTATGGGTGTGGGGTCACTCAGAGATTCCCCTCTCTGGTCATTAATAAATTTAAGAAATCAAAGGCATTTATTCACATACTGACACCAGATATATAGTTGAGACTTGAGGCTCTCAGAGGCAGCCCCAAGATACCTCAATCGGGATTTTAAAGGCAGAGTACCTAACATTACACTCTATCTTCAGGCAAACAGAAGGTCATATGGCACAAAGCAAGCTTTAATTTACAGAAACATGCAAAGAAGTTTTGTTAAAGCTGTGCAAGACTAGGCAATTACAAAAATGAACCCTTAGCAGGCTTTAACATTTCAAGTCTAATTTCACTTTATAGTTTGATTTCTCTCCAAAGGAAAAGTGAGAACCATAGCATTTAAATATAGGATGTCCACATTCAGATCCATTTCAGAACAATGACAGATGGCACCAAAGTTAGAGAATTCTATCCTATGATTTCAGCAATTGTTTTACTTCATCTATTCATTTTTTGCTTCCAAAAGGGCTGAGGTCTTTACAGAAGAATTCCTGATATCTTTCTTTGAGAACTCATAGGGTATCAACAATCTTTGATCTCAGCTTGTCATTTCATAACTCCCATGCACACCCTGATACATGTGGAGGCTTGATTGGGCTGTGAGGAGCTGGTCCTGATAAATTGCTGTTTGAAGATCCACTGATCAAATTCGGTGCATGTCACATTCTGCGTTTATTTTCCTTCAGGGTCCTAAAAAGAGGCAAATGTTGAGTGCTTTTATATGAAAATATCCTTGTGCAGTATGAGGGGATGTAGGACAACCTTCATGGGAAAGTGTGAGTTCATGAGGACCTATCTCTTCCAAATTCTTTTCACTTCAGACCCTTGGTCATTGATGTTGCATTTTTAGAGCATAGGAGTAATTAATAACACCTAAGAAAGCACTTTGCATGCTCATTTCAAATACCAATTTATTAATTAGAGATATGGTAAAACCCAAGTTTTCTCTTCTCCCACACATGAGAACTAGATATTTTGTAACTCTATGTTCCAGCCCCATCTCTTTCTTGCTCTATGGTCCTAGTTCTCTCTTTAGTGCTCTCTCTTTCATAAAACCTTCTTCTAGATATTAGTCTACTTTGAATGTGAATATACAGTGAGGAATTAGTCACCGGTCTGAGAGCTGAGGGAAAGAACAAGGGCTCAGGTGTTCTCTCTGCAAAGACCCACATCATTGTCCCTGTCCTAGGTCAACTAAATGAAGACCACACACCTGTATTCCTCCAGGTTCAGTTTCTCATGCTGCTCAGATGACACTCACTGCCTTCTTCTTGATGTACATTCCTTTTTGCATGGCACCAAGAATGGATGAGGAAAATGAACAAGAAAACCATCATGTAGAAAGACAGTCTAATCAGAATATACAGGAGCCCATGATTATCTGATGGAACATATGAATGCAGTAAGTAAGATGACAATCAAAAGATCCGTGTAACAGATTGCCTAACATTTATTGATAGATGGATAACTAACATATTATTATTCTTTAGGACAATATTCTTGATGAAGAAACTACTATTCTCATTCTGCTAAATGCACACAGTATTAAACTGGCTCCTATGACTTCTCTTTGGGTCCCTACTTTAATGCATTTCTCAAATCTCAGCAGGAAAGTTTATATTTGTAATATATGTTGATCAATACAGGTTCCCACAATAGCCAAAGTGCAGTGCAACATGAATCTTAAATAATCTTATTAATAAAAAACAATCCTGGAGTCAGGTATTGTGGTGAACGCTGGAAGATCAGAGAAGCAGAACAAGCCACAGCTTCCTCACCTTGCCAATTCCACAGCTGATCTTGTTTCTTCAGACTGGAATTTTCTGAGTCCTTTTCCAAATGAATCTCAGCTGAACTGCTGCTCAAAGCCTCCAAGCTTAACCAGCTCTATTTCCTGGTCCTCACGCCTTATATGCCTTTCTGCTTTCTGCCATCACTTCCTGGGATTAAAAGCTGTTACCACTCCTGTCTGTTTCCAGTGTGGCCTTGAACTCACAGAGATCCAGTCAGATCCCTGCCTCCAGAATGCCAGGATTAAAGGTATGTGTGCCACCATTTTCTGGCCTTTGTATCTAGTGGCTGTTCCTTTCTCTGACCCCAGATGAGTTTATTAGGGTGCACACTATTTGAGGAACAAAATGTCACCACAGTGCAGAGCATAAAGGACTGTGGAATGCTTGGCTCTAAATATGACATTTACATGGCATCTAACTCTACAAATGATCAGTCTTAATTGTGAAAATGATGGACCAAAAATGACTGAATGAGGTTTATGATAATGAAAAAGAAATAGTATCTACTGGACACAAGAAAGAAGTTGCACATATGAATTCAAAGCAGATGTGACAGCATGCACAACAACAGTACATGTGCAAGGTAGACCAAATCCTAGCATGCACTGAGGCTGTGGACATGAAGTCATACCCTTAGACAAGGGGCTATAAGCAAATGATAGCTGTTGGGAGAGTCAGTTTCAAGAGAGTTGGGAAAAGTAAGTGGACCATGCTCCAGTGAGAGGTCACACATTCATGAATATATGGACATCACAAATTGAACTTCATGGACAAAAGAGATAACAGCTGGGTTGTATAGGTCCAGGAGGATTTGAGTAGGGGGTGTATATGATTAAAGCCTATTGGTTGAAATTCAAAAAACTAATGCAAATCAATTATTAAGAAATATTGATCTAGATGGCATATGTGCTATGACTATGTGTTCTGCATTATCTCACATGAAATTCTAAGAATAAATATAACATGTGATCTATATAGTATGAATGGAGGTAAGGAGGAACATTCCAGAATATCCTGTGTTCTGTTTCTGCCTACACTACAAATGCCATATAGTTTAGCTGTATGTTCCTTTGGCTTCAGTGTATAAAATCCAAAATGCGCTGTCTTTTGTCTTCCATGAAGCACTGTGCAGAAGGAAAGTATTGATGCAATGCATTGTCATTCACAAAATTCCTTGATTGATAGACTCCAATAACTTGAAACCTCAATTTTTATCTCTTAAAGCTTACTTCTAAGTAATTCTATTTCATGTGACTTGTGCATAATTTTCCATCTCATCACCTCTATGCCACTGACAGAAAAATGGCAGGACACAATGTAAAGGTCACGTGTTCATTGTCTTAACTGCGATTCATATCAGTGTACATTGAATCTCCTGTGGAATTAATCTATCTACAACATCACTGAACCAACATTAATTTCTCTCAAAGGAAAAAAGTGAAGTCAAGGCTATTCTGTCCAGAAGTAGTATTTTTATATAAAATCCTCCCTTCTGCTCACTCGTTTCCTTCTTCAGTCCCCATCACCTCCTCTCTGGGAGGAAGTAATATTCTGCTTGTTTCCAACCTTTTTCAGAGCAGATCATCCCTCTTCTGAACTATAGAGAGGAATTATCACTTGACTTTTATTTACAAGAGAGACAAATTTCCCCTTCTCTTCACTTACAGAGGACTCAGGTGAAGACATAAGGGATTGAGAGTCCCCTTGGATCCCATGGTGCCAGTGAATAATTTCTGATATATATATATATATATATATATATATATATATATATATCTGAGTATTGCATTTTAATACAAAACACACACACATACACACATATATATGAATATACACATATGTACATATATACATATATATGAATAACTACAGGAAAGTGTCTCTGGACACAGTAGGGCAGACACATATATGATCTCCACAAGAGTTGTGACTGCATTCCCATGACCAGTGCAAGCTCAAGTTAGAGAAAATCCTAGCATGGGGACTGGAGGTGACATGAAGTCCCACCCCTAGCCAAGGTATAGACAACTGATAACTATTCAGAGGAGAGTCAGTGTTAGGAGTGTTGTTACTAGTAAATTGAATATGGCCCAGCAGAATGCACAGATCCAATGATATATATTTGCATTGTGCCATTGGCAGAAACCTGCAGGACCCTATGTGTAAATCATGTGTTCAATTTCTCCATCAGAGATTGACACCAGTGTTCAGCTAAGCTGCTTTGCAACTTCTACTTCTACAACACCTTGAACTAGACATTGAATTCTCTTGTAGGGAAAAGAGAAGTCAAGGCTAATCTGTCAGAAGTAGTATTTTTATATAAAACCCTCCCTTCTGCTCACATGTTTCCTTTTACAGGCCCCATCACCCCCTCTCCTGGAGGAACAGAGCTAGAATGAGCACTTCATTGATCCTGATAAGGGAGAAAATTTACTCTCCTTTTCACTCACCAAGGTCTCAGGTACAGAAATTAGAGATGAATAGTCCTTATATTCCCCATGCTGCTCTAAATAATATCTAATGTTGATGAGATCAAGAATCAGAGACGGGAGATTATGATGATAAGAATACAGAGTCAAGAAGGAGCTGAGACAAAAAACAAAACAAAACAAAGAGCTTTTGGTCCCTAACTTTCCACATTAGAAGAGGAATCAGTTACTCACTAGTTTTGGAGTCTGGTTCTCTGCAAGAAGTGTAGTTTCTTGTTGAGTTAACTAGAGAAGGGGACAGGAGAGGGAGAAAGTTCATCAGAGGCTGTCTGCCTTCCCCTTAAGGAAAGTTTTTAAATTTGGACAGTGACCACCACCCACTCCACCTCTTAGTGCTGAGCCTGTAGAGTTATAGGGTGACATTTAGTGGATTGCTTCTGGGTGTTGGCTCTCTCTTTGGATTTCAAGTTTTGATGATTCATAGGACTGCTGTGGGAAGATCTATGTGAGCAAGAGTTCAGGAGGGTTGCTCCATCTCTGCTCTGCCCAAAGAGATATGAAGCTCATCCCTAATGCGTCTGTACTGACCCATTTTTATATCTGCCTCTATACATAGCTATCCAAGTGTGGATGCAAAGTCATATAAATAGTTTTTGGGAGACTTCTTTCTGTTATTTTGTAATCTGCTACCAAGTCCCCAATTCCATGTTTTTTTTTAAAGTTTTTCAGTTGAAATATAATTCTTTCCCTTTTTTCTCTCCAGTCCCTCCCAGCAACCCTTCTTCCAAGCTTTCTCATATCCCCACACCACTCTTTAGTTGATAGCCTCCTTTTCATTGAAAATTATTGTTATGTGTATATCTAAAGATATGCATATTCACATATATATGTACACATGTCATATATACATACATGTACATATATATCACATATTCATGCACACATATATAAAGGTAGCACACACACACACACATGACATTAGCACTCACAGCAATCCTTCTCTGTAGCTCTCAATGCTACTTTCTCTCTAGCATCGATTGGAGGATTCTGAGACATGGCTTCAGGATTTCATTAGTCACATGGTATGAGATATATATGAAGTTCTCTTACCTGTGACAGGAAGGTACAAAGGGTCACTTGGGGTTGACCACAAATGGGAAGAGTTCCTGAAAGAGCCATAGCATCTATAGTACCCAGCCTGGACCATAGGACCAAGATGGAAGTTGGCTTGGAATGTTCCATTGTGGCTCTTCACTGAAGGCAGCCCATGTTTCTTGGGTACCTTTTCCCTGGACAGATGGAACATGTCAAACTGAAGGTCAGAGACACAGGACAAGGTCATGTTCTCTCCTGACATCACCACAGGACCCATCAGAGCTGACAGAAAAGGTTTCTTGTATAAACCTGGAAGAAAAGAGGAAGAGACAGTTAGTTACCAGTGTTCATTCACTCCTCAATGTTCCCTCTGCTTGCATCTATTTCTTTGATCTCTCTCTGCCTTTTACCACCTCCCTCTCTCTATTTCTCCATTTCTTTTCTCCTCTCTTACTCTCCTTCTCACTCTTTATTTCTATGTTACCATCTTTAGTCTATGACCTCACTCTGGACTCAAATATTTTTGCTTAATGGTATTTTCTGCCTCTATTTGCATGGGTTCATTCCATCTGTATTTTAAAGTTTGTTGTTATGAGCATAATTAATTTTATCTAGCAATAACCTTCATAATGGAATATTCATATGCATGCATAACATATTTTTATGCTTGTTTTAAGTTTTGAAATTGAACTATATATCATTTAGTGTTTTAAAAATTGTTACATATATAATTATAGATGTATAATATTAACCATATTAAGGCTAGTATTCTTTATTGCCCTTCTACTTCCAATAATCACATTCATTTTACTAATTGGTCTTCTCTATATTTCAGTTTTTCCAGTTGTTTTGCAAGTCAATGGGCTCAATTAGATTTACTCATTATTACTCCTTTCTGTTATTTTGTAATCTGCTACCAACTCCCAAATTCCATGTTTTTTTACAAAAGGTTTTCAGTTGAATTATAATTGTTTCCCTTTCCCCTCCCTTTCCTCTCTCCAGTCCCTCCCAGCAACCCTTCCTCCATGTTTCTCATATCCCCACACCACTCTTAAATTGATATCCTCCTTTTCATTGAAAACTATTGTTATGTGTATGTCTAAAGCTATGCATATTCACATATATATGTACACATGTCATATATACCCATACATATATAAATACATGTACATATATATCATATATGTATACACACATGTATAAATGTAACACACACACACACACACACACACACACACACACACACACACACACACACACGACATTAGAACACAGTGCGGTCCTTCTCTGTAGTTCCCAATGCTGTTTTCTCTCTATCATCAATTGGAGGATTCTGAGACATGGCTTCAGTATATGATATATAAATGAAGTTCTCTTACCAGTGACAAGAAGATACAAGGGGTCACTTGGGACCACACATGGGAAGAGTTCCTGAAAGAACCATAGCATCTATAGTTCCCTCCTGGGACCACAGGACCAAGAAGGAAATCCGCCTGGAATGTCTCATTTTGGTTCTGCACTGCAGGCAGACCATGTCCCTCAGGTAACCCTTCCCTGGACAAATGGAACATGTCAAACTGAAGGGCACAGACACAGGACAAGGTCATGTTCTCTCCTGAGATCACCACAGGGCCCATCAGGGCTGACAGAGAAGGATTCTTGTATAAACTTGGAAGAAAAGAGGAAGAGACAGTTAGTTACCAGTGTTCATTCATCCTCAGTGTTCCTGCTACATGCTTCTATTTCTTTGATCTCTCTCTGCCTCTTACCATCTCCCCCTCTCTATTTCTCCCTTTCTCTTCTCCTCTCTTTCTCTCCTTCTCTCTCTTTATTTCTATGTTACCATCTTTAGTCTATGACCTCACTCTGTCATAGACTAGTTTTTCCAATTTTTGCTTAATGACATTTTCTCCCTCTATTTGCAGGGGTTCATTCCATCTGTCTTTTAAAGTTTGCTTTTGTGAGCATCATTGATTTTTATCTAGCACTCAATTTCATTATGAAATATTCCTATGTAAACATAATATATTTTTATGCTTGTTTTAAGTTTTGAAATTAAACTATATATCATTTAATATTTTTAAAATTGTTGTTACATATATAATTATAGATGTACAATATTAACCATATTAAGGCTAGTATTCTTTATTGACCTTCTACTTCCAATAATCACATTCATTTTACCAATTTGTCTTCTCTATATTTCATTTTTTCCAAGTGTTTTGCAAGTCAATGGGTTCAATTAGAGTTAATCATGATTTTGTTTTAATTAGCATACCCAGTAACAGTCTTCATTATAACATTCTCATACAGCTCCTTTTGTTCATTTTTTCCCCTCTTCCCTCCCTTGGACCAGATTTGCTGATCTCTTTACTCCCCTCATTTCCTCCTCCATGGTCATACATCTTTCATTTATTTCTCATCCCTTAATATTAAATATTTCTTCCTCTCATGGTCACTTGTTAAATTCATGACCTATTACATTGCCATCCTATATATAATAAAAATCTAGAATCTAATATCTTTCTATTTTTCTTTGTTCGTTGTGTATCTTTTTACATATCTGTGTTAATTAATCTCTCTTTTCAAAGTACAGAATATTCCATAAATATCTATATTTCTCTTGAACAATGGCCATGGTGATCTTCCCTCTATTGTTACTCTTAGTGTGTGTACTGCTCAAGTGTGATCTGTCATCTACTTCCCAAGCACTTAGTTCATAATTTGTTTTTTGCTTCTACCTTTATAAGACTTCTACCAAGAGAGCCAGGCATATCATGTGTCAGACAAGCTCTGTCTTGACATATTTAATATCTGCTACAATTATTCCATCTCTACTATCAAAGTTTCCATGCAGGCTTCTGTCTTTTTGTATTTTTTCTCTTAGCACACATTCCATGTTTACTAATTCACAGTCTTTTCTGGTTTCCACCTGTGTGAAGGCATAAGGGTTCATTAATAACCAGCCCAATTAAGTATTTGGACTCAGGTCAGACACATGATCTCTCTGGATCTCTTGACAGACTTCTTATTGAGGTAGAAGTAAAAAATTTCTGAATGTTAGTAGAAAGACTTCATTCTCTCTGGTTCATATTATGCTCACCTAATTGCCATTTTCTGTTTATATCTGCTTATGACTCCTTTGCACCTTCCTGTATCTGTGCTTTATGTTATAACCAAGGGTCTGTTCTTGTGTATTTCTTTTCATTCTCTATATCAGTAAAATACTCACCAAAGATGCCTTCATGTAAATTTCCCACACTCATTTTATTGAGACCTCCCACAGCTCTTAGTGTATAGAATATTTTTCTGTATCACAAAGAGAATGAAAAGTGTGTATGCACCCTCTTACCTGTGATCTTTATATCAATGGGGTCACTAGAGTCTGACCACTCATATGGTGAGTGATTGTAAGAACCATAGCATTTGTAAGTTCCAGCATGGTCAGGTGTCACAGGACCTATTGAGAATTTGGCCTTGAAATTCCAACGATGATGTTCTGCAGAAAGTTTGAGAGAGTCCTTGATTGTTCCATTTTTATGTGAAGTCAAAATGAAGGTGTCAAACATAATCTCTGATCGACACTCCAGTGTCACCTTCTCTCCTAAATTCACCAGGGGAGGTTGTAAGGCCAAGAGGAAAGGCTTCCTGTAGATTCCTAACAATAAAGTAATTGTAGGAACCTGATCAAAATCTCTGTGTCCTTGAAGACCTATGGTTCTCCCTCAATTGGTCTGTGCTCCCTGTTAGTGCTCCAGTGCACTTGTTCTTTTCTATTTCAACTCTGGACACAGACTCCTCCAACTTTGTGTCCATTTCCTCCTTATCTGACTCTAGGATTATCACAATATTTTCATACTGGCCTGTTGTGACAATGTGTCTTTTGAACCCTACTTCCATAGGCCCTATTGTCTTTTTCTAAGACTGGAACGTGCAGGAAACATGGCAATTTTCACACCAGGCTGCTCTATGTGTCCTTTTTAATGCAAATTTGGATAAAGTATAATCCTTGGCAGAATGAAGGAATTAGTATTGAACATGGTTATCAGGGAAACACTTTTAGCTCTATGCTTGGTTCAAACCCCTATAAGGCATTCCTGATCCAGAATCAAAAGCATTGTTTCCTCCCAAACATGTTGATGAATTAGCATCCTGACTTTAGTGCTCTCAGAGCATCCCTTCCATGCTTCTAAAATTGCTCTTGACATGAGTTCCTATGTTATTTTCCAATTGCTAACATAACAAATTACCACAAATTTCATTCTTAAAATGAATACAAGTATTGTGGAGATCAGAATTCTGAAAGCCCAAATGGCATAAATCAGGTTTCTTCAGGGATAGTAACTACTGAAATCACTAGGAAAGTATCCATTTTTTTGTCTTAGTCTCATGCATTCCTTGGCACTTGTACCCTCCCTCCATGTTCAGAGTTTGTGACACAGTGTCTCACTCATGATGCTTGTTTTTCCCACAAATGGATTTTCCCTCTTTTCTTATATCAATCCTTGTAGTTCTACAGACCTGGAATAATTCAGGATATTCTTGCATCCTGATATCAAGTTGTTAAGACCTGAGTTCCATCTTCCAGCCCAATTTTTCCTTGACATATTTAACACACAGGAAGCCTTAGGGACTAGAAAAATGCATGACCTTGTATGTCTTATAATGCCCAGAACATTATATATTTCTCTGTGTTGAATATTCCTTTATAAATCCAAACCTCTTACTAACACTGTTTCTGAAAATTCCAGGGTTGGGAGATTTGGGGAAATGAAAGGAACTCAAAACATCATCTCTAACCTGAGATTATGATCTTCACAGGGTCACTGTTAGCTGAAATTTTTTAAAGGTATTGGAGATTAAAACCATAGCATCTGTATGTCCCGGCAGGTGCTGATGTCACAGAATCCAAGAAAATTTTCTTCTGGGATGATCTTCCCTGGATCTGAGGGATAGGATTACCATGTTCTTTGTACAACTTGAATGAATAATAGTTACTATGAGAGTCACATCGAAGTTCCACATGCTGTCCCAAAGGAACAATATGGCTTGGCCAGGCAGAGAGTGAAGGCTTGTCATGATATCCTGCAGAAGGATGCACAGAGAAAATATTTAATGATGCTCCTTCATCCCTGAGAGCTGAGACTCCAATTTTCTCTTCTTTGGGTCCTTTGTATAACACTTTTCTCTGAATTGAAACATCCCTGCTTCAATGTAAGAGGCTGCAATTTTCAGGATATTCAGAAAGTAAACAAACTTTCTCTGTCTTGGAAAGGTGAAACATTCAAGATTCATCTGTGGCCCTTCCCAGCTCTATAGAAGGAGTAAGATACTGGACCAGCTGAGCTCTGAGTGCTAATGTCTAAGACCTGTTGGGCTGCCTGCAAGTTGTGCACTGAGCGCCAGGGTTTTGGCTTCATGATAATCACTCATATTGGGGTGTGCTTTAAGTAAGGTTTGAGTCACCCTTGCTTCTATGAGTAACCCCTAATCCAAAATGTTATCAGTAACAGTAAATCTATAGATTCACAGAGTTGTGCTTTGGTGCAATTACTGTTTGGTCTGCCATGGATTTCTTTCATGAGTTGAGTAGATTTGTATGTGTTGTACACAATAGAGTCATTTTGAAATGATGAGTGTAAAAGACTATGGTTTTTTGAATAGTTATGGTCCACATAGACTTTTCTGTTTAATTACATGGCACACAGGGAATATCACTAATAGGATCCATGGCCTCATTGGAGTAGGTGTGGCCTTATTGGAGGAAGTGTGTCACTGTGGAGGCACACTTTGTAGTCTGTTAACTCAAGCTATTAGCAGTGTGAAACACAGTCACTTTCTTCTGCCAGTGGATCAAAATGAAGAAATCTCTGCTCCTTCTCTACCATCATCATCCTGACTACCTACACACTGCTAGGTTTTCTACAATTATTTTAATGGACAAAAACTCTGAACTGTAAGTCAACCTCAATCAGATGTTTTCCTTTCTTAGATTCCCATGGTCATGGTGTCTCTTCAGAGTAATAGAAACCCTAAGACAAAGACTGTAGGTGTTATCCAACATACCATATATATATATATATATATATATATATATATATATATATATATATATGCTATATCTTTCATGTTAAGATATTCTAGCTGAGAATTTTGAGTTTTGAATAATGAAGCAAATTTCATCATGAAAATAATACATTTTAAAGAGAAATTACACCAGAAGTGTAGAAGGAAAGGTTAATGTGATTGAGATGATAGATCAGAGTTGATGTCACCAAAGGAGCAGAAAATGACAGTTCTTGATGCACCAACTCCAGAAATCTAACAATATTCCAGTGAGAAGTATATCGTGAATGTTCTTAAACTCATGGATGAGGGAGAGATAGCCAACAGGACCACAGAAGTGAGAAGATCTAGAACAATGATGAGGAATGAGTCTTTTGAACTAATTTGCCCTCATGTACTTTTGTAAAAATTTTCATTCACATAGTTTATACAGGTTCATGTTTCTAAACTAAGTGTGATAAACTAGAGGCTGATATATAGTTCTTCCATCATTTCAAGTCTCCTTTTATGTGAAATATTGGGAGTCTAGTATTGCTCAGCACCTTGTTTTTTTTTTTTTTTTTTTTTTTTTTGGTTTTTCGAGACAGGGTTTCTCTGCATAGCTTTGCGCCTTTCCTGGAGCTCACTTGGTAGCCCAGGCTGGCCTCGAACTCACAGAGATCCGCCTGGCTCTGCCTCCCGAGTGCTGGGATTAAAGGCGTGCGCCACCACCGCCCCGCTCTCAGCACCTTGTTTATGTATATTTAGAAATGATTTGGACTGATAATTGCCAGCTCATGAAACTTGTTAATTTATCTGCATCCAACTTATAGATGCCCCTGAGAAAGCAGACAACAGATAATCTCTGTATTCACAACTATGTAGACTCCAAGCTATAGTTCCAGTCAGGTCTGGTGCACATCTTGTAACACTGGCCACCCAGCAGCCATCATAGACCCTAGACAGAGACTGTTCTTTATTTCAGAGTGTTTTCAGGCCTCTTAAAACACCAGGAAGTATATCCAGCAACAGCATCTGATCTCAAAATACAGGAAGGTACCCAGCTGAAGTATAGAAGCTGACACCAAAGTCAGTCAATCCAGGGTTGCAACAAGTTGACCTGACTACTATCACCAGTTATAATAAATAGTAAAGGTCTATTTAGCAACACTGAACTCCTCTATATGACAGAGGAGTTCATTATTATTAGTGCACAGGCACCCAAGTGTAAGATCATAAGCATTAAAATCAGAGATGTAAAACTTTACAGAGAACAATGGTGAGACTCAAGAAGAAAACACAAAAAAGGGAGACCTATAAACCCCATGATGAATAATTCCCAGAGTGTTTTTAATTAAGTTACAGAAGTATAAGAAACCACCAACAAAACATAGGCAAACAACTGCTGCTCATGGACAGGCCAGGACAGTCAGAAGAACAGGCAAAGGCCCCACCAGCATGAAGAGCAGATAGGCTGCCCTCCAACACATGTAACTCTATAACTCCAGTAGGTTCAGTTTCCCAAGATTCAATATGCCACCACCGTTCTTGACCTACCATCCAGCAAAACTTTCAATCACCATATATAAGAAAATCAACATATTCCAAGATAAAGTCAAATTTGAACAATAGCTGTCTCGAGATCCAGCCCCACAGATATACTAGAAAGACATCTTCATCCCAATAATATTAACTACACCCATGTAAAAACAGGAAATAAATAATTTCACACTAGTAAAGGCAAATAATGGAAGAACATGTATGTTCATGTACTTGCCAACATACACACACACACATCACACACACACACCACACACATCACACACACAGAGAGAGAGAGAGAGAGAGAGAGAGAGAGAGAGAAAGAGATAGAGAGAAAAAGAGAAAGGGAGAAAGAGAGAGACTACCACTACCCCCACCAAAACAACAGGAATTAACAATCATTGGTCATCAATATTTTTTAATATCAATGAACACAATTCCTCAATAAAAAGATCCAGACTAGCAGAATAGTGTGAAAACAGGACCCATCCTTTTGCTCCATACAAGAAACACCCCTAATATTGAAGGTAAACATCACCTCATTATTCCAGAATAAAGCACTGGTCCAAGAATTTCTAAGCAAATGGATATAAGAAGCAGGTTGGTTTTTCCATTCTAATATCTAACAAAATAGACTTCTGTGGTGATTTGAAAGGCAATGGCATGAAAGGGAGTGGGCTATTAGGAAGAGTGGTCTTGTTGGGGTTTCTGTGGTCTTGTTGAAGGAAGGAAAACAGAGAAATCCTGGACCTAACAGACATGGTGTCCCAAATGAACATAATAGCTATCTACATTACATATCACCCAAATGCTAAAGAATATAACTTCTTCACAGTACCTCATGAATTTTTTTCAAGAATTGATCACATACTCTTTCACAGAAAGAGTTTCTACAGATACAAGAAACTTTAAATAACCCCTGTATTATATCAGACCACTATAGTTTGAAGCTGGAATTCTAGGAAACAGAAACAAAAGAAAGCCTATAAACTCATAGAAACTTAAGAACACTATACTGAATGAAAACTGGGCCAAGACCAACATAAGAAAGAAATGAAAAACATTACAGAGTTCAATGAAAATGAATGCAGAACATAACCAAACCAATGGAACACAATGAGAACAGTGCTAAGAGAAAAGTTCATAACTTTAAGTGCCTACATATATAAATTAAAGAGATCTCATATTAGCAACTTAACAGCACACCTGAACGATCTCAAACAGAAATTAGCAAATACATCCAAGACAGCAGGAAATAATCTAACTGAAGGCTGAAATCAACAAAGGAGAAACAAAGAAAATAATATAAAGAATCAGTAAAATGAAGAGTTCGTTCTTTGAGAAAATCAACAGAATGGACACCACCTTGCTGTGGGATGTTCTGTATGCTGTGAAAGTGTGTTGCTCCAACTGGTTGATAAATAAAATGCTGATTGGCCAGTAGCGAGGCAGGAAGTATAGACAGGATAAACAGACAATGATATTTTTGGGAAGAGGAAAGCTGAGTCAGGAGATGACAGCCTCCAGTCCAGGAAGCAGCATGTAATGGCACACAGGTAAAGTCACAGAGCACATGGCCAGGTTAAAGATGGTCAAATGACATGAAATAAATTCAAATCAAATCATCAAGATCACCGAGCATACAATTGTCATGAGAGATCCTGACAGCAGATTGACATAAAAGGAAAAGAACATGAGTGACTTCCAGTACAGCTAATTGGCGCCCAACGTGGGGCAAGAGTTTGTACCTAAAACCTGAGAAAAAAGATTCTAAAACGGAACTAAAAACAGCTTCTTAATTGTCTCTCTCAAATGAGCAGCAGCTGCCTGTTTGAGTTCCTGGCGGGTTCCTGGCGTGTGCGCTTGACCTGCAGTATGGCGGGAATGAGGCCTCTGCAAATGGAACATTAAGCTGCGTGGCGGATTTAGCCTTTGCTAGTACAAAAAAAAAGAGGTTTCTGGGCTACACGCTGCTTGGATAAAAGTGTAGACCCACTATTTCTGAGACTTGATGGCTCCCAGAGCTGGTGGAAAACGTACCACCGCCAAGTTGGGAAATTGAAGGGGGCGGAGCCAGCAGCCACAGAGGCGTTTCAGGCTTAGAAGGCTACAGTTTAAAGCAATAAGTTCGCAATAAGACAGATTCAGATGGAACAAGACTTTAAATGCTTTACAATGTGTGTAAAAATGTACATAGGCTTGGAAGAGAGAGGAAAAGGAACATAGACAGTTATATAAAGAAATAGAAAGTTAAAAAAAATAAAGTCTTTAAAGAGAAAGTAAAAGTAATATAAAAAATAAGCCACATAAAGATGGATATCGCACAGAGAATCTGGATTATGTTCTCTTTGATATTTGTAGCTGAAGAAAAACATTTGATTGCAAAGGCTGTTGAGTTATGCCAAAATGTATATTTTAAAGGTACCTTGACTTCAAAATTTAGATGTAAGGATATGTTGCTTTGGAAAAGAGGCTCTGTTTTTGTCTCTACAGAAAGCCAGAGGCTATGGATTTGTTCCAGATTAAGATACATCAGATTTGACCAGCCAAGACCCCCTGAAAGGTCTCCGATGACACCATGGCCCAGATGATCCAACATCCAGAATCGTTTCAAGGCAACTGGCTCAGACGATACAGTCTCACGGACTACTCCATGAACCTAAAATTTTCTTTGTATCCCCATAAGATACTGCGCCCCCCTCCAGAAGGAAGTAGTAAGAGAAGCTACGCCCAAATTCCCAAATATACCAAGCTGGCTTTAAAGATGTGTAAAAGTTAAAACCTTCCTTTTTAAAAAAAGAAAAGGGGAAGTGCTGTGGGATGTTCTGTATGTCCTGTGGGAGCACTTCTTGGGTTCTTTGTGGCATTACCCAGCAGGTCCGCATAGAGGATGATTAGGACCATGGGCCTGAGTGCAGGTGTCTGAGATGGTCTGCACTTGGCTGTGCTGGGGGATGGTCTGTATGTCAAGTTGTTCTGATTGATCAATAAATAAAACCTGATCGGCTGTGGCTAGGCAGGAAGGATAGGCGGGACTAACAGAGTAGAGAAATAAAAGGACAGGAAGGCAGAAGGACGGACTGCCAGATGCCGCCATGACCAGCAGCATGTGAAGATGCTGGTGGGCCACCAGCCACGTGGCAAGGTATAGATTTATGGAAATGGACTAATTTAAGCTATAAGCACAGTTAGCAAGAAGCCTGCCACGGCCATACAGTTTGTAAGCAATATAAGTCTCTGTGTTTACTTGGTTGGATCTGAGTGGCTGTGGGACTGGCGGGTGACAAAGATTTGTCCTGACTGTGGGCAAGGCGGAAAACTCTAGCAACAGCTAATGTCAGACTTTGGAGCAAACATGTACAGGACACAGGAAACAGGATGACCAGCTGAGTGGAAAAAAGAAAAACTCTGCCTACAAATGTCAACAACAGTCTCCTTCAGAGATAATAAAAATTTTCTCAGAAAAAATGTAGCAGACAGAGTTCCTGACAATAAGCTCAGGGAAGTGTGTGGAATCCCTCAAGCTGAAAGAAAGTCTGGTCATGAGTTACTGGGTGTTATGGCCCACACTTTTAATTGCAGCACTTGGGAGACAGAGGCAGGTCAATATCTGAGTTCATGAGTAGCCTGGTCTACCAAGTAAATTCTAGGATAGTCAGGGCAACACAGAGAAACCCTGTGTTGAACAAACAGAAATTAAAAGTGTATCCAATAAAAGTTGAAGTCTGATTCAGCCAAGAACAGTATCTGGAACAATCTATGAAAGAACCGAGTGACAGGTTTTCAGAGTCCTAATTTCACAATTCAGAAGGCTCACCAACAAGTCACTCACAGAAGCCAGCAGCCAACACCCTGTGATGCCTGCTCTCCTGTTAGAATGAAACCTATCTATTGCAATGGATAGTATCTCAATATTTAAAGATGGACTCACCTGCTTGTGCCAATGTCCTGAGGACTAGGAAGAGGCCTGGAAAGAAAAACTCATGTTGAACTCATCTTTCTTTTTCAGTAGCCTGGCCATCTGACATCCCTATCTCTGTTGTCCTCTGTACATTAGAATCAGAGCTTACTTAGTTAAGATGAGCTCATGTTCTAATATAAACCATGGAGGCCAGTGTTTCTGCTGTAGCAGATTCCACCTCCCAGGATGATATTTCCACCCAGTTATTCCACACCATCTATTCCCAGCAGGACTCACCAGTACAGATCAGGTTTAGGAGCACAGACAGCATGGTGCTGCTTTGGCTGACAAGTGGCAGAACCAGAATAAAACATATTGGGTGTCATAAGAGGCTTGAGGCGTCTGCCTGACCACAGATCGGAAAACTTACCAACAGAAACATCCGCTCTCACCGCCTCGTTCATTGTGTGTGTGTGTGTGTGTGTGTGTGTGTGTGTGTGTGTGTGTGTGTGTGTATGTGTGTGTGTGCGTGTATGTGTGCGTGTGTGTGTGCGTGTGTGTGTGTGTGTGTGTGTGTGTGTGTGTGAGGGTTTTTCTGTAGTCCTGGCTATCCTGGAAAGCACTTTGTAGACCAAGCTACTTTGGCTTTGAATTAAAACCCCACTAGCATCTGCCTCTGAAGTGCTTTGATTAAATGTGTATGTTCTCATAGTATGTTAAAAAAAATCTCTTTTGCCATTGACTTTGAGGATCATAACTTCTTGGAATTCAGACTTTAGCTTTTCAGCAAAGGTATGTACCATGACTACAACTGAATTGCATCTTGAACCCACTCCCTTTATTCAAAATGTTTAAATCTGATTATTGTTCTCAAACTTTTGATTTTTTCTTTGCTTTTTAAATTCAAGACTCAATGTTTCCCCTGGCATTCTATACAATATGTCCCATAATTATTTTTCGTATTGTAAGAATAGTCCTAATGTGTCAGTCAAAATGATTATACTGCTATTATTCCAGTTTTACATTATAGTTACTCAATTTCTTAATTAATCATGTTGGTATTAGAGTAATAAAATTCCACTTTTTAAAAATCAAACAAACAAAGCATGTAAGTTTTTGCTATATTTGAAATTTGTTTTAAGAAGCTGAAAAAATATCAAAAGATGGAGAATCTCTCCTGCTCATGTATCAGTAGGAATTTCATAGTAAAAATGGCCATCCTATCAAAAGTAATCCATAGAATCCCATCTATGCAGTCACATCAAAATTCCAACAAAATGCTACACAGATCTATAAAGACAATTTCAGCTTTAATGTAAACACACAGAGAAACTAACAGGATAGTTAAACTATCATGAACACTAAAATAACTGCTAGAGGTCTCACCACTCCTAACTTCAGGTCATACTATAGACCTATGTGAATACACACACCACAGTATTGGAGGAAAGACAGACAGATTCATCAATGGAATCAATTTGAAGACCCAGACATAATTCTAAACATGTATGCGTATCTGATCCTTGCTAAAAACCCAAAACATTCACTGGAAAAAAGACAGTATCTTCAACAAATGGTTTGATCAAACTGGATGGCCACATGTAGAAGAATGCAAATAGCTTTATACTTATCAATTGCAACAAACTCAAAATGAGTATAATCCCTAATTGCATTCTAAATAATTAAATATCCTCCTTACAGATACATGGAAATGTAGCTTTCACCCCTGACAGAATCTTCTAGAAAGAATATTCTCTATCATGAGAATATTGATGTTTCTTTTCTAGGTTCATTGTCGAGGATGGCATATGTCCTACTGAAATAAAGAGCAAGTGCTGCAGAGTCAGGAAAGAGCCTTGTAAAGTAAAAATGTCTGAAAATATGCAAAACCATTTGTCAAATTGTACCTATTAAACATTCTTAAATATTTCTAAGTCAACCATTCAACAATGAATTGAAACAACACGACATAAAAATACATTTCTGGTGTCTTGGTAAAGAATGGTGAGCGTACAGGGCTAGAGAAATCACTTATCCATTAAGAGTGTGTTCTGAACTTGCAGAGGACCCAACTTCAGTTCCCAGTGCTCACAGCGGGAGGCTCACAACTGCCTGTGACTCCAGCTCCAGGGGATCCCATCAATGCCCCCTTCTTCTCTTACAAGCACCAGAACTCACATGCATACCTTTACACATTATTTAATCAGTGTGTGCTCTTATACCAGGCTAATAAAATTCCCCCCTGTCTTTCTATATATTCACAGCACATTTTCTTTTCAAATAAGCAGAGGCTTGAGGGTTTCTATGTAGTTTTCAGTCACGCATTGTCCTCTCAGTAATGTTCATTCACCCTGAAACCCAGACAGAATGTCATGGGTTGAAGACAGGCAGCCAAGTCCCACAGTTCCAGACACAATTACAGTCACATTAGCAGAATGCTTAGGAGGTTAGACTATCCTTGCCTGCCACTAAAATGAGTTAGTCTTCCTGTTAAGAGACAGTCTAGCTTTTGGGGAGACCTGTCTTCCTTGATAACTCGCTTTCATTAAGGACTCACTGGGACATAGGAAGATGTTTTTTTTGTGGGTTTAAATGCTGATATAGCTGCAGTCCAGTTAGCTTCCTGTTAGTGTGCATTCAAAACCACAGGTACTTGTGAGGTAGTAGGACCCTCAGGAGGTGTGAGGTCTCAGTTACTGACCACAGTTTTCTAAATTTGTTACCTCAAATGCAAAATATGCAGTTCCCTTTTGAAATACTTAGTTGGTCTTGTGGGGAATTGCAGAAGAAACAAAGAATCCTTCTGTTTATATTTCCAACATGAAAGGAGGTTTTCCCTAAAAATGTCTAAGGTTGCTCAAATTCTTGTCTCTTTTCTCATCTTAAATTTCTTTTTATATTTTTCCTGGCAGCCTATATTATGCAGCCCAGGTTATACCAGAATTCAGTCATGAAGCCAAGACTGGCCTCAACCTTGAGTTAATTCTCCTCCATCCTGCCCAATTCTGGGAATATTGGTGTTCACTACCACACCTGCCTGTAAACATTTTTATCTTCATTTTTATTTTTGAAGGAGCAAAGTTTTGTTTCACTTGCAATTTCATCTTTGTGGATGAATCAACTGTACTGTCACTCAAGAGACAGTGGTCACATTGTATCTACAAATAAAAATCTGATCAAGGAATATATGCTTATATTCAACTTGTTTATTTGACTCTTAAAACTTTAAGGACTTTCTACTTAGGAAATTATGCCACTCACTATATATTGAGCAGATCTCTTCATACCAATTATACTGAATCAGAAAATTTTCCTCCAGACATGCCAATATGCAAAATATCTGTGGTTTATTCAACTCTTAGATATTTGAAATGATTCTGGATTCTGGCAAGTTGACATTTTAAATTAAAAATCACACTAGCAGATATATCAAGATAATACTGCCATTTACAATTGCCTAAAACATTTAGAAACAAGAGCTACACCTCTCTTGAGAATATACTTGAAGGACTGTTAGTCATCAGCACACCATGGATACAGTTGTATATTCATGTCTGCTGATCCACTAGGTAGCTTTACATCTGTGGTGCTTTCATTTGTATAACAGCTTTTTCATGTTCAGAGACCAGCTTCTCACCGTACTCCTTCCCATCTTCTAGCTCTTATGCTCTCTTCAAAGCCTTTTTTTGTGATCATCCCTGAATCTTGGAAGGGGTTGCTGTAGATGTTCCAAGATGGCTGTTTGTCTCTATATAGTGTTTTCGGACTCTTGGGCTGATGTGTCTGAGAAATGCCTGAATTTGTTCTTGGAAGACTTTAGATCACACCCACTGCTCCTGCTGGTTTCCTTTCTACTTCTAGCTTGGTCTCTCTTCTGCTTTCCTGTTACATGCACTTCTCACCCACCATCCTTTATTCTCCACCCTTTTTATTCTCCTCATCTTTTCTGTCATATCTGCTTCTACAAGTCTCATGGATCATCATAAGAGACAGCAATGTTTCTCTCCTTCTTTCTCTCTGTCACAGACACAAACACACATACAGTATAATACACATATATATGTGTATATATATACTTACATGTATATATATACATGCCATGAGGAAATGCTATATTTTGTTAGCTAACATAAAAATTAATAATAATTAAAAATATAGAAGCATAATTTTTAATTTTATTCAACATAACGAAATATATGTTATTATATCTTTCTGAAACTTGCTCATTATGATAAACTATGATTTCCAGTTGATTAAATTGTCCTGAAAACTTTCTATTTAATTTTTCATTTTGAATACATGTTAGGAAAACAATATATTTGTGCCCAATGACCACTAGGGAAGCCAAGAAGTTCAAACATCCATGGTTGTCTTTTCAAAAAAACAGATGTGTAGCCTGATTTTTTCCTTGAGATCTAGGGATTAAAAGTGATCAATAACCTGGTGATCTCTGTTGTCTGAAGGTTCAGGTCCTATTAATTGCCTATAAGCTGTAAGTAGCTAATAGTCTATATAAACACTGTTTTCTCTGAAAGGCCAGGCCATATGAAGCTCCAAATGAGGTCTGCAGATGCTTATTAGTCTTTGAATCCTTTACATTATCCTCATAGCCAGGTACTCCCTCAGGCTCCAAGAACCAGGAACAGAGTTGTTTAATAGTCCAATGATCACTAAGCTATTTGTGTGATAGAGAACACATAAGAGCCTACCCTAGACCCTTACACTAATACAGGTAGCCTATCTCTACAGTCTATCTTTGGAACAAATTACATATACAATGTTTTGACTTTTGATGCCATTATACTTCCTTTTGCATTAGGGACTGCATTATATCAGGATATTTTTTCCCTTCAAAGTGCACTGTTTCAATGTGCTTAAAACAAACTGTTTTCAGACTCCAGAAGTTTGCACCAGTCAGGACAACTAAGTCATGCTGAACCGAGTTTCCTTCTTGTCTTTCAATGTTTATTTCTCTGCCACCCATAGCATTTGCAAGGATCCCCACAGCTGACAACCAGTGTGAAGGGCTAAGTCCTCAGTGAAGGTTAGAACACTTTTCCATTGTAGTTTGAATCCTAATTGGTATTAAAATAAAGACTCGGAGCTAGATATCTGTAAATGCTTCAAGATCAGAGAGACAAAGGAGCTAGTCACATCATCTCCTAGCTCACCAAATCACTCAATCCTATACACTTTATGCCTTAGTGAGTATATTATCTGAATCTGTAATATGGAAAACTATAGTATAGCTATAAAGTTTTTAATTCCCTCAGAGATTGGAGAAGGAAGTAATATTATCTTAGTATGCAGGGAGTGCAGGCAAGTGACTTCCAAAAATTGTGAGAAATGGCAGAAACGGTGAGCTGCCTAGACAGTCACCCAAAGTTCATCGGTAATGTTGGGGCATCCATCTTTGGGCTACAGGCCTAGACTATCTGACTGACTGTGAAGCAGATTGTTCTGAAGGGCTGTTCTATTTAGCCTTGGCAAAATTTTGGCAGATGCTTTCTTTTGTGTCCTGCTTGTCCAGTTTGGACACAAACTGCCAGCAGTTGAAGCAAAAGCTCTTTCTTGCCCAGTGGCTCTCTTTTGCGACAAAGAAAGTAAACTTCTATGGATTTTCTTCAATTCCCATCATCTTCTCTGATTTAGATTGGTGCTGCCAGAGCAGACATATCTCATTGTAAAAAAAAAAGAACCTTCGTTATTAAAATATCTTAAATGTCATATTCTGTAAACCTCTGAAGTGTTTGAAGACAACCTGTCTATCTAAAATATATCTCTGTTTGACCTTGAAAGCATACCTTATATGACTACAAGTTTGATTGTAATGAATAAATACTAACTTGCATTTCTTTATATCCTACTTAGTTGCTAATAATAAATTTGAAGGACTAGAAATTTGTATTACATTGTTAAATGAGTTATATGGGTACAATGCTTGCATAAGAGTAGACATGTTCTAACAAAAATAAACTTAAATTGTTATCAATATACAAAGATCCAAATCCATGTAAAATATTTAATACTAGTAGTTGCTTTTTAAAATGAAATTCAATAACCTGAATTCTTTTTAATCTTATCATTTTTATATCCCCTTTTTTTGTTTTCAGAGTAGATTCAAAAAGCTACCCTTCTATCCTATCATATCGGTATCCTCCATTTTTCATTTCAAAACATGTAGCCTGAATCTTGTCTCCTTCATTTAGCTTTTTTCCTGACCATTACCAGTAACAACTTGTAAACAACCACCCTAAACAATGACAAATATCCATAATCTTTTGACAGAACAAATAAACCACACAGCCTACTTCTTGGGAATGTTGGGGTTGTGTTCTTAAGATTACTTCCTGCTGTCTGGGTGTGACTGCATCTTTAGGGGATCCTGTAAAGAAATTGGGATAACTGTCAAGTCCTGGAAGAGCTAGCTGTATCATTTGTTGTCCAGTCTTTTCATAATGGGAAACAGCAGACATATTAGCCTGTGAGGCTGGATCATGTCAGTTGGTCATCCTGAAATTGTCTTGAGCAGTTTGCAGTCCAAAGCCGATCTTTAGGTGGTGTCTGTCAGCTTAGTGGCATTGCCATAGTCCCGCTAGAATCATTGCTTTGGGGCCTCATCCTCCTTTTGGAGACTTCATAGATCACATTAGATCATATTAAATTTTTTTCCAGGTAGTTCTCTCTTCTTCTTTGGAAGCTTATTTGTCCAAAGGTCTTTTAATTCCTCAAGATGGTTCTTTTATTTTCATGGAAAGACAAAAACAAAATTCTGCCCAAACGCTAACATGGGGGGTTCCATTTTGGCAAGTTATGCTTGCCAAATGAAGATTGTTTTTTAGTGATATATATTAGTGTAGATTGAACTGTCATGGTGTTTAATGAACTATCTTCTCTACTAATTAAGAGGATTCTCTTGTTCATATCTAATCATTATCAATTTTTTTATTTATACTTTCTCTTGAAATATTCATTTTATTTTTGAAAGCTGTTCTATTATTGAGAGCAATATGATGTTTTTACAGTAGGCATTAGGTTTTTAATTGCTATGAGAAGGAGTTTCCTCCATGATGACAGGAAATGACTGAACCCAATTTGACATGGAGGCTGTGAGAGGCCCCTCAAGGCATTTCTGAATGGTGAAGGGTTACTTTGACTGTCCCTCATTGATTTGCATTCATTGTTGCAATGTCTGCCTTTGTCACACCTTCTGCATTGTCCAGCAGGTAGGGCTCTTCTGTTGAGATTATTCTTAGAAAAAAACATTTGATTGTAATGAATAACTACTAAGTTGCATTTCTTTATATCCTACTTAGTTGCTAATAATAACTTTCAAGGACTAGAAATTTGCATTGTTAAATGAGTTATATGGGTACAATGCTGGATTCCTGCCTCAACTTGATGTGCCATGTTTTGTTCAAACCAGTGGGAGGCCAGCCCATTTCTGAATGGATATGGAGGAGGAGTGGAAGTCAGGGCTAGATGGGAAGTCACAGGGTACTAGGAGGAGAGTAGAAGGGGAAACTGCAGTTGGCAGGAAAAATAAATTAAAAGAGTTATACCAATAAAATAAAATAAAATAAAATGACGGGGCTTCTTATCCCATTGGTCATATTACGATTGTATGGAGCACATCTTTCTATCTGCATTGAACACACTAATATCTGAGTCATAAACATAATTGTCTTCTGTTAAATGTCTTAAATTTAAAACAGTTTTAGAAAAGATCACCTACTGTGACATGTACTTATTAGTAGTAAATAAATGGATGCATTGACCAAGGATTTCTTATTTGATTTGAGTTATTGAAAACTACTAGTTATGGAAACCAAGTCCAGATATGAGTCACTAGTTGTTAGTATAGATTCACTCTTAATTTTAAGACCTGATTAAGTTTCAATATTTTGCCAAAAGTCCTTTGATAAAGGGCTTCACTATAACAAAAATCAAGTACTGTGAATGTTTTCCCCACATCAATAATCATAGTTAGATCTTATGGTCCCCAAATGATAAATGTAAAACCCGAGTCTCAGAAAATTACCCCGGAGCATACACCTAGAAACATCGCACCTGGGAATCTAGCTTACATTCTCAACACTTAGATAAGACTGGGTTGTACTGTTTTGGATCCATCATGCTCACGCTCTGCCATGTGCAGGAAAAAGTTTCTGTCCCACCAGCCAACTCCCTAATAACCAAATGGAGACTTACTAATTATGAAACCTCAGCAGATAGCTTAAGTTTGTTTTCAACTAGTTCTTATCGCTTAAATTTACCCATATTTTTAAATCTACAGTCTTTAAAGTGGCTTAGTTTCCCTTATTCTCTACTCCCTATCCTGCTTTCTTTCTAGATGGTGACTGTGGCCTTCTTAGCATTGTTCTCTCAGTCTGGTTCTGCTGCCTAACCTATTCCTGCCTAGCTATTAGACAGTTTGCTCTTTATTAAACCAGTGAGAGTAACTTATCTTCAGAGTGTACAAAAGATTATGTCACAGCAGTGATGCATAAGGTAGGATCATTTATCAACATTTCTTTTTTTAAATATATTTTTATTTTATTTTACAATACTATTCAGTTCTACATAACAGCCACAGATTCCCTTGTTCTCCCCCTTTCCTGTCCCCTCCCCTTTCCCCCAGCCCACCCCCATTCCCACATCCTCCAGAGCAAGGCCTCCTCTGAGGACTGAGATCAACCTGATAGACTCAGTCCAGGCAGGTCCAGTCCCCTCCTCCCAGATTGAGCTAAGCATCCCTGTATAAGTCCCAGCTTTCAAACAGCTATCACATGTAGCGAGCCCAGGACCTGGTACAACTGCCTAGATGCCTCCCAAACAGATCAAGTCAATCAACTGTCTCACCTATTCAGAGGGCCTGATTCAGTTGGGGGCCCCTCAGCCTTTGGTTCATAGTTCATGTGTTTCCATTCATTTGGCTATTTGTCCTTGCGCTTTATCCAACCTTGGTTTCAACAATTCTCGCTCATACAAACCCTCCTCTTTCTCGCTAATTAGACTGCCGGCGCTCCACCCGGGGCCTAGCCGTGGATGTCTGCATCCAGATTCCTCAGTCTTTGGATGGGGTTTATGGCACAACTATTAGGGTGTTTGGCCATCCCATCACCAGAGTAGGTCAGTTCTGGCTGTCTCTCAGCCATTGCCAGCAGTCTATTGTGGGGGTACCTTTGTGGATTTCTGTGGGCCTCTCTAGCACTTTGTTTCTTCCTTTTCTCATGTGGTCTGCACTTACCATGGTCGCCTATTCCTTGTTCTCCCTCTCTGTTCTTGATCCAGCTGGGATCTCCCGCTCCCACAGGCTCTCTTTCCCTTGACCCTCGCCTTTCATTGCTCCCACTCTTGTCCAGGTTGTTCATATAGATCTCAGCCATCTTGCCATCATTTTGTGATCCTCATGTCTTTCTTGGGGTCCTATTTTCCAGGTAGCCTCACTGGTGATGTGAGTAGCAGTCCAGTCATGCTTGTTCCACATCTATTATCTTCCTATGAGTGAGTACATAACATGTTTTTCTTTCTGAGTCTGGGTTACCTCACTCAGGATGATTTTTTTTTCTAGATCCATTCATTTGCCTGCAAACCTCATGATGTCATTGTTTTTCTATGCTGAGTAGTATTCCATTGTGTATATGTGCCAGAATTTATTTATCCATTCTTCAGCTGAAGGGCATCTAGGTGGTTTCCAGGTTCTGGCTATTACAAACAATGCTGATATGAACATAGCTGAGCAAATGCTCTTATGGTATGATTGATCATTTCTTGGGTATATGCCCAAGAGTGGTATAGCTGGATCTTGGGAGAGTCAACATTTCTTTATGCAATGGCACATTGGAAATTAAGTACTTACTAAGGGTTAGATGTCTGCTTCTAGGAGATACATTAGTTGACTGACCCTCAAATCAGTATAATATAGGGCAAGAAGACAATCTGTTGAATAGCTCAGCTTTTCTTTTTCATTTAACAAACACATTTTATCACATATGAAAACAAAGAAAATGCAAAAGAGAACATATGGGGTAGTGTCCCAGTTATTTTATTTATTTATTTATTTATTTATTTATTTATTTATTTATTTATTTATTTATTTATTTTTGTCAGTTTGAAACAAGATATAGTCATTTGGGCCTATGAAATGAGAAGATGCATCCACACAAATTGCCTGGAGGCAATCTGTTGGGAATTTTCTTGTTTCAAGGTTGATGTGGGAAGGCCTAGACCTCTGTGGGTAGTTACACTTCTTGCCAGGTCATCATAAATTGCAGAGTAATGCAGGCTGACCAAGCCATTAAGAACATTCAAGTATGTGGTGAAACTTCATTGCATCTGCTTCAGTTCTTTCATCCTTGTTCCTGCCTTAGCTTCCCTCAATGGATTGTGACCTGGGATATTTAAGATATGTGAGCCAAATAAACCCTTTACCTCAATGAGCTTTTGATCATGGGCTTTTATCATAGCAACAACAACAACAAAAAATGAGTTTAAGATTTTTAGTGTGTACAAAGATTTTGTGAATTTTTCTGGTAAAACTAGAGCATACATCTCTTGATTCTAGCAGATAGGGCACCAATGACAGATCCAATAAATGAACCAGACAGGTCTATTTTATTGAACTAAGAAGGTTATTGTGATATTGTGATTACTTACAGGATCATAGTGTTATGGAAGTGGGCTCATTCAGAGATTTACCTCTCTGATCATTAATAAATTTCAAGAAAGCAAAGGTTTTTATTCACATACTGATACCAGATATATACCTGAGACTTGGGGTTCCCAAAGGCAGCCCCAGGACACCTCAATCAGGGGATTTTAAAGGCAGAGTACCTAACATTACACTCTATCTTCGGGCAAACAGAAGGTCATCTGGTACCCAGCACGCTTTAATTTACAGAAACATGCAATGAAGGTTTGTTAAATTTCTGCAATTTAGGCAATTACAAAAAAGAACTCTTAGCAGGCTTTAACATTTCAAGTCCAATATCATATTATAGTTTGATTTCTGTCCAAAGGAAAAGTGAGAGCCATAGCATTTTAAGTGTAGGAAATCCACATTAAGATCCATATCAGAATAATGACAGATGGCCCCTAAGTTAGAGACTTCTATCCTAAGATTACAGCAATTGTTTCACTGCGTCTATTCATTTTTGCTTCCAAAAGAGCTGTGGTCTTTACAGAAGAGTTCCTAATATCTTTCTTTGAGAACTCATAGGGTACCAACAATCTTTGATCTCAGCTTGTCATTTCATAACTCACATGCACACACTGATATGCATGGAGGCTTCCTTGGGCTGTGAGGAACTGGTCCTGATAAATTGTTGTTTGAAGATCCACTGATCAAATTCTGTGCATGTCACATTCTGCATTTATTTTCCTTCAGGGTCCTAAAAAGAGGCAATTGTTGAGTGCTTTTATATGAACATATTCTTGTGCAGTATGAGGGGATGTAGGAAACCCTTTATGGGAAAGTGTGAGTTCATGAGGACCTATCTCTTCCAAATTCTTTTCACTTCAGACCCTTGGTCATTGATGCTGAATTTTTAGAGCATAGGAGTAATTAATAACATCTAAGAAAGCACTTCTGCATGTTCATTTCAAATACCAATTTATTAAGGAGAGATACGGTAAACCCCAAGGTTTCTCTTCTCCCACACATGAGAACCAGATGTTCTGCATCTCTATGTTCCAGCCCCATCTCTTTCTTGCTCTGTGCTCCTAGTTCTCTCTTTAGTGCTCTGTCTTTCATAAAACCTTCTTCTAGATATTAGTCTGCTTTGAATGTGAATATACAGTGAGCTGAGGGAAAGAACAAGGGCTCAGCTGTTCTCTCTGCAAAGACCCACATCAGTGTCCCTGTCCTAGGCCAAGTAAATGAAGACCACACACCTGTATTCCTCCAGGTTCAGTTTCTCATGCTACTCAGATGACACTCACAGCCTTCTTCTTGTTGTACATTCCTTTTTGCCCGGCACCAAGAATGGATGAGGAAAATGATAAAAAAAAAACCATCATGTAGAATGACAGTCTAATCAGAATATACAGGAGCCCATGATTATCTGATGGAACATATGAATGCAATAAATAAGATGACAATCATAAGATCCCTGTAATAGATTCCCTAACGTTTATTGGTAGATGGATAACTAATATATTATTAATCTTTAGGACAAGATTCTTGATGAAGAACCTACTATTCTCATTCTGCTAAATGCACATGGTATTAAACTGACTCCTATGGCTTTGCTTTGGATCCCTATATTAATGCATCTCTCAAACCTCAGCAGGAAAGTTATATTTGCAATATATGGTTATCAATACAGGTACCTACAATAGCCAAATGCAGTGTAACATGAATCTTAAATAATCTTATTAATAAAAACAAACCTGGAGCCAGGTATTGGGGCGAACGCTGGAAGATCAGAGAAGCAGAACAAGCCACAGCTTCCTCATCTCGCCGTTCCTCAGCTGATCCTGTTTCCTCAGCCTGGAAGCTTCTGAGTCCTCATCCAAATGGATCTCCGCTGAACTGCTGCTCAAAGCCTACAAGCTTAACCAGCTCTAGTTCCTGGTCCTAATGCATTATATACCTTTCTGCTTTCTGCCATCACTTCCTGGGATTAAAAGCTCTTTCTTGTTAACACTCCTGCGTGTTTCCAGTGTGGCCTTGAACTCACAGAGATCCAGTCACATCTCTGCCTCCAGAATGCTAGGATTAAAGGTATGTGTTCCACCATTTTCTGGCCCCTGTATCTAGTGGCTATTCCGTTCTCCGACCCCAGATGAGTTTATTAGTGTGCACAATATTTTGGGGAACACAAATTCACCACACTGCAGAGCATAAAAGACTGTGGAACACTTGGCTCTATATATGACATTTACATGACATCTAAGTCTACAAAGTCTCAGTCTTAGTTGTGGAATTGATGGATCAAAGGTTTATGATAATTAAAAAGAAATAGTATCTACTGGGCACAAGAAGGAAGTTGCATAGATGAATTCAAATGTAGCTGTGACAGCATGCACAAGAACAGTACATGTGCAAGCTAGATCAAATCCTAGCATACATTGAGGCCATGGTAATAAAGTCCTGCCATTAATCAAGGGGGTATAAGCAAATGATAGCTGTTGGGAGAGTCAGTTTCAAGAGAGTTGTGACAAGTAATTTGACCATGCTCCAGTGAGAGGCCACACATTCTCAAATATATGTCCATCACAAATTGAACTTCTTGGACAAAAGAGATAACACTTGGTTTGGGTAGCACCAGGAGGATTTGAGTAAGGGGGTGTATATGATTAAAGCCCATTGGTTGAAATTCTCAAAAAACTAATGCAAATCAAGTATTAAGAAATATTGATCTAGATGGTAAATATCCTATGACTATGTGTTCTGCATTTTCTAAAATGTAATTCTAAGAATTAATATAACATGTAATATATATGGTATTAATGGTAGTAAGGAGGAACATTCCAGAATAACCTGGGCTCTGTTTCTGCCTACACTACAAATGCCATCTAGTTTAGCTGTGTGTTCCTATGGCTTCATTGTATAAAATCCAGGATAGGCTGTCTTTCATCTTCCATGAAGCACTGTGCAGAAGGAAAGTATTGATGCAATGCCATTGTCATTTTGCAAAATTCCTTGACTGATAGACTCTAATAACTTGAAACATCAATTTGTATCTCTTATACTTTACTTATAAGTAATTCTATTTCATGTGACTTGTGCATAAGTTTTCAATCTCATCACCCCTATGCCACTGACAGAAAAATGGCAGGACACATTGTAAAGGTCCTGTGTTAAGTGTCTTAATCTGAGATTCATATCAGTGTTCATTGAATGTCCTGTGGAACTAATATATCTACAACACCACTGAACCAACATTAACTTCTCCCAAAGGAAAAAAGTGAAGTCAAGGCCATTCCATCACAGATATTGTTTCTAAAGTTAGTAATGTTCCCCTTGCTTCCTACCTTTATCAGGCCAGATCATCCCTCTCCTGAACTAATAGAGAGGAATTATCACTTCACTGTTATTTAGAAGAGAGTCAATTTTCCCCTTCTCTTCACTTGCAGGGGACTCAGGTGAAGACATAAAGGATTGAGAGTCCCCATGGATCCCATTATGCCAGTGAATAATTTCTGATTTTGCTGAGTTTGAGAGTCAGAGAAGAGAAGTGACTAGACAAACTTTACAGAGCTGTGAGATAGCTGACACAGCACATGGCACCAAGAGGTTTACCTACACTTTTACATAAAAAAGAATAATTTACTCACTAGTTTTGGATTCTGGTTCTCTGCAGGAAGAACAATTTCTGGATGAGTTTACTATGTAATGCAAAGAGGAGAGGGGGGGGTTGTCAATGATGCTGTCTGTCTTCCTCTTATGGAAAGTCCTTTCAGGTTGGTCAGTGACCAGCACCCACTTTACCCTTAGTTCTGAGTGTCAGTGTTATAGGAGGCCTTCATATGGTTTGCTTAGAGGATCACACTCTGTCCTTGGATTTCAAGTTGTGATGAGACAATAGGAATACTGTGGAGAAATCTATGTGATTGAGATATCAGGAGGGCTGCTCCATCTCTGCTCTACCCAACTGATCCCAATCTCATCCATTATGAGTCTTTCCTGACCACTTTCTATATCTGTATGTACATACGATGTCCTGGTGTGTCTGGTCAAGCAGGGTCAGGACTGTTTGGGATGCTCCTGGTCTATTATTATGTAATATGATATTCTTACTCAAACTTCATCTGTTTTTATTAAAAAAAATTTAATTTATATAAAATTATATCCCTTCACTCTCCCTTGCAACTTTCCAGCACATCCCAAATATCCTTACTCCAAGTTTCCATATTACCTACCACTCTTAAGTTGTTATTCTCTTTTTCTTTGATTATTATTTTTGTATGTGTCATAGTGTTTATATATTGATATATTGTAATGTTTATATATATATATCACTGAGTATTGCATTTTAATACAAAACACACATACACACACATATATATATGAATATACACATATGTACATATATACATATATATGAACTACAGGAAAGTGTCTCTGGACACAGTAGGGCAGACACATATATGAACTCCACAAGAGGTTGTGACTGCATTCCCATGGTCAGTGCATGCTCAAGTTAGAGAAAATCCTAGCATGGGGACTGGAGGTGACATGAAGTCCCACCCCTAGCCAAGGTATAGACAACTGATAACTATTCAGAGGAGTGTCAGTGTTAGGAGTGTTGTTACTAGTAAATTGACTATGACCCAGCAGAATGCACAGATCCAATGATATATATTTGCATTGTGCCATTGGCAGAAACCTACAGGACCCTATGTGTAAATCACATGTTCAGATTCTCCATCTGAGATTGACACCAGTGCTCAGCTAAGCTGCTTTGCAACTTCTACTTCTACAACACCTTGAACTAGACATTGAATTCTCTTGTAGGGAAAAAGGGAAGTCAAGGCTATTCTGTCAGAAGTAGTATTTTTATATAAAATCCTCCCTTTTCAACACTTGTTTCCTTCTTCAGTCCCCATCACCTCCTCTCCAGGAAGAACAGAGCTAGAATGAGCACTTCAATGATCCTGAGAAGGGAGAAAATTTACTCTCCTTTTCACTCACCAAGGTCTCAGGTACAGAAATTAGAGATGAATAGTCATTAAATTTCCCATGCTGCTCTAAATAACATCTAATGTTGAAGAGTTCAAGAATCAGAGAGGGGAGATGATGATGACAAGAATACAGAGTCAAGATGGGAGTTGAATTAGAAATAAACTAAAGAGCTTTTGGTCCCTAATTTTCCACAATAGGAGGGAAATCACTTACTCACCATTTGTGGAGTCTACTTCTGTGCATGAAGTGCAATTTCGTGTTGAGTTAACTAGAGAAGGGGACAGGAGAGGGAGAAAGTTCATCAGAGGCTGTCTGCCTTCCCCTTAAGGAAAGTTTTTTAAATTTGGACAGTGACCACCACCCACTCCACCTCTTAGTGCTGAGCCTGTAGAGTTATAGGATGACTTTTAGTGGTTTGCTTCTAGGTGTTGGCTCTCTCTTTGGATTTCAAGTTTTGATGATTCATAGGACTGCTGTGGGAAGATCTATGTGAGCAAGAGTTCAAGAAGGCTGCTCCATCCTTGGTCTGCCCAAACTGATATGAACCTCATCCCTAATGTGTCTGTCCTGACATATTATAATATCTACCTCTATTTATAGATATCCCAGTATGGATACATATAAGTCGTATAAGAAGTGTACAGGAGGCTGTCTGTCTGTTATTTTGTAATTTGCTACAAAGTCCCAAATTCCATGTTTTTTACAAAAGATTTCAATTGAAATGTAATTCTTTGCCTTCCCCTCCCTTTCCTCTCTCCAGTCCCTCCCAGCAACCCTTCCTCCAAGCTTTCTCATATCCTCACAACACTCTTAAATTGATAGCCTGTTTTCCCCTGAAAATTATTGTTAGATATATGTCTAAAGCTATGTATATTCACTTATATATATATACACATGACATATATACACACACATATATATGCATACATGTACACATATACACATCACATATGTATACACACATATATAAATGTAACACACACACAAATATATGTTTAATCCCACACACGTGACTTTAGAACTCACAGCAGTCCTTTGTAGCTCCCAATGCTACTTTCTCTCTATCATCTATTGGAGGATTCTGAGACATGGCTTCAGTATTTCATTAGTCACACAGTATGAGATATATATGAAGTTTTCTTACCTGTGACAGGAAGGTACAAGGGGTCACTTGGGGTTGACCACAAATGGGAAGACTTCCTGAAAGACCCATAGCATCTGTAGTACCCTGCCTGGACCAAAGGACCAAGATGGAAGTTGGCCTGAATGTCCTATTGTGGTTCTGCACTGAAGGCAGCCCATGTTCCTTGGGTACCCCTTCCCTGGATAGATGGAACATGTCAAACTGAAGGTCAGAGACACAGGACAAGGTCATGTTCTCTCCTGACATCACCACAGGGCCCATCAATGATGACAGAGAAGGTTTCTTGTATAACCCTGGAAGAAAAGAGGAAGATGGAGTTAGTTACCAGTGTTCATTCACTCCTGAGTGTTTCCCCTACCAGCTTCTATTTTTTGTTTTCTCTCTGCCTCTTACCATCTCCTCCTCTCTATTTCTCCTCTCCTCTCTTTCTCTCATTCTCTCTATTTTTATGTTACCATCTTTAGTCTATGACCTCACTCTGGAGTCAAATATTTTATGCCAACTTTTGCTTATTGACATTTTCTGCCTCTATTTGCATTGGTTCATTCCATCTGTCTTTTAAAGTTTGTTTTCATGAGCATAATTAATTTTTCTAGCAATAACCTTCATTATGAAATATTCATTTGCATGCAAAATATATTTTTGTGCTTGTTTTGAAAATATTTCTTAATTTTTGAAATTGAGCTATATAATTTAATGTATTTATATCATTTAATGTTTTTAAAAATTGTTGTTACATATATTTATAGATGTATACTATTAACCATATTAATGTTATTATTCTTTCTTGCCCCTCGACTTCCACTAATCACACTCATTTTTCTAATTGGTCTTCTCTATACTTTCATTTTTTTTCAATTATTTTACAAGTAAATGGGTTCAATTAGAGTTACTTATGATTTTGTTTTAATTAGCATACCAAGTAACAGTCTTCATTATATTATCCTCATACAGCTCCTTTTGTTCATTTTCTTCTCTCTTCCCTCTTTGTACAGCATTGCTGATCTCTTTACTCCCCTCATTTCTTCCTCCATGTCATACGTCTGTCATTTCTTTCCCATCCCTCTCTATGAAAATTTTTTTCCTCCCATCGTCACTTGCTAATTTCATGACCTTTAACTTTGCCATCCTATGTATAATAAAAATCTAGAATCTAATGTCATTCTCTTTTTCATTCTTGTATCTGTTTACATATTTGTGTTAATTAATGTCTCTTTTCAAAGTACATAATACTCCATAAATATCTATATTTATCTTGAACAAAGGCCATGGTGATCTTTCCTCTCTTGTTCCTCTTAGTGTGTGTACTGCTCAAGTGTGATCTATCATGTGCTTTCCAAGCACTTAGTTCAGAATTTGTTTTTTGCTTTTACCTTTTAAGACTTCTACCAAGAGAGCAAGACATACCATGTGTCTGATAAGCTCTGTCTTGACATATTTAACATGTGCTATAATTTTTTCATCTCTACTATCAAATTTTCCATGCAGGCTTCTGTCTTTGTGTAGATTTTTCTCTTGCCACATGTTCCATGTTTACTAGTTTCAGCCCTACCTGGGCTCCACCTGTGTGAAGGCTTAAAGACTCATTAAGTACCAGTCCAACTAAGTATTTGGACTCAGGTCTCTCTTGCTCTTTTGGTAGACTTCTTATAGATGTAAAAGTCAATAATTTTCTGGATGTCAATAGAAAGACTTCATTCCCTTTGGTTCATATTATGCTCACCTAATTGTCATTTTCTGTTTATATCTACTTATGATTCCTTTGCACCTCCCTGTATCTGTGCTTTATGTTATAAGCAAGAGTCTGTTCTTGTGTATTTCATTTCATTGTCTATGTCAGTAAGACACTTAACAAGGTTGCCTTTATATAAATTATTTACACTCCTTTTTCTGGTGACCTCCCATAGTTTTTAGTGTATAGAATATTTTTCTGTTCACAAAGAGAATGATGAGCAGGTAACATTTTCTTACCTGTGATCTTTACGTCAATGGGGTCACTGGATTCAGACCACTCATATGGGGAGTGATTGTAAGAACCATAGCATGTGTATGTCTTAGCATCATCAGGTGTCACAGGACCTATTGAGATGTTGGCTTGGGAACCCCCATGATAATGTTCTGCAGAAAGCTCGAAAGAGCCTTTGATTGTTCCAGTTTTATGTGAAGTCAAAATGAAGGTTTCAAACATAATCTCTGATCGACACTCCAGTGTCACCGTCTCTCCTAAATCCACCAGGGGAGGTTGTAAGGCCACGAGGAAAGGCTTTCTGTAGACTCCTAAGAATAAAAAAAATTGTATGAACCTGATCAAAATCTCTGTGTCCTTGAAGACCCTTGGTCCCCCTCAATTGGTCTGTTTTCCCTGTTAGTACTCCAGTGAATTTGTTTTTGTCTGCTTCCACTCTAGACACAACCACCTCCATCTTTGTGTCCATTTCCCACTTTTTTGAGTCTAGGATTAGAACAATATCTTCCCACTGGCTTGTTATGATAATGTGTCTTTTTAATACTACTTCCATAGGTCCTATCATCTTTTTCTAAGATAGGAAAGTGCAGGAAACATGGCAAGCTTCACACCAGGCTGCTTTATGTGTCTTTTTATGCAACTTTGGATTAAGTATAATCCTTGGTAGGACAAAGGAATTAGTATTGAACATAGTTATGAGGGAATGACTTCTAGCTCTCACTGTGGTTCAAACCCCTATAAGGCATTCCTCGTCCAGGATCATGAACATTGTTTACTCTAACACGTTGATGAATTAGCATCCTGGTTTTACTGCTCTCAGAGCATCCCTTTCCTCCATCTTAATTTGCCCTTGACATGAGAACATATATTATTTTCCAGTTGCTATCTTAACAAATTACAACAAATTTGATTCTTAAACAGAATACAATTATTGTGCAGATCAGAATTCTGAAAAGCTCAAATGGCATAAATCAGGTTTCTTCAGGGATAATAACAACTGAAATCCCTAGGAAAGTATTTGTTTTTACCTTCTAGCTTCTAGAGCCTCATGCATTCCTTGGCACCCGGACACTTCATCCATGTTTAGAGTTAGTGACAGGGTGTCTCCTTCATGATAATTTCTTTGGCCCACAACTGAATTTTTCCTTATTTTGTTACACCAACCCTTGAAGATCTACCACCTGAAATAATTCAGGATATTCTTGCATCCTGATATCAACTGTTAAAAATCTGAGTTCCATCTTCCAGCCCAATTTTCCTTGACTTATTTAACAAAAAGGAAGCCTTAGGTACTAAAAAAATATATGACCTTGTATATTTTATTATGCCCAGAACATTATATATTTTTCTGTGTTTAATATTCCTTTATAAGTCCAAACTTCTTAGTAACATTGTTTCTGAAAATTCCCGGGTTGGGAGGTTTGGGGAAATGAAAGGCATTCAAAACACCATCTCGAACCTGAAATTATTATCTTCAGAGTGTCACTGTTGGCTGAAATTTTAGTAGGGTAATGACCATTGAAACCATAGCATCTGTATGTCCCTGCATGTTCTAATGTCACAGGTCCAAAGACAAATTTCTTCTGGAATGGTCTTCCCTGGATGTGAGGGATAGGATGACCGAGTTCTTTGTACAACTTGAATGTGTAATAATCACTAGGAGAGTCACATTGAAGTTCCACATGCCGTCCCAAAGGAACAATATGGCTTGGCCAGGCTGAGAGTGAAGGCTTGTCATGATATCCTGCAGAGGGGTGCACAGAGAAAATATTTAATGTTGCTCCTTCATCCCTGAGAGCTAAGTCTCCAATTTTTCTCTTCTTTGATGTACTTTGTATAACACTTTTCTCTGATTTCATACATCCCTTCTTCAATGTAATAGGCTGAGATGTTCAGGAGATTCAGAAAGTAAACAAACTTTCTATGTCATGGAAAGGTGAAACATTCAAGAGTCATCAGTGGCCATTCCTAATTCTATGGAAAGATTGAGACCCTGGACCAGCTGAGCTCTGAGTGCTAATGTCTAAGACCTGTTGGTCTGCCTGCAAGTTGTGCACTGAACTCCAGGGTTTTGGCTTCATGAAAATCACTCATATTGGGGTGTGCTTTAAGTAAGGTTTGAGTCACCCTTGATTCTATGAGTAACCCATAATCCACATTGCTATCAGTAACACAGTAAACCCATAGATTCAAAGAGTTATGCTTTGCTGCAATCACTGCTCTGCCATGGATTTCTCCCATGAGTTGAGTAGATTTGTATGTGTTGTACACAGAGGGCCATTTTGAAGTGATAAGTGTGAGAGACTGTGGTTTTTAGAATATGTATGGTCCCTATAGACTCTTCTGTTTAATTGTATGTCACATAGGGAATATTACTAGTAGGAGATAGGGCCTCATTGGAGTAGGTGTGGCCTTGGTGGAGGAAGTGTGTCATTTTGGAGGCACGTTTTGTGGACTCTTATGTTCAAGCTATTAACAGTGTGAAACACAGTCTTAGTCTGGTGCTAGTGGATCAAAATGAAGAAATCTCTGCTCCTTCTCAAGCATCATCATCATGACTGCCTACACACTGCTAGGTTTTCTACCATGATTTTAATGGACTAAAACTCTAAACTGTACGTTAAGCCCAATCAGATCTTTCCCTTTATAAGAATTTCCATGGTCATGGTGTCTCTTCACATCAATAGAAACCCTAAGACAAAAGACTGCACGTGTTATCCAACATACCATATATATGATATATCTTTCATGTTAAGATATTCTAACTGAGGATTTTGAATTTGGAATCATGAAGTAAATTTCATCATGAAAACATTATAATTAAAAAAATTACACCAGAAGTGTAGAAGGAAAGGTTAGTGTGATTGAGATGATAGATCACAATTGATGCCACAAAGGGAGCAGAAAAAGACAGTTCTAGATTCACCAACTCTAGAAATCTAACAATATTGAGATGAGAATTATATCATGAATATTCCAAAACTCATGGATGATGGAGAGATAGCAGCCAGGACCACATAATTGAGAAGATCTAGAACAATGATGAGGAATGAGTCTTTTGAATCACTTTGCCTGTGATGTACTTTTGTAAAAATTTGTATTCACAGAGTTTATACAGGCTCATGTTCTACACTCAGGTGATAAGCTAGAGGCTGATAGATATTTCCTTCTTCATTTCAAGACTCCTTATGTGAAGTATTGGGAGTCTAGTATAGCTCAGCAACTTGTTTATTTGTATTTAGAATGGATTTGGACTCATAATGGTCAGCCCATGAATCTTGTTCATTTATCTGTATCCACCTTGTGGATATTCCTGAGGAATGAGACAACAGCTAGTCTCAGTATTCTCAACTATGTAGACTCCAAGGTATACTACCAGTCAGGTCTGGTAGACATCTTGCAACACTGGCTACCCAGTAGTCATCGTAGACCCTAGCCAGGGACTATTCTTCATTGCAGAGTGTTTTGAGGTCCCTTAAAGCAGTAGGAAGTACATCTAGGAACAGCGTCTGATCTCAAAATATATGAAGGATCCCAGCTGAAATACAGAAGCTGACACCAAAGTCAGCCAATCCAGGGTTAAAACAAGTTGACCTGACTACTATCACCAGTTATACTAAATAGTAAAGGTCTATTTACCAACAGTGAACTCCATTATATGGCAGAGGAGTTTATTATTATTAGTGCACAGTCATCCAAGTGTAAGAGCATAAGAATTAAAATCAGAGACGTAAAACATTACAGAGAACAATGGTGAGGCTCAAGAAGTAAACACAAAAAAGAGAAACCTATAAACCCCATGATGAATAATTCCCAGAGTGTGTTTTAATTAAGTTACAAGTCTAAGAAACCACCAACAAAACCTGGGCAGATATCTGTTGCTCATGGACAGGTCAGAATAATCAGAAGAACAGGTGAAGGCCACACCAGCATGAAGAGCAGATAGGCTGCCCTCCACCACATGTAGCTCTCTGAATCAGTAGGTTCAGTTTCCCAAGACTCAATATGCCACCACCGTTCTTGACCTACTATCCAGCAAAACTTTCAATCACCATATCTGGGAAAAGCAACATATTCCATGATATAAGCCAAATTCGAACAATATCTACCTGAAGATCCAGAAATACTAGAAAGACATTTCCATCCCAATAACTTCAACTACACCCATGTAAAAACAGGAAATAAATAATTTCACACTAGTAAAGGCAAATAATGGAAGGACATTTATGTTCATGTACTTGCCAACACCCCCCACACACAGAGAGAGGGAGAGGGAGAGGGAGAGGAAGAGGGAGAGAGAGAGAGAGACAGAGACAGAGACAGAGCCAGAGACAGAGACAGAGACTACCACTACCACCACCAAAGTAACAGGAATTAACAATCATCGGTCATTACTGTTTTTGGTATCAATGGACACAATTCCTCCATGAAAAGATCGGACTAGAAGAATGGTGTGAAAACAGTACCCATCCTTCTGTTGCATACAAGAAACAGCACTAATAGCAAAGGTAAACATCACCTCAATATCTCAGAATAAAGCATAGGTTCAATAATTTCTAGGCAAAGGGATAGAAGAAGCAGGCTATTACCCTTCAAAACTAAAGTCTAAGTGGATCAAAGACCTCAATATCAAACCAGATTTATGAACAGATGGGAGCAGATGCAGAGATCCACAGCTAAACATTAGGCAGTGCTCCAGGAAGCTCAAATAAGAGGGGAAGGAAGAATTGTAGGAGCCAAGAGGTCAAAGGCATCACCAGAACATGACCCAAGGATTCAAGTAGAAGGGGTCATGGCCTTCAGTTACAGAGACGGAAGAGTTCATCAGGGAACCTGTATGGGTCTAAGATAGTTACTCTGTATAAGTGGTATGGATGTACATCTTGGTGTTCTTCTTGGACTCCTAGAATTGGGACTTGGTTCTGTCTCTGATTCTTATACCTACACTTGGAACCCTGTTCCTCTTATATGGTTTCCTTGTTCAGTGTTGATACAAGCTTATGGACCTTGGCTTAGTGTTACTTTTTGTGCTTTGCTCTGTTAATATCCCAGGGAGCCTTGCTCTTTTCTGAATATGAAATGAATGTAGGAGAAACTGTGGTAGGGATATAATGTATGAGAGAAAACAAAAAATAATACTTGTCAATTGTTAGGAGAATAAAACTCACTGATTCAGCTTTAGAGCTATCATCCAGTGACAAAATAGAAAATATGCTATTTGTGTTTCTGGGTCTGGGTTACCTTGGTCAGTGTGAGATTTCCTAGTTCTATCTGTGTCAGTGCTAATTCCATTGTTATTTACCTTTGAACAGTATTTCACAGTGTATATGTGTTAAAATTTCATTATCCATTCATCAGCTGAATGACATTCAGGTTGTTTCCTTGTCCTGGCTATTGAAAATAGAGCATCAAAGAACTTGGCTGAAAAAGCATTTATGCCATAGGACGTCAAGTTCTTAGGATACATTCCAAGGGGTGGAAATGATGTACATATAATAGTTATGTATAATTTTCTCCAATATATTAAATTAACAAAGAAAATCATCTTTTATAAAAGAAAAGAAATGCAATCTAACTATAAAAAAAGAAACTCTGGGTAGAAAATATTTTGAATTTTGAAATGAATCAACATTAGCATAAAATTTTTGTAAACCACCCCCACAGATATAAAAAATCAGCTACTGAATTGGAAGAATATATGGGCCAGCTTAATGTCTAAGTGGGCAAAGGCTCTGTCTGGCGAACCTTGACTCTCTGAAAACCATCGCCAGGATGCACATGGTGAAAAGAGAAAATTGATTTCAGCAGGTTTTCTTCTACCTCCACACTAGTGGCATGGTGAAAGTACACACACACACACACACACACAGACACACACATACTTACTCACTCACTCACTCACTCACTCACTCACTCACACACATTCCCCAAATAAATGTAAAAATTAAAAGTTAATAGAACATTTCAACAGTTTACTTGACTATAATATAGGAGATGAGTGAGCTTAGATCATACATTACATGATCTGACATGGAAGTACAAAACCTGAATGAAAGTACAATGAAAATAAATTGAAACCATCCAAATACCAAATTTTAAATCATAAAAATTCAAGAAAGGGTAAAGGAACATTGAGGTTTAATTGGGATGATGGAAGTGGCATTTAGAATGAGTTTTGGGAGCAGAATGAATATTATTAAAATATTATATGAAATTCACAAATAAATTGTATAATATTTACATAAAGACAGAAAAACAAAGCTTAGAAAAAAAGGAGAGAAAAACTTATTTACAAACGTTACTGTACAACACTCTGGAGACATGAAGAAAACTGAAAATGGTCAGGTAAAAGATGGTCAAATGACATGAAACAAATTCAAATCCAATCATCAAGATCACTGATCATATAATTGTCATGAGAGATCCTGACATCAGATTGACAAAAGAGGAAAAGAACATAGGTGACTTCCAGTTCAGCTAATGTTAGACTTCTGAGCAAACACCTACAGGACACAGGAGACCAGGATGATCAGCTGGGTGGAACAAAGAAAAACTGGCCCGTCCAGCAGGCCAGGTTATTCGAGGGTCTCGAGGAGGGACCACCTGTGAATCAATGGGGGGCGAGAGGGAAAGGAGACCAAGCGCGTGAAGAAAGACAAAGCAGTCTGAGTTGCTTCAAGGCCTCACTTTATTGACTGGTGTTAGAGCTTATAAACAGGGCTTTAGGTAGGGAGGGGGAGCAGGAGTGAGGAGAGGACAAAGAAAATTCCTAAGGAGGGTCAGCAGGAGGTCGCTTTGGTCCCAGGCCCCTGCAGCTAGCTGATTTAAAGAGGTTTATTTAATCCTACATTCCTAGGTTAGACTAAAAGCCTCTTATTTACATGAGGCTTGATAAATCGTGGCAGGTAACACAAGGTTCAAGACACCGCTGTCCAGAGTCGGCCTCCAACACTTCCCCCTCTTTTCTCAAAAATGGACCAAGTCCATGTGATCGGGGTTGCGGAGGTCCGAGAGAGCCTCTGTCTTAGGCTATACAGGGGGACTCCCACGCATGGCAGTTGCCATGTTGAGCCGGTCTCAACGACCTCTGTACGCTGTTGTCTCCTGCGTGGGCCCTGTACTATTCCCGTCATTGAGTACTCTCTAGCAAGACCGTGGGGATGTTAGGGCTTTAGGACACTGAATCTGAGTCCTTGATGGGGCTCCTGGCCAGCCTCCTTGGAATCTACTCTGTGATAATGAATCGAGACGTGTCGTGGTAAGGCCAAATCAATCTGATTTTTGATAAACTGAGTCAACCGCTGAAAGGCCCAGGGACCAAAGGTAATGAGAAGGAGAAGGAAAATAATGAGGGGTCCAGGAGGGTGGGGATCAGGGTAGAAAGCCAAGGGGATTCTTTAAAGCTTCTATATAGAAGGGCAAACCCTGCTCCTAAGAGCAAGAGACACATCTTACTGCAGCCCCATAAAGGCTAATAAAGGAAAAACCCACAAGATTACAATTCCCATACAATTTCGTTTCACAAGATCATGGTCTGGTTACAGAGTAATCACAGAGGGGTACAGTTATGTCAACAGGTACATTTTTCCTGAAACCTCAAGGGGGTATCAGGGTTCCAAAGTGGAGTTTACACAAAGGTCACAGTGGTCCTTCCTGGAACACCTGCAACTCTCCCAGTCACAGTTGAGCACATATCTTAGCAGAAATCTCTTTACATTGTTATATGGTTGCAGGGGAGATTGAACAATGGCTAAGTCAGGTTGCTTTTGGAACTAGATTTTTAGTTTCTCATTTCCTGGTGCTTGAAGTTTTCTCTATTCCTGAGGCTTGGGGGTGTAAGCCTGAAGGGCTAGGGTCTTTCACTCCCCCGTTTTCTTTTTGGCAAATTTTAATCTTAAAATTATGGCATTACATTTGGTACCTCATGGCCTATTTTAGTAACTCATGGCCTGTAATGGCCATGCATAGTTCATGTACAATTAGCCATCTGGTCTCTATTCCAGGGAGTTTTCTTTTGACCCAGCATTTCAGCCTTTTATGAACAAGGAAAATGGGACGATGTATTCTCTTTCTGGAACTGCTTCAAGCTGGCATTGGGGCGTTGTTATCAGGGCCCCTCCCCCAAAAGGCTGAAAAGCTGGTCAAAGACTGGGCAGGGGGCATTTGTCAGTAGCATATAGCTGCCTGACACCATAGTGACAGAGAAGAATCATGTTAGCTGGGCTGGTCCAAGTTAGCCTTTAGCACGTCCGGAGTCCACAGTCGTCTGGAGTGGTGGAGTCAGCAACTGAAACTTGGAGGTATCTGACAGCCAAGTAGAAATCTGTTGAGACAGATTTAAACTAGGAACAGAGGTTAAAATTTGTGAACTTATTTGGAACCCTTAGGTTTATACCCTTAGTAATGGGAAAAGCACTAATCCCAAGACCAGGAGAGAGGAAAAATACCATCTTTAGGAATACTTATCTGGGGTTCTTTCGACCTCTGTGAAGTGGGTCTATGTTTTTATGACTCTTTTAATCCTTTGAGGCCTACTTACAAAATGACATAAAAGTTTTATATACATTAGTATTACCAATCTGTACTGAAATCCATATTGTAGACAAAGCAGATAATGGGTATCTGTAAAACAGCAGAAGTAGACTTATACCTTTGAGTCCCAACAAGAGCTACAGATTTGGGCATTTTACTTCTGTCCAGAAAGCCAGGTGTAAGTTGAACAGAGATTTTAAGCCTGGTGAAAAGCACTTTTAGGTTTACATTTAGACATATCTAGATGACATCTAAAACAAATCCAAAATGTTGAGCTTGTGACTGGACAGTAAATGGTCATTGCTCTATCAGCTCATCAGGACTCCTAAATGTTAAGCTCTGAACCACAGAACAGGAGAGTAATCTGAAACATATCTTATTTTAGACTCATATCCAAACCTTTATAATTTATTTAACTTTTTATATCTTAGAACATTTTCTTTTAAAGTGAGCTAAAAGGCTAGCTATGGCCTTGCAGAAGGATCTGGTTGTCTGATGCTGCCATGCTGACAAAGTTAGAGCTAGCCTAGCCATCAAAGATCTGAGAAGGATAAACTATATCTGAGTGAAGACCAAGAAGCATCCAATCCTATAAATTACAGTGCTCAATCCCTACCCAGGTCTCTATAGCGTTGGAGGTACCAGTCAGAACAACATCAATCTTCTACCACCATCAAGCCCATAAGGCAGAGTACCTTTTCTGTGGAATAGGGACACGGAAGACTGACAGTGTCCTACTACTTGTCCACAGTCTGGGCTGGGTCCTGGAGGCAGGTGTTGCATTGGGGCATCTTGCCCTGTGGTCAGTGTCGTTCGCTATTCAGGTGGCATCTTCTTGTCATTCCATATCTTCTTTGGAGACCTTGGGAGTCATTGCTAGGAGCTGGGGAGCTAGGAGTCTCTGTTTCCGATAGTAAGTTTTTAATCAAATAATTTAAATGTCATATTCATCAGATCATTGACAGGTTAGAGGACCATTATCTATTAAATGTATCTGAGCCAAACAAATCTAGGCCTAATCTTGAAAATATCTCTAAGTTTGTTAATAATGAACAGGCTAATTTGTTTTCCTATAGATATATTAGTCAAATATACCTTTTAGTTTGTTTTATTTTAAATAGAACCGTTTATGCTTTAAACTAGTATCTGGATAGCCAGATGACTAGTATTAACTTGTATTCTTTAACACAGAAGGACATGCATGCAAAAGCAGACATTCAAAACCAAACATACATGTGGCCACATTTTCATTCATACTTGCAGAATAGACAGACATTTTTAAAACTACGACCCCTTGGAGTCTCCATGTAACAGCAGAATAGCAAGAGAAAGAAATCTGAAACATGTTTACTTCAACTTCAAAGTTAGACCTTAAAGTTTTATTATATTTTTTAAACCCTCATGACATGCTTAAGCCTTTAAATTTTTACATCTTAAACTGTTTCCTCAAGTCAAAAAATTATTTATTTAAACAGTCAAGTCAACAATGAGAACAGTTAACACACTACACACAAGACAAAGGGCACACGAAAAAAAACTTTGCCCCAACGAGACAACCAACAAAGCTCCAAGAACAATGACAGCCTGATGTGCTCTGTGGAGAGTGACCCTCCAGGCTCAATCACACCAAAAACAATCCAGACTCAAGGATCTCTGTCCTTGATCAAACAGACATAAGGGGGCTTTCACATCCCTGTCATTCAGACATGTACCTTATTTCTTGGAAGAGAAACAGAGTGTCAAGTAACAATGACCACAATAAAACACACAAAAAACCCCACAAAATGTCTCTAACAATTTCCCGGGACAAAATACAAAGTGGCACTTCCTCCCACCATGGAGAAAGGTACCCAAAGATGCTCCTCTCCTGAGCACTCCCTGGAGGAAACTCCTAAAATCAAATGGTCACCTCTGAGGTGGCCCCAAATGGCTCGGGACTAGGGGGTCCCTTGCCCAAATCAGGGAATGAGACGTCTCTCTTTCCCTCCCAGGATCACTGTCCGGACACGTCTGTCCCAGTGAGCCTGCAAAGTACAAATCAGTTGACCGGCACAAAACTTAAAAGAGACAAGACAGAGACAGAGACAAGACAGAGAGCGCTCTTACCGGTAGATGTCAATAAACCTCTGGACCCTAGAGGGTCCCGGTGGGGTCTTTTGGTCTTTTGTTCAATGTGATTTGTGACAACCTCACTCTTACCATCTTCTGGGATGGACACATCGTTTAATAGGTCCTCAGCAAGTGCCAGAAGATATGACACCCTACTATCCTTTTCTGAATCCTTTAAAACATCTCTGATTACTCCATAGAAACTAAAGAATGCATCGGGGACGTACTCTCCGTCCTTAAGCAAGTTATTGATATCCTTTCCAACTTTATTCCACGTCAAAGGGTGGATGCCCGGGCCATTAATAACCAGCCAGGGACATTTTTCTTCCACGAAACAGAAAAACTTAGTTAAATCTTTTTTTCTTTCTTTGTTTTTGACTCTTATTCCCCTCTCCCTGATTTCTTCATTTCCTTAATGAAGAGAGCCTCTTTAGAGAGTGCTTTACCCATTGATTGATGAACGGCACTTACCTCAAGGCTGCCCACGGCGCACGAGTGATGCTGTTGGGGCACCTCTACCCTAGTGAGTCTGGCCAGACCACGTTTTCTCTTTGCCGTCCAGTAGTGAGCCACCGTGCCTCGAGCCCCACGTTCGGGCGCCACTTGGCCCGTCCAGCAGGCCAGGTTATTCGAGGGTCTCGAGGAGGGACCACCTGTGAATCAATGGGGGGCGAGAGGGAAAGGAGACCAAGCGCGTGAAGAAAGACAAAGCAGTCTGAGTTGCTTCAAGGCCTCACTTTATTGACTGGTGTTAGAGCTTATAAACAGGGCTTTAGGTAGGGAGGGGGAGCAGGAGTGAGGAGAGGACAAAGAAAATTCCTAAGGAGGGTCAGCAGGAGGTCGCTTTGGTCCCAGGCCCCTGCAGCTAGCTGATTTAAAGAGGTTTATTTAATCCTACATTCCTAGGTTAGACTAAAAGCCTCTTATTTACATGAGGCTTGATAAATCGTGGCAGGTAACACAAGGTTCTAGACACCGCTGTCCAGAGTCGGTCTCCAACAAAAAACTGTGCCTATAATTGTCAGCAACACTCTCCTTCAGAGATGAAGTATATAAAATTTTATCAGAATACCTGTAGCAGACAGAGTTCTTTGCAGTAAGCTCTGGAAAATCTGTGGAATGCCTCATGCTGAAATAAAGGCTGGTCATATGTTATTAGGTGTTTTAATTGCACCACTTGAGAGACAGAGGTGAATATCTGAGTTCATGGGTAGCCTGGTCTACCAAGTAAATTCTAGGATAATCAGGGCAACACAGAGAAACCCTGTGTTGAACAACCAGAAATTAAAGTTTATCCAATATATGTTGATGCCTGACTCAGCCAAGGGCTGTGTCTGGGACAATCTAGGAGAGAGCTGATGGACAGGGTTCAGAGTTCTAACTTCACAATTCAGAAGGCTCAAAAACAATTCACTCATAGAAACCAGCAGCCAACACCCTGTTATGCCTGCTCTCCTGTTAGAATGAAACCTATCTATTGCAATGGATAGTATCTCAATATTTAAAGATGGACTCACCTGCTTGTGCCAATGTCCTGAGGACTAGGAAGAGGCCTGGAAAGAAAAACTCATGTTGAACTCATCTTTCTTTTTCAGTAGCCTGGCCATCTGACATCCCTATCCTGTTGGTCCTCTGTACATTAGAATCAGAGCTTACTTAGTTAAGATGAACTCATGTACTAATATAAACCATGGAGGCCAGTGTTTCTGCTGTAGGTAGATTTAGCCTCCCAGGATGATGTTTCCATCCTGTTATTGCTCACCATCTATTCCCAGCAGGACTCACCAGTACAGATCAGGTTTAGGAGCACAGACAGCATGGTGCTGCTTTGGCTGACAACTGTCAGAACAAGAATAAAACATATTGGGTGTTGAAAGAGGCTTGAGGTGTCTGTCTGACCACAGCTCGGAAAGCTTAACAACAGAAACATCTGCCCTTGTTGCCACGTTCATTAATTTTGTGTGTGACAGGGTTCTCTGTAGCCCTGGCTATACCGGAATGTACTTTGTGGACCAAGCTACGTTGGCTTTGAATTAAAAGCCTCACCAGCATCTGCCTCCCAAGTGCTTCAATTAAATGTGTGTGTTCTCATACTAAGTTAATGAAATCTCTTTTGCCATTGACTTTGTGGATCATAACTTCTTGGAAATGGTTCAGGCTTTAGCTTTTCAGCAGAAGTATTTACCATGACTACAATTGAATTGTATCTTGAATCCATCACCTTTATGCAAAGTGGTTAAATCTGATTATTTTTCTCAAACTTTTGATGTGTTCTCTTTGCTTTTTAAGTTCAAGACTCAGTGTTTCCTCTGGCATTGTATACAACATGTTCCATAATTATTTTTCATATTGTAAGAATAGTCCTAATGTTTCAGTCAAAGTGATTATACTGAATTATTCCAGTTTTATGTTAAAGTTATTGAGTTTCTTAATTAATCATGTACATATTTAGAAAATAAAATTCCACCTTTTAAAAATCAAACAAACAAAGCAAGTAAGCTTTTCTGTATTTGAAATTTGTTCTTAGAATTTAAAAAAATATCAAAAGATGGAGAATCCCTCATGCTCATGTGTCAGTAGGAATTGTATAGTAAAAATGCCCATTCTCTCAAAAGTAATCTAAAGAATCTCATCTATGCAGTCACATCAATATTTCAACACAATGCTATACAGATCATACAAAGACAATTTCTGGCTTTTTTCCCCTTTTTTAAATTTATTTTACAATACTATTCAGTTCTACATAATAGCCACAGATTCCCTTGTTTTCTCCCTTCCTGTCCCCCTCCCCTTCCTCCCAGGCCCCCCCAATCCCACCTCCTCCAGATCAAGGTCTCCCCCCCAGGACTGGGATCGACCTGATAGACTCAGTCCAGGCAGGTCGAGTCCTCTTCTCCCAGACTGAGGCAAGCGTCCCTGCATAAGTCTCAGGTTTCAAACAGCTAGCTCATGCAATGAACCCAGGACCTGGTACCACTGCCTAGATGCCTCCCAAATAGATCATACCAATCGACTGTCTCACCTATTCGGAGGGCCTGATCCAGTTGGGGGCCCCTCAGCTCCCTATCCCTAACCCTAACCTTAACCCTAACCCTAACCCTAACCCTAACCATAACCATAACCCTAACCCTAACCCCTGAGGAGAATATACAAGGAACTCAAGAAATTAGACATCAAAACGACCAACAGTCCAATTGAGAAATGGGTTTTAGAACTAAACAGAGAATTCTCAACAGAGGAAACTCAAATGGCTGAAAGACATTTAAGGAATTGCTCAACATCCCTAATCATCAGGGAAATACAAATCAAAACAACTCTGAGATACCACCTTACGCCTGTCAGAATGGCTAAGATCAAAAACACTGAAGACACTTTATGCTGGAGAGGATGTGGAACTAGGGGAAATCTTCTCCACTCCTGGTGGGAATGCAAGCTTGTACAACCACTTTGGAAATCAATATGGTGCTTTCTTAGAAAATTGGGAATCAATCTCCCCCAAGATCCAGTTATACCACTCCTGAGCATATACCCAAGAAATGCTCAATCATACCACAAGAGCACTTGCTCAGCTATGTTCATATCAGCATTGTTTGTAATAGCCAAAACCTGGAAACAACCTAGATGCCCTTCAACTGAAGAATGGATAAATAAATTGTGGCACATATAGACAATTTCTGGCTTTAATGTAAACACACAGAAACTGAGAGTATAGTTAAACTATCATGAACACTAACAGAACTGCTGGAGGTCTTACCACTCCTAACTTCAAGTCATTCTGTAGACGTACATTAATAAACACACCACAGTATTGGACAAGACAGACACATTCATCTATGGAATCAAATTGAAGACCCAGACATAATTCCAAACATCTATGCATATCTGATCTTTGATAAAGAAACTCAAAACATTCACTGAAAAAAGACAGTATCTTCAAGAAATAATTTTGATCAACCTGGGTGGCTGTATGTAGAAAAGTGCAAATATCTTCATACTTATCAATTGCAACAAAACCCAAAACAATTATATCATTCTAAAGATGTACATATTTTCCTTCTAGATACATAGAAATGTAGCTCTCACACCTGAAGGGAAAAAATCCTTTGATTAGCATCAAACAAACACCAATAAAAACCCCAAAACAAAAAAATAGAGAGAACAGATGATTATGAGGTGTCCAGGCCTAGCTGATCTATTACAACAGAATTCCTGCATCTAAGGTACAGCCAACATCATGCAAGAAGGGAAAGAAAGAGTGTAATAAATAGAGCAAGAAGATGTTTGCTGTGAGGTGGCATCTGCTAGAAATGTAAATATAAAATCATGTAAATATAAATAACATTATACACATTAATTTGATTACATTCATAAAATTAGGAATATATGTAGATATTTAAAAGTAATTAAAAATAAAGATGAATTTGAGAGAAGAAAATGGTTGTATATGAGAGGTTGAGAGGAGTAAGGAAAGGAAAAATGGTTTAATAATGATTTTTTGATTTTATTAATAAAAGTTTTATGTTTAGAAATGTAGATTAATACACAAGAAAAAAGCCTAATAATAAAATAAAACATTGCAGATACTAAATATTACATATGCATACTACACTCCTTGGATTTCTGTCCTATTTCAAATATTCTCAATTCTTTGCAGTGTTTTGAAGCTTCTTGGCCTCTGACACAATCTTCTAGAAATACATCATGAGAATATTGATGTTTCTTGTCTATGTTCATTGTCGAGAATATTATATGTCCTACTGAAATAAAGAACACGTGCTGTAGAGTCAGGAAAGAGCCGTGTAAAATAAAAATGTCTGAAAATATTCAAAACCATGTTTTCAAATTTTACATATTAAACATTTTCAGATATTTCCATGTCAACCATTCAACAATGAAGTGAAACAACACGACATAAAAATACATTTCTGGCTGGGCGGTGGTGGCGCACGCCTTTAATCCCAGCACTCAGGAGGCAGAGGCAGGTGGGTCTTTGTGAGTTCGAGTCCAGCCTGGGCTACCAAGTGAGTTACAGGAAAGGCGCAAAGCTACACAGAGAAACCCAGTCTTGAAAAACCACACACACAAAAAAATACATTTCTGGTGCTCTTGGTAAAGAATGGTGAGTGTACAGGGCTAGAGAAATAACTTACAAATTAAGAGTGTGTTCTGAACTTGCAGAGGACCCAACTTCAGTTCTCAGTGCTCACAGCAGGAGGCTCACAACTGCCTGTGACTCCAGCTCCAGGGGATCCAATCAATGCCCTCTTATGCCTTTACAAGCACCAGAACTCCCATGCACAGATTCACCCACCATTTAATCAGTGTGTGCTCTCATACTATGCTAAAGCAGACTCCCCTTTTACAATTGCCTTTTGCCATTTACCAAGGACCATAGCTTGGTTTGTGTATCAGAGTAATTGTGGCCTCAGAAAAAACCCTTTGTTTATATTTGTGAAATAACTTGAGTAATATTGGCATCAACACTTAGAGATTTTGGTAGAATTCTGCACTAAATCTATTTCTTTTTGCTGGGGAGATATTTTATTGACTGCTTTGATTTCACTTAAATTGCTTATCTAATCTTCATTTAATCTTTATTTTTTGTAAGTGGTGTGCATAGAGATAATTATCCATTTCTTCTAGATTTTCCAATTTGGTGCAGAACAGGTTTTTAAAATATGTCCTTATGATTCCTTTGATTTACTTTTGTCTGTTTTTTTTATGTCCCATGTTCATGTCTTGTTTCTTAATTTAGATATTCTTCCTACGGTTTAGTTAAGTTGCATAAGGGTTTGTGAATGTTATTGATTTTTCCAAATGACTAAAATTGTTTTATTGTTTCTTTGTATTTATTTTGTTTGTATTGCATTAAATTCAACCATGAGTTTGATTATTTCTTGCCCTCTACTCCTGCTGTGTGTGATTTCTCCTTTTTGTTCTAGAGCTTTCTGGTGTTGCTGTTAACTTCCTTGTATTATACCTCTCCAATATTTTATTTATGTACTTAATAAGTTTGGGTATATCCATTATGTATGTAACTGTGACCTGTAATCATGTTTGTATCTATTTTTCTAACACCTATTATATATCTATCATCTATGAATCTATTATTTATCTATCACATGTCCAGTCATCGTTGTATTTTTTCTATGTATGTATGTATCTATCTATATATCCATCTATCATCTATCTCTATATCTATCATTTAATATCTATTTTCTGTCTACATACATATATACCTATTAACTATCCATCATCTTTTTTCTCTTCTCTTCATTCTGTCAATCAGATGATCTGTCAGTCAATTATTTATGTATTTGTGATTTATTAATCTATCTTTCAATTATCTATTTTTGCACATCTTTCTTCTACCCATTACCTATTTACATCTGCTTGTCATTCTGTCTGCCTATTATATTCTTTTAAATAGCTCTAAATATCATGTTTTTCTGTATATTCAATACATATTTTTCTTTTCAAAGTAAGCACAGTCTTGAGGATTTCCATGGAGTTTTCAGTCCCTCAGTCTCCTCTCAAGAATTTTCATTCATCATGTAACCAAGACAGTATGCCATGGGTTGAAGAGAGGCAACCAAGCTTCACAGTTCCAGACACAATCACAGTCACCTTAGCAGAATGCTAAGGAGATTAGACTATCCTTGCCTGCCACTAAAATAAGTTAGTATTCTTGTTAAGAGATAGTCTAGCTTTTGTGGGAGTCCTTTCTTCCTTGATAACTTGTTTTCTTTAAGGACTCACTGGGACACAGGAAGGTGTTTTTTGTGGGTTCAAATGCTGATATAGCTGCAGTCCAGTTAGCTTCCTGTTTGTGTGCCTTCAAAACCACAGGTAATTATGAGGCAGTAGGACCCACAGGAGGTGTGAGATCTCAGTTACTGACCATACTTTTCTAAATTCATTACTTCAAATGCAAAATAAACAGTTCTTTTTTGAAATAATTAGTTGGTCTTGTGGGGAATTGCCGAAGAAACAAAGAATCCTTCTGTTTATATTTCCAGCATGAAAGGAGAATTTCCCTAAAAATGTCTAATGTTTCTCAAATTCCTATCTCTTTTTTTTTCTTATATTTAGCCTAGATTATACCAGAATTCAGTCATGGAGCAGATGCTAGCCTCAAACTTGAGTTAATTCTCTTCAATTCTGCCCAATTCTAGGAATATACATGCTCATTCTAACACTTGTCTGTAAACATTTTTATCTTTATTTTTATTTTTAAAGAGAAAATATTTGTTTCACTTACAGTTCCATCACCTTAGGTGAATCACAGGGACTGTCACTTGAGAGACAGTTGGTTAATTTGGACCCACAATTAAAAATCATATCAAGGAGTATTTCCTTATACTGAACTGTTTACTTCACTCTTAAAGATTTAAGGACTACCTACTTAGGAAATGATGCCACTCTCTAAATGTTGGGCAGGTTCCTTCACACCAATCAAACTAAACAGGAAAATCTCCCCCTAGACATGCCCATATGCAAACTCTCTGTGATTTATACAACTCTTAGACTCTAGAAAGTATTATGTATTCTGGCAAGTTGATATTTTAAATTAAATTCACACTAGCAGATATACCAAGATAATACTCCCATTTACAATTGCCTAAAATATTTAGAACCAAGTGCTACACCACTCTTGAGAATATTCCTGAAGGAATTTATTATCAGCACACCATGGATACAGTTGCATATTCATGTCTGTTGATCCACTAGGTGTTCCCGGCTGCTGTGAGTTCATTTGTAGTATTGCCTTGTCATATTCAGAGACCAGACTCTCACTGTTCTTCTTCCCATCTTCTAACTCTTATGCTCATTTGAAAGCCTTCTTTTGTGATGATCCCTGAAGCTGGAGGGGTCATTGTAGATGTTCCAAATGGCCATTTGTCTCTATATAGTGTTTTAGAACTCTTTGGCTGATGTGTCTGAGAAATGTTTCAATTTTTCTTGGAAGACTTTAGATCACCACCACCCCTACTCCTGCTGGTTTCTTTTCTACTTCTAGTTGGTTCTCTCTTCTGCTTTCCTGTTACATGCTCTTCTTACCCACCATCCTTTATTCTCTACCCCTGTTATTCTCCTCTTCTTCTCTGTCACATCTGTCACTACAAGTCTCATGGATCATTGTAAGAGATGGCATTAGTCCTCTCTTTCTGTCTATCTCTCTCTTTCACACCTACACACAGACATACAAACATACACACAGTATAACATATATGTGTAAAATGCCATAAAGAAACTTTTTACTTTGTTAGCTAACCTAAAAATGAATAAAAACTAAAAACATAGAAATATAATCTTTAATTTGTATACCACATAACGAAATATGTGGTATTTATCTTTCTGAAATGTGCTCTTATGATAAACTATAATTCCCATTTGCATCCATTTTCTTGTAAACTTTCTATTTAAGTTTTCATTATGAATACATGTTGGGATAACAAAAATATTTGTGCCCACTGATTACTAGGGAAACCAGGAATGTTAACCATCCATGCTTGTCTTTTCAAAAAAGAGATTATAGCCTGAATTTTTCCTGGATATATGAGAATTAAATATGATTAATACCTTGGTGATCTGTGTTGTCTGAAGGCTCAGATCCTATCAATCTCCTACAAGCAGGTTCAGAAGCAGCTAATAGTCTATATAATCACTGTTTTCTGTGAAAGATCAGTACATATCAAGCTCCCAAAATGAGGACTGCAGAAACTTAATATTCTTTGTGTACCTTACATTATCTGCACAGCCTGGTACTCCCTCAGGCTCCAAGAACCAGGACCAGAGTTGGCTAATAGTTCAAATGACTGCTAAGCTATTTGTGTGATAGAGAACACACAAGAGTCTACCCAAGGCCCTTAACCCAACACAGGTAGCCTATCTCTACAGTCTATCTTTTGGAACAAACCATGTTCTGACATAGATGCCATTATACTTCCTTTTGCACTAGGGATTGTATTATATCAGGATTTTCCCCTCAAAGTGTACTGTGTTTCAATATACTTAAACTGCTTGGTGTCAGACTTCAGAAGTTTGTACCAGCGGGGACAACTAAGTCATGCTGAAACGGGTTTCCTTCTTGCCTTTCAAGTTTAATTTCTTTGCCACCCATAACATTTGCAAGGATCCCCACAGCTGACAACCAGTGTGAAGTGCTCAGTCCTTAGTGAAGGGTAAAACACTTTTCTAGTGTAGGGCAAATCCTATAATGCTATGAACATAGTTGAGCATGTGCCCTGTGGTATGATTGAGTATTCCTTGGATATATGTCCAAGAGTGGTATAGCTGGGTTTTGAGGAAGGTTGATTGCCAATTTCTGAGAAAACACCACACTGATTTCAAAAGTAGCTGTACGTTTGCACTCCAACCATCAGTGGAGGAGTGTCCCCGTTTTTCCACAACCTCTCCAACATAAGCTGTCTTCTATGCTTTTGATTTTAGCCATGCTAACAGGTGTAAAATGATATCTCAGAGTTGTTTTAATTTTCATCTTCCTGATTATTAAGGATGCTGAGCAATTAATTAAATGCCTTTCGCCATTTGAAATTCTTCCTTTGAGCATTCTCTGTGAGTAGCTCTATAGCCTATTTCTTAATTGGATTGTTCATTATTTTGAAGCCCAGTTTCTTGAATTCTTTATATATTTTGGAGATCAGCCTTATGTCAGATGTGGAGTTGTGAAGATCTTTTCCCATTCTGTAGGCTGTCCTTTTATCTTATTTACTGTGTCCTTTGCCTTACAGAAGCTTCTCAGTTTCAGGAGGTCTCATTTATTAATTGTTTCTCTCAGTGTCTGTGCTACTGGTGTTATATTTAGGAAGTAGTCTCCTGTGCCAATGCGTTCATGACTACTTCCTACTTTCTCTTCTATCAGGTTCAGTGTAACTGGTTTTATATTGAGGTCTTTGATCCAAATGGACTTTAGTTTTGTAAATGGCAATAGATAGGGTTCTATTTGCCATCTTCTACATGTTGACATCCATTTAGGCCAGCACCATTTGTTGAAGATGCTTTCTATTTTAGTTTGTCCAGTTTTGACTTCTTTGTCAAAAATCGTATGTTCATAAGTGTGTGGGTAAATGTCAAGGTCTCCAATTCAATTCCATTGGTCCATATGTTGGTTTTTATGCCAATACCAAGCTGTTTTTTTATTACTATAGCTCTTATAGTAGAGCTTGAGGTCAGGGATGCTGATGCTACCAGAAGTGGCTTTGTTGTAAAGGCTTCTTTTAGCTATCCTGGTTTTTCTGTTTTTCCAAATGAATTTGAGTATTGTTGTTTCCAGGTCTGTGAAGAATTGTGTTGGAATTTTGATGAGGATTGCATTGAATCTGTAGATTGCTTTTGGCAAAATTGCCATTTTTACTATGCTAATCATACCTATCCATGAGCATGGGAGATCTTTTCATTTTGTGGTATCTTCGATTTCTTTCTTCAGAGACTTAATGTGCTTGTCATACAGGTTTTTCACTTGCTTAGTTAGAGTTACCCCAAGGTATTTTATATTATTTGTGGCTATTGTTTAAGGTGATGTTTCTCTGATTTCCTTCTCAGCCCATTTATTATTTGTATATAGGAGGGCTACTGATTTTTTGAGTTAATCATGTATCCTGACAAATTACTACAGGTGTTTATCAGCTGTAGGAGTTCCCTGTTAGAATTTTGGGGGTCACTTATGTATACTATCATATCGTCTGCGAATAGTGTCCACTTGAATTCTTCCTGTCCAATTTGTATCCCTTTGATCTCCTTTTGGTTTCTTATTGCTCTAGCTAGGACTTCAAGTACTATGTTAAATATCTGTGAGGAGAGTGGACAGCCTTGTCTTATTTCTGGTTTTTAGTTGAATTGCATTGAGTTTCTCACCATTTAATTTGATGTTGGCTGTTGGCTTGCTATAAATTGTCTTTATTATCTTTAGGTATATTTCTTGTAATCTTGATCTCTCTAAGATCTTCATCATGAAGAGGTGTTGGATTTTGTCAAAGGCCCTTCCACCAACTAAGAAAATGATTATGGGGTTTTTGTCTTTCACTTTGTTTATATGGTGTATTACATTGACAGATTTTTATATGTTGAACCATTTTTATATCTCTGGAGAAGCCTACTTGATTATGGTGGATAATTTTTTTTGATGTGTTCTTGGATTCAGTTTGCCAATATTTTATTGAATATTTTTGCATCAATGTTCAAGAGGGAGATTGGTGTGTAATTCTCTTTCTTTGGTGCATCTTTGTGTGGCTTGGGAATCAGAGTAACTGTAGCCCCATAAAAGGAGTTTGGTAGCATTCCTTGTTTCTATTGTGTGGTACAATTTGAAGAGTATTGGTATTAACTCTTTGAAAAACTGTTCTAATTCTGTGTTGAATCTGTCAACGGCTGGGCTTTTTCTTTTTCTTTGGTAGGGAAAGTTTTAATGAGTCTTTCTAATTCCTTAGGGTTATTGGTCTATTTATATTGTTTGTCTGGTCTTGATTTAACTTTGGTATGTAGTATCTGTTCAGACAATTGTCCATTTCTTTTAGATTTTCCAATTTTGTGGAGTACAGGTGCTTGAAATATGACCTGTTGAATCTTTGGGTTTCCTCATTGTCTGCTGTTATATCTCCCTTTGCATTTCTGATTTTGTTAATTTGGATGTTCTCTTTGCATTTTGGTTAGTTTGCATAAGGGCTTGTGTATCTTGTTGGTTTTCACAAAGAACCAACTCTTTGTTTCATTGATTTTTTGTTTTGTTCTCTTTGTTTCTATTTTATTGATTTCAGCTCTCAATTTGATTTTTCTTGTATCTATTCCTCCTGGGTAATTTTGCTTTGTTTTGTTGTAGAGTTTTTAGCTGTGATGTTACTTTACTAGTGTGAGATTTCTCCAATTTCTTTATGTGGGCCTTTAGTGCTATGAATTTTCCTTTTAGCACTGCTTTCATAGTGTCTCATAAGTTTGGGTATGTAGTATATTCATTATCATTGCATTCGAGGAATTCTTTAACTTTCCTTCCTTCCTTCCTTCCTTCCTTCCTTCCTTCCTTCCTTCCTTCCTTCCTTCCTTCCTTCCTTCCTTCCTTTCTCCTTCCTTTCTTTATTAACCTCTTGGTGATTCAGCTGAGCATTATTCAGTTTCCATAAGATCATACACTTTCTGTATTTTTTGTTGTTCTTGAAATCTAACTTTAATCCATGGTGGTTCAATAAAATACAGGAGGTTATTCCAATTTTTTGTATCTGTTAAGATTTTCCTTGTGACTGAGTATGTGTTCAATTATAGAGAAAGTTCTATGTAGTGCTGAGAAGAAGGTAAATACTTTTTTGTTAGGATGGAATATTCTGTATATATATAAGGGCATTTGAGTCATATCATCTGTTAATTCCCTTATTTATCTGTCAAGTTTTGATCTGGCAGATCTGTCTAGTGTTTAGAGTTGAGTGTTGAAGTCTCCCACTATTAATGCGTGGGCTTTTGATATGTGATTAAGCTTTAGCAATGTTTCTTTTACATGTGTAGGTGCCCTTGTATTGGGGGCATAAATGTTCAGAATTGAAACTTCATCTTGGTGGATTTTTCCTGTGATGAATATGTAATGTCCTTCCCTAGCTCTTTTGATTGATTTCAGTTTGAAGTCTATTTTGTTAGATATTAGGATATTTATACCAGCTTGCTTCTTAAGTACATTTGATTGGAAAGTCTTTTCCCAGTCTTTTACTCTGAGGTAGTTTCTGTCTTTGAAGTTGAGCTGTGTTTCTTGTATTCAGCAGAAGGATGGATCATGATTTCTTTTCCCTACTTTTATCCTCTGTCTTTTTATAGGTGAATTAAGTCCATTGATATTAAGGGATATTAATGACCAGTGATTGTTAATTTCTGTTAACTTTTGGTGGTAGTATGTGTGTATTTCCCTTCTTTGGGATTTACTGCTGTGGGGTTATCTATTGCCTGTGTTTTCATGGATTTATCTGCCTTCTTTAGGTTGGAATTTTCCTACTCGTATTTTCTGTAGGGCTGGATTTGTGGATAGGTATTGTTTAAATCTGGTTTTGTCTTGGAATGTCTTATTTACTCTGTCTATGGTGATTGAAAATTTTGCTGGGTATATTAGTCTAGGCTAGCATCCATGGTCTCTTAGTGTCTGTATTACATCTGTCCAAGAACTTCTGGCTTTCAGTCTCCATGGTGTGTTATTCTGATGGGTATAACTTTATATCACTTGGCCTTTTTCCCTGCTGCTCTTAATATTCTTTCTTTATTCTGTATGTTTAGTTGTTTAATTATTATGTGGCAAGGGGACATTTTTGGGGCACCTAGTCTATTTGGTGTTATATAAGCTCCTTGTATCTTCATGGGTGTTTCCTTCTTTAAGTTGGGAAAGTTTTCTTCCATGATTTTGTTTTATATATTTTCTATGACTTTGAGTTGGTATTTTTCACCTTCTTCTATCTCTATTATTCTTAGGTTTGGTCTTTTCATGGTGTCCCAGTTTTCCTGGACATTTTGTTATGACTGTTTTTGGCTTTGGTATATTCTTTGACTGATGAGTCTTTTTCCTCTATTGTATCATCTACACTAGAAAATTTCTCTTCCATCTCTTGTATTATTTTGGTTATGCTTGCATTTGTGTTTCCTGTTCATTTACTCTGATTTTCTATTTCCAGCATACCCTTTGTTTGTGTCTCCTTCATTGTTTCTATTTCACTTTTTAGGTCTTGAACTGTTTCCTTCACATGTTTAATTGCTTATTCGTTGATTTCTTGGCTTTCTTTAAGGGATTTATTGGTTTCTTCCATTTTTTTTGTTTTTCTTTTCCCCAATTTCTTTAACAGAATTTTTCATTGCTTCTTTAAAGCTTCTGGCATCTTCAATAAGTTCTTTTTAAGGCTGCTTTTCCCTACTTCTTTTACATTGTGATGTTGAGGTCTTGCTGTTGTAGAAGGTGATGCCATATGCTCTTTTTGTTGTATGTATTTTTGCATTGACATCTACCCATCTCTTCCTCCAATAGGTTTAAGATGTGCCTCTGTCTGAGTGAGCTGCTATTTGTCTAATCTGTGCTTGCTGTTTCTGTTTCTTAGGGGGCCCCTCTGGGTCCATTCTTAGCTCTTGGTCTAATTGGAGTTGGCAGAATCTGTATTGCAGGGAGCTGCTCTTGGTCCAATTCAAGCTACCTGATTCTGTGGCTCATGGATTTGCTCTTGGTCCTATCAGGGTTCTTATTCCAGTCATAGCTGGCAGATTCTTTGTCTCAAGAAGCCTCTCTTGGTCCAAAGAGAGCTGGCAGATTCTGTGTCTCATAAGCCACTGATGTTGCATGTTGATGAGTATTGGTTTGTGGTGTGGGTCTTGTAGATTGCTGGGTCCAATGGGTAGTTTTGGTGGAGAAGCCTGTCTGTAGGAGATATCCCTGCTGACCAGCTATGGGGAAGATTTGGGTGGGGGTTCCCTAAGACTGCTTATGTCCCAGGACTTGGGTCCTAGAGGCTTGTGTAATTTTTATACATTTGAATTTTTCTTTTTTGAAATTAAGGTATTTTCTAAGTGTACAAAAGAATGGGATCATGATATTTTCATAGTACAAATTGTACCATGTTCTTGTCTCCTCCCTCTACTATCTTCTTCACTCTTATTTTGCACCTCAGTGTTCTCTTGTCTGTTTCCAAAACATCTCCTGAGTTCTTCTGATTTTACACCACAGACATATAAATACAATTGTCTAATTTCACCATGAGAAAACACACATTTCATGTCACACATTCATATTTAAATCATGATTATGCCTTTGAAAGAAAATGTCAGATTTATCTTTAATAGCCTAAATTATTTCATTTACCTTGAGGACCCCCCAGTGGTATACTTTTTCCTACAAATGGCACAGCTTTATTTTCCTTTATGGCTGCATAAAAATCCATTGAAGATGCATGAATGGCATTTCTTATCACACTGATATGCTGATAGGCATCTGTCCTCATTCCCTATCTTGGCTACTGTGAACACTGCAGTAGTAAACCTGGGTGTGCACGTGTTTCTGGCTTTTGATTTTCGATCTTTTCAACCACACACCCAGGAGTTATACTTGAGCTTTTCTATGCCATTTTTCTCCTCAGATCAGTTTTATACTTTTAGAAAAAATTTACAATACTAATTTTATATCCATGTGCATGTGTGTCTGTACACTCACATATGTGTTAGATACCTTGAAACAGGAGTCCTAGGTTGTTGTGATCCAGTACACATGAGTGAGAAGAACCGAACTCAGGCCCTCTGCTATAGCAAAGCACTCTTAACTGGTGAGCCATCTCTCTAGCCCTGTTCTCAGCAGTTTTGAAGCCATCACTTTTAGTCTGCATGTTTTGCACAGCTTAAAATTCAACCCTGGGTCTTGTATAAGTTATCAGAGCACTCTGCAAATGAACCACATCCCCAGCACTTTTTAGAAGACATCACCTTCTCTGTAGCAAAGGCTGGTCTGTGTATTCAAAGTTGTCTATTGCTTAATGCCTGGAAATAGTCCTTGTGTCTTAAATATATATTTAATGCCAACCCATCAAAGGCAGTCAGCAAATGTGGTGTATCTGAAAAGAGATTTAATAGGAACAAAGAAAAACCAATATACAGGTGGTGTTTTTGGTACCATTTCCCCCTATTATCATGTAACTACACTATGGACTTCCCAAATTAATTCAATATCAACTTATTAAATTCAGATGGGCAAACACATCAAGAGAGACTGAATGTCTAGAATGTCAGAGCAGGGCGGTAGCTCTGATAATGGCTGGATCTCCAGCAGCAAGGCAAAATCACCAGATAATCTTAGAGCTGGATGGGACCTTTGACATGGTCCCAGCACTTTTCCAAACTGAAAGAGATGTTGAAGTAGAATTTAAGCCTTTTGAAACTCCCCTTATGTATGACACCTTATCTTTTAAGGCCATCAGGTGAGTGTGATAAAAAAATAAGTATAGAACTCACAATGTGAGCCATAATGTTCTATTTGGCTGTTTGATTTCTCTATTGTTCTATCATCCATCTCTCCATCTTTCTCTCTATATCTATAAACTATCTATTTGTATGTATGTATCATCTATCTCCCTATCTATCTATCTATCTATCTATCTATCTATCTATCTATCTATCATCTATCTATCGTCTATCTATCTATCTATCTATCTATCTATCTATCTATCTATCTATCTATCTATCATCTATCTATCATCTATCCAACTCTCTATCTTTCATCTATTTACCTCTTACCTATATACCTATATCCATCCAATATCTATCATCATTTGTACTGTCTAGTCTATGTCAACTTCACACAAACCTGTGTAGAAAAATTTCAAAGCAGTCTTATTTAATAAGAAACATGGAGCCAAATGTAGGGGTGAAAGCCTTAGAGTTCAGGGAAATAATGAGAGCCACCACGTAATCTAAACTCACCACACTGTAGTGTGGTACTGCTGCCTGACTTTTGTATTAATGGCTTGCTATTTCCTCTGATCGCCGTGCAAAATTTACTTGTTAACATACAAATAAAATATCACCACAGTTCAGCATAAATAAAGTATCACCACAAACTAGAGATGTCTGAAAGTAGGAAACCTTAAATGAGAAAATGCCTCCATGAGATCCAGCTTTAAGGCCTGTTCTAAATTTGCTTATTGATGATGATGGGGCCAAACCTTGGTGGATGATGCTATTCCAGAGCTGGTGGTCATGGGCTCTATAACAAAGGAGGTTGAGCAAGCCATGAGGAGCAAACCAGTAAGCAGCACTCATTCATGGCCTCTGCATCACCTCCTGCCTCCATGTTCCTGCCCTGTTTGAGTTCCTGTCATGATACCTTTGAAGATGACCATCAATATAGAAGTATATGCAAATAAATCCTATCCTCCTAAACTTGTTCTTTGGTCATGGTGTTTCATTGCAACAATAGAAACCCTAACTAAGAAATTATCTGCTATCCTTTCATCAACCTACACAATTCTGTTCCCTCCCATTTGCCTGTATATACACATGCATGTGCCTTATAAATATAAACATATAAAAGCTAAATTTCCTAAAGTTCTTTTTGATATAGTTGGAATGAGTTATTTCCTTTTATTAGATGCTCAGCAACTTATGTTTCAAATTTTTATTTTTTTTGTATATGGGTGTTTTACCTGAATGTATGTCTGTGTACAGTGGGGACATCTGGTACCTGTAGACTCCAGAAGACAGCACTTGAATCTCTGGAGTTGGAATTCCAGGTGGTTGTGAGCTGCCATGTGGTGCTGGAAATTGATACCAGGTCCTATGGAAGAGTATCGAGTGCTTTTACCCACTGAGCTATTCTCCAGTCCTGCAAACAACTTTTTTATAAGCAAAATATTCTTAATTTAATATTACCAAATTATTCTCAAAATAAATACATAACTTCTTAATTTAAAATTATGTAATTATTCTCAAAATGAAGACACTTGGGGTCAGTCATAACATAGGGGTTAGAGTTTTACTTTGATGGGTAAAATTAGTTTTGTTTGTATTAAAAACCATGAACTTACTGGAAAAAGCAGGTGAATAGAGGGTCTTTCTCTTTCAATCCCTTCTCTTCTCACTTGCATCTTACCAGACAGTGTCATCATTTGAGGATACCTATACTCTTATTTATATTTTTAAATTCATTCACTATTTTTTCCAGCCCAATCACAGTGTCCCCTCCCTCTTTTCTAGCGTTCATTTATCTAACCTTCCTTCTTCCTTCCATCCACTTCTCCTGTCTCTTCAGAAAAGGGTAGGTTTTCCATGTATATCAGTCGGACATGGCACATCAAGTTACAGCAAGCTTATGTATCTCCCTCCTGTTAAGGCCTGATTGGCAACATAGTAGGAGGAAAGGGTTCCAATAGTAGGTAACAGAATGGGAGACAGCCCCTGCTCCCATTGTTAGGAGTTCCACAAGAAGATCAAGTTATAAAACTGTAACATATATGCAGAGGGCCTAGATCAGTACCATGTAAGCTCTCTGGCTGTCATTTCAGGCTCTGCAAGCTTCTCTGAGTCCAGGTTGTTCATATTGTGGGCTTTCTCGTGGTGTCCTTTACCCCTCTTATTCCCGCAATTCTTCCTCCCTTCTGCAACAGGATTCCTTCAGATCTGCCTAATGCTTTGTCTGTGGACCTCTGTGTCTGTGTGTTGACAAATTTCTAAATGATCTTATTAAATAAAAAATGTGGAGCCAAATATAGGAGTGAAAGCCTTAGATCAGGGAAATAGTGAGAGCCACCAGCCAACCTACCTCACCTACTCTGCTTCCAAATGCCAGGACTTCCTGTCTACCCAGGCTTTTATTGCCTTGCTGTTCTGCTCTCTCATTGGCTATCTAGCCCAGATACTTCATTTCCTCTTCCTACACAGCTTTGTCACTTTCTGTCCATCTGCACAGACCTCCAGATCTCTATGGTTGGTACTGAAATGAAAGGTATGTGTCACCATGCTGGGCTGTCTTCCCCAGTGTGGTTTTGAACACACAGAAAACCTGCCTCCTAAGTGATAGGTTTAAGGGCATGTGCCCCCACTTCCTGACTATTGTGTTTACTTAAAATGGCTTGCTATTTCCTCTGGTCTCCAGGCAAACTTTATTTATTAACATACAAATAAAATATCACCACATTTGTTTCCATCACTTGCTGGGTGATGCCTCTCTGATGACAACTGGCCTAGGCACCAGTCTATGACTAGAATAGAATATCATTAGGAACCATTTCATTGACTTTTTTGCCAGTCATATTTTATTTTATACTAAGTTTCTGGTCTATTAGGCTCCACATTCTGGTCTTTCAGGCAATGCTGGATGTGGGTTCCCTCTCATAGTATGAGTCACAAGCTGCACCAGTAATGGGTTGACCACTCCCATAATTTTTGTGCCACCTTTATCCCAGCTCATCATGTTGGCAGAGAAAATTGTAGGTTAGAAGTTATGTAGCTGGATGGGCACCCCTGTTCCTCTACTGTGAGTCTTGCCTTGTTAAGGAGATGGCTGGTTCAGGCTCTGAATCCCCCATTCTTAGGAGTCTTATATAATGTCACTCTCATAGATTCCTGAGTATTTCCATTGCACAAGGTTTTATAGATCATCCCAGAGATCCCCCTGAATCCAAATGTCTCTCCCAACACTCTTTCTCTCCATTTTCTTCTCACTGTATCCCTTCTGTTGCCATGAACACACTCCTAATCCATCACCCCCATTTACCTATGATGTCCATTCTATTTACCCTTCACAGTGAGATTTTCCCTTGAGCACTGCTTGTTACCCCTTTTGGTTTGTAGATTGCAGCATGCTTTCCCTTTACTTTATGACTACTACACACTTAGAAGTGAGTAAATATCAGCCGGGTAGTGGTGGCGCACACTTTTAATCCCAGCACTTGGGAGGCAGAGCCAGGCGGATCTCAGTGAGTTCGAGGCCAGCCTGGACTACCAAGTGAGTTCCAGGAAAGGTGCAAAGCTACACAGAGAAACCCTGTCTCGAAAAACCAAAAAAAAAAGTGAGTAAATAACATTTTTGTCTTTCTGGGTCTGGGTTACCTCACTCAGGGTGATCTTTTCTAGTTCCATCCATTTGCTAGCAAATTTCTTGGTGTCATTAATTTAACAGCTGAGTAATACTATATTGTGTAATTGTAACACATTTTCTTCATCCATTCTTCATTTGATAGACATCTAGGTTGTTTCCATTTTCTGGATATTGTGAATAATGCTGCTATGAACATAGTTGTGTAAGTGTCCTTGTGGTATTTTAGATGGTCCTCTGGGTATATGCACAGGAGTGGTATAGCTGAGTCTTGAGGTAGGTCAGTTCCCAATTTTCTGCAAAACCACCATATTGACTTCCAAAGTGCCTGTGCAAGTTTGCACTTCCACCTGGAGTGGAGTGGTGTTCCCCTTGTGCCACATCCTCTTCAGCATAAACTGTCATTTGTGTTTTTGATCTTAGCCATTCTGCCAGGTATAAAATGGAATCTCAAAGTCATTTTGATTTTAATTTCCCTGATGGCTAATGGTGTTGATTATTTTTATGTGCTTCTCAGCCATTTGAGGTTCCTCTGTTTAGAGTTCTTTATTTAGATCTATATCCCATTTTTAATTGGATTATATTTTATGAATTCAAATTGATCATATAATAAAAACTCATTGCTAGATATTGGGGTAAATGCTGAAAGATCAGAGGAAACAAGCCACAGCCACTTGTCACCTTGCCAACTCCTCAGCTCATCCTGTCCCCATGAATCCTTAGACTGAATTCTCTGAGTCCTCAGCCAAAATGCTCTAGTTCCTGTATCCTCAAACCTTCTATGCCTTTCTCTGCCCATACATTTTACTTCTTCCCTAATGCTGGGATCAATGGCATATGTCCTTCCCAAATATTGATAGCAAAGACATGAGATCTCAAGAATTGGGATTAAAGGCTTGACTCTCAAGTACTAGGATTAAAGGTATGTGCCACCAATGCCTGCTCTCTTTCTCTGCTAGACTGAATCAATTTCATATAGTCCAGTGTGGCTTTGAACACACAGAGATCTAAACAGATCTCTGCCTCCTGAGTGATAGGATTTAAGGTGTATGCTATCACTGCCTGGCTTCTTTGTTTAATCTAGTGCCTGTTTCTGTCCTCTGAACCCCAAGAAAGCTTTATTTGGTATACAATATATCATCACAGGATGATTTGATTTTTTTTTTTGATGCCTGTTTTCTTGGGTTATTTATATATGTTGAGAATCAGCCTTCTGTTAGATGTGGGTTGGGTGTGTTTGCTTGTTTTTTTTGTTCTAGAGCTTTCAGGTATCTTGTTATGTTGCTAGTATGACATCTTTCTAATTTCCTTATGAAGACACTTAAAACTTTCCTCTTAACCCTGCTTTTATTATGTCTCGTAAGTTTGGGTAGTATGTGTATTTATTTTCATTCATTCTAGGAAGTCTTTATTTCCTTTCTTCATTTATTCCTTGACTCAGTTGTGATTAGGCAGACAGTTATTCAGTTTCTATGACTTTGTAGGCTTTCTGTTGTTTTTGTTAATGTTGAAATACATCTTTAATTCATAGTTTTCTGGGAGGATGCAGGGGCTTATTTAAATTTTCCTGTATCTGTTGAGAGTTGCTTTGTGACTCACTATAAGGTTGATTTTGGAAAGATTTGATGGGAAGAAGGTATATTCTTTTGTGTTTGGGTGAAATGTTCTGTAGATATTTGGTTTATAGTGCCTGTTAGCACTATTATGTCTCTTTTTGTTTTGTCGTGATGACATTTTCATTGGGGGTAGTGGGGTATTGAAGTCTCCCATAATTAATGTGTGAGGTTCAATGTGTAATTTAAGCTTTAGTTATGTTTCTTTTCAAATGTATGTGTCCCTGTGTCTGAGGCATAGATGTGAAGAATTGCAATGTTCTCTTGATGGATTTTTCCTTTAATGAGTTTGAAATGTCTTTCTCTATCCCTTTTGATTAATTTTGGGAGGAAGTCTATTTTGTTGGACATTAGAATAGCTACATCAGTTTGCTTCTTAGGTCCATTTGCTTGGAAACAGTTTTTCATCGGTTTACCCTTAGACAATGTCTATGTTTAGTGTTGAGGTGTATTCCCTGCATGCAGCAAAGGGATGGATTGCATTTCCATATTCATTCTGCTAGTTTGTGTCTTTTTATTGGGGAATTGAATTCCATTGCTACTGAGAGATATTAAGGACCACTGCTTGTTAATTCCTATTATTATGTTGTTGTTGTTGTTCGTATTTTGTGTGTGTGTGTGTTTGTTTCAGATCTCTGGGATTTGCTTGTGTGTGTTTATTTATTGCTTGTGTTTTCATGGATATATTTAACCTCCCTGGGTTAGAATTTTCCTGTTTGTACCTTTTCTGGGCCTGTATTTGTGTGTAGATATTGTTTACATTTGACTTTGAAATGAAATGTCTTGTTCCTTCCATCTGTGGTGATTGAAAGTTTTGCTGGGTATCATATTCTGTGCTTGCATCTCTGTTCTCTTACCGTCTATGAAACACCAATCTAGGCCCTTCTGGCTTCTAAAGTCTCTATTAAGAAGTCACCTGTCATTCTAACAGTTCTGCCTTTATATGTTACTTGGCCTTTTTTCCTTTGCACCTTTTAATAATCTGTCTTTTTTACTGTATATTTTGTGTTTTGATTATTATATGGTGTGGGAACTTTTTTTTCCTTTTCCTATCTATTTGGTGTTCTGTAAGCTTCTTGTTCCTCATAGGCATTTTGTCCTTAGGTTGGGAAATTTTTCTTCTATGATTTTGTTGAATATATTTTCTGCTCATTTGAGCTGGGGTTCTTCTTTTTCTTATATTCCTCTTATTCATAGATTTGGCTTTTTCATAATGTCCCAGATTTCCTGGATGTTTTCTGTTCATAATATTTTAGAATTAACATTTTGTTTGATGGATTCATCTCTTCCCTCCAATATATCTTCTATGCTTGTGATTCTCTCTACTATCTCATATATTGTGTTGGTGATGTTTGCATCTGTAGTTCCTGTTCACTTACTCATATTTTCTATTTCCAAAGTCCTTCCTTTTATGTTTTCTTAACTGCTTCTATTTCCATTTTCATGTCTTGAAGAGTTTCTTTCACCTGCCTTTTTTCTATTAGCTTTTTTGGCATTATTTATGAAATTTATTTATTTCTTCCTATGTTTTATTTTAGCCCACGACTTCAGAACAAGTCTTCTTCTTACACAAGGCAAGGTTGGATCTAAGGACCCAGGGTAAGACACTACTCACTGCCAGCTAAGATTCCCTAAAGCTGACCCAACAGCTCCCAACTGCATCCTCTCCCCTGAGTTCCAAATTCCAGACCACATCTTTGTCAGATAATTTTTACTATACTAGAGACCACACTGTACTAGGAATTCCAGAGACCAAGCAATACCCAAACACCTCAGTCAGATAATTTTTAAATACCAAGTTCCTAAAGTAAACATTCTGTCTTTGTACAAACAGAATGTCACCTGGTACAAAGAAAGCATTTATTTGCAGAAAGAGAAAAAGAATTATTAAATATATATAATACCAGGCAATGACAAAAATAATCACTAAGTAGACTTTAACATTTGCAAATTCAATTTTGATATCTAGTTATCTTTTTTCCCTGAGCTGAAGACTGAACCCAGGGCTTGAGCTTGCTAGGCAAGCGCTCTACCACTGAGCTAAATCTCTAACCCCGATATCTAGTTATCTTAATCACTGAAATTTTAAACTTTTAAACATATAGTTAGCCGTCAATATGACATTAACCATCCCAATGTATGAAGAGATACTTATGGGAGCATGGGTGACACAAAATTTGGTGCACCCCCAAAAACCAATGTCAGTGTGGGTGAAGAAAAAGGAAACCTGCATCCCTGCATATTGTGCAGCTTGGTTAACTGGAGGGTCTCCTCAGCTTTTGTCATTACTCATATGAAATTAGGGAGGACCCTTGTGAATTCCGTATGTTTCAGAATATTCCGGAGCATTTTGAAGTTTAGTTTAGTTCTGGTGACTTAATTATTAATCTTCCAAAACGCAATGTTCCAATTATGAGGAACTAACTTTTCAACAGGAATGCAATTGAAAAAGAAGAGAATGCGGTGCTTATTCAACCACACCTTAGAAAATGTTTCAATAATGGGGATGTATACATTGAAATATTAAAGAAATATGAGGATGGGTCTGGTGAGAGAAGACTTTGACATACAGCATTTGGGGTGCACAGTACAGCAAATGGTAAAACCCAATGTTAAGCGTAGGCTTTCAGAATGATAACTCTAACAGCAGAGTTAGAAAGACAAGATTGGGTTACTGAGTGTGAATATGATATATATGAAATTGTTTTGAAACCCATTATGTTGTATAACATGATTACATATTAGTAACATACACTAATAAAGAGTGAGCCTCTTGTTGATCTGCAATTGTGAGATACTCAACATGGTTACAGCTTCAAGTACATCAAGAACTTACAGCCAGTCAGGTTGTAGAGGTCAATAAGACAAAAAGACAGCCAACAGATTGGGAAAAGATCTTCACCAACCCCACATCTGACAGAGGATTGATCTCCACAATATATAATGAACTCAAGAAACTAGACATCAAAGTACTGAACAGTCCAATTAAAAAATGGGCTAAAGAGCTAAACAGAGAATTCACAAAAAAAGAACTACAAATGGCTGAAAGACATTTAAAGAAATGCTCAACATCCTTAATCATCAGAGAAATGCAAATCAAAACGACTTTGAGATACCACCTTACACCTGATAGAATGGCTACGATCAAAACACCAATGACAGCCAATGTTGGAGAGGATGTGGAGCAAAGGGAACACTCCTCCACTGTTGGTGGGAATGTAAACTTGTACAACCACTGTGGAAATCAGTATGGCGGTTTCTCAGAAAATTAGGAATCGAACTACCTCAAAACCCAGCCATCCCACTCTTGGGCATATACCCAAGGAATGCTGATTCATACCATAAAGATACATGCTCAGCTATGTTCATAGCAGCACTATTTGTAATAGCCAGGACCTGGAAACAACCTAGATGCCCATCAACGGAAGAATGGATGAAAAAATGTGGTACATATACACAATGGAGTACTACTCATCAGAGAAAAGCAATGAAAGCATGAAATTTGCTGGCAAATGGATGGAACTAGGAAAAAATTATCCTGAGTGAGGTAACCTAAACCCAGAAAGACAGTTATGGTATGTACTCACTCATAGGTGGATTCTAGATATAAAATAAAGAACAATCAGACCACAACCCATAGAACCATAGAGGCTATATATATAGCATGGAGGTCCCTAGGACGACTGTGGCATATAATAAATTTCAGTTTTATTCAATTATTGAAAAAAAATAGCCAAATGAATGGAAACACATGAACTATGAACCAAAGGCTGAGGGGCCCCCAGCTGGATCAGGCCCTCTGAATAGGTGAGACAGTTGATTGGCTTGATCAGTTTGGGAGGCAACTAGGCAGTGGGACCAAGTCCGGTGCTCATTGCATGAGTTGGCTGTTTGAAACCTGGAACTTATGCAGGGACACTTGGCTCAGTCTGGGAGGAAGGGACTGGACCTCCCTGGACTGAGTCTACCAGGTTGATTGCAGTCCTCAGGGGAGGACTTGTCCTGGAGGAGGTGGGAATGGAGGATGGGCTGGGGGTAAGGGGAGGGGGTTGGAGGGGGAAGAATAGGGGAACACATGGCTGATATGTAGAACTGAATGGTATTGTAAAATTATATATATATATATATATATATATATATATATATGTATTAAAAATGTTTCAATAATGGGGATGTATACATTGAAATATTAAAGAAATATGAGGATGGGTCTGGTGAGAGAAGACTTTGATATACAGCATTTGGGGTGCACAGTACAGCAAAAGGTAAAACCCAATGTTAAGTGTAGGCTTTCAGAATTATAACTCTAACAGCAGAGTTAGAAAGACAAGATTGGGTTACTGAGGGTGAATATGATATATATGAAATTGTTTTGAAACCCATTGTGTTGTATAACATGATTACATATTAGTAACATACACTAATAAAGAGTGAGCCTCTTGTTGATCTGCAATTGTGAGATACTCAACATGGTTACAGCTTCAAGTACATCAAGAACTTATAGCCAGTCAGGTTATAGAGGTCTGCAGGAGTGAAATGAAATAGAGACCCATGAACAAAGCAAAAGAGTTTGATTTCTGTTGAGTAGGTTGCAAGGACCTTAGCCTTTGTAAGTAAAGGAAAGCCACTTTCAGAATCATATTACAATAATGAAGCATGGTCCCAAAGTTAGAGACCTCTGTCTTCACATTCCAGCTCTTGTTTCACTGCATCTATCGGTCTTTACTGGAGAAAGGACTGTGGTCTTCCTCAGAACTTTCTTTGAGAACTCATGGATGAACATATTTCATCTCAGCTTAACATTCCCTGACATCCATGTATAAACTGGGATCTGTGGAAAATTCCTTGGGAATCTGGGAATCGGGAATGGTCAATTTTTGTTTGAAGGTCATCTGATCAAATTTTAAGTATGTCACCTCCTGCACTTCTTCTCTTTCAGGATTCTAGAAAGAGGTAAACGTTAACTGATATTGTGTACACATAATCTTGCAGAGAATAAAGGTATATTAGACTGTGTGGAAGAGAGAAGACTCAGGAGGACCTACCTGTCTGTTCAGTGTTGCTCTCACTTCAGAGCCTTGATCCATGATGGCTGCATTTTAGAAGACAGAATTAATCAAACCCATGTAATAAAGTACTTCTGTACTCTCATTTCAAATGCAAGGTACTAGTGAGAGATATTGTGAAACCCAAGGTTGCTCACCCACTGCAAATTAGAACTAGATTTTCTACAATGTTGCACCCTAGAAATTCTTTCTTCAGCATATACTCTCTGCCCTCCTCCCTCCCTCCCTCCATCCTTCCGTTCCTCCTTCTCTCCCTGCCTCCCAATTTCTCCTCTCTCTCTCTCTCTCTCTCTCTCTCTCTCTCTCTCTCTCTCACACACACACACACACACACACACACAATCACTCTTGTTAAACCTTCTCCTTGATATTAGTGCATTCTTTGAATGCAAAGATGCAGAAGATGCTTTGAGGAATTATTCAGTGTCTAAAAACTGTGGAGAAGAGCAGGGGCTGTTTTTTCTGGGATTTTCTCTAGAAAGCTCTGTCTTAGTTTCCCTGTCTTGGTCAAAGTATTTTCTTATAAATTAAGAAAACATACCTCTACTTCTCTGGTCTTGTTTTCTCACAGGAGTCAGATGACTTTCACTGTCTTGTTCCTGAGACTTACTTTTTTTGGCAGAGCAACAAGAATAAATGAGGATGATGAAGAAGACAAGGATCATAGTCACTGACAGTCCAATCAGCATATGCAGGTTCCTGCGGTTATCTGGAGGAAGATGTGAACCCAATAAGAGGTATATCTCAGTATCCTCATTTTGACAGATTGCATAGTATTTATTGATTAATAGGTAACTGATAAAATATTGCTTTAGGACAAGAGTCTTGATGGAGAACCCACTAGTAATATCCTACTCAATGGAAACAATATCAAATGGACTTCTAATGAATTATTATTATACCCAGATATGATTATATTTCTCAACTCTCAACAGAGGAATCTATATTTGTGGTAGAAGGTGATTAATACAGATACCCACAACTGGGGAAGCTGTGGAAATAAAGAGACTGTAGAATTATGGCACTAAATGAGATGTTTACATCTCAAATCGGTCTCCAAATGTTTAGCATCATTGTGAAAGATATGGAAGAAGATATTGTAAAGAGGCTGTAGTTAAATATAGAAAGCTGTCTTCTGTACACTGAGGGCAGGTGAAAAATGAACTTCACAGGAGGTTGAGATAGCATGCCCAAGAATGGTGCAAGTTCAAGCATGACCAAATGTCATCATGGAGAGTGGAGGTGGATATGAGGTCCCATCCCTAGTCAAGTGACTATAGGCTATCGGTGACTGTTGGGAGAATGAGTGTCAGTTTCAGGAGAGTTTCTACTAGTAAATTGACTATGCTCCAGCAGAGGTCCACATATCCAGGAATATATTGGTGTTATGCAAGTGGCAGAAAACCACAGGACCCTAGGTTCAAATCATGTGTTCAGTAGCTCAATCTGAGATTGATATCAGTGCTCATTAGATCTGCTTTGCTTCTGTAATACCTTGAACTAAACATTTCATTCTCTTGTAGAGAAAAAGTGAAGTCAAGTCTAATCTGTCAGAAGTAGTATTTTTATATAAAATCTTCCCTTTTGCTCACTTGTTTCCTTCTTCAGGCCCCATCACCTCCTCTCCAGGAGGAACAGAGTTAGAACGAGCACTTCATTGATCCTGAAAAGGGAGTAAAATTTACTCTTCTTTTCTCTCACCAAGGTCTCAGGTACAGAAATTAGAGATGTATAGTCATTAAATTTCCCAAACTGCTCCTAAACAACTTCTAATGTTGAAGAGTTCAAGAATCAGAGAGGGGAGATGATGATGATAAGACAGAGTAAGGAAGGAGCTGAGACAAAATAATCCAAAGAGCTTTGGGTCTCTAAGTTTTCACAATAGAGAAGAGGAATCAATTACTCACTGGTTGTGAAGTATGCTTCTGTGCAAGAAGTGCAGTTTCTTGTTGAGTTAACTAAAGAAGGGGACAGAAGAGGGAGAAAGTTCATCAGAGGCTGTCTGCCTTCCCCTTAAGGAAAGTTTTTTAAATTTGGACAATGACCACCACCCACTCCACCTCTTAGTCCTGAGCCTGTAGAGTTATAGAATGATATTTAGTGGTTTGCTTCTAGGTGTTGACTCTCTCATCTGATTTCAAGATTTGATGATTCATAGAAATGCTGTGGGAAGATATATGTGAGCAAGAGGTCAGGAGGGCTGCTCCATCTCTGCTCTGCCCAAACTGATATGAACCTCATCCCTAATGAGTCATCTGTAATGGCCAGACCAATTTATATATCTGCCTCTCTATATAGATATCCCAGTGTGGATGCAAAGTCATATAAGGAGTTTTGGGGAGACTCCCTGTCTATTACTTTGTATTCTGTTTTCAAGTCCCAAATTCCATGTTTTTTTGTTTTTTACAAAAGGTTTTCAGTTGAAATATAATTCTTTCCCTTTCCCATCCCTTTCCTCTCTCCAGTCCCTCCCAGAAACCCTTTTGCCAAGCTTTCTCATATCCTCACACCTCTCTTAAATCTATAGCCTCTTTTTCATTGACAATTATTGTTACATATATGATGGCTAAAGCTATGCATATTCACACATATATGTACACATGTCATATATATATGTATATATGTATACATGTACATATATACACATCAAATATGTATACACATATATAAATGTAACACACACAAATATACGTTTAATCCCACACACGTGACATTAGGACTCACAACAGTCCTTTGTAGCTCCCAATGCTACTTTCTCTCTATCATCTATTGGAGGATTCTGAGACATGGCTTCAGTATTTCATCAGTCACAAGATATGAGGTATATATGAAGTTCTCTTACCTGTGACAAGAATGTACAAGGGGTCACTTGGGGTTGACCACAGATGGGAAGAGTTCCTGAAAGAGCCATAGCATCTATAGTTCCCTGCCTGGACCACAGGACCCAGATGGAAGCTGTCCTGGAATGTTCCATTGTGGCTCTTCACTGAAGGTAGCCCATGGTCCTTGGGTACCCCTTCCCTGGACAGATGGAACATGTCAAACTGAAGGTCAGAGAAACAGGTCAAGGTCATGTTTTCTCCTGACATCACCACAGGTTCCATCAGGGCTGACAGAGAAGGTTTCTTGTATAAACCTGAGAGAAAAGAGGCAGAGATAGTTAGTTACCAGTGTTCATTCACTCCTCAGTGTTCCTTCTGCCTGCTTCTATTTCTCTCTTTTCTTACCTAACCTCCTCTCTATGTCTCCATTTCTCCTCTCCCCTCTTTCTCTCATTCTCTCTATTTTTATGTTACCATCTTTAGTCTATGACCTCACTCTGGACTCAAATATTTTATGCCAATTTTTGCTCAGTGACATTTTCTGCCTATTTTGGCATTGGTTCATTCCATCTGTCTTTTAAAGTTTGTTTTTATGAGCATAATTAATTTTATCTAGCAATAACCTTCATAATGAAATATTCATATGCATGCATAATATATTTTTATGCTTGTTTTGAAAATATTTCTTAATTTTTGAAATTGAAGTATATCATTTAATGTATTTATATCATTTAATAATTTTAAAAATTGTTGTTACATATATTTATAGATGAATACTATTAACAATATTAATGTTATTATTCTTTCTTGCCCCTCAACTTCCACTAATCACACTCAATTTTCTAATTGGTCTTCTCTATACTTTCACTTTTTTCCAGTTGTTTTACAAGTAAGTGAGTTCAATTAGAGTTACTCATAATTTTGTTTTAATTAGCAGACCAAGTAACAGCCTTCATTATATTATCCTCATTCAGCTCCTTTTGTTCATTTTCTTTCCTCTTCCACCCCTTGTACAGCATTGCTGATATCTTTACTCCTCTCAATTCATCCTCCATGTCATATGTCTTTCATTTCTTTCCCATCCCTCTCTATTAAATTTTTCTTCCTTGGTCACTTGCTAATTTCATGACCTATAACTTTGCTATCCTATGTATATTAAAAATTTAGAATCTAATGTCATTCTATTTTTCATTCTTGTATCAGTTTACATATCTATGTTAATTAATCTCTCTTTTCAAAATACATAATACTTCATGAAATTCTATATTTCTCTTGAACAATGACCATGGTGATCTTTCCTCTCTTGTTCCTTTTAGTGTGTTTACTGCTCAAGTGTGATTTGCCATCTGCTTCCTAATCACTTAGTTCAGAATTTGTTTTTCGCTTCTGCCTTTATGTCTTCCTCCAAGAGAGCCAGACATATCATGTGTCTGACAAGCTCTTTCTTGAAATATTTAATATCTACTATAATTTTTCCATCTCTACTATCAAAGTTTCCATGTAGGCTTCTGTCTTTTTTTGTAGATTTTTCTCTTAGCACACATTCCATGTTTACTAATTTTCAGCCCCTCCTGGTTCCACCTGTGTGAAGGCTCAAAGACTCATTAAGTACCAGCCCAATTAAGTATTTGGACTCAGGTCAGACACATGATCTGTCTTGCTCTTTTGGTAGAATTCTTATAGATGTAGAAGTCAGTAATTTTCTGAATGTCAGTAGAGAGACTTCATTCTCTCTGGTTCATATTATGCTCACCTAATTGTCATTTTCTGTTTATATCTACTTTGCACCTCCCTGTATCTGTGCTTTATGTTATAACCAAGGGTCTGTTCTTCTGTATTTCTTTTCATTGTCTATGCCAGTAAAACAATTAACAAGGTTGCCTTTATGTAAATTATTTACACTCCTTTTTTTCTGGTGATATCCCATAGTTTTTAGTGTATAGAATATGTTTCTGTATCACAAAGAGAATGATGAGCAGGTGACATGCTCTTACCTGTGATCTTTATGTCAATGGGGCCACTGGATTCAGACCACTCATATGGAGAGTGATTGAAGGAACCATAGCATGTGTATGTCCCAGCATCATCAGGTGTCACAGGACCTATTGAGAAGTTGGCTTGGGAACCTCCATGATAATGTCCTGCAGAAAGCTCAAAAGAGTCTTTGATTGTTCCATTTTTATGGGAAGTCAAAATGAAGGTGTCAAACATAATCTCTGATCGACACTCCAGTGTCACCTTCTCTCCTAAATTCACAAGGGAAGGTTGTAAGGCCAAGAGGAAAGGCTTCCTGTAGACTCCTAAGAATAAAAAAATTGTATGAATGTGATAAAAATCTCTGTCTTTGAAGACACGTGGTTCCCCCTCAATTGGTCTGTTCTCCCTGTCAATACTCCAGTGAACTTGTTTTTGTCTAATTCCACTCTAGACACAGCCTCCTCCATCTTTGTTTCCTTTTCCCACTAAATTGATTTTAGGATTAGCACAATATCTTCCCACTGGCTTGTAATGAGAATGTGTCTATTGAATCCTACTTCCATAGGCACTATTGTCTTTTGCTAAGACTGGAAAATGCAGGAAACATGGCAAGCTTCACACCAGGCTGCTTTATGTGTCTTTTTATGCAACTTTTGATTATGTATAATCCTTGGCAGGATAAAGGAATTAGTACTGAACATAGTTATGAGGGAAAGACTTCTAGAGCTCACTGTGGTTCAAACCTCTATAAGGCATTCCTGATCCAGAATCATGAACATTTTTTCCTCCAACACATTGATGAATTAGCATCCTGATTTTTACTGCACTCAGAGCATCCCTTTCTTGAGACTCAATTTGCTCTTGACTTGAGTTCCTATATAATTTTCCAGTTGCTAACATAACAAATTACAACAAATTTCATTCTTAAAAGAATACAGGTATTGTGGAGATCAGAATTCTGAAAAGCTCAAATGGCATAAATCAGGTTTCTACAGGGATAGTAACTACTGAAATCCCTAGAACTGTCCATTATTTTTTACATTCTAGGTTCTAGGGCCTCATGCATTCCTTGGCACTTGGACCCTTCATCCATGTTTAGAGTTAGTGACAGGGTGTCTCCCTCATCATGATTTCTTTGGCCCACAACTGAATTTTTCCTTACTTTGTTACATCAACCCTTGTAGTTCTACAGACATGAAATAATTTAGGATATTCTTGCATCCTGATATCAATTGTTAAAAATCTGTGTTCCATCCTCCAGCTCAATTTTCCTTGACTTATTTAACACACAGGGTGCCTTAGGGACTAGAAAAAAATGCATGACCTTGTACATCTTATTATGCCCAGAACATTATATATTTCTCTGTGTTGAATATTCCTTTATAAGTCCAAACCTCTTACTAACACTTTTTCTGAAAAATACAGGGTTGGGAGATTTGGGGAAATGAAAGGAACTCAAAACATCATCTCTAACCTGAAATTATGATCTTCACAGGGTCACTTATTTCTGAAATTTTAATAGGGTAATGAAAATTCAAACCATAGCATCTGTATGTCCCTGCATGTTCTGATGTCACACGATTCAAGACAAATTTCTTCTGGAATGGTCTTCCCTGGTTCTGAGGGATATGATTACCATGGTCTTTGTACAACTTGAAGTTGTAATAGTCACTATGAGTGTCACATCGAAGTTCCACACGCTGTCCCAAAGGAACAATATGGCTTGGCCAGGCAGAGAGTGAAGGCTTGTCATGACTTCCTGCAGAGGGATGCACAGAGAAAATATTTAATGATGCTCCTTCATCCCTGAGAGCTGAGTCTCCAATTTTCTCTTCTTTGGGGTCCTTTGTATAACACTTTTCTCTGAACTGATACAGCCCTTGTTCAATGTAAGAGGCTGAGATGTTCAGGAGATTCAGAAAGTAAACAAACTTTCTCTGTCATGGAAAGGTGAAACATTCAAGAGTCATCAGTGGCCCTTCCCAGCTCTATAGAAAGAGTGAGACACTGGACCACCTGGACTCTGAGTGCTAATGTTTATGCCCTATTGGGCTGCCCGTAAGTTGTGCACTGAGCTCCAGGGTTTTGGCTTCATGATAATCACTCATATTCGGGTGTGCTTTAAGTAAGGGTTGCGTCACCCTTGCTTCGTTGAGTAACCTCTAATCCATACTGCTATCAGTAGCAGAGTAAACCCATGGATTCTCATGGTTATGCTTTGGTGCAATCACTCTTTGGTCTGCCACGGATTTCTTTCATGAGGTGAGTAGAATTGTAAGTATTGTACACATAGGGTCATTTTGAAGTGATGAGTGTGAAAACTGTGGTTTTTTGAATAGTTATGTTTTCCATAGATGCATCTGTTTCAATGTACAGCACATAGGGGATGTCAGTAATAGTAGGTATGTCCTCATTGGAGTAGGTGTGGCCTTGGTGGAGGAAGTATGTCACTGTGGAGGCACACTGTGTAGTCTCTTATGCTCAAGCTATTAAAGCTATTAACAGTATGAAGCACAGTGTCAGTCTGCTGACAGTGGATCAAAATGAAAAAAATCTCCACTCCTTCTCGAGCATCATCATCATGACTGCCTGCACACTGCTAGGTTTTCTACCATGATTTTAGTGGACTAAAACTCTAAACTGTACATCTGCCCCAATCAGATATCTCCCTTTATTAGAATTTCCATGGTCATGGTGACTCTTCAAACAGCAATAGAAACCATAAGACAAAGATTGTAGGTGTTATCTAATATAATATATATATATATGTATATATATATATATATATATATATATATATATATATGATATGTCTTTCATGTTAAGATATTCTAGCTGAGAATTTTGAGTTTGGAATCATGAAGTAAATTCATCATGAAAATATTATAATTTAAAAAGAAATTACACCAGAAGTATAACAGGAAAGATCAATGAGATTGAGATGATAGATCAATATTGATGCCTCTAAGGAAGTAGAAAATGGCAGCTCTTGATTCTCCAACTCTAGAAATGTAACAATATTCAGATTATAAGTATATCATGAATATTCCAAAACTCATGAATGATGGAAAGATAGCCCCCAGGACCACAGAATTGAGAAGATCTCTAACAATGATGAGGAATGAGTCTTTTGAACTACTTTGCCCCTTAAGTACTTAAGTACTTTGTAAACATTTTTATTCACAGAGGTTATAGAGGCTCATTTTTCTACACTAGTGTGATAAGCTAGAGGCTAATATATAGTTTCTCCATCATTTCAAGTCTCATTTTATGTGAAATATTGGGAGTCTAGTATAGCAAAGCAACTTATTTATTTGTATTTCTGGTGGATTTGGACTCATTTGGACTACATGGTTGAGGAGTTCATATTATTAGTGCACAGGCACCCAAGTGTAAGAGCATAACAATTAAAATCAGAGACGTAAAACATTACAGAGAACAATGGTGAGACTCAAGAAGAAAACACAAAATTAGGAGACCTATAAACTCCATGATGAATAATTCTAGAGTGTCTTTAATTACAGAAGTATAAGAAACCACCAACAAAACCTGGGCAGAATCTGCTGCTCATGGACATGCCAGAATGGTCTGAAGAACATGAGAAGGCCACCATCAGTAATAAGAACAGAGAGGCTGCCCTCCAGCATGTGTAACTCTCCAACTCAATAGGTTCAGTTTCCCACCACTCAATATTCTGCTTCCCTTCTTGACCTACCATCCAGCAAAGCTTTCAATCACCATATATGGGAAAAGCAACATATTCCAAGATAAAGTGAAATTTTAACAATATCTGTCTCTACATCCAGCCCTACAGAAATACTAGAAAGACATTTTCATGCCAATAACACTAACTACACCCATGTAAAAAGAGGATATAAACAATTTCAAACTCACACACACACACACACACACACACACACACACACACACCACACACACACCACACACACACACACACACACACACACACACACTCACACACACACACAGAGAGAAAGATATATATATTGAGAGAGAGAGAGAGAGAGAGAGAGAGAGAGAGAGAGAGAGAGAGAGAGAGAGAGAGAGACTACCCCTATCACCACCAAAATAACAGGAATTAACAATCATTGGTCATTAATATTTTTCAATATCAATGGACACAATTCCTCCATGAAAAGATCCAGAGTAGCAGAATAGTGTGAAAACAGGACCCATCCTTCCGTTGCATACAAGAAACACCCCTAATATCGAAGGTAAACATCACCTCATTATCTCAGAATAAAGCACTGGTCAAAGCATTTCTAAGCAAATGGATATAAGAAGCAGGCTGTGTCATCCATTCTATTATAAAACAATATAGATTTCTGTGGTGATTTGAAAGGCAATGGCCTGAAAGGGAGTGGGCTATTAGGAGGGGTGGCCTTGTTGGGGTTGCTGTGGTCTTGTTGGAGGAAAGTAAACAGAGAAACACTGGACCTAACAGACATGGTGTCCCAAATGAACATAATAGCTATCCACATCACATATCACCCAAATACTTAAGAATAAACCCTCTTCTCAGTACCTCATGAATTTTTTTTCAAAAATTAACCACATACTCTTTCACAGAACAAGTTTCTACAGATATAAGAAAATTGAAATAACCCCTGTATTATATCAGACCACTACATATTGAAGCTGGAATTCTAGGAAACAGAAACAAAAGAAAGCCTACAAACTCATAGAAAGTTAAGAACGCTATACTGAATGAAACCTGGGACAAGACCAAAGTAAGAAAGAAATGAAAAACATTACACAGTTCAATGAAAATGAATGCACAACATACCCAATCCTATGGGACATAATGAGAACAGTGCTAAGAGAAAAGTTCATAACTTTAAGTGCCTACATATATAAATTAAAGAGATCTCATATTAGCAACTTATCAGCACACCTGAAAGATCTAGAACAAAAAAAATAGCAAACACATCCAAGACATCAGGAAATCTAACTGAGGGCTGAAATCAACAACAGAGAAACCAAGAAAATAATTCAAAGAATCAATAAAATGAAGAGTTCATTCTTTGAGATAATCAACAGAATGGACACTACTTTGCTGTGGGATGTTCTTTAAGCTGTGAATATGTGTTGCTCCTATTGTTTGATAAATAAATGCTGTTTGGCCAGTAGCCAGACAGGCAGAACAAGCAGAGAAGGATAATTCTGGGAAGAAGAAGGTTGAGTCAGGAGATGACGGCCTGAATTCCAGGAAGCAGCATGTAATGGCACACAGGTAAAGCCACAGAGCACATGGCAACAAAAAGATTCACGGATATGGGCTGAGTTTAAGTGATCATTTTAAAAGCGGCTGTGGGTTTCGTGGGGCTGGGCTGGGAAAACCTTTCAGCTACACCACCTCATCCAAACTAACTAAAAGGCAGGCAGAGAATATACAAATTATCAAAATTAGAAATGAAATGTTGGACATAACAACAGACATCTAAGATAACAAAGACATCACTAGGGCACACATTAAGAACCTGTAATCCACAACACTGAAAAATCTAAAAGAAATGAATAATTTTCTCATTATTTACCACTTTCCAAAGTAAAATCAAGGTCAGATAAACAATATAAACAGCCCTATGTCCCCTAAGGAAACAGAAGTTCTTCATTAAAGTTTCCCAAAGAAAAAAGTACAGTCAGTAGATTCTAGGCCAGTCTTTCTCATGAACATTAATGCAAAATATTCCATTAAATACTAGCAAACTGTATCCAAGAACACATTAAAAAGATCATCCACAGTGATCAAGTAGGCTCCATCACAGAGATGTATGGGTGTTTTAACATATGAAAATCTGTTAATGTAATCTACCATATACTTCTGAAAAAATTCCACATAATTTTCTTATTAAATGCTAAAAAAGCCTTTGAGATTAATCTAAAAATTCTTCATGATAAAAGGACATTAGGGATACAAGGAACATATGTAAATATAGCAAAACAATATACAGAAGGCCTTTAGTCAACATCAAATTAAAAGGAGAGAAACTCAAAGCATTTCCATTAAAATCAGGAAAACCACAAGGTTGTCCAATTTCTCTGTATGTATGCAATTTGGTTTCAAATCTACAGAGAAACTCTGTCTTAAAAAAAGAGGTTAAAAGCCAGGCGGTAGTGGCGCACGCCTTTAATCCCAGCACTCGGGAGGCAGAGGCAGGCGAATCTCTGTGAGTTCGAGGCCAGCCTGGGCTACCAAGTGAGTTCCAGGAAAGGCGCAAAGCTACACAGAGAAACCCTGTCTCGAAAAACCAAAAAAAAAAAAAAAAAAAAAAAAAAAAGAGGTTAGAGAGGTTGATTGATAAAAAGACAGAAATATACAACGGAAAAAAAAGCATCTTTAACAAATGGTCTAACTGGATGTCTACATGCAGAAGAATGATAATGGATGGATAACTATCACTCTTAAAATTGAAAGTCTAAGTGGATCAAAGACATCAACATCAAACCAGAAATATCAACAGATGGGGGGCAGATGCAGCGATCCACACCCAAACATTAGGCAGGGCTCTAGGAAGCCCAAATAATAAGAGAAAGGAAGGTAGGAGCCAAAGAGGTAAAGGCATCACCAGCGCTTGAGTCAGTGATTCAAGTAGGATGGGCTCCTGGCCTGCAGTTACAGAGACTGAAGAGTCCATCAGGGAACTTGTATAGCTACTGTGCATATGTGTTATGTATGTGTAGCTTAGTGTTTGTTCTTGGACTCCTAGAATAGGGAGTTCGTGCTATCTGTAATTTTTATACCTACATTTGGGACCCTGTTCCATCTACTGGGTTTCCTTGTCCAGTGTTCATACAAGCATATGTGCTAGGCTTAGTGATACTTTTTTGTTGTTTTTTCTTTTCAAGACAGGGTTTCTCTGTGTATCTTTGGAACTTTCCTGGAACTCACTCTGTAGCCCAGGCTGGCCTCGAATTTACAGAGATATGCCTGCCACTTTCTCCCAAATACTGGGATTAAAGGCGTGCACCACCGCCACCTGGATTAGTCTTAATTTTAGTGCTTTTATCTGTTGATGTCCTAGGGAGCTTTGCTCTTTTCTGAAGGGAAATGAAGGAGGGTTAGATCTGGAGAAGATGAGGGTGTGTGTGTGTGTCTGTGTGTGTGTGTATGTTTGTTTGTGTGCTGGAGAAATGGAAGTAGGAGAAACTGTGGTAGGCTTATAAAATATGAGAGAAGAATAAAAAGAAGAATAAAAAATCACTGTCAATTATTAAGAGAATAAAACACATATAAAGCTTTAGAGCTATCAGCTACTGATAAAAGAGAAAATGTGCCATTTGTTTTTCTGGGTCTGGGTTACCTTGGTCAGTGTGACATTTCTTAATTTATCTATGTCAATGCTAATTCCATTGATATTTACCTTTGAACAGTATTCCACAGTGTACATGTGTTAAAATTTTATTATCCATTCGTCAGCTGAAGGACATTCAGGTTTTTTCCTAGTCTTGGCTATTGAAAATACAGCAGCAAAGAACATGACTGAACAAGCATTTATGCCATAGGATGTCAAGTTCTTTGGATACATTCCAAGGGGTGGAAATGATGTACATAGAACTGTTATGTATGAAATTCTCCATATACTAAATTTATAATGAAAAACATCTTTTATAAAAAAGATGCAATCTAACTATGAAAAAAAGAAACTCTGGGTAGAAAATGTTTTGAAATTTTGAAATGAATCACCAACAGCATAAACATTTGTAAACCACTCCCACAGACAAAAAAATCATCCACTGAATTGGAAAAACATATGCACCCACTTGATGTCTAAGTGGGCAAAGGCTCTTTCTGGTAAGTTTTACTCTCCAAAAGCCACTGCCAGGATGCACATGGTTAAAAGAGAAATTTGATTCCAGCAGGTTTTTCTCTAACTACACTCTTGTGTCATGGTGCATGTACACACACACACACACACACACACACACACACACACACTCACATTCACCAAAGAAATGTAAAAATTTAAAAGTTAAGAGAACATTCCAACAGTTTACTTGATTATAATATAGGAGTCTGAGTGAGCTTAGATTATGCATTACATGATCTCACATGTAAATACAAAACCTGAATGAAAATACAAAGAAAATAAATTGAAACCATCCAAATTCCAAATTGTAAGTCATAAAAATTCAAGAAAGGGTAAAGGAACATTGAGTTTTCCTTGGGAGGATGGAGGTGGAATGTAGCATGAGGTTTGGGAGCACAATGAATATTATTAAACATATTATTTGAAATTCACAAAGAAATTGTATAATATTTACAAAAACACAGAAAAACAAAGCTTAGAAAAAAGGAGAGAAACACTTATTTAGAAAAGTTACTGTACAACACTCTTGAGACAGAAGAAAACTGAAAATGTTCAGACAAAAGATTGTGAAATGACATGAAACAAATTCAAATACAATCATCAAGATCACCGAGCATATAATTGTCATAAGAGATCCTGACATCAGATTGACAAAAGAGGAAAAGAACATGGGTGACTTCCAGTACAGCTAATGTCAGACTTGTGAGCGAATACCTACAGGACACAGGAGACCAGGATGACCAGCTCAGTGGAAAAAGGAAAAACTCTGCCTATAAATGTCAACAGCACTCTCCTTCAGAGATGAAGTATATAAAAATTATATCAGAAAACTTGTAGCAGACAGAGTTTTTCACAGTAAGCTCAGGTAAATCTGTGGAATCCCTCATGCTGAAATGAAGGCTTGTCATATGTTTCCAGGTGTTTTATTTGCACCACTTGAGAGGCAGAGGTGAATATCTGAGTTCATGGGTAGCCTGGTCTACCAAGTAAATTCTAGGATAGTCGTGGCAACAAAGAAAAACCCTGTGTTGAGAAACCAGAAATTAAAAATTTATCCAATATGTGTTGATTCCTGACTCAGCGAAGAGCTGTATCTGGGACAATGTATGAAAGAGCTGAGTGGCAGGTTTTCAGAGTCCTAATTTCAAAAATCAGAAGGCTCACCAACAAGTCACTCACAGAAGCCAGCAGCCAACACACTGTGATGCCTGCTCTCCTGTTAGAATGAAACCTATCTATTGCAATGGATAATATCTCAATATTTAAGGATGGACTCACCTGTATGTGCCAATGTCCTCAGGATTAGGAAGAGACCTGAAAGAAAAACTCATGATGAACTCATCTTTCTCTTTTCAGTAGCCTGGCCATCTGACATCCCTGTCCTGTTGGTCCTCTGTACATTAGAATCAGAACTTACTTAGTTAAGATGAACTCATGCATTAATATAAACCATGAACGCCAGTGTTTCTGCTGTAGGCGGATTCAGCCTACCTGCATGATATTTCCACCCAGTTATTGCACACCATCTATTCCCAGCAGGACTCACCAGTACAGATCAGGTTTAGGAGCACAGACAGCATGGTGCTGCTTTGGCTGACAAGAGGCAGAACCAGAATAAAACTTATAGGATGTGAGAGGCTGGAGGTGTCTACCTGACCACAGCTCGGAAAACTTACCAACAGAAACTTCTGCTCTCACTGCCTCATTTATGGTGTGTGTGTGTGTGTGTGTGTGTGTGTGTGTGTGTGTGTGTGTGTGTGTGTGTCAGGGTTTTTCTGTAGTCCTGGCTATACTGGAAAGCCCTTTGTAGACCAAGCTACGTTGGCTTTGAATTAAAAGCCCCACTAGCATCTGCCTCCCAAGTGCTTTGATTAAATCTCTTTAACCATTGACTTTGAGGATCATAACTTCTTGGAATTTGTTCTGACTTTAGCTTTTCAGCAAAGGTATGTACCATGACTACAACTGAATTGCATCTTGAACCCAGTCCCTTTATTCAAAATGTTAAATCTGATTATTGTTCTCAAACTTTTGATGTGTTCTTTGCTTTTTTAATTCACGACTCAGTGTTTCCTTTGGCATTCTATACAACATGTCCCATAATTATTTTTCATATTGTAAGATTAGTCCTAATGTGTCAGTCAAAATGATTATACTGCTATTATTCAAGTTTTAGGTTATAGTTATTCAATTTCTTAATTAATCATGTTGGTATTTAGAATAATAAAATTCCACTTTTTAAAAATGAAACAAACAAAGCATGTAAGTTTTTGTTGTATTTGAAATTTGTTTTAAAAAGCTGAAAAAATATCAAAAGATGGAGAATCTCTCCTGCACATGTATCAGTAGGAATTTCATAGTAAAATGGCCATCCTATCAAAAGTAATCTAAAGAATCTCATCTATGCAGTCACATCAAAATTCCAACACAATGCTACACAGATCTTAAAAAGACAAATTCTGGCTTTAATGTAAACACACATAGAAATTAACAGGATAGTTAAACAATCATGAAAACTAAAATAAATGCTGGAGGTCTCACTACTCCTAACTTCAGGTCATACTATAGACCTATGTGAATAAACACACCACAGTATTGGTGCAAAGACAGACAGGTTCATCAACGGAATCAATTTGAAGGCCCAGACAGAATTCTAAACATCTATGTGTATCTGATCTTTGCTAAAGAAACCCAAAACATTCACTCGAAAACAAGACAGTATCTTCAACAAATGGTTTGATCAAACTGTATGGCTGCATGTAGAAGAATGCAAATAGCTTCATACTTATCAATTGCAATAAACTCAAAATGAGTATAATCCCTAAGTGCATTATAAATATGTAAATATTCTCCTTATAGATACATGGAAATGTAGCTCTCACACCTGACAGAATCTTCTAGAAAGAATATTCTCTATTATGAGAATATTGATGTTTCTTTTCTAGGTTCCTTTTCGAGATGACATATGTCCTACTGAAGTAAAGAGCAAGTGCTGTAGAGTCAGGAAAGAGCCTTGTAAAATAAAAATGTCTGAAAATATGCAAAAACATTTGTCAAATTATACATATTAAGCATTCTTAGATATTTCTAAGTCAACCATTCAACAATGAAGTGAAACAACACGACATAAGAATACATATCTGGTGGTTTTGGTAAAGAATGGTGAGTGTACAGGGCTAGAGAAATCATTTATCCATTAAGAGTGTGTTCTGAACTTGCAGAGGACCCAACTTCTGTTCCTAGTGCCCACACAAGAGGCTCACAACTGCCTGAGACTCCAGCTCCAGGGGATCCCATCAATGTCCTCTTCTGCCCTTATAAGCACCATAACTCACATGCACATATTCACACATCATTTAATCAGTGTGTGCTCTTACACCAGGCTAAAAAATTCCCCGTCTTTCTGTATATTCACAACACCTTTTCTTTTCAAATAAGCACAGTCTTGAGGGTTTCCATGTAGATTTCAGTCACTCATTGTCCTTTCAGTAATGTTCATTTACCCTGAAACCCAGACAGTATGTCATGGGTTGAAGAGAGGCAGCCAAGCCCCACAGCTCCAGAAACAGTTTCAGTCACATTAGCAGAATGCTTAGGAGGTTAGACTATCTTTGCCTGCCACTAAAATAAGTTATTCTTCCTGTTAAGAGACAGTCTAGCTTTTGTGGGAGCCCTGTCATCCTTGATAACCTGCTTTCATTAAGGACTCACTGGGGACACACGAATGTGTTTTTTTGTGTGTTTAAATGCTGATATAGCTGCAGTCCAGTTAGCTTTCTGTTTGTGTGCATTCAAAACTACAGGTACTTGAGAGGTAGTAGGACCCACAGGATGTGTGAGGTCTCAGTTACTGACCACACATTTCTAAATTTGTTACTTCACATGCAAAATACGCAGTTCTTTTTTGAAATACTTAGACTTGTGAAGAGTTGCAGAAGAAAGAAAGAATCCTTTTGTTTATATTTCCAACATGAAAGGAGGGTTTCCCTATAAATGTCTAAGTTTGCTCAAATTCCTGCCCCTCTTTCCATCTTAAATTTATTTTTATATTTTTCCTGGCAGCCTATATTGTGCAGTCCAGGTTTTACCAGAATTTAGTCATGAAGCCAAGACTGGTCTCAAACTTGAGTTAATTCTCCTCCATCCTGCCCAAATCTGGGAATATAGGTGTTCACTACCATACTTGCCTGTAACCATTTTTATCTTTATTTTTATTTTTGAAGGAGCAAAGTTTTGTTTCACTTGCAATTTCATCATTGTGGATGAATCAAAATTACTGTCACTGAGGAGACAGTGGTCAAATTATATCTACAAATAAAAATCAGATCAAGGAATGTATGCTTATAGTTAACTTGTTTACTTCATTCTTAAAGGTTTAAGGACTTCCTCCTAAGGAAATGATGCCACTCACTAAATATTGGGTAGGTCTCTTCACACCAATAATACTGAACCAGAATATTTCCCTCCAGACAAGCCCATATGCAAACTCTCTGTGATTTCTACAACTCTTAGATTCTAGAAATGATTCTTGATTCTGGCAAGTTGACATTTTAAATTAAAATTCATACAAGTAGATATATCAAGATAATATTGCCATTTACAATTGCCTAAAACATTTAGAAACAAGAGGACACCTTTCTTGAGAATATTTATGAAGGACTGTTAGTCATCAGCACACCATGGATACAATTGCACATTCATGTCTGTTGATCCACTAGGTAGTTTTACAGCTCTGGTGCTTTCATTTGTATAACAGCCTTGTCATGTTCAGAGACCAGCCTCTCACTGTACTTCTTCCCATCTTCTAGTTCTTATGCTCTCTTCAAAGCCTTCTTTTGTGATGATCCCTGAAGCTTGGATGGGGTTGCTGTAGATGTTCCAAGATTACCATTTGTCTCTATATAGTGTTTTATGGCTCTCGGGCTGATGTGTCTGAGAAATGCCTGAATTTGTTCTTGAAAGACTTTAGATCACACCCACTGCTCCTGCTAGTTTCCTTTCTGCTTCGAGCTTGGTATCTCTTCTGCTTTCCTGTTACATGCACTTCTCACCCACCATCCTTAATTTTTATTCTCCTCTTCTCTCTCTCTCTCTCTCTCTCTCTATATATATATATATATATATATATATATATATATATATATATATATATGGCATAAATGCTATATTTTGTTGCTAACAAAAAATAATAAAATTAAAAATATAGAAACATAATTCTTAATTTAATTCAACATAATGAAATATGTGGTAGTTTATCTTTCTGAAACTTGCTCATTAGGATAAACTATGATTTCCAGTTGATGCCAGTTTTCTAAAACATTTCTATTTAATTTTTCATTATGTATACATGTTAGGAAAACAAAATATTTGTGCCCAGTTCCAACTAGTGAAGCCAGGAATGTCAACCATCCATGGTTGTCTTTTCAAAAAACAGATGTATATCCTGATTTTTTCCTAGAGTGCTGGTAATTAAAAGTGATCAATAGCCTGGTGATCTCTATTGTCTGAAGGGGCAGAATCTATGAATTACCTATAAGCAGGCCTAGAAGTAGCTAATAGTCTGTATAAACTGTTTTCTCTGAAAGGCCAGGCCATATGAAGCTCCCAAAATGAGGACTGCAGATGCTTAATAGTCTTTGAATCCTTTACATTATCTGCACAGTCAAGTACTCCCTCATGCTCCAAAAAACAGGAACAGAGATGGTTAATAGTCCAATGACCACTAAAGTATTTTTGTGATAGAAAACACATAGCAGCCTTCCCTAGGCCTTTTTAGCACTTTGTTTCTTCCTTTTCTCATGTGGTCTTAATTTACCACAGTCTCCGATTCCTTGTTCTCCCTCTATGTTCTTTATCCAGCTGGGATCTCCTGCTCTCTTTCCCTCACACTTCGACCTTCATTGTTCCCACTCATGTCCAGGTTGTTCATGTAGATCTCAGCCATTTCTCCATTATTGGGTGATCCTCATGTCTTTCTTTGGGTCCTGTTTTCCAGGTAGCCTCACTGGTGATGTGAGTAGCAGTCCAGTCATCCTTGTTCCACATCTAGTATCCTCCTATGAGTGAGTACATACCATATTTGTCTTTCTGAGTCTGGGTTACCTCACTCAGGATGAATTTTTCTAGATCCATCCATTTGCCTGCAAACCTCATGATGTCTTTGTTTTTCTCTGCTGAGTAGTATTCCATTGTGAATATGTACCACAATTTATTTATCCATTCTTCAGTTGAAGGGCATCTAGGTTGTTTCCAGGTTTTGGCTATTACAAACAATGCTGATATGAACATAGCAGAGCAAGTGTTCTTGTGGTATGATTGAGGATTTCTTGGGTATATGCCCAAGAGTGGTATAGCTGGATCTTGGGGGAGATTGATTCCCAATTTTCTAAGAAAGCGCCATATTGATTTCCAAAGTGTTTGTACAAGCTTGCATTCCCACCAGCAGTGGAGGAGAGTCCCCCTAGTTCCACATCGTCTCCAGCATAAAGTGTCTTCAGTGATTTTTATCTTAGCCATTCTGACAGGCATAAGGTGGTATCTCAGAGTTGTTTTCATTTGCATTTCCCTGATGATTAGGGATGTTGAGCAATTCCTTAAATGTCTTTCAGCCATTTGAGTTTCCTCTGTTGAGAATTCTCTGTTTAATTCTATAGCCCATTTCTCAATTGGACTGTTGGTCGTTTTGATGTCTAATTTCTTGAGTTCCTTATATATTCTGGATATCAGTCCTCTATCAGATGTGGGGTTGGTGAAGATCTTTTCCCATTTTCTAGGCTGTCGCTTTGCCTTGTTGACTGTAACTTTTGCTCTACAAAAGCATCTCAGTTTCAAGAGGTCCCATTGATTGATTGTTTCTCTCAGTGTCTGTGCTATTGGTGTTATATTTAGGAAGTGATCTCCTATGCCAATGCATTCAAGACTACTTCCTACTTTCTCTTTTAGCAGGTTCAGAGTAGCTGGATTTATGTTGAGGTCCTTGATCCACTTGGACTTAAGTTTTGTACACGGTGATACATATGGATCTATTTGCAGCCTTCTACACATTGATATCCAGTTATGCCAGCACCATGTATTGAAGATGCTCTCTTTTTCCATTGTACACTTTTGGCTTCTTTGTCAAAAATTATATGTTCTTAGGTGTATGGGTTAATGTCAGGTCTTCAATTCGATTCCATTGGTCCACATGTCAGGTTTTATGCCAATACCAAGCTGTTTTTATTACTGTAGCTCTAAAGTAGAGCTTGAAGTCAGGGTTTGTGATGCCTCCAGAGGTTGTTTTATTGTACAGGATTCTTTTGGCTATCCTGGGTTTTTTGTTTTTCTATATGAAGTTGAGTATTATTCTTTCCATGTCTGTGAAGAATTGTGTTGGTATTTTGATGGGGATTGCATTGAATCTGTAGATTGCTTTTTGTAAGATTTCCTATCCATGAGCATGGGAGATCTTTCCATTTTCTGACATCTTCTTCAATTTCTTTTTCAGGGACTTAAAGTTCTTGTCATATAGGTCCTTCACTTGCTTGGCTAGTGTTTCCCCAAGGTATTTTATGTCATTTGTGGCTATTGTAAAGGGTGATGTATCTCTAATTGCCTTCTCAGCTTCTTTGTACATTGTATATAGGAGGGCTACTGATTTTTTTGAGTTGATCTTGTATCCTGCTATGTTGCTGAAGGTGTTTATAAGCTTTATGAGTTCCTGGGTGGAATCTTTGGGGTCACTCAAGTATACTATCATGTCATCTGCAAATAGGGAAAGCTTGACTTCTTCCTTTCCAATTTGTATCCCCTTAATCTCCTTATGTTGTCTTATTGCTCTGGCTAGAACTTCAAGTACTATATTGAATAAGTATGGGGAGAGTGGACAGCCTTGCCTCGTTCCTGATTTTAGTGGAATTGCTTTGAGTTTCTCTCCATTTAATCTGATATTGGCTGTTGGCTTGCTGTAAATTGCCTTTATTATGTTTAGGTATGTTCCCTGTATTCCTGATCGCTCCAAGACTTTTATCATGAAGGGGTGTTGGATTTTGTCAAATGCCTTTTCTGCATCTAGTGAGATGATCATGTGTTTTTTTTTCCTTTGAGTTTGTTTATATGGTGTATTACATTGACAGACTTTCGTATGTTGAACCACCCTTGCATCCCTGGGATGAAGCCTACTTGATCATAGTGGATAATTGTTCTGATGTGTTCTTGGAGTTTGTTTGCCAGTATTTTACTGAGTATTTTTGCATCATTGTTCATGAGGGAGATCGGTCTGTAGTTCTATTTCTTTGTTGTATCATTGTTTGGTTTAGGAATCAGGGTAATTGTAGCCTCATAGAAGGAGTTTGGTAATGTTCCTTCTGTTTTTATTATGTGGAACAATTTAGAGAGTATTGGTATTAACTCTTCTTTGAAGATCTGGTAGAATTCTGCGCTGAAACCATCTGGTCCTGGGCTTTTTTTGGTTGGGAGACTTCTAATGACTGTTTCTATTTCCTTAGGGGTTATTGGACTATTTAAATAGTTTATCTGGACTTGATTTAACTTAGGTATGTGGTACCTATCCAGAAAATTCTTCATTTCTTTTACATTTTCCAGTTTTGTGGAGTAGAGGTTTTTGAAATATGACCTGATAATTCTCTGGATTTCTCAATGTCTATTGTTATGTCCCCCTTTTCATTTCTGATTTTGTTGATTTGGATTCTCTCTCTCTGTCTTTTGGTTAGTTTGGATAACAGCTTGTCTATCTTGTTGATTTTCTCAAAGAACCAACTCTTTGTTTCATTATTTTTTTTGTATTATTCTCTTAGTTTCTATTTTATTAATTTCACCTCTCACTTTGATAATTTCCTGGCGTCTATTCTTCCTGGGAGACTTTGCTGCTTCTTGTTCTAGAGCTTTCAGGTGTGCTGTTAAGTCACTAGTGTGAGATTTCTCCAACTTCTTTATGTGGGCATTTAGTGCTATGAATTTCTCTCTTAGCACTGCTTTCATAGCGTCCCATAAGTTTGGGTATGTGGTGTCTTCATTTTGGTTGATCTCTAGGAAGTCTTTAATTTCTTTCTTATTTCTTCCTTAATCCATTGATGATTCAATTGAGCATTATTCAGTTTCCATGAGATTGTAGGTTTTCTGTAGTTTTTGTTGTTGTTGAAATCTAACTTTAAACCATGGTGGTCTGATAGAACACAGGAGGTTATTCAATTGTTTTGTATCTGTTGAGATTTGCTTTGTGGCCAAGTATGTGGTCAATTTTAGAGAAAGTTCCATGGGGTGCTGAGAAGAAGGTATATTCTTTTTTTTGTTAGGATGGAATGTTCTGTAGATATCTATTAGGTCCAATTGGGTCAGGACATCAGTTAAGTCCTTTATTTCTCTGTTAAGTTTCGATTTGGGAGATCTGTCCAGTGGTGAAAGTGGGGTGTTGAGATCTCCCACTATTAATGTGTGGGGTTTTATATGTGGTTTAAGCTTTAGTAATGTTTGTTTTACATATGTGGGTGCCCTTGTGTTTGGGGCATAAATGTTCAGAATTGAAACTTCATCTTGGTGGATCATTCCTGTGATGAGGATGTAATACCCTTCTTGATCTCTTTTGATTGATTTTAGTTTGAAGTCAATTTCGTTGGTTATCAGGATGGCTACACCCGATTGTTTCTTAAGACCATTTGATTGGAAAGTGTTTTCCCAGCCCTTTATTCTTAGGTAGTGTCTGTCTTTGAATTTGAGATGTGTTTCTTGTATGCAGCAGAAAGATGGGTCCTGCTTTTGTATCCATTCTGTAAGCTTATGTCTTTTTATAGGTGAATTAAGTCCATTGATATTAAGGGATATTAACAACCAGTGATTGTTCATCACTATTATTTTTGGTGGTAGTGTGTGTGTACTTCTCTTCTTTGGGGTTTACTGCTGTGGCTTTATCTATTGCCTGTGCTTTCAAGTGTGTATCTGACTTCCTTCTGTTAGAATTTTCCTTCTAGTGCTTTCGGTAAGGCTGGGTTTGTGGATAAGTATTGTTTAAATCTGGCTTTGTCTTAGAATGTCTTGTTTACTCCGGCTATGATGATTGAAAGTTTTGCTGGGTATATTAGTCTGGGCTGACATCCATGGTCTCTTAGTGTCTGCATTACATCTGTCCAGGTCCTTCTGGCTTCAAAGTCTCCATTGAGACATCAGATGTTATTCTGATGGGTTTGCCTTTATCGGTCGTTTGGCCTTTTTCCTTTGCTGCTCTTAACATTCTTTCTTTATTCTGTGCATTTAATTGTTTAATTATTATGTGTCTAGGGGACTTTTGGGTGGTCTAGTCTGTTTGGTGTTCTATAGGCTTCCTGTATCTTCATAGGCATTTCCTTCTTTAAGTTGGGAAAGTTTTCTTCTATAATTTTGTTGAATATATTTTCTGTGCTTTTGAGTTGGTATTCTTCACCTTCTTCTATATCTATAATTCATAGGTTTGGTCTTTTCATGATGTCCCAAATTTCTTGGACATTTTGGTTCAAGACTTTGTTGGCTTTAGTGTTTTCTTTGACTGATCAAACTATTTCTTCTACTGTATATTCTATGCCAGAGATCCTCTCTTCCATCTCTTGCATTCTGTTGGTTATATTTGCATCTGAAGTTCCTGATCCTTTACTCAGATTTTCTATTTCCATCATTCTCTCTGTTTGTGTCTTCTTCATTTTTTCTATTTCTCTTTTCAGGTCTTGGACTTTTTCCTTTATTTGTTTCATTGCTTTTTCATGATTTTCTTTCAGTACTTTATTGTTTTTTTCCAGGACTTTATTTTTTTCTTCCATGATTTTATTGTTTTCTTCTAATTTGTTTGCCCTTTCCTCTAGTTGTTTATAGCATTCTTCCCATTTTTTTTTGTCTTTTCCTCTACACAAGCCTCTACCTTCCTCATGATGTTATCCATAAGGCTGTTTTCTTCTGCTTCTTCCAATTTTTGATGTTCAGGTCTAGATGTTGGAGGTGGGCTAGGTTCTGGTTATGCTGTATTGCTCTTCATTTTATTGTATGTACTTCTGCCTTGACGTCTGCCCATCTACTTGTGTTTCGTTCTTGGTCTTATCAGCGCACTTGGTTCAGACAGAGCTGACAGATTCAGGAAGTCTCTCTCTCTCATCCAGATGGGAGCTCTCTTGTCCAAATGGGAACTCCAGAGTAGGATGGAAGCTCTTATCTGGACAGGCAGTCTGGGGCAGGATGGGAGTTTTTGTCCAGACAGGAATTCTGGGGTAGGATGGGCACTCTTGTCCAGAAGGGAAGTCCAGTGCAGGATGTGAGCTCTTGTCCAGAAGGGAAGTCCAGGTCAGGATGTGAGTTCTTGAACAGAAGGGAAGTCCAGGCCAGTATGGGAGCTGGGGCCAGTCTCTAAGTCTCAGGAAGTGGCTGGGCTCTCTGGCAGATGGCCGTGGGGGCAGGGTGTGGTGATTGCAGGGCCTGCTGGGGCGGTTTGGAGAAGGGGATCCTTCCTGGTGGTGCTAGAAGGGGACCTGCCCGGTGGCCAGAACCTGGGGCCAAGTTGGGCAGGTCTTCCTCGGAATGGCTTGTGCCCAGGGATGGGGTCTGTGTTGGGACGGATACTCACCTCTGGTCCATAAGAAATGTTGGGGGCAGGATGGGAGCTGGGGGCTGGTTTCTAAGTCTCAGGGTGTGGCTGGGGTCTCAGGCAGATGGGCATGGGGCAGGGCATGGAGATTACAGGGGGTGCCAGGGGGCTTGGAGAAGGGTATCCTTCCAGGAGGTGCTATAAGTGGACCTGCCCGGTGGCCAGAACCTGGGGCCAAGTTGGGCAGGTCTTTCCCGGATTGGCTGGTGTCCAGAGATGGGGTCTGGGTTGGGCCCGGATACTCACCTCTGGGGGGTTGTGTTCTTAAGATTACTTCCTGCTGTCTGGATATGACAACATCTTTAGGGAATCCTGTAAAGTAATTGGGTTAATTTTCAAGTCTTGGAAGAGCTAGCTGTATCATTTGTTGTCCAGTCTTTTCATAATTGGAAAAAGCTGACTTATTAGTCTGTGAAGCTGGATCGTTTCAGCTCATTACCCTGAAATTGTCCTGAGCAGTTTGCAGTCCAAAGTCAAACTTTAGGTGATGTTTGTCAGCTTAGTGGCATTGTCAGATTCCTGCTGAATTCATTGCTGTGGAGCCCCATCCTCCTTTTGGAGACTTCACGCTTAAATATTAGGTCATATTTAAACTTTTTCAGGTAGTTCTCTCTTCTTCTTTGGAAGCTTATTTGTCCAAAGTTCTTTAAATTCTTCAAGATGGTTCTTTTATTTTCCTGGAAAGACAAAATAAAACTCTGCCTCAACACTAACTTGGGGAGTTCCTTTTTCCAAATTATAGCTGATCAAATGAAAAGCATTTGTTAGTCATATAAATTAGTTTAGATTGAACGGTCATGCTGTTTGATGAACTATCATCTCTGCTAATTAAGAGGACTCTCTTGTTCAAATCTAATCTTTGTCAGTTATTATTTATGGTTTTCCTTGAAATATTCAGTTTATTTTTGAAAGCTGCTCTATGATCAAGAGCAATGTGATTTTTTACAATAGGTATTAGGTTCTTTAATTGCAGTGAGGAGTTTCCTCCATGATGACAGGAAATGACTGAACCCAATTTGACAGGGGGCACTGTAAGAGGCTCCTCAAAGGATTTCTGAATGGTTAAGGGTTACCTTGGCTGTCCCTTGTTGATTTGCATTCATTGGTCCAGTGTCTGACTTTGCCACACCTTCTACATAGACCAGAAGGCAGGGGTCATCTGTTGAGATTGTTCTTAGAAAAAAAAACTTTTTGGTAGGAAAGTCCTGTTTTTAAGCTATATTTAATTGACCTTTAAGCACCTAACATTTTTTTCTTCTTATTTTTTTAAACCATTTTTTAAAAATTTATTTTACAACACCATTCAGTTCAACATAATAGCCACAGATTCCCCTGTTCTCCCCCTCTCGCCCCCTCCCCCTCCCCCCAGCTCATCCCCCATTCCCACCTCCTCCAGATCAAGGTCTCCCCTGAGGACCGGGGTCGACCTGGTAGACTCAGTCCAGGCAGGTCCAGTCCCCCCCTCCCAGACTGAGCCAAGTGTCCCTGCATAAGTCCCAGGATTCAAACAGCCAACTCATGCAATGAGCTCAGGACCAAGCACCAACACACAGTTGCCTCCCAAACAGATCAAACCAAAAGACTGTCTCACTCATTCAGGGGGCCTGATCCATTTGGGGGCCCCTCAGCCTTTGGTTCATAGATCCTGTTAAGCACCTAACATTTTAATTTTTCTTTAAACCTCTGGAAATTACCTTTGTATCTAAGTATCCTCATAGTTATGAGTGGTTATGAGATCAATATTTACTGTATGTCAGATTCATCCCTCCAAGGGTTCTGATCTTGCCTTTAATGGCCTAATTACCCTTTTGCATTATAAATTAACATTTCCAAAAACCAGAGATTCAACTATTTTATTGGGCCTTGTATAACTTTAGTAAGTGACTCACTTTTCTTTACTACTTCTTCAATTCTGTACCAAGCATTCAAAGCTGGTACAAGGCATAAAGGCATGGTGTGGTCATCATATAGAGATATCCTTTGTACATTAGCATAATATTCCTCTCTATGAAGTTGGTCTTGGGAGATTTCCATATCTCTAGCCCTACTTTGTTGTTAAATGGTCCTAACCTTATTCTTCCACCAGGTCCTCCATTGTAGTTGAGGACCAGGCTCCAAGAGTGGTGTAACCAAATCTTTCCAGTCTTGAGGGATATAGTTCTATTAGAAGTTGACCATGAGTTTAACATCTGTTTCACATATGGTGAATGCATGCCACATGACACTATCAGTTCGTTGAGTCTCCTGAAATCTAACATTTACACAGAAACCCATTCATCTGTTATACACCTTGGGGATAACTATCATTTAGCAGTTCCTGTGAGGTTACTGGATAAATTCAGGTTGGCTGTTTTCAAACCTTAGGCTGTTCCTCTCTAACTTGATAATGCAATGCTCAGATTGGTTTTCCTTTAAATTCCTCTGCCTGAGTCTGAATATTTCTATGATCTGTTTTAATAAGTTTTTCTAAAACTTGTATCTTGGCACTCATATTAACCAACGTTTTAATGATAAAACAGGAATCTTCAAACAAATAGTATTTATAATTGATAATATGTAAATCCTCTCTATACTAATTATCCTCCAATTTAATTGCTCCATTTTCAAACTGTCCAGCATATTATCATACAGATACCTAACTCCTTCTATTGTAATAGTGTTTCCATTTCTTTAATGTGCTAGAATCTCTCTCTTTCAACTACTTCTCCTTTTGAGAATTCCCTATTTTCTCACCAAATCTGCCAATGATGATGGTAAGACGTGAGGCTGACTGCTTCTGTGTAGAACAGGAGAAGCCTGAGATGTTTTCAAGGTAGCTACCTAGTGTGGCAGCAGCCTGAGGAGGGTGTCCAGGAAAAGACCAAAACCCACACAGAGAGAAGAACCCAAAGAGCCAGCCATGTGCATGGAAGAATGTGCAAAAGTGTCTAACTCAAGCCGGGCGTGGTGGCGCACGCCTTTAATCCCAGCACTCGGGAGGCAGAGCCAGGCGGATCTCTGTGAGTTCGAGGCCAGCCTGGGCTACCAAGTGAGCTCCAGGAAAGGTGCAAAGCTACACAGAGAAACCCTGTCTCGAAAAATCAAAAAAAAAAAAGTGTCTAACTCCTGCGGGTTTTGGAGTTTGCCTCAGACAAGCTGCAACAGAAAAATCCCACCTCACTCAGAGGCTTGAGAAAAAGCAAAAAACCTTAGCCTCCATGGTAGTGACAACTTTGTCTGTATATAGCTCTGGCTTATCCTGGCACCTGCAAAGTCACAGGCAATCAGCTTTTTTGTGAATTGGTGCCCCACAAGTTGGACCCAGATGTATTCCAAATCCTAATGGGTGTTTACAATAAGACCTGAGGCCAGCTATCTGGGTAAATGCTGAAAGGTCAGAGGCAAAGGAACAAGCCACAGCCACCTCTTACCTCTCACCAAGTTCTCAGGCAAATAAAGTGGGGACACCTGTCTCTGCCCTGCCTTATCACTTTCTGTTTCCTCCAAACCAGTGCTGGGATTAAAGGTGGGTGCCCATTGTCTGGACTCTGTGGTTAACTAGTGACTAGCTCTCCACTCTGATCTTCAGACAAGCTTTATTTGGTAGAGCACAAACAAAATATTACCACTATTAGGGTTTTATGAAACTCTGGCCTCTCACACAAGGGTTCACACCCCTAAGTTAGACAGCATAATTAACATAGGTTCTAATCAGTCCTTTGAGTCAAATAATTTATAAGAATTATTGGATGTTTGCTAAGACTAAAAGTAAATGTAACAAAATATTCAGAACAATAGCTCTACAATTTCATTCACATAAGAACTAGTATAAGTAGAGCTTACAAATGGGAGATAAAATCCCTGCCAATTATTTTAGAAGCCAGAGAACAGTAATATTTGCTCATTCCCTTTCGGGAAGAATAAATGCAAAAGAATAAAAGGAGAGAGGAAGGAGAGGGACAGAGAGAGACAGAGAGAGTCAGAGACAGAGACAGAAAGAAATTGAGTAATAGGTGGAGAAGGAAGTGAGTTTTCTACTTGAGACATCTTGTCTACTCTCAGATAGGTGATGGTCCTAGTGGTCTTTGCAGCTGATCCAATTAGAGGATATCCACATCCATTCAGGGTTCACCCTCCAAAGCTATCTGAGTGGAATCAAATTATCTAGCTATACCTGTCTTGCTTATGTCTTCAGGATACTCAAAATCCTTGAAAACTTAACTCTTGATAGGTTGATGCAGGATTATGCCAAGTTGGAGGGTACTAAGGCCATCCCTGTTTCAAATCAACAGACTGACCGACCGACCAACAGACAGACAGAATACTCACACAAAAGTGTTACATCTCACAGTACCAGCATGAGAAACGTGTACTCTACGAAATTGAAAAATCTAAAGGAAATGAATGATTTTCTTGATAGGGACCACATACCAAAGTTAAATCAAGAACAGATAAACAACTTAAGAAAATAGAAGCAGATAGAACAGATAAACAGATAAACAACTTAAGAAAATAGAAGCAGTCATTAAAAGGCTCCCAACTAAAATCAAAGCCCAGGGCCAGATGGTTTCATCACAGAATTCTCACAGAACTTCAAATAAGAGGATATACCAATACATCTCTATTTTTTTCACAAAATAGAAATAGAGGGAACATTGCCAAATTCTTTTTATAAAGCTACAGCTACCCTGATATTCAAACCACTAAAAAATGCAACAAAAAGATAATTAGCGAACAATGTCCCCCATGAACATTGATGCAAAAATATTCAATTAAATATTGGAAAACTGAATCCTAGAGCACACAAAAATTCATCCACCATGACCGAGTTGGCTTCATCCCATAGATGCAGGAATGGATCAACATACAAAAATCTGTCAATGTAATCCACCATATGAACAAACTGAAAGAAAAAAAAAACAATTTTCATCTTATTAGATGCTGAAGAGGCCTTTGACAAAATTGAACACCCCTTCATGAAAAGGTCTTGTAGAGATCAGGGGTACAATGAACATATTTAAAAATATAATAAAACCAATATAAACTAGTATAAAGCAGGCTGACAACCAACATCAAATCAAATGGAGAGAAACTCAAATCAATTTACTAAAATCAGGAAAAAAACAAGCCTGTCCGCTTCATCTACATCTATTCGATATAGTACTCAAAGTTCTAGATAGAGCAATACAAGAAGAAAAGGAGAACAAGGGGATACTAATTGGAGAGGAGGAAGTTGACCTTTCACTATTTGCAGATGATATGATAGCATACATAAGTGACCACAATATTCTACCAGGGAACTCCTACAGCTGATAAACACCTTCAGTAGTGTGTTGGGATACAAGATTAACTAAAAAATTCAATAGCCCTCCTATATACAAAGGAGAAATGTGGTGAAAAAGAAATCTAAGAAATATCACCCTTTACAATAGTCACAAATAGTATAAAATATCTAACCAAACAAGTCCTGCATGAAAACAACTTTAAATATTTAAAGAGAAAAGTTGGAGAAGATATCAGAATGGAAAGCTCTCCCTGCCCATGATAGGTAGGGTTAACATAGTAAAAATTGCAAACTTATCAAAAGCAATCTACAGATTCAGTGCAATCCCCTAAACCCAAACACAATTCTTCACATAACTTGAAAGAACAATACTCAATTTCATAGGGGAAAACAATACCCCAAATTGCTAAAACAATTATTCTTAGTAAAGTAACTTCCAGAAGCATCACCACTCCTGATTTCAAGCAATACTATAGAGCTCTAGTAAGAAAAACAGCTTGGTATTGGCATTAAAAGAGACATGTGAATCAATGGAATCAAATTGCAGACCCTGATCTAATTCCACACAACTATGAACATATGATTTTTGACAAAAAAAGCCAAAATTAGACAATGGAAAAAAGCATCTTCAACAAATGGTGCTGGCATAACTGGATGTTGACATGTAGAAGAATGCAAATCAAACCATATAACTCACCCTGCACAAAACGGAAGTCTAAGTGGATCAAAAACCTCAACATAAATCCAATAACACTGAACCTGATAGAAGAGAAAGTAGGAAGTAGCCTTGAACACATTGGCACAGGAAACCATTTCCTGAATTTAACACCAGTAGCATAGACATTGAGATCAATAATTAATAAATGGGACCTCCTGAAATGGAAAAGCTCTTGAAAGGCAAATGACATGGTCAGTAAGATAAAATAGCAACCTAGAGATTGGGAAAAGATCTTCACCAACCCAACATTTGACAGAGGGCTGATCTCCAAAATGTATTACAAAAACCCTCAGTCATCTAGGCATCAAAATATTAAATAATCTGATTAAAATGTGGGACCCAAATCTAAACTGAGAATTCTCAACAGTAAAATCTCAAATGGCCAAAAGATATTTAAGGAATTGCTCAGCATCCTTAGTCATCAGGTAAATGCAAATCAAAATGACTCTGATATACCATCTTACAACTGTCAGAATGGCTAAGATAGAAAACACTGATGATAGATCATGTTGGGAGAATGTGGAGTAAGAGGAACAGTGCTTCATTGTTGGTGGGAGTGCAAACTTGTACAGCCACTTTGAAAATCAATATAGAAATTTCTCAGAAAATCGGGAATCAATCTTCCTCAAGACCCAGTTATATCACTTTTGGGTATATACCTGAAGGATGCTCAAAGATACAACGAGGACACTTGGCCAACTACATTCATAGTAGCATTGTTCATAATAGCCAGAACCTGGAAACATCTTAGATTCCTCTCAACCAAAGAATGCATAAAGAAAATGTGGTACATTTGAAAACAATGAGATCATGAAATTTGCAGGGAAATGGATGGAACTCCAAAAAAAATCATTATGAGTGAGGTATCCCAGATCCAGAAAGATAAACATGGTATATATACACTGATAAGTGAATACTAGGAGTAAAGTATGGGATAATCCACAGCCCCAAAGAGGCTAGATAACATGGAGGGCCCAAAGAGGGATGCATGGATATCCCAGGGAAGGTAAAATAAAAGAGCTCTCCTGGGTAAACTGAAGGGAAGGGAGGGCAGGAATTGAGAGATGGGAATTTGAAAAAGTGAGTTTGGTGGGCTGGTGCTGGAAGCGGGAAGGAGGTAGGACAGAGGGAGATTGTAAGGAAAGAGATGTCATAATCGGGAGGCATTTTAGGGTTACATAGAAACCTGGCCCCAGAGAAACCCCCAGGAATTCACAAAGATAACCTCTGCTAAGACTCTGAGCAGTAGTGGAGAGAGTGCCTGACCTGGCCATTACTGTTAATTATCTTCAGAGATACTCTATCTAGTGACTGATGGAGGCAGATTTGTGATCTGCAGCCAATCACTGGACTGAGCTCCAGGAAATTTGCTGAAGAAAGGGAGGAGGAATTGTTGGAGACAGAGGGACCATGACTGGGAAACCCACAGAGATAGCTGACCTGAGCTGATGTGAACTCATGGACTTTGGCCCACCAATTAGGGAACTTCCCTGGGAAAGACCTAGGCCCACTGCATATGTGTGATAGTTGTGTAGCTCCAGCTCTTTGTACGGATCCTAGCAGTGATAGCAGGACCTGTCCCTGGTGCTTATCTGGAATTTGGGAATCTATTCCCCATGCTGGATTACCTTGCTGAGCCTTGATGAACAGGAAAGAGCTTTGTTCTGCCTCTACTTGATGTGCCATGTTTTGTTCAAACCAGTGGGAGGCTAGCCCATTTCTGAATGGATATGGAGGAGGAGTGGAAGTCAGGACTAGATGGGAAGACAAGGGAGACGGGAAGGAGAGTAGAATGGCAAACTGCAGTGAGTAGGAAAAAAATTTAAAAAGTTATACCAATAAAATAAAATAAAATAAAATAAAATAAAATAAAATAAAATAAAATAAAATAAAATAAAATAAAATAAAATAAAATAAAATAAAATGATGGGGCTTCTTATCTAATGAAGTGTATGGAGCAAGTCCCACTTCTTTATATCTGCATTGAACAAACTAATATCTGAGTCATAAACACATTTATCTTTTGTTAAATCTATTAAATTTAAGACAGTTTTAGAAAACATCACTTACTGTAACATGTACTTATTAGTAATAAATAAATGGATGGATTGACCATTGATTCCTTATTTGATTTGGGTTGTTGAAAACTACAAGTTATGAAAATCAAGTCCAGATATGAGTCACTAGTTGTTAGTATAGATTCACTCTTAATTTTAAGACCTGAGTAAGTTTCAATATTTTGCCAAAAGTCCTTTGAAAAGGGACTTCACTATAACGAAAATCAATTACTGTGAATGTTTTCCCCACATCAATAATCATAGTTAGATCTTATGGTCCCCAAATGATAAATGTAAAACCCGAGTCTCAGAAAATTACCCCAGAGCATACACCTAGAAACATCAGACCTGGGAATCTAGCTTACATTCTCTACACTTAGATAAGACTGGGTTGTACTGTGTTGGCTCTATCATGCTCATGCTCTGCCATGTACAGGAAGAAGTTTCTGTCCCACTAGTGAACTCCCTAATAACCAGATGGAGACTTACTAATTATGAAACCTCAGCAGATAGCTTAAGTTTGTTTCTAACTAGTTCTCATAGCTTAAATTTACCCATATTTTTAAATCTACACTCTTTTAAGTGGCTTAGTTTCCCTTATTTTTACTCCCTATCCTACTTTCTCTCTGTCTAGATGGTGACTGTGCCCTTCTTCCCAGTGTTCTCTGAGTCTGGTTCTCCTGCCTAACCTATTCCTGCCTAGCTATTAGACAGTTTGCTCTTTATTAAACCAATGAGAGTAACTTATCTTCAGAGTGTACAAAAGATGATGTCACAGCAGTGATGCATAAGTTGGGATCATTTATCAACATCTCTTTATGCAATGGCACATTGGATATTAAGTACTTACTAAGGCTAAGATGTCTGCTTCTAGGAGAGACATTAGTTGACTGACCCTCAAATCAGTGTAATATAGGACAAGAAGACAATCTGTTGAATAGATTAGCTCAGCTGTTCTTTTTCATTTAACAAACACATTTTGTCATATATCAAAACAAAGAAAATGCAAAAGAGAACACATGGGGTAGTGTCCCAGTTATTTATTTATTTATTTTTGTCAGTTTGAAACAAGATATGGTCATTTGGGCCTATCAATTGAGAATATGCATCCACACAAATTGCGTGGAGGCAATCTGTTGGGAATTTTCTTGTTTCAAGGTTGATGTGGGAAGGCCTAGACCTCTGTGAGTAGATTCACTTCTTGCCAGGTCATCATAAATTGCAGAGTAATGCAGGCTGACCAAGCCATTAAGAACATTTAAGTATGTGGTGAAACTTCATTGCATCTGCTTCAGTTCTTTCATCCATGTTCCTGCCTCGGCTTCGCTCAATGGATTGTAACCTGGGATATTTAAGATATGTTAGCCAAATAAACCCTTTACCTCAATTCGCTTTTGATCATGGGATTAAAACATATTTAAGATTGTTAATGTGTACAAAGGTTGTGTGAATCTTTCTGGTAAAACATGAGCATACATCTCTTGTTTCTAGCAGATAGGGCACCAATGACAGATCCAATAAATGATCCAGACAGGTCTAAATTATTGAATTAAGGAGGTTATTATGATTACTTACAGGATCATGGTGTTATGGGTGTGGGCTCATTCAGGAATTCACCTCTCTGATCATTAATAAATTTTAAGGAAGCAAAGGCTTTTATTCACATACTGACACCAGATATATACCTGAGACTTGGGGTTCCCAAAGGAAGCCCCAAGAAGCTCAATCAGGGGATGTAAAAACCAGAGTAACCAACATTACACTCTATCTTCAGGCAAACAGAAGGTCATCTGGTACAAAGCAAGCTTTAATTTACAGAAACATGCAAAGAAGTTTTGTTAAAGCTGTACAAGACTAGGCAATTACAAAAATGAACCCTTAGCAGGCTTTAACATTTCAAGTCTAATTTCACTTTATAGTTTGATTTCTGTCCACAGGAAAATTGAGAACCATAGCATTTTAATCGTAGAAAATCCACATTCAGATCCATTTCAGAACAATGACAGATGGCACCAAAGTTAGAGACTTCTATCCTATGATTTCAGCAATTGTTTCACTCTATCTATTCATTTTTGCTTCCAAAAAGGCTGTGGTCTTTACAGAAGAATTCCTGATATCTTTCTTTGAGAACTCATAGGATACCAACAATCTTTGATCTCAGCTTGTCATTTCATAACTCCCATGCACACCCTGATACGTGTGGAGGCTTCCTTGGGTGTGAGGACCTGGTCCTGATAAATTGATGTTTGAAGATCCACTGATCAAATTCTGTCCATGTCACATTCTGCATTTATTTTCCTTCAGGGTCCTAAAAAGAGGCAAATTTTGAGTGCTTTTATATGAACATATTCTTGTCCGGTATGAGGGGATGTAGGACACTCTTCATGGGAAAATATGAGTTCATGAGGACCTATATCTTCCAAATTCTTTTCACTTCAGACCCTTGCTCATTGGTGTTGCATTTTTAGAGGAAAGGAATAATTAATAACACCTAAGAAAGCACTTCTGCATGCTCATTTCAAATACCAATTTATTAATGAGAGATATAGTAAAACCCAAGGTTTCTCTTCTCCCACACATGAGAACCATACGTTCTGTATCTCTATGTTCCAGCCCCATCTCTTTCTTCCTCTATGCTCCTAGTTGTCTCTTTAGTGCTCTCTCTTTCATAAAACCTTCTTCTAGATGTTAGTCTGCTTTGAATGTGAATATACAGTGGAGAATTAGTCACTGGTCTGTGAGCTGAGGGAAAGAACAAGGGCTCAGCTGTTCTCTCTGCAAAGACCCACATCAGTGTCCCTCTCTTAGGCCAAGTAAATGAATACCACACACCTGTATCCTTCCAGTTTCAGTTTCTCATGCTACTCAGATGACACTCAATGCCGCCTTCTTGATGTACATTCCTTTTTGCATGGCACCAAGAATGGATGAGGAAAATGAGCAAGAAAACCATCATGTAGAATGACAGTCTGATCAGAATATAAAGGAGCCCATGATTGTCTGATGGAACATATGAATGCAATAAATAAGATGACAATCATAAGATGCCTGTAATAGATTGCCTAACATTTATTGATAGATGGATAACTAATATATTATTATCTTTAGGACAAGATTCTTGATGAAGAAGCTACTATTCTCATTGTGCTAAATGCACACAGTATTAAACTTGCTCCTATGACTTTGCTTTGGATCCCTATTTTAATGCATCTCTCAAACCTCAGCAGGGAAGTTTATATTTGCAATATATGGTGATCAATACAGGTACCCACAAGTAGCCAAAGTGCAGAGTAACATGAATCTTAAATAATCTTATTAATAAAAACAAACCTGGAGTCAGGTATTGGGGTGAATGCTGGAAGATCAGAGAAGCAGAACAAGCCACAGCTTCCTCACCTCCCCAATTCCTCAGCTGATCTTGTTTCCTCAGACTGGAAGCTTCTGAGTCCTCATCCAAATGGATCTCTGCTGGACTGCTGCTCAAAGCCTAAAAGCTTAACCAGCTCTGGTTCCTGGTCCTCACACCTTTTATACCTTTCTGCCTTCTGCCATCACTTCCTGGGATTAAAAGCTCTTGTTACCACTCCTGTCTGTTTTCAGTGTGGCCTTGAACTCACAGATATCTAGTCAGATCCCTGCCTCCAGAATGTCAGAATTAAAGGTGTGTGTGCCACAATTTTCTGGCCTCTGTATCTAGTGGCTGTTTTTTTTCTCTAACCCCAGATGAGTTTATTAGGGTGCACAATTTTGGGGAACACAATATCACCACAGAGCAGAGCATAAAGGACTGTGGAATGCTTGGCTCACATATGACATTTACAAGACATCTAAGTCTATAAAGTCTCTGTCTTAATTGTGAAAATGATGGAACAAAAATGACTGAATGAGGTTTATGATAATGAAAAAGAAATAGTATCTACTGGACACAAAAAAGAAGCTGCACATATGAATTCAAATGCAGATGTGACAGCATGCACAAGAACAGTACATGTGCAAGGTAGACCAAATCCTAGCATGCTCTGAGGCTGTGGACATGAAGTCCCACCCTTAGACAAGGGGCTATAAGCAAATGATAGCTGTTGGAAGAGTATATTTCAAGAAAGTTGTGAAAAGTAAGTGCACAATGCTCCAGTGAGAGGTCACACATTCATAAATATATGGACATCACGAATTGAACTTCATGGACAAAAGAGATAACAGCTGGGTTGGGTAGGTCCAGGAGGATTTGAGTAAGGGGGTGTATATGATTAAAGCCTATTGGTTCAAATTCTCAAAAAACTAATGAAATCAAGTAATAAGAAATAGGGATTTAGTTGGCATATGTGCTATGACTATGTGTTCTGCATTTTCTCACATGAAATTTTAAGAAGAAATAAAACATGTGCTTTATATGGTATGAATGGAGGTAAGGAGGAACATTCCAGAATATCCTTTGCTCTGTTTCTGCCTACACTACAAATGCCATATAGTTTAGCTGTATGTTCCTATGGCTTCAGTGTATAAAATCCAACATGGGCTGTCTTTCATCTTCCATGAAGCACTGTGCAGAAGGAAAGTATTGATGCAATGCATTGTCATTCACAAAATTCCTTGACCGATAGACTCCAATAACTCGAAACCTCAATTTTTATCTCTTAAAGCTTACTTCTAAGTAATTCTATTTCATGTGAATTGTGCATAACTTTTCCATCTCATCACCCCTATGCCACTGACAGAAAAATGGCAGGACACAATGTAAAGGTCATGTGTTCAGTGTCTTAACTGAGATTCATATCAGTGTACATTGAATCTTCTGTGGAATTAATATATCTACAACACCACTGAATCAACATTAATTTCTCTCAAAGGGAAAAAGTGAAGTCAAGGCTATTCTGTCAGAAGTATTATTTTTATATAAAATCCTCCCTTCTGCTCACTTGTTTCCTTCTTCAGGCCCCATCCCCTCCTCTCCGGGAGGTAGTAATGTTACCTTGCTTCCTACCATTTTCAGACCAGATCATCCCTCTTCTGAACTATAGAGAAGAATTATCACTTCACTTTTATTTAGAAGAGAGACAAATTTCCCCTTCTGTTCACTTACAGGGGACTCAGGTGAAGACATTAGGGATTGAGAGTCCCCATGGATTCCTTGATGCCAGTGAATAATTTCTGATTTGGCTGAGTTTGAGAGTCAGACAAGAGAAGTGACTAGGCAAACTTTACAGAGCTGTGAGGCAGCTGACACAGCACATGACCCCAAGAGGTTTGTTTACCTACACTTTTACATAAAAAGAGGAATAATTTATTCACTAGTTTTGGAGTCTGGTTCTCTGCAGGAAGAACAATTTCTGGATGAGTTCACTATGTAATACAAAGAGGAGAGGGGGGGTTGTCAATGATGCTGTCTGTCTTCCTCCTATGGAAAGTCCTTTCAGGTTGGTCAGTGACCAGCACCCACTTCACCCTTAGTTCTAATTGTCAGTGTCATAGGAGGCCTTCATATGGTTTCCTTAGAGGATGGCACTCTGTCCTTGGATTTCAAGTTGTGATGAGACAATAGGAATACTGTGGAGAGATCTATGTGATTGACATATCAGGAGGGATGCTCCATCTCTGCTCTACCCAACTGATCCCAATCTCCTCCATTGTGAGTCTTTCCTGACCACTTTCTATATCTGTGTGTACATACGATGTCCTGTTGTGTCTGGTCAAGCAAGGTAAGGAATGTTTGAAATGCTCCTGGTCTATTAATTTGTAGTCTGATATCCTTACTCAAACTTCATCTGTTTTTATTAAAAAAGTTTCTAATTGATATAAGATTATATCCCTTCACTCTCCCTTGCATCTTCCCAGCACTTCCCTGGTATCCTTACCCCAAGTTTCCCATATCACCCACCACTCTTAAGTTGTTATTCTCTTTTTCTTTATTATTTTTGTATGTGTTATAGTATTTGTATATTGATATATTGTAATTTTTATATATAATGCATATCTTGCTGAGTATTGCGTTTTAATACACATCACACTCACAAACACACACACATATGGAATAAACACATATGTACATATATACATATATATGAATAACTACAGGAAAGTGTCTCTGGACATAGTAGGGCAGACACATATATGAACTCCACAAGAGGTTGTGACTGCATTCCCATGACCAGTGCAAGCTCAAGTTAGAGAAAATCCTAGCATGGGGACTGGTGGTGACATGAAGTCCCACCCCTAGCCAAGGTATAGACAACTGATAACTATTCAGAGGAGAGTCAGTGTTAGGAGTGTTGTTACTCGTATATTGACTATGGCCCAGCAGAAAGTGACACATCCAATGATATATTTTCATTGTGCCATTGGCAGAAACCTGCAGGACCCTATGTGTAAATCACCTGTTCAGTTTCTCCATCTGAGATTGACACTAGTGCTCAGCTAAGCTGCTTTGCAAATTCTACTTCTACAACACCTTGAACTAGACATTGAATTCTCTTGTAGGGAAAAAGCGAAGTCAAGGCTATTCTGTCAGAAGTAGTATTTTTATATAAAATCCTCCCTTCTGCTCACTTGTTTCCTTCTTCAGGCCCCATCACCTCCTGTCCAGGAGGAACAGAGCTAGAATGAGCACTTCATTCATCCCGAGAAGGGAGAAAATTTACTCTCCTTTTCACTCACCAAGGTCTCAGGTATAGAAATTAGAGATGAATAGCCATTAATTTTTTCATACTGCTCCTAAACAACTTCTAATGTTGAAGAGTTCAAGAATCAGAGAGGGGAGATGATGATGACAAGAACACAGAGTCAGGAAGGTGCTGAGACAAAAAAAACCAAAGAGCATTTTGTCCCTAATTTTCCACAATAGAAGAGGAATCAGTTACTCACTAGTTTTGGAGTCTGCTTCTGTGCATGAAGTGCAATTTCTTGCTGAGTTAACTAGAGAAGGGGACAGGAGAGGGAGAAAGTTCATCAGAGGCTGTCTGCCTTCCCCTTAAGGAAAGTTTTTTTAAATTTGGAGAATGAACACCACCCACTCCACCTCTTAGTGCTGAGCCTGCAGAGTTATAGGGTGACTTTTAGTGGTTTGCTTTTAGGTGTTGGCTCTCTCCTTGGATTTCAAGTTTTGATGATTCATAGGAATGCTGTGGGAAGATCTATGTGAGCAAGAGTTCAAGAAGGCTGCTCCATCCTTGGTCTGCCCAAACTGATATGAACCTTATCCCTAATGTGTCTGTCCTGACACATTACAATATCTACCTCTATTCATAGATATCCCAGTATGGATGCATATAAGTCATATAAGAAGTGTTCAGGGGGCTGTCTGTCTGTTATTTTGTAATCTGCTACCAAGTCCCAAATTCCATGTTTTTTTACAAAATATTTTCAGTTGAAATATAATTGTTTCCCTTTCCCCTCCCTTTCCTCTCTCCAGTCCCTCCCAGAAACCCTTATGCCAAGCTTTCTCATATCCCCACTCCACTCTTAAATTGATAGCCTCTTTTCCCCTGAAAATTATTGTTAGATATATGTCTAAAGCTATGTATATTCACTTATATATGTACACATGACATATATACACACCTATATATGCATACATGTACATATATACACATCACATATGTATACACACATATATAAATGTAACACACACAAATATATGTTTAATCTCACACACGTGACATTAGGATTCACAGCAGTCCTTTGTAGCTCCCAATGCTACTTTCTCTCTATCATCGATTGGAGGATTCTGAGACATGGCTTCTGTATTTCATTAGTCACATGGTATGAGATATATATGAAGTTCTCTTACCTGTGACAGGAAGGTACAAGGGGTCACTTGGGGTTGACCACAAATGGGAAGAGTTCCCGAAAGAGCCATAGCATCTATAGTACCCTGCCTGGACCACAGGACCAAGATGGAAGTTGGCCTGGAATGTCCTATTGTGGTTCAAGATTGAAGGCAGCCCATGTTCCTTGGGTACCCCTTCCCTGGACAGATGAAACATGTCAAACTGAAGGTCAGAGACACAGGACAAGGTCATGTTCTCTCCTGACATCACCACAGGGCCCATCAGTGATGACAGAGAGGGTTTCTTGTATAACCCTGGAAGAAAAGAGGAAGATGGAGTTAGTTACCAGCGTTCATTCACTCCTGAGTGTTTCCCCTAGCAGCTTCTATTTTTTGTTTTCTCTCTGCCTCTTACCATCTCCTCCTCTCTATTTCTCCATTTCTCCTCTCCTCTCTTTCTCTCATTCTCTCGATTTTTATGTTACCACCTTTAGTCTATGACCTCATTCTGGACTCAAATATTTTATGCCAACTTTTGCTTATTGACATTTTCTGCCTGTATTGGCATTGGTTTATTCCATCTGTCTTTTTAAAGTTTGTTTTTATGAGCATAATTAATTTTATCTAGCAATAATCTTCATTATGAAATATTCATATGCATTCAAAATATATTTGTATGCTTGTTTGAAAATATTTCTTAATTTTTGAAATTGAACTATATAATTTAATGTATTTATATCATTTAATGTTTTTAAAAATTGTTATTACATATAATTATAGATTTATACTATTAACAATATTAATGTTATTATTCTTTCTTGCCCCTCAACTTCCACTAATCACATCCTTTTTTCTTTTTTTTTCTTTTTTCTTTTGGTTTTTTTTCAAGACAGGGTTTCTCTGTGTAGCTTTGTGCCTTTCTTGAAACTCGCTTTGGAGACCAGGCTGGTCTCAAACTCACAGAGATCCGCCTGCCTCTGCCTCCTGAGTGCTGGGATTAAAGGCATGTGCCACCACCGCCCAGCCTCACATTTTTTTTTCTAATTGGTCTTCTCTATACTTTCATTTTTTCCAATTGTTTTACAAGTCAATGGGTTCAACTAGAATTACTCATGATTTTGTTTTAATTAGCATACAGAGTAACAGTCTTCATTATAACATCCTCATACAGCTCCTTTTGTTCATTTTCTTCCCTCTCCCCTCCTTGTACAGCATTTCTGATCTCTTTACTCCCCTCATTTCCTCCTCCATGTCATATGTCTTTCATTTCTTTCCCACCCCTTTCTATTAAATTTTTCTTCCTCTCATGGTCACTTGCTAATTTCACGACCTTTAACTTTGCCATCCTATGTATAATAAAAATCTAGAATCTAATGTCATTCTCTTTTTCATTCTTGTATCTGTTTACATATTTGTGTTAATTAATCTCTCTTTTCAAAGTACACAATACTCCATCAATATCTATATTTATCTTGAACAAAGGCCATAGTGATCTTTCCTCTCTTGTTACTCTTAGTGTGTGTACTGCTCAAGTGTGATCTATCATGTGCTTTCCAAGCACTTAGTTCAGAATTTGATTTTTGCTTTTACCTTTTAAGACTTCTACCAAGAGAGCAAGACATACCATTTGTCTGATAATCTCTGCCTTGACATATTTAACATCTGCTGTAATTTTTCATCTCTACTATCAAATTTTCCATGCAGGCTTCTGTCTTTCTGTAGATTTTTCTCTTGGCACACGTTCCATGTTTACTAGTTTCAGCCCTACCTGGGCTCCACCTGTGTGAAGGCTTAAAGACTCATTAAGTACCAGCCCAACTAAGTATTTGGACTCAGGTCTCTCTTGCTCTTTTGGTAGACTTCTTATAGATGTAAAAGTCAATAATTTTCTGGATGTCAGTAGAAAGACTTCATTCTCTCTGGTTCATATTATGCTCACCTAATTGTCATTTTCTGTTTATAACTACTTATGATTCTTTTGCATTTCCCTGTATCTGTGCTTTATGTTATACACAAGGGTCTGCTCTTGTGTATTTCTTTTCATTGTCTATGCCAGTAAAACACTTAACAAGGTTGCCTTTATATAAATTATTTACACTCCTTTTTCTGGTGACCTTGCACAGTTTTTAGTGTATAGAATATTTTTCTGTATCACAAAGAGAATGATGAGCAGGTAACATGTTCTTACCTGTGATCTTTATGTCAATGGGATCACTGGATTCAGACCACTCAAAAGGGGGGTGATTGCAAGAACCGTAGCATGTGTATGTCCCAGCATCATCAGGTGTCACAGGACCTATTGAGAAGTTGGCGTGGGAACCTCCATGATAATGTTCTGCAGAAAGCTCGAAAGAGTCTTTGATTGTTCCATTTTTATGTGAAGTCAAAATGAAGGTTTCAAACATAATCTCTGATCGACACTCCAGTGTCACCTTCTCTCCTAAATTCACCAGGGAAGGTTGTAAGGCCAAGAGGAAAGGCTTCTTGTAGACTCCTAAGAATAAAAAAATGTATGAACCTGATCAAAATCTCTGTGTCCTTGAAGACCCTTGGTTCCCCCTCAATTGGTCTGTTTTCCCTGTTAGTACTCCAGTGAATTTGTTTTTTGTCTGCTTCCACTCTAGACACAGCCTACTCCATCTTTGTGTCCATTTCTCACTTATTTGAGTCTAGGATTAGTACAATATCTTCCCACTGGCTTGTGATGACAATGTGTCTTTTGAGTACTACTTCCATAGGCCCTCTTGTTTTTTCTAAGCCTGGAAAGTACAGGAAACATGGCAAGCTTCACACCAGCCTGCTTTATGTTTCTTTTTTTATGCAACTTTGGATAAAGTATAATCCTTGGCAGGATCAAGGAATTAGTATTGAACATATTTATGAGGGAAAGACTTCTAGCTCTCACTGTGGTTCAAACCCCTATAAGGCATTCCTGATCCAGAATCATGAACATTGTTTCCTCTAACATGTTGATGAATTAGCATCCTGACCTTACTGCTCTCAGATCATCCATTCCATGCTTCTTAATTTGCCCTTGACATGGGTTCCTATATTATTTTCCAAATGCTAATGTAACAAATATCACAAATTTGATTCTTAAAAAGAATGTAAGTGTTGTGGAGATCAGAATTCTGAAAAGCTTAATTGGCATAAATCAAGTATCTTCAGGGATAGTAACTACTGATCCCTAGGAAAGTGTCCATTTTTTTGCCTTCCAGCTTCTAGAGCCTCATGCATTCCTTGGCACTTGGACCCTTCCTCCATGTTCAGAGTTTGTGACAGGGGGTCTCCCTCATGATCATTTGTTTTGCCCACAACTGAATTTTTCCCTATTTTGTTACACTAACCCTTGTAGTTCTACAGACCCAGGATAATTCAGGATATTCTAGCATCCTGATGTCCACTTGTTAAGACTTGAGTTCCATCTTCCAGCCCAAATTTTGCTTGACCTACTTAACACACAGGAAGCTTTAGGGACTAGAAAAATGCATGACCTTGTGTATCATATTATGCCCAGAACATTATATATTTCTCTATGTTGAATATTGCGTATAAATCCAAGCCTCTGACTAATACTCTTTCAGACAAATACAGTTTGGGAGATTTGGGGGAATAAAAAATACTATAAATGTCATCTCTGACCTGAAATTATGATCTTCAGAGGGTCACTGTGTGCTGAAGTTTCATCAGGAGATTGATAATTAAAACCATAGCATCTGTATGTTCCTGCATATGCTGGTGTCACAGGACCCAAGACAAGTTTCCTCTGAAATATTCTTCCATTGATCTGAGGAATAGGATTACCATGTTCTTTGTACAACTTGAATATGTCATAGTCACTATGATAGTTACATTCAAATTCCACATGATGTCCCTGAGGAACAACATGGCTTGGCCTGGCAGAGAGTGAAGGCTTGTCATGAACACCTGCAGAGAGATGCACAGCATAAAAAAATTAATGATGCTCCTTCATCCCTGTGGTGATATTGTCTTCCCCAAAATACTGTACAAGCTTATAAACTTATCTGGGGTCAGACAACAGAACAGCCACTAGAGATAGAGGCCAGAAAATGGTGGCACACACGCCTTTAATCCTATCACTTGGGAGGCAGAGATCCATCCAGATCTCTGTGAGTTCAAAGCCACATGGAAACAGCCAGGCATGCTGACTCAAGCCTTTAATCCTAGGAAGTGAGGGCAGAAAGCAGAAAGGTATATAAGGCGTGAGCACCAGGAACTAGGCTGGTTAAGCTTTTAAGCTTTGAGCAACAGTTCAGCTGTGATTCACTCTGGATAAGAACTGAGAAGCTTCCAGTGCAAGGAAACAGGATCAGCTGGGGAACTGGTGAGGTAAGGTGGCTGTGGCTTGTTGCTTCTCTGATCTTCCAGCATTCACCCCAACACCTGGCTTCCCGGGTTTCTTTTTATTAGCAAGACCCTTTAAGATTCCTGCTACACATCCCTGAAAGCTGAGCTTCCAATTTTCATATCCTTTGGGGTCTTCTGTATAACATTTTTCTCTGAATTGAAACATCCCTGTTTCAATGTGAGAGGTTGAGGGGCTCAGAATAATCAGAAAGTAAACAAATATTCTATGCCCTGGGAAGCTGAGGCATCCAGGATTCATGAGTGGCCCTTTCAACTATATAGAAAGAGTAAGCTACTGGGCCAGCTGAGCTCTAAGAGGAGATTTCTAAGACCTGTTGAATTGCCTGTAAGTTTTGCACAGAGTTCCAGGGCTTTGGCTCTCATGATAAGCACTCATATAGAGATGTGCTTTCAGTACTGTTTTGAGTCATCACTTGCTTCTGTAAGTAACCTATAAACTACACTCACAGAGGAGGTACAAAAAAAGAAAATAAAATAATGCAGGGAACCATGACCATGCCTATCAGCAGCTTTGAAATCTTCAAAAGGATGGCAGGATCCCACATTGATGATTCCACATGGACTATGATAATGTCATTAAGCTGATTAACAGCACTGAAAGAACTGTTTTGGACTAAAACTTGCTTAGGACAATTTTGCGATGGCTAGCTGAGATGATCCAGATTCACAGAGTACTCAAGGAAGGACTTAAGCCTGCATTTTCCCATTATGGAAAGACTGGACAAATGATACAGGACTTGATAATTAACCCCAAAATTTTCTTTTCAGGATCCCCTGAAGACGTCTTTGTCCCAAGAAAGCAGGAAGTAATTTGAAGAAAATGATTTTCACATTCCCAAGAGGCAGGGTGGATAGTTTTTGGTTATTTAAGTTATGAATAGTGTCATTGTTTACAATAGTTGGTTACAAGTTGTTAATTGTTAATGTTCAGGAAAAAGCTAAACAAGGAGATTAGATTCAGAGTTTTTTGTTTAAAAAAAGGAAAAGAGAAAAAAGGATATAGATATGAGGTAGATCATGGAGTCTACTGTGAAAAAAATATAGAAATAATAGAATAAAAGTTAGCTCATTAAATATACTCTAAAAGGAAAAAAGAGAAGATATAGAAATGATAACATAAACGGTAGATTTTTGAATCTACTCAGAAAAGAAAAAAGAGAGACTATGGATATGATAAAAAGGTAGATTATTCCATCTGCTTTAAAAAAGGAAATACTTGTTTTCAATATTTTACATTGAATTGGATTTTTGTATATTATGTACAAATTTTTTATTGGACTCACCAAAATAGGGTACATTTTCATTATTCACTCATCAGCTGAAGAACATTCAGGTTGTTCCCTTTTCCTAGCTATTGAGAATAGAGCAGCAAAGAACATGACTGAACAAGCATCCATGGCATAGGATGTCAGGTTCTTTGGACACATGCCAAAGGGTGCACATGATGAATATATAGTACTCATGTATGAAAGTCTCAAAAATATTAAATTTACAGAGAAAATCATCTTTTATTAAACAAAAAAGGTGTAATCTGACTATGAAAAAACTCTAGGTTGAAATTGTTATGAATTTTTAAATGATTCATCAAGCAACATAAAAACTTTAAAAACCACCCCTGTAGACAAAGAATACACCTACTGAATTGGAAAATTTTATGGACCAGCTTAATGTCTAAGTAGGTAATGGCTATTGCTACCAAGCCTGATTCTGAAAATCATTGCTGGGACCCAAACGGGGAGAGGAAAAAAACTAATTCCAGTAGATATTCCTCTGACCTCCACATTTTTAAAATAGTACACACACACACACACACGCACACGCACACGCACACGCACACGCACACGCACACGCACACACACACACATCAACTGAATGTAAACTTTAAAAAGTTAAGAGAGCATTTCAATAGTTTACTTGATGATAAAATAGGAGAATGAGTGAGCTTAGATTGGTCAGTTTATCATCAGAAGTAAATACAGAAGTTGAATAAAAATACAATTAAAGAATGATCAGATAATTTTGAAACTATCCTAATACCAAATTATAAGTCACAAAAATTCAAGAAAGTTTAAAGAAACATTGAGACTTACATGGGAGGATGGTGGTGACAGCTAGAATGAGTTTAGGGAGTGGGTTGAATATTATTAAAAGTATTGTATGAAATTCTCAAAGAGTTTGTAAAACATTTACAAAAAGACATAAAAATATCTAATAAAAAGAAGCAGAAAATACTATACAATGTTATCGAAACATAAAAAAAAATGAATACGGTCAGGTCCAAGATGGGCAAATGACATGAAACAAATTCAAACCAAATAGTCAAGATCACAGAACATATAATTATCATAAGAGATCCAGATATCAGAATGGCAAAAGAAGCAAAGAACACAAGAGACATTTCCAGCAATGCTAATGGCAGTCTTCCGAGAAAAATCTACAGGACAAAAGAGACCAGGGTGACCAGATAAAGGAAAACAAGAAAACACTCTACAAATGTCAGCAACAGTGTTGTTCAGAAATGAAGCATATAAAGATTTTCTCAGAAATACAGTAGCAGACAAAGTTCATCACAATAAGCTCAGGAAATGCTGTGGTGTTCTTGAAGCTGAAAGAAAAGGCTGATAATGAGTTACATGAAAATATCTCCCTGTAGAAAAAATAAAAGTAGCTCACTAAAGCAATACAAAATTAGATGATACAATAGTGTGGTGATGGTACACAAATTCTATCTTTAGCACAGATGTTGCAAGACAAAATAATCCCATAATAATTTGTCCATTGACATATATGTCTAAAAAGTCATAAATTATAACATCAAAATCTCAATACAGGGGAGGTAGTCATGGAATGGAGTAATATGGAAGATACTTTTTTTTTCAAAAAAAGAAAGATTATCCAGCAGGTGCTGTGGTCCACACTTTTAAATGCAGCACTTGAGAGGCAGAGGCAGGTGAATACCTGAGTTCATGGGTAGCCTGGTCTACAAAGTAAACTCTAGGATAGTCAAGGTAACACAGAGAAAACCTCTTTTAAAGAACCAAAAAGTTCATCCAATCAAAGTTGATGCCTGACCCAGCCAAGGGCAGTGTCTGGGACAATTTGGGAAAGAACTGACTGATAGGAAGGTTTCCAGGGTCTTAATTTTGAAATTCAAAATACTCACCAACAAGTCACTCACAGAAGCTAGCAGCCAACACCCTGTGATGCCTTCTCTCCTGTTAGAATAAAATCTATCTATTTTGATGGATAGTATTTCAAGGTTTTAAGGATGGACTCACCTGCTTGTGCCAATGTCCTCAGGACTAGAAAGAGGCCTGGGAAGAAAAACTCATGATGAATGATCTTTGTTTTTTCAGTAGCCTGCCCTCTTACATCTGTGTCCCTGTTGGGCCTCTGTACATTAGAATTAGATCTTAGTTAAGATGAACTCATGCACTAATATAAAACATGGAGGCCAGTGTTTCTGCTGTAGGCAGATTCAGCCTCCCAGGTTGATATTTCCACCCTGTTATTGCTCACCATCTATTCCCATCAGGACTCACCAGTACAGATCAGGTTTAGGAGCACAGACGGCATGGTGCTGCTTTGGCTGACAAGAGGCAGAACCAGAATAAAATTTAATATGGGATGTTAAAGGCTTGAGGCATCTACTTGACCACAGTACCAAAAGCTTACCAACAGAACATCTGCCCTCACTGCCACTTTCATTATTATTTTTTTGTGTCTTTGAGTATTTTTCTGTAGCCCTGGCTATACTGGAATGTACTTTGTAGAGCAGGCTAGGCTGGGTTTGAATTCAAAGCCCCACTAGCATCTGCCTCCCAGGTGCTTGGATTAAAAGTGTGGGTTCTCTTACCAGGTAGTAAAAGACTCTGCTTTTACCATTGCCTTGTTGAACCATAGCTTCTTGATTATTGTACATACTTTATCTTTTCAGAAAAAGTATTTGAAATGACTACAGCTCGGTTGTATCTTATACCGACTTCCTTGTTTCAAAATGGTTAAATCTGACCCGAGCATTGGTGGCGCACGCCTTTAATCCCAGTACTCAGGAGGCAGAGGCAGGCAGATCTCTGTGAGTTCAAGGCCAGCCTGAGCTACCAAGTGAGTTCCAGGAAAGGCTCAAAGCTACACAGAGAGACTCTGTCTCGAAAAAAACAAACAAATAAATAAATAAAAATAAAAAAGCTTAAATCTGATTATTGTACTCAAACTTTTGATGTGTTCTTTTGCTTTTTATATCTGAGACTCAGTGTTTCCTCTGGATTTCTATGCAGCATGACCAATAATTATTATTTATATTGTAAGAGCAATCCAAATTGTCATTCAAAATGATTGTACTGCTAGTCTTCCAGTTTCAGGTTACAGATATTCAGTTTCTTAACTAATCATGTAGGTATTTACAATAATAAAATACCAATTTTTAATAATAGAACAAACAAAGCAAGTAAGTTTTTGCTTCATTTGAAATTTGTTTTAAGAAGTTGAAAAATATCAAAAAATGGAGAATATTTCATACTCATGTATCAGTAGGAGTTGCATATTAAAAATGCCCATCCTATCAAAAGTAATCTAAAGAATCCCATCTAGGCAGTCATATCAAAATTTCAACATAATGCTACACAGATCTTAAAGACAATTTCAGTTTTAATGTAAACACACATAGAAACTAACAGGATAGTTAAACTATCATGAACACTAACAGAACTGCTGGAGGTCTCACCTCTCCTAACTTCCATTCATTCTGTAGACCTACATTAATAAACACACCACAGTATTGGTACAAGACAGACACATTCATCCATGTAATCAAATTGAAGAACCCAGACATAATTCCAAACATTTATGCATATCTGATCTTGATAAAGAAACTCCTAACATTCACTGGAAAAAAAAGACAGTATCTTCAACAAATAATTTTGATCAACCTGGGTGGCTGCATGTAGAAAAGTGCAAATATCTTCATACTTACCAATTGCAACAAAACCCAAAACAATTATATCATTCTAAAGATGTATATATTTTCCTTCTAGATACATAGAAATGTAGCTTTCACATCTGAAGGGAAAAAATCCTTTGATTAACATCAAACAAACACCAATAAAAACCCCAAAACAAAAACAATAGAGAGAACAGATGACTATGAGGTGTTGAGGCCTAGCTGATCTATTACAACAGAACTCCTGAACCTAAGGCAGAGGCAACATCATGCAAGCATGGAAAGAAAGATTGTAATAAATAGACTAAGAGGATGTTTGCTGTGAGATGGCATCTGCTAGAAATTTAAATATAAAATCATGTAAATATAAATAACATTATACACATTAATCTGATTGCATTCATAAAATTAGGAATATATGTAGATATTGAAAGGTAATTAAAAATAAAGATGAATTTGAAAGAAGAAAATGGCTGTTTGTGAGAGGTTGAGAGGATTAAGGAAAGGAAAAATGGTTTAATTATGATTTATTTGAAAAAGTATATTAATAAAAGTTTTAAGTTTAGAAATGTAGATTAGTACATAAGAAAAAAGCCTAATAATATAATAAAACATTGCAGATACTAAATATTACATATGCATACTATACTTCTAGGATTTCTGTCCTATTTCAAATGTTCCCACTTCTTTGCAGTGTTTTGCATCTTCTTGGCCTCTGATAAAATCTTCTAGAAATATATCATGAAAATATTGATGTTTCATATCTATGTTCATTATCAAGTGTAGTGTATGTCCTACTGAAATAATGAACACGTGCTGTAGAGTCAGGCAAGAGCCGTGTAAAACAAAAATGTCTGAAAATTGGCAACAACAAGTTTTCAAATGTTACATATTAAACATTCTCAGATATTTCTATGTCAACCATTCAACAATGAAGTGAAACAACACGGCATAAAAATACATTTCTGGTGCTCTTGGTAAAGAATGGTGAGTGCACAGGGCTAGAGAAATCACTTATCCATTAAGAGTGTGTTCTGAACTTGCAGAGGACCCAACTTCAGTTCCCAGTGCTCACAGCAGGAGGCTCACAACTGCCTGTGACTCCAGCTCCAGGGGATCCAACCAATGCCCTCTTCTGCCCTTACAAGCACCAGAACTCACATGCACATATTCACCCACCATTTAATCAGTGTGTGCTCTCATACTATGCTAAAGCAGACTCCCCTTTTACCATTGCCTTTTACCATTTACCAAGGACCATAGCTTGGTTTGTGTATCAGAGTAATTGTGGCCTCAGAAAATACCCTTTGTTGATATTTGTGGAATAACTTGAGTAATATTGGCATCAACTCTTTGAAATTCTGGTAGAATTCTGCACTAAATCTATTCCTTTTTGCTGGGGAGATATTTTCCTGACTGCTTTGATTTCACTTAAATTGTGTATCTAATCTTTATTTAATCTTTATCCTTTATAAGTGGTGTGCATAGAGAAAATTATCCATTTCTTCTAGATTTTCTAATTTGGTGCAGAACAGGTTTTTAAAGTATGTCCTTATGATTCTCTTGATTTACTTTTGTCTATTTTTTATGTCCCATGTTTGTGTCTTATTTCTTAATTTCGAAATTCTTCCTTTGGTTTAGTTAATTTGGATAAGGGTTTGTGAATCTTATTGATTTTTCCCAATGACTAAAATTGTTTTATTGTTTTTTTGTATTTATTTTGTTTGTATTGCATTAAATTCAACCATGAGTTTGATTATTTCTTGCCCTCTACTCCTGCTGGGTGTGATTTCTTCTTTTTGTTCTAGAGATTTCTAGTGTTGCTGTTAACTTCCTTGTATTATACCTCTCCAATATTTTATTTATGTATTTAATGATCTGACCATAAGTTTGGGTATATCCATTATGTATGTCACTGTGACCTGTAATCATGTTTGTATCTATTTTTCTACCACCTATTATCTATCATCTATGAATCTATTATTTAATCTACCATGTATCTAGTCATCTTTGTATTTTTTATGTATGTATATATGTATGTATGTATCTATCCATCTATCTATATCTATCTATCATCTATCTATCTATCTATCTATCTATCTATCTATCTATCTATCTATCTATCTATCTCTTAATATCTATTGTCTGTCTACGTACATATATACCTATTAACTATCCATCATCTTTTATCTCTTCTCTTCATTCTATCAATCAGATGATGTGTCAGTCAATTATTTATGTATTTGTGATTTATTAATCTATCTTTCAGTCAACTAGTTTTGCACATCTTTCTTCTACCCATTATCTATTTACCTCTGCTTGTCATTCTGTCTGCCTATTATAGTCTTTTAAATATCTCTAAATATCATGTTTTTCTGTATATTCACAACATATTTTTCTTTTCAAAGTAAGCACCATCTTGAGGATTTCCATGGAGTTTTCAGTCCCTCAGTCTCCTCTCAAGAATTTTCATTCATCATGCAACCAAGACAGTATGCCATGGGTTGAAGAGAGGCAACCAAGCTTCACAGTTCCAGACACAATCACAGTCACCTTAGCAGAATGCTAAGGAGATTAGACTATCCTTGCCTGCCACTAAAATAAGTTAGTATTCCAGTTAAGAGATAGTCTAGCTTTTGTTGGAGTGTTTTCTTCCTTGATAACTCATTTTCATTAAGGACTCACTGGGACACAGGAAGGTGTTTTTTGTGGGTTCAAATGCTGATATAGCTGCAGTCCAGTTAGCTTCCTGTTTGTGTGCCTTCAAAACCACAGGTAATTATGAGGCAGTAGGACCCACAGGAGGTGTGAGATCTCAGTTACAGACCACACTTTTCTAAATTCATTACTTCAAATGCAAAATAAGCAGTTCTTTTTTGAAATAATTAGTTGGTCTTGTGGGGAATTGCAGAAGAAACAAAGAATCCTTCTGTTTATATTTCCAGCATGAAAGGAGGATTTCCCTAAAAATGTCTAATGTTTCTCAAATTCCTGTCTATTTTTTCTCCTTATATTTAGCCTAGGTTATACCAGAATTCAGTCATGGAGCAGATGCTAGCCTCAAACTTGAGTTAATTCTCTTCAATTCTGCCCAATTCTAGGAATATAGATGCTCATTCTGACACTTGTCCGTAAACATGTTTATCTTTATTTTTATTTTTAAAGGAGAAACGATTAGTTTCACTTACAGTTCCATCACCCTGGGTGAATCACAGGGACTGTCACTCAAGAGATATTTGGTTAATTTGGACCCACAATTAAAAATAAGATCAAGGAGTATTTCCTTATACTGACTGTTTAATTCACTCCTAAAGATTTAATTACTACCTACTTAGGAAATGATGCCACTCTCTAAAAGTTGGGCAGGTCCCTTCACACCAATCAAACTAAACAGGAAAATCCCCCCTAGACATGCCCATATGCAAACTCTCTGTGATTTATACAAGTCTTAGACACTAGAAATTATTCTGTATTCTGGCAAGTTGATATTTTAAATTAAATCCACACTAGCAGATATACCAAGATAATACTCCCATTTACAATTGCCTAAAATATTTAGAACCAAGTGCTACACCTCTCTTGAGAATATTCCTGAAGGAATTTATTATCATCACACCATGGATACAGTTGAATATTCATGTCTGTTGATCTACTAGGTAATCCCGGCTGCTGTGAGTTCATTTGTAGTATTGCCTTGTCATGTTAAGAGACCAGACTCTCACTGTACTCCTTCCCATCTTCTAGCTCTTATGATCATTTGAAAGCCTTCTTTTGTGATGATCCCTGAAGCTGGAGGGGTCATTGTAGATGTTCCAAATGGCCGTTTGTCTCTATATAGTGTTTTAGAAGTCTTTGGCTGATGTGTCTGAGAAATGTTTCAATTTTTCTTGGAAGACTTTATATCACTACCACCCCTACTCATGCTGGTTTCCTTTCTACTTCTAGTTGGTTCTCTCTTCTGCTTTCCTGTTACATGCTCTTCTTACCCACCATCCTTTATTCTCCATCCCTTTTATTCTCCTCTTCTTCTCTGTCACATCTGTCACTACAAGTCTCATGGATCATTGTAAGAGACGGCATTAGTCCTCTCTTTCTGTCTATCTCTCTCTTTCACACCTACACACAGACATACAAACATACACACAGATAACATACATGTGTAAATATGCCATAAAGAAACTCTTTACTTTGTTAGCTAACCTAAAAATGAATAAAAACTAAAAACATAGAAATATAATTTTTAATTTGTATACCACATAATGAAATATGTGGTATTTATCTTTCTGAAATGTGCTCTTATGATAAACTATAATTCCCATTTGCATCCATTTTCCTGTAAATTTTCTATTTAAGTTTTTCTTATGAATACATGTTGGGATAACCAAAATATTTTTGCCCACTGATTACTAGGGAAACCAGGAATGTTAACCATCCATGCTTGTCTTTTCAAAAAACAGATGTATAGCCTGAATTTTTCCTGGAGGTTTGGGAATTAAATGTGATTAATACCTTGGGGATCTGTGTTGTCTGAAGGCTCAGATCCTATCAATCTCCTACAAGCAGGTTCAGAAGCAGCTAATAGTCTATATAATCACTGTTTTCTCTAAAAAATCAGGACATATCAAGCTCCCAAAATGAGGACTGCAAGGACAGCAGAAACTTAATATTCTTTGTGTACCTTACATAATCTGCACAGCCTGGTACTCTGTCAGGCTTCAAGAACCAGGACCAGAGTTGGCTAATAGTTCAAATGACCGCTAAGCTATTTGTGTGATAGAGAACACACAAGAGTCTACCCAAGGCCCTTAACCCAACACAGGTAGCCTATCTCTACAGTCTATCTTTTGGAACAAACCATTTTCTGATATTAGATGCCATTGTACTTCCTTTTGCACTAGGGATTGTATTATATCAGGATTTTCCCCTCAAAGTGTACCGTGTTTCATTATACTTAAACTGCTTGGTGTCAGACTTCAGAAGTTTGTGCCAGCGGGGACAACTAAGTCATGCTGAAATGAGTTTCCTTCTTGCCTTTCAAGTTTAATTTCTTTGCCACCCATAACATTTGCAAGGGTCCCCACAGCTGACAACCAGTGTGAAGGGCTAAGTCCTCAGTGAAGAGTAAAACACTTTTCTAGTATAGGGCAAATCCTATAATGCTATGAACATAGTTGAGCATGTGTCCCTGTGGAATGATTGAGTATTCCTTGGATATATGTCCAAGAGTGGTATAGCTGGGTTTTGAGGAAGGTTGATTGCCAATTTCTGAGAAAACGCCACACTGATTTCAAAAGTAGCTGTACAAGTTTGCATTCCAACCATCAGTGGAGGAGTGTTCCCTTTTTTCCACATCCTCTCCAACATAAGCTGTTCAGTGCTTTAGCTTTTAGCCATGCTGACAGGTGTAAAATGATATCTCAGAGTTATTTTAATTTTCATCTTCCTGATGAATAAGGATGCTGAGCAATTAATTAAATGCCTTTCGGCAATTTGAAATTCTTCCTTTGAGCATTCTCTGTGTGTAGCTCTATAGCCCATTTCTTAATTGGATTGTATGTTATTTTGAAGCCAAGTTTCTTGAATTCTTTATATATTTTGGAGATCAGTCTTATGTCAGATGTAGAGTTGGTGAAGATCTTTTCCCATTCTGTAGGCTGTCCTTTTGTCTTATTTACTGTGTCCTTTGCCTTACAGAAGCTTCTCAGATTCAGGAGGTCCCATTTATTAATTGTTTCTCTCAGTGTCTGTGCTACTGGTGTTATATATAGGAAGTAGTCTCCTGTGCCAATGCGTTCAAGACTACTTCCTACTTTCTCTTCTGTCAGGTTTAGTGTAACTGGTTTTATATTGAGGTCTTTGATCCAAATGGACTTGAATTTTGTAAATGGCAATAGATATGGATCTATTTGCCATCTTCTACATGTTGACATTCATTTAGGTCAGCACCATTTGTTGAAGATGCTTTCTATTTTAGTTTGTCCAGTTTTGACTTCTTTGTCAAAAATCAGGTGTTCATAAGTGTGTGGGTAAATGTCAAGGTCTTCAATTCAGTTCCATTGGTCCACATGTTGTTTTTTATGCCAATACCAAGCTATTTTTATTACTATAGCTCTGTAGTAGAGCTTGAGGTCAGGGATGCTGATACTACCAGAAGTGGCTTTGCTGTACAGGATTCTTTTAGCTATCCTGTGTTTTCTGTTTTTCCAAATAAATTTGAGTATTGTTCTTTCCAGGTCTGTGAAGAATTGTGTTGGAATTTTGATGGGGATTGCATTGAATCTGTAGATTGCTTTTGGCAAGATTGCCATTTTTATTATGTTCATCCTACCTATACATGAGCATGGGAGATGTTTCCATTTTGTGGTATCTTCTTTGATTTCTTTCTTCAGAGACTTAATGTGCTTGTCATACAGGTTTTTCACTTGCTTAGTCAGAGTTACCCCAGGGTATTTTATATTATTTGTGGCTATTGTATAGTGTGATGTTTCTCTGATTTCTTTCTCAGCCCATTTATCATTTGTATATAGGAGGGCTACTGATTTTCTGAGTTAATCATGTATCCTGCCAAATTATTAAAGGTGTTTGTCAGCTGTCGGAGTTCCCTGGTAGAATTTTGGGGGTCACTTATGTATACTATCATGGCATCTGCAAATAGTGTCCTCTTGAATTCTTCTTTTCCAATTTCTATCTCTTTTATCTCCTTTTGGTTTCTTATTGCTCTAGCTAGGACTTCAAGTACATTGTTAAATAACCATGGGGAGAGGGGACAGCCTTGTCTTATTTCTGGTTTTTAATGGAATTGCATTGAGTTTCTCACCATTTAATTTGATGTTGGCAGTGGGCTTGCTATAAATTGTCTTTATTATGTTTAGGTATGTTCCTTGTATTCTTGATCTCTCTAAGACCTTCATCATGAAGAGGTGTCAGATTTTGTCAAAGGCCCTTCTACCATCTAAGAAAATAATTATGTTGTTTTTGTCTTTCACTTTGTTTATATGGTGTATTACATTGACAGATTTTCATATGTTGAACCATTTTTATATCTCTGGAGAAGCCTACTTGATCACGGTGGATAATTTTTTTTTGATGTGGCCCAGACGGACCCCATCCCTGGGCAACAGCCACTTCTGGGAACACCTGCTCAACTTGTCCCCAGGTTCTGGCCACAGGGCAGGTCCCCTTCTAGCCCCACCAGGAAGGATCCCCTTGTCCAAGCCCCTGGCAGCCCCTGCAATCTCCATGCCCTGCCCCCATGCCCATCTGCCCGAGACCCCAGCCACTTTCTGAGACTTAGAGACTGGCCCCCAGCTCCCATCCTGCCCCCGACTTCCCTCCTGGACCAGAGGTGAGTATCCGGGCCCATCCCAGACCCCATCCCTGGCACCAGCCACTTCTGGGAACACATGCCCAACTTGTCCCCAAGTTCTGGCCACCAGGCAGGTCCCCTTCTAGCCCCACCAGGAAGGATCCCCTTGTCCAAGCCCCTGGCAGCCCCTGCAATCTCCATGCCCTGCCCCCACGCCCATCTGCCCGAGACCCCAGCCACTTCCTGAGACTTAGAGTCCGGCACCCAGCTCCCATCCTGCCCCTGACTTCCCTTCTGGACCAGAGAGGGCTCCCATCCTGCCCTGGAATTCCCTTCTGGACAAGAGTGCATATCCTGCCCTGGAATTCCCTTCAGGATAAGCGCGCCCATCCTACCACTGACTTCCTGTCTGGACAAAAGCTCCCATCCTGCCCCAGTTTCCCATCCAGATAAGAGCTTCCATCCTGCCCCGGAGTAACCAGTTGGACAAGGGAGCTCCCATCTGGACAAGAGAGAGAGAATTCCTGAATCTGTCAGCTCTGTCTGAAACAAGTGCATTGATAAGGCCAAGATTGCACCATAAGGAGATGGGCAGACGTCAAGGTAGAAGTACATACAACAAAATGAAGAGCAATACAGCATCACCAGAACCTAGCCCGCCTCCAACATCTAGATCTGAATTTCAAAAATTGGAAGAAGCAGAAGAAAATAGCATTATGAATAACATCATGAAGAAGTTAAAGGCTTGGCTAGAGGAAAAGATAAAAAAATGGGAAGAACGCAGAAAACAACTAGAGGAAAGGGCAAACAAATCAGAAGCAAACAAAGTCCTGGAAGAAAACAATAAAGTACTGGAAGAAAACAATAAAGTACTGAAAGAAAATCATGAAAAAGCAATGAAACAAATAAAGGAAATGGTCCAAGACCTGAAAAGGGAAATGGAAAAAATGAAGAAGACACAAACAGAGGGAATGCTGGAAATAGAAAATCTGAGTAAAAGATCAGGAACTTCAGATGCAAGTATAACCAACAGAATGCACGGATGGAAGAGAGGATCTCTGGCATTGAAGATACAGTGGAAGAAATAGATTCATCAGTCAAAGAAAACATTAAAGCCAACAAAGTCATGAACCAAAATGTCCAAGAAATTTGGGACACCATGAAAAGACCAAACCTATGAATTATAGGGATAGAAGAAGGTGAAGAATACCAACTCAAAGGCACAGAAAATATATTCAACAAAATCATAGAAGAAAACTTTCCCAACTTAAAGAAGGAAATGCCTATGAATATACAAGAAGCCTATAGAACACCAAACAGACTAGACCTCCCAAAAAAGTCCCCTCGACACATAATAATTAAACAACTAATTGTACATAATAAAAAAAAGAATATTAAGAGCAGCCAAGGAAAAAGGCCAAATGACCTATAAAGGCAAACCCATCAGAATTTTTTTGATGTGTTCTTGGATTCAGTTTGCCAATATTTTATTGAGTATTTTTGCAACAATGTTCAAGAGGGAGAATGGTGTGTAATTCTCTTTCTTTGTTGCATCTTTGTGTGTGTTGGGAATCAGAGTAACTGTAGCCCCATAAAAGAAGTGTGGTAACATTTCTTGTTTATCTTGTGTGGTACCATTTGAAGAGTATTGGTATTAACTCTTCTTTGAAAACCTGGTCGAATTCTGTGTTGAAATGGTCAACTCCCGGGCTTTTTCTTTTTTTTTGGTAGGGAGACTTTTAATGAGTCTTTCTAATTCCTTAGGGGTTATTGGTCTATTTATATTGTGTGTCTGGTCTTGATTTAACTTTGGTATGTGGTATCTGTCCAGAATATTGTCCATTTCTTTTAGATTTTCCAATATTGTGGAGTACAGGTTTTTGAAATATGACCTGTTGATTTTTTGGGTCTCCTCATTGTCTGCTGTTACATCTCCCTTTGCATTTCTGATTTTGTTAATTTGAATGCTCTTTTTGCCTTTTGGTTAGTTTGGATAAGGGCTTGTCTATCATATTGGTTTTCTCAAAGAACCAAATCTTTGTTTCATTGATTTTTTTGTTTTGTTCTCTTTGTTTCTATTTTATTGATTTCAGCTCTCAATTTGATTTTTTCTTGTATCTATTCCTCCTGAGTGACTTTGCTTCTTTTTGTTGTAGAGTTTTTAGCTGTGCTGTTAATTCACTAGTGTGAGATTTCTCCAACTTCTTTATGTGGGCATTTAGTGCTATGGATTTTACTCTAAGCACTGCTTTCATAGTTTCTCATAAGTTTGGGTATGTGGTGTCTTGATTATCATTGCATTCTAGGAATTCTTTAATTTTCCTTCCTTCCTTCCTTCCTTCCTTCCTTCCTTCCTTCCTTCCTTCCTTCCTTCCTTCCTTCCTCCCCTCCCTCCTTCCCTCCCTCCCTCCCTCCCTCCCTCCCTCCCTCCCTCTGTCCCTCCCTCCTTTCTTACTTTCTTTCTTCTTGACCTGTTGGTGATTCAGCTGAACATTTTTCAGTTTCCATAAGATTGTATGCTTTCTGTAATTTTTGTTGTTGAAATCTAAATTTAAGCCATGGTGGTTCGATAAAATACACGAGGTTATTCCATTTTTTTTGTATTCGTTAAGATTTGCCTTGTGGGAAAGAATAATACTCAACTTCATATGGAAAAACAAAAAACCCAGGATAGCTAAAAGAAACATGTACAATAAAACAACTTCTGGAGGCATCACAATCCCTGACTTCAAGCTCTACTATAGAGCTACAGTAATAAAAAACATCTTGGTATTGGCATAAAAACCGACATGTGGACCAATGGCATCGAATTGAAGACCCTGACATTAACCCACACAGCTATGGACATATAATTTTTGACAAAGAAGCCAAAAGTGTACAATGGAAAACAGAAAGCATCTTCAACAAATGGTGCTGGCATAACTGGATATCAACATGTAGAAGGCTGCAAATAGATCCATATCTGTCTCCGTGTACAAAACTTAAGTCCAAGTGGATCAAAGACCTCAACATAAATCCAGCTACTCTGAACCTGCTAGAAGAGAAAGTAGGAAGTAGTCTTGAACGCACTGACATAGGAGATCACTTCCTAAATATAACACCAGTAGCGCAGACACTGAGACAAACGATCAATCAATGGGACCTCTTGAAACTGAGAAGCTTTTGTAGAGCAAAGGATACGGTCAACAAGGCAACGCGACAGCCTACAGAATGGGAAAAGATCTTCACCAACCCCACATCTGACAGAGGACTGATATCCAGAGTATATAAGGAACTCAAGAAATTAGACATCAAAAGGACCAACAGTCCAATTGAGAAATGGGCTATAGAACTAAACAGAGAATTCTCAACAGAGGAAACTCAAATGGCTGAAAGACATTTAAGGAATTGCTCAACATCCCTAACGATCAGGGAAATGCAAATCAAACCAACTCTGAGATACCACCTTACACCTGTCAGAGTGGCTAAGATCAAAAACACTGAAGACACTTTATGCTGGAGAGGATGTGGAACTAGGGGATCTCTCCTCCACTGCTGGTGGGAATGCAAGCTTGTACAACCACTTTGGAAATCAATATGGCTCTTTCTTAGAAAATTGGGAATCAATCTCCCCCAAGATCCAGCTATACCACTGTTGGGCATATAGCCAAGAAATGCTCAATACCACAAGAGCACTTGCTCAGCTATGTTTATCTCAGCATTGTTTGTAATAGCCAAAACCTGGAAACAACCTAGATGCCCTTCAACTGAAGAATGGATAAATAAATTGTGGCACATATACACAATGAAATACTACTCAGCAGAGAAAAACAATGACTTCATGAGTTTTGCAGGCAAATGTATGGATCTAGAAAAAATCATCCTGAGTGAGGTAACCCAGACTCAGAAAGACAAATATGGTATGTACTCACTCATAGGAAGATGCTAGATGTGGAACAAGGATGACTGGACTGCTACTCACATCACCAGTGAGGCTATCTGGAAAACAGGACCCCAAAAAAGACACGGAGAAATGGATGAGATCTACATGAACAGCCTGGTCATGAGTGGGAGCAATGAAGGGCGACGGTCAAGGGAAAGAGAGTGGGAGATCCTAGCTGGATCAAGAAAAGAGAGGGAGAACAAGGAATAGGAGACCATGGTAAATGAAGACCACATGAGAAGGGGAGGAAGCAGAGAGCTAGGGAGGCCCACGGAGATCCACAAAGATACCCCCGCAAAAGACTGCTGGCAATGGTCGTGAGACGGCAGGAACTGACCTACTCTGGTGATGGGATGGCCAAACACCCTGATAGTTGTGCCATAAACCCCATCCAAGGACTGAGGAATCTGGATGCAGACATCCATGGCTGGGCCCTTGGTGGAGCACTGGGAGTCTAATTAGTGAGAAAGAGGAGGGTTTATATGAGTGAGAATTGTTGAAGCCAAGGTTGGATAAAGTACAGGGACAAATAACCAAATGAATGGAAGCACATGAACTATGAACCAAAGGCTGAGGGGCCCCCAACTGGAACAGGCCCTCTGAATGGGTGAGACAGTCATTTGGCTTGATCTGTTTGGGAGGAAGCTGTGCAGTGGTGCCAGGTCCTGGGCTCGTTGCATGAATTGGCTGTTTGAATCCTGGGACTTATGCAGGGAAGCTTGGCTCAGTCTGGGAGGAGGGGACTGGACCTGCCTGGACTGAGTCTATCAGGTCTATCTCGGTCCTCGGGGGAGACCTTGATCTGGAGGAGGTGGGAATGGGGGGTGGGCTGGGGGGAGGGGGAGGAAGGCGAGAGGGGGAGAACAGGGGAATCTGTGGCTATTATGTGGAACTGAATGGTGTTGTAACAAAAAAAGATTTGCCTTGTGACTGAGTATGTGTTCAATTATAGAGAAGGTTCTATGTAGTGCTGAGAAGAAGGTTTATACTCATTTGTTAGGGTGGAATATTATATATATATATATATATATATATACATATATATATATATATATATATATATATATATATATATATATATATGAATCATAACATCTGTTAAGTCCCTTATTCATCTGTCAAGTTTTGATCTGGCAGATCTGTCTAGTGTTGAGATTTGAGTGTTGAAGTCTCCCACTATTAATGTGTGGGCTTTGATATGTGATTAAACTTTAGCAATGTTTCTTTACATGTGTAGGTACCCTTGTATTTGGGGCATAAATGTTCAGAATTGAAACTTCATCTTTGTGGATTTTTCCTGTGATGAATATGTAATGTCCTTCTCTAGCTCTTTTGATTGATTTCAGTTTGAATTCTATTTTGTTAGATATTAGGATAGTTATACCAGCTTGCTTCTTAAGTACATTTGATTGGAAAGTCTTTTCCCAGTCTTTTACTCTGAGGTAGTGTCTGTCTTTGAAGTTGAACTGTGTTTCTTGTATACAGCAGAAGGATGGGTCTTGATTTCTTATCCCTACTTTTATCCTCTGTCTTTTTATAGGTGAAATAATTCCATTGATATTAAGGGATATTAATGACCAGTGATTGTTAATTTCTGCTAACTTTTGGTGGTAGTTTGTGTGTATTTCCCTTCTTTGGGATTTACTGCTGTGGGGTTATCTATTGCCTGTGTTTTCATGGATGTATCTGCCTTCTTTAGGTTGGAATTTTGCTACTAGTATTTTCTGTAAGGCTGGATTTGTGGATAGGTATTGTTTAAATCTCATTTTGTCTTGGAATGTCTTATTCACTCTGTCTATGGTGATTGAAAATTTTGCTGAGTATATTAGTCTAGGCTGGCAACCATGGTCTCTTAGTGTCTGCATTACATCTGCCAAAGAACTTCTGGCTTTCAAATTCTCCATGGAGAATTTGGGTGTTATTCTGCTGGGTATAACTTTATATAATTTGGCCTTTTTCCTTTGCTGCTCTTAATATTCTTTCTTTATTATGTAGGTTTAGTTGTTTAATTATTATGTGGCAAGGGGACTTTTTTGGAACGTCTAGTCTATTTGGTGTTGTATAAGCTTCCTGTATCTTCATGGGTGTTTCCTTCTTTAAGTTGGGAAAGTTTTCTTCCATGATTTTGTTTTATATATTTTCTGTGCTTTTGAGTTCGTATTTTTCTCCTTCTTCTATCTCTATTATTCTTAGGTTTGGCCTTTTCATGGTGTCCCAGTTTTCCTGAACATTTTGTTATGACTGTTTTTGGCTTTGGTATATTCTTTGACTGATGAGTCTTTTTCCTCTATTGTATCATCTACACTAGAAAATTTCTCTTCCATCTCTTGTATTATTTTGGTTATGCTTGCATTTGTGTTTCCTGTTCATTTACTCTGATTTCCTATTTCCAGAATACCCTTTGTTTGTGTCTCCTTCATTGTTTCTATTTCACTTTTTATGTCTTGAACTGTTTCCTTCACGTGTTTAATTGCTTATTTGTTTATTTCTTGGCTTTCTTTAAGGGATTTATTGGTTTCTTCCAATTTTTTTGTTTTTCTTTTCCTCAAATTCTTCAACAGAATTTTACAATTCTTCTATAAAGCTTCTGGTATCTTCATTAAGTTCTTTTAAAGGCTGCTTTTAAGCCGGGTGGTTGTGGTGCATGCCTTTAATCCCAGCACTCGGGAGGCTGAGGCAGGCAGATCTTTGTGAGTTCGAGGCCAGCCTGGTCTCCAAAGCGAGTTCCAGGAAAGGTGCAAAGCTACACAGAGGAACCCTGTCCCGAAAAAAACAACAACAAAAAAATTAAAGGCTGCTTTTCTCTGCTTCTTCTACATTGTAATGTTGAGCTCTTGCTGTTGTAGAAGGTGATGCCATATTGCTCTTTTTTGTTGTATGTATTTTTGCATTGACGTCTACCCATCTCTTCCTCCAATAGGAGTAAGATGTGCTTATGTCTGACTGAGCTGCTATTTGTCCAATCTGTGCTTGCTGTTTCTGTGTCTCAGGGGGCCCCTCTGGGTCCATTCTTAGCTCTTGATCTAATTGGATTTGGCAGATTCTGTATCTCAGGGAGCTGCTCTTGGTCCAATTCAAGCTAGCTGATTCTGAGGCTCATGGAGTTGCTCTTGGTCTTATCAGGGTTCTTGTTCCAGTCATAGCTGGCAGATTCTTTGCCTCAAGAAGCCTCTCTTGGTCCAAAGAGAGCTGGCAGATTCTGTGTCTCATAAGCCACTGATGTTGCAGGGTGATGAGTATTGGTTTGGGGTTTAGGGTGTGGGTCTTGTAGATTGCTGGGTCCAATGGGTAGTTTTGGTGGAGAAGCCTGCCTGTAGAAGATATCCCTGCTGACCAGCTTGTGGGGCAGATTTGGGTAGGGGTTCCCTAAGACTGGTTATGTCCTAGAATTGGTGTCCTAGAAGTTTGTATAATTTTTATACATATGAATTTTTCTTTTTTGAAATCAAGTTATTTTCTTAGTGTTCAAAAGAATGGGATCATGATATTTTCATAGTACACACTGTACCATGTTCTTGTCTCCTCCCTCTAATATCTTCTTCACTCTTCTTTTGCACCTCAGTTTTCTGCTGCTTATTCCCAAAACATCTCCTGTGTTCTTCTGATTTTATACCACAGGCATATAAATACAATTGTCTAATTTCACCATGAGAAAACACACATTTCTTGTCACACATTCATATTTAAATCCTGATTATGCCTTTGAAAGAAAATGTCAGATTCTTCTTTAATAGCCTAAATTATTTCATTTACCTTGAGGATCCCCAGTGCTATACTTTTTCCTACAAATGGCACAGCTTTATTTTCCTTTATGCCTGCATAAAAATCCATTGGAGATGCATGAACGGCATTTCTTATCACACTGATGTGCTGATAGGCATCTGTCCTCGTTCCCTATCTTGGCTACTGTGAACACTGCAGTAGTAAACCTGGGTGTGCACATGTTTCTGGCTTTTGATTTTCAATCTTTTCAACCACACACCCAGGAGTTATACTTGAGCTTTTCTATGCCATTTTTCTCCTCAGATCAGTTTTATACTTTTCGAAAAAATTTAAAATACTAATTTTATTTTTATCCATGTGCATGTGTGTCTGCATGCTCACATGCGTGTTAGATACCCTGAAACAGGAGTTTTAGGTTGTTGTGATCCAGCACTCATGAGTGAGAAGAACCGAACTCAGGCCCTCTGCTATAGCAAAGCACTCTTAACTGGTGAGCCATCTCTCTAACCCTGTTCTCAGTAGTTTTGAAGCCATCACATTTAGTATGCATGTTTTGCACAGCTTAAAATTCAACCCTGTGTCTTGTATAAGTTATCTGAGCACTCTGCAAATGAACCACATCCCCAGCACTTATTAGAAGACCTTCCCTTCTATGTAGCAAAGGCTGGTCTGTGTATTCAAAGTTGTCTATTGTTTAATGCCTGGAAATAATCTTTGTGTCTTAAATATATTTTTAATGCCAACCCACCAAGTGCAATCAGCAAATGTGGTGTATCTGAAAAGAGATTAAGTAGGAACAAAGAAAAACCAATATACAAGTGGTGTTTTTTTGGTACCATTTTCCTCTATTATCATGTAACTACATTATGGACTTCCCAAATTAATTAAATATCAACTTATTAAATTCAAATTGGCAAATGCATCAAGAGGGTCTGAATGTCTAGAAACTCCCAAGGCCTTCAGAGCAGGGCGGTTGCTCTGATAATGGCTGGATCTCCAGCAGCAAGGCAAAATCCCCAGAAAATCTTAGAGCTGGATGGGACCTTTGACATTGTCCCAGCATTTTTCCAAACTGAAAGAGATGTTGAACTAGAATTTAAGCCTTCTAAATCTCCCCTTATGTATGACACCTTATCTTTTAAGGCCATCTGGTGAGCGTGATAAAAAATAAGTATAGAACTCACAATGTGAGGCATAATGTTCTATTTGGCTGTTTGATTTCTCTTTTGTTCTATCATCCATCTACCCATCTTTCTCTGTATATCTATAAACTATTTGTATGTATGTATGTATGTATGTATGTATGTATGTAACTCTCATCTATCTATCTATCATCTAGCTATCTGTCTATCTTTCATCTATTTATCTATTAACTATTTATGTAATATCCATCCAATATCTACCATCATTTGTACTGTCTAGTCTATGTCAACTTGACACACAAACTAGTGTAGGCAAATTTCAAAGCGGTCTTATTTAATAAGAAACATGGAGCCAATTTGTAGGCGTGAAAGCCTTAGAGTTCAGGGAAATAATGAGAGCCACCACGTAATCTAAACTCACCACACTGTAGTGTGGTACTTCTGCCTGACTTTTGTATTAATGACTTGCTATTTCCTCTGATCCCCAGACAAATATTACTATTAACATACAAATAAAATATCACCACAGTTCAGCGCAAATAAAGTATCCCCACAAACTAGAGTTGTCTGAAAGTAGGAAACCTTAAATGAGAAAATGCCTCCATGAGATCCAGCTTTAAGGCCTGTTCTAAATTGCTTATTGATGGTGATGGGCCCAATCCTTGGTGGATGATGCTGTTCCAGAGGTGGTGTTCATGGGCTCTATAACAGAGCATGTTGAGCAAGCCATGAACAGCAAACCAGTAAGCAGCACTCATTCATGGCCTCTGCATCAACTCCTGCCTCCCTGTTCCTGCCCTGTTTGAGTTCCTGTCCTGACATCCTTTAAAGATGAGCATCAATATAGAAGTATATGTGAAATAAACCCTATCCTCCTAAACTTGTTCTTTGGTCATGGTGTTTCAATAGAACAATAGAAACCCTAGCTAAGAAATTATCTACTAACCTTTCATCCACCTACACAATTCTGTTCCCTCCTATTTACCTGTATATACACATGCATGTGCCTTATAAATATAAACATATAAAAGCTAAGTTGCCTAAAGTTCTTTTTGATATAGTTGGAATGAGTTATTTCCTTTCATTAGATGCTCACCAACTTATGTTTCAAATTTTTATTTTTTGTATATGGGTGATTTACCTGAATGTATGTCTGTGTACAGTGGGGACATCTGGTACCTGAAGACTCCAGAAGACTGCTCTTGATTCTCTGGAATTGGAATTACAGGTGGTTGTGAGCTGCCATGTGGTGCTGGGAATTGATTCCAGGTCCTATGGAAGAGTATCGAGTACTTTTACCCACTGAGCTATTCTCCAGTCCTGTAGGTTAGAAGTTATGTAGGTGTATGGGCACCCCTGTTCTTCTACTGGAAGTCTTCCCTTGTTAAGGAGATGGCTGGTTCAGGCTCTGAATCCCCCATTCTTTGAAGTCTTATATAATGTCACCCTCATAGATTCCTGGGTGTTTCCATTGCACAAGGTTTTATAGATCATTCCAGAGATCCCCCTGAATCCAAATGTCTCTCCAAACACTCTTTCTCTCCATTTTCTTCTCACTGGATCCCTTCTGTTCCCACGAACACACTCATAATCCACCACCCCCATTTACCTATGATGTCCATTCTATTTACCCTTCACAGTGAGATTTATGTGTCTCCCTTGAGCACTGATGGTTACTCCTTTGGGTTTGTAGATTATAGCATGCTTTCCCTTTACTTTATGACTACTACACACTTAGAAGTGAGTAAATATCAGCCGGGTGGTGGTGGCACACGCCTTTAATCCCAGCACTTGGAAGGCAGAGCCAGGTGGATCTCTGTGAGTTCGAGGCCAGCCTGGACTACCAAGTGAGTTCCAGGAAAGGTGCAAAGCTACACAGAGAAACCCTGTCTCGAAAAACCAAAAAAAAGTGAGTAAATATCATTTTTGTCTTTCTGGGTCTGGGTTACCTCACTGAGGGTGATCTTTTCTAGTTCCATCCATTTGCTAACAAATTTCTTGGTGTCATTAATTTAACAGCTGAGTAATACTATACTGTGTAAATATAACACATTTTCTTCATCCATTCTTCATTTGATAGACATCTAGGTTGTTTCCATTTTCTGGATATTGTGAATAATGCTGCTATGAACATAGTTAAGCAAGTGTCCTTGTGGTATGATAGAGGGTCCTCTGGGTATATGCACAGGAGTGGTATAGCTGGGTCTTGAGGTAGGTCAGTTCCCAATTTTCTGCAAAACCACCCTATTGACTTCCAAAGTGCCTGTGCAAGTTTGCACTTCCACCTGCAGTGGAGCGGTGTTCCCCTTGTGCCACATCCTCTTCAGCATAAACTGTCATTTGTGTTTTTGATCTTAGCCATTCTGACAGGTGTAAGATGGAATCTCAAAGTCATTTTGATTTTAATTTCCCTGATGGCTAATGGTGTTGATTATTTTTTATGTGCTTCTCAGCCATTTGAGGTTCCTCTGTTTAGAGTTCTTTATTTAGATCTACATCCCATTTTTAATTGGATTATATTTTATGAATTCTAATTGGTCATATAATAAAAACTCATTGCTAGATATTGGGGTAAATCCTGAAATATTAGAGGAAACAAGCCACAGCCACTTGTCACCGTGTCAACTCCTCAGCTCATCCTGTCCCCATGAATCCTCCGACTGAATTCCTCTGAGTCCTCAGCCAAAATGCTCTAGTTCCTGTATCCTCAAATCTTCTATGCCTTCCTCTGCCCATACATTTTACTTCTTCCCTAATGCTGCGATTAATGTCATGTGCCCTTCCCAAATACTGATAGCAAAGACATGAGATCTCAAGAATTGGGATTAAAGGCTTGACTCTCAAGTACTAGGATTAAAGGTATGTGCCACCACTGCCTGCTCTCTTTCTCTGCTAGACTGAATCAATTTCATGTAGTCCATGTGGCTTTGAACTCACAGAGATCTAAACAGTTCTCTGCCTCCTGAGTGCTAGGACTTAAGGTGTATGCTATCACTGCCTGGCTTCTATGTTTAATCTAGTGCCTGTTTCTGCCTTCTGAACCCCAGGAAAGCTAAAGCTTTATTTGGTATACAATATATCATCACAGGATTATTTGATTATTTTGATGCCTGAAATCAGGCTTCTGTTAGATGTGGGTTGGGTGTGTTTGCTTGTTTTTTTTCTAGAGCTTTCAGGTATCTTGTTATGTTGCTAGTATGACATCTTTCTAATTTCTTTATGAAGACACTTAAAACTTTCCTCTTAACACTGCTTTTATTATGTCCCATAAGTTTGGGTAGTATGTATATTCATTTTCATTCATTCTAGGAAGTCTTTAATTCCTTTCTTCATTTATTCTTAGACTCAGTTGTGATTAGGCAGACAGTTATTCAGTTTCCATAACTTTGTAGGCTTTCTGTTGTTTTTGTTATTGTTGAAATACATCTTTAATTCATAGTTTTCTGAGAGGATGCAGGAGCTTATTTAAATTCTCCTGTATCTGTTGAGAGTTGCTTTGTGACTCACTATTAAGTTTAATTTTGGAAAAATTTGATGGGAAGAAGGTATATCCTTTTGTGTTTGCGTCAAATGTTCTGTAGATATCTGTTAGACCCATTTGATTCATAAAGCCTGTTAGCACTATTATGCCTCTTCTTGTTTTGTCCTGATGACCTTTTCATTGGGGATAGTGGGGTACTGAAGTCTTCCATAATTAATGTGTGAGGTTCAATGTGTAATTTAAGCTTTAGGTATGTTTCTCTTACAAATGTATGTGCCCCTGTGTCTGGGGCATAGATGTGAAGAATTGCAATGTCCTCTTGGTATTATATAAATTATTAAATTTATATAATACCAGGTAGTGACAAAAATAATCACTAAGTAGACTTTAACATTTGCAAATTCAATTTTGATATGCAGTTACCTTTTTTTCCAGAGCTGAGGATTGAACACAGGGATTGAGCTTGCTAGGCAAGTGCTCTACCACTGAGCTAAATCCCCAACCCCAATATCTAGTTATCTTAATCACAGAAATTTTAAACTTTTAAACACATAGTTAGCCGTCAATATGACATTAACCATCCCAATGTATGAAGAGACACTTATGGGAACATGGGTGACACAAAATTTGGTGCACCCCCAAAAACCAATGTCAGTGTGGGTGAAGATAAAGGAAACCTGCATCCCTACATATTGTGCAGCTTGGTTAACTGGAGGATCTCCTCAGCTTTTGTTATTACTCATATGAAATTAGGGAGGACCCTTCTGCATTCTGTATATTTCACAATCTTCTGGAGCCTTTTGAAGTTTAATTTAGTTCTTGTGACTTAATTATTTTTCTCCCAAAAGGCAATGTTCCAATTCTGAGGAACTAACTTTTCAACAGGAAAGTAATTGAAAAAGAAGAGAATGAGGTGCTTATTCAACCACACCTTAGAAAATGTTTCGATAATGGGGATGTATACATTGAAATATTTAAAAAATATGAGGATGGTTCTGGTTAGAGAAGACTTTGACATACAGCAATTGGGGTATACAGTATAGCAAATGGTAAAACCCAATGTTAACCGTAGGCTTTCAGAATGATAACTCTAAGAGCAGAGTTAGAAAGACAAGATGGGGTTACTGAGTGTGAATAAGATATATATGAAATTGTTTTGAAACCCATTGTGTTGTATAACATGATTACATATTAGTAACATACACTAATAAAGAGTGAGCCTCTTGTTGATCTGCAGTTGTGAGATACTCAACATGGTTACAGCTTCAAGTACATCAAGAATTTAGAGCCAGTCAGGTTATAGAGGTCTGCCAGAGAGAAATTAAATAGAGACCCATGAACTAAGGAAAAGAGTTTCATTTCTGTTGAGTGGGTTGCAAGGACCATAACCTTTGTAAGTAAAGGAAAGCCACTTTCAGAACCATATTACAATGATGAAGCATAGTCCCAAAATTAGAGACCTCTGTCTTCACATTCCAGCTCTTGTTTCACTGCATCTATTGGTCTTTACTGGAGAAGGGACTGTGGTCTTCCTCAGAACTTTCTTTGAGAATTCATGGGATGACCATCTTTCATCTCAGTTTAACATTTCCTGACTTCCATGTATAAACTGGGATCTGTGGAAAATTCCTTGGGAATCTGGGAATTGGGATTGGTCAATTTTTGTTTGAAGATCATCTGATCAAATTTTAAGTATGTCACCTCCTGCACTTCTTCTCTTTCAGGGTCCTAGAAAGAGGTAAACATTAAGTGATATTGTGTACACATAATCTTGCAGAGAATAAAGGTATATTAGACTGTATGGAAGAGAGAAGACTCAGGACGACCTACCTGTCTGTTCAGTGTTGCTCTTACTTCAGAGTCTTGACCCATAATGGCTGCATTTTAGAAGACAGAATTAATCAAACCCATGTAATAAAGTACTTCTGCACTCTCATTTCAAATGCAAGATACTAGTGAGAGATATGGTAAAACCCAAGGTTGCTCACCCACTGCAAATTAGAACTAGATTTTCTACAATGCTGTACCCTAGAAATTCTTTCTTCAGCACATACTCTCTGCCCTCTTCCTCCTTTCCACCCTCCCTCCTTCTCTTCCTCCTTCTCTGCCTGCCTCCCAATCTCTCTCTCTCTCTCTCTCTCTCTCTCTCTCTCTCTCTCTCTCTCTCTCTCTCTCTCTCTCGTTAAACCTTCTCCTTGATATTAGTGCATGCTTTGGATGCGAAGATGCATTGAGGAATTATTCAGTGGTCTGAAAACTGTTGGGAAGAGCAAGGGCTGTGGATTTTCTCTAGAAAGCTCTGTCTTAGTTTTCCTGTCTTGGTCAAAGTATTTTCTTATAAATTAAGAAAACATACCTCTACTTCTCTGGTCTTGTTTTCTCACACTACTCAGATGACATTCACTGGCTTGGTCCAGAGACTGACTCTTTTTGGCAGAGCACCAAGAATAAAGGAGGATGATGAGGAAGACAATGATCATGGTCACTGACAGTCCAATCAGAATATGCAGGTTTCTGTGGTTCTCTGGAGGAAGATGTCAACCGAATAAGAGGTATATCTCAGTACCCCCATTTTGACAGATTACATAGTAGTTATTGATTAATAGGTAACTGATAAAATATTGCTTTAGGACAAGAGTCTTGATGGAGAACCCACTAATAATATCTGCTCAATGGAAACAGTATTAAATGGACTTCTAATTAAATATCATTATACCCAGATATGACTATATTTCTCAACTCTCATTAGAGGAATCTATATTTGGTATAGATGGTGATTAATACAGATACCCACAACTGGGCAAATTGTGGAGATGAAGAGACTATAGAATTATGGCACTAAATGCGATGTTTACATCTCAAATTGGTCTCCAAATGTCTAGCATCATTTTTAAAGATATGGGGGAAGAGATTGCAAAAAGAGGCTATGGGTAACTATAAGAAATCTGTCTTCTGTACACTGAGGGCAGGTGAAAAATGAACTTCACAGGAGGTTGAGATAGCCTGCCCAAGACTGGTGCAAGTTCAAGCATGGCCAAATGTCATCATGGAGAGTGGAGTTGGACATGAGGTCTCATCCCTAGTCAAGGGTCTATAGGCTATTTGTGAATGTTGGGAGAATGAGTTTCAGTTTTAGGAGTGTTGTTATTAGTAAACTGACTATGCTCCAGCAGAGGTCCACACATCCAGGAATATATTGGTGTTATGCAAGTGGCAGAAAACCGCAGGACCCTAGGTTCAAATCACATGTTCAGTAGCTCAATCTGAGATTGATATCAGTGCTCATTAGATCTGCTTTGCTTCTGTGACACCTTGAACTAAACATTTAGTTCTCTTGTTGGGAAAAAGGGAAGTCAAGTCCAATCTGTCAGAAGTAGTATTTTTTTATATATAAAATCCTCCCTTCTGCTCACTTGTTTCCTTCTTCAGTCCCCATCACCTCCTCTCCAGGAGGAACAGAGCTAGAATGAGCACTTCATTGCTCCTGGGGAGGGAGAAAATTTACTCTCCTTTTCACTCACCAAGGTCTCAGGTACAGAAATTAGAGATGAATAGTCATTAAATTTCCCATGCTGCTCTAAATAACATCTAATGTTGATGATATCAAGAATCAGAGAGGGGAGACAATGATGATAAGAACACAGAGTCAAGAAGGAGCTGAGACAAAAACAAAACAAAACAAGAGCTTTTGGTCCCTAAGTTTCCACATTAGAAGAGGAATCAGTTACTCACTAGTTTTGGAGTCTTGTTCTGTGTAAGAAGTACAGTTTCTTGTTGAGTTAACTAGAGAAGGGGACAGGAGAGGGAGAAAGTTCCTGAGAGGCTGTCTGCCTTCCCCTTAAGGAAAGTTTTTTAAATTTGGACAGTGACCACCACCCACTCCACCTCTTAGTGCTGAGCCTGTAGAGTTATAGGATGACATTTAGTGTATTGCTTCTGGGTGTTGGCTCTCTCTTTGGATTTCAAGTTTTGATGATTCATAGGACTGCTGTGGGAAGATCTATGTGAGCAAGAGTTCAGGAGGGCTGCTCCATCTCTGCTCTGCCCAAAGTGATATGAAGCTCATGCCTAATGAGTCTGTCCTGACCCATTTTTATATACACCTCTATACACAGACATCCCACTGTGGATGCAAAGTCATATAAATCGTTTTTGGTAGACTCCTTTCTGTTATTTTGTAATCTGCTACCAAATCCCAAATTCTATGTTGTTTTTTTTTACAAAAGGTTTTTAGTTGAAATATAATTCTTTCCTTTTCCCCTCCCTTTCCTCTCTCCAGACGCTCCCAGCAACCCTTCCTCCAAGTTTCTCATATCCTCACAACACTCTTAAATTGATATCCTCTTTTTCATTGAAAACTATTATTATGTGTATGTCTAAAGCTATGCATAATCACATATATATGTACACATGTTGTATATACCCATACATATATAATACATGTACATATATATCATATATGTATACACACATGTATAAATGTAACACACACACACACACACACACACACACACACACACACACACACACACACAAACACATGGCATTAGAACACAGTGCGGTCCTTCTTTGTAGTTCCCAATGCTATTTTCTCTCTATCATCAATTGGAGGATTCTGAGACATGGCTTCAGTATATGATATATAAATGAAGTTCTCTTACCAGTGACAAGAAGGTACAAGGGGTCACTTGGAGTGGACCACACATGGGAAGAGTTCCTGAAAGATCCATAGCATCTATAGTTCCCTGCTGGGACCACAGGACCAAGAAGGAAATCTGCCTGGAATGTCTCATTTTGGTTCTGCACTGCAGGCAGACCATTTCCCTCAGGTACCCCTTCCCTGGACAAATGGAACATGTCAAACTGAAGGGCAGAGACACAGGACAAGGTCATGTTCTCTCCTGAGATTACCACAGGGCCCATCAGGGCTGACAGAGAAGGATTCTTGTATAAACCTGGAAGAAAAGAGGAAGAGACAGTTAGTTACCAGTGTTCATTCATCCTCAGTGTTCCCACTACATGCTTCTATTTCTTTGATTTCTCTCTGCCTCTTACCATCTCCCCCTCTCTATTTCTCCCTTTCTCTTCTCCTATCTTTTGCTCCTTCTCTCTCTTTATTTCTATGTTACCATCTTTAGTCTATGACCTCACTCTGTCATAGACTATTTTTTCCAATTTTTGCTTAATGACTTTTTCTCCCTCTATTTGCTTGGGTTCATTCCATCTGTCTTTTAAAGTTTGTTTTTGTGAGCATAATTAATTTTATCTAGCACTCAATTTCATTATGAAATATTCCTATGCAAACAAAATATATTTTATGTTTGTTTTAAGTTTTGAAATTGAACTATATATCATTTAATATTTTAAAAAATTGTTGTTACATATATAATTATAGATGTACAATATTAACCATATTAAGGATAGTATTCTTTATTGACCTTCTACTTCCAATAATCACATTCATTTTACCGATTTCTCTTCTCTATATTTCAATTTTTCCAAATGTTTTGCAAGTCAATGGGTTCAATTAGAATTAATCATGATTTTGTTTTAATTAGCATACCAAGTAACAGTCTTCATTATAACATTCTCATACAGCTCCTTTTGTTCATTTTTTCCTCTCTTCTCTCCCTTGGACCAGATTGGCTGATCTCTTTACTCCCCTCATTTCCTACTCCATAGTCATACATCTTTCATTTATTTCCCATCCCTCAACATTAAATATTTCTTCCTCTCATGGTCACTTGTTAAATTCATGACCTATAACATTGCCATCCTATATATAATAAAAATCTAGAATCTAATATCTTTCTATTTTTCTTTGTAGGTGTTGTATCTGTTTACATGTGTGTTAATTAATCTCTCTTTCAAAGTACAGAATATTCCATAAATATCTATATTTCTCTTAAACAATGGCCATGGTGATCTTCCCTCTCTTATTCCTCTTAGTGTGTGTACTACTCAAGTGTGATCTGTCATCTACTTCCCAAGCACTTAGTTCAGAATTTGTTTTTTGCTTCTACCTTTATAAGACTTCTACCAAGAGAGCCAGGCATATCATATGTCAGACAAGCTCTGTCTTGACATATTTAATATCTGCTATAATTATTCCATCTCTGCTTTCGAAGTTTCCATTCAGGCTTCTGTCTTTTTGTAGTTTTTCTCTTAGCACACATTCCATGTTTACTAATTCACAGCCCTTTCTGGTTTCCACCTGTGTGAAGGCATAAGGATTCATTAATAACCAGCCCAATTATGTATTTGGAGTCAGGTCAGACACATGATCTCTCTGGCTCTCTTGACAGACTTCTTATTGAGGTAGAAGTAAAAAAAAATCTGAATGTTAGTAGAAAGACTTCATTCTCTCTGGTTCATATTATGCTCACCTAATTGCCATTTTTTTGTGTACCTCTACTTATGACTCATTTGTACCTCCCTGTATCTATGCTTGATGTTATAACCAAGGGTCTGTTCTTGTGTATTTCTTTTCATTCTCTATATCAATAAAATACTCACCAAGGTTGCCTTCATGTAAATTTCCCACACTCATTTTCTTGTGGCTTCCCACAGCTTTTAGTGTAGAGAATATTTTTCTGTATCACAAAGAGAATGAAAAGTGTGTATGCACCCTCTTACCTGTGATCTTTATATCAATGGGGTCACTAGAGTCTGACCACTCATATGGTGAGTGATTGTAAGAACCATAGCATTTGTAAGTTCCAGCATGGTCAGGTGTCACAGGACCTATTGAGAATTTGGCCTTGAGATTCCAACGATGATGTTCTGCAGAAAGTTTGAAAGAGTCCTTGATTGTTCCATTTTTATATGAAGTCAAAATGAAGATTTCAAACATAATCTCTGATCGACATTCCAGTGTCACCTTCTCTCCTAAATCCACCAGGGGAGTTGGTAAGGCCAAAAGGAAAGGCTTCTTGTAGATTCCTAACAATAAAGTAATTGTATGAACCTGATCAAAATCTCTGTGTCCTTGAAGACCTATGGTTCTCCCTCAATTGGTCTGTTCTTCCTATGAGTGCTCCAGTGCACTTGCTCTTGTCTATTTCAACTCTAGACACAGACTCCTCCAACTTTGTGTCCATTTCCTCCTTATCTGACTCTAGGATTATCACAATATTTTCATACTGGCTTTTTGTGACAATGGGTCTTTTGAACCCTAATTCCATAGGCCCTATTGTCTTTTTCTAAGACTGGAACGTGCAGGAAACATGGCAATTTTCACACCAGGCAGCTCTATGTGTCCTTTTTAATGCAACTTTGGATAAAGTATAATCCTTGGCAGAATGAAGGAATTAGTATTGAACATGGTTATCAGAGAAACACTTCTAGCCCTATGCTTGGTTCAAACTTCTGTAAGACATTCCTGATCCAGAATCAAAAGCATTGTTTCCTCCCAATATGTTGATGAATTAGCATCCTGAACTTGCTGCTCTCAGAGCATCCAAACCATGCTTCTAAAATTGCTCTTGACATGGGTTCCTATATTATTTTCCAATTGCTATCATAAAAATTACCACAAATTTCATTCTTAAAATGAATACAAGTATTGTGGAGATCAGAATTCTGAAAAGTCCAAATGGCATAAATCAGGTTTCTTCAGGGATAGTAACTACTGAAATCACTAGGAAAGTATCCATTTTTTGTCTTCTAGCTTCTAGAGCCTCAAGCATTCCTTGGCACTTGTACATTTCCTCCATGTTCAGAGTTTGGGACACAGTGTCTCCTTCATGATGCTTGTTTTTCCCACGAATGGATTTTTTCCTATTTTGTTATATCAACCCTTGTAGTTCTACAGACCTGGAATAATTCAGGATATTCTTGCATCCTGATATCAACTTGTTAAGATCTGAGTTCCATCTTCCAGCCCATTTTTTCCTTGACATATTTAACACACAGGAAGCCATAGGGACTAGAAAAAAATGTATGACCTTTACATTTTATTATGCCCAGAGTATTATCTATTTTTCTGTGTTGAATATTCCTTGATAAGTCCAAACCTCTTACTAACACTGTTTCTGAAAATTTCAGGGTTGGGAGATTTGGGGAAATGAAAGGAACTCAAACATCATTTCTCACCTGAAATTATGATCTTCACAGGGTCACTTTTTTCTGAAATTTTAATAGGGTAATGAAAATTCAAACCATAGCATCTGTATGTCCCTGCATGTGCTGATGTCACAGGATCCAATAAAATTTTCTTCTGGAATGATCTTCCCTGGATCTGAGGGATAGGATTACCATTTTCTTTGTACACCTTGAATTTGTAATAGGCACTATGAGAGTCACATCGAAGTTCCACACGCTGTCCCAAAGGAACAATATGGCTTGGCCAGGCAGAGAGTGAAGGCTTGTCATGATATCCTGCAGAGGAATGCACAGAGAAAATATTTAATGATGCTCCTTCATCCCTGAGATCTGAGTCTCCATTTTTCTCTTCTTTGGGGTCCTTTGTATAACACTTTTCTCTGAATTGAAACATCCCTGCTTCAATGTAAGAGGCTGAAATTTTCAGGAGATACAGAAAGGAAACAAACTTTCTCTGTCATGGAAAGGTGAAACATTCAATTCATCAGTGGCCCTTCCCAGCTCTATAGAAGGAGTAAGATACTGGACAAGCTGAGCTCTGAGTGCTAATGTCTAAGACCTGTTGGGCTGCTTGCAAGTTGTGCACTGAGCTCCAGGGTTTTGGCTTCATGATAATCACTCATACTGGGGTGTCCTTTAAGTAAGGTTTGAGTCACCCTTGCTTCTATGAGTAACCCCTAATCCACGATGCTGTCAGTAACAGAGTAAATCTATAGATTCACAGAGTTGTGCTTTGGTGCAATTAGTGTTTGGTCTGCCATGGATTTCTTTCATGAGTTGAGTAGATTTGTATGTGTTGTACACAATAGTGTCATTTTGAAATGATGAGTGTAAAAGACTGTGGCTTTTTGAATAGTTGTGGTCCACATAGACGCTTCTGTTTAATTACATGGCACATAGGGAATATCACTAATATGAGATATGGCCTCATTGGAGTAGGTGTGGCCTTATTGGAGGAAGTGTGTCACTGTGGAGGCACACTTTGTAGTCTGTTAACTCAAGCTATTAGCAGTCTGAAACACAGTCGCCTTCTTCTGCCAGTGGATCAAAACGAAGAAATCTCTGCTCCTTCTCTAGCATCATCATCCTGACTACCTACACACTGCTAGGTTTTCTACCGTGATTTTAAAGGACAAAAACTCTGAACTGTAAGTCAACCTCAATCAGATGTTTTTCTTTCTTAGAATTTCCATGGTCATGGTGTCTCTTCAGAGCAATAAAAACCCTAAGACAAAGACTGTAAGTGTTATCCAACATACCATATATATGCTATATCTTTAATGTTAAGATATTCTAGCTGAGAATTTTGAGTTTTGAATAATGAAGCAAATTTCATAATGACAATAATATAATTTAAAAAGAAATTACACCAGAAGTGTAGAAGGAAAGGTTAATGTGATTGAGATGATAGATCAGAATTGATGCCACCAAGGGAGCAGAAAATGACAGTTCTGGATGCACCAACTCCAGAATTCTAACAATATTCCAGTGAGAAGTATATCGTGAATGTTCTTAAACTCATGGATGAGGGAGAGATAGCCAACAGGACCACAGAAGTGAGAAGATCTAGAACAATGATGAGGAATGAGTCTTTTGAACTAATTTGCCCTCGTGTACTTTTGTAAAAATTTTCATTCACAGAGTTTATACAGGCTCATGTTTCTATAATAAGTGTGATAAACTAGAGGCTGATATATACATAGTTCCTCCATCATTTCAAGGCTCCTTTTATGTGAAATGTTGGGAGTCTAGTATTGCTCAGCATCTTGTTTATGTATATTTAGAATCGATTTGGACTCATAATGGCCAGCTCATGAATCTTGTTCATTTATCTGCATCCTGAGGAAGGAGACAACAGCAACTCTCTGTATTCACGACTATGTAGACTCCAAGCTATACTACCAGTCAGCTCTGGTGGATATCTTGCAACACTGGCCTCCCAGCAAACATCATAGACCCTATCCAGAGACTGTTCTTTATTTCAGAGTGTTTTCAGGCCTTTTAAAGCACCAGGAAGTACATCCAGCAACAGCATCTGATCTCAAAATACAGGAAGGAACCCAGCCAAACTATAGAAGCTCACACCAAATTCAGTCAATCCAGGGTTGCAACAAGTTGACCTGACTACTATCACCAGTTATACTAAATAGTAAAGGAATATGTAGCAACACTGAACTCCTCTACATGGCAGAGGAGTTCATTATTATTAGTGCACAGGCACACAAGTGTAAGAGCATAAGCATGGAAATCAGAGACGTAAAACATTACAGAGAACAATGGTGAGACTCAAGAAGTAAACACAAAAAAGGGAGACCTATAAACCCCATGATGAATAATTCCCAGAGTGTTTTTAATTAGTTTACAGAAGTATAAGAAACCACCAACAAAACATGGGCAGATAGCTGCTGCTCATGGACAGGCCAGAACAGTCAGAAGAACAGGTGAAGGCTCCACCAGCATGAAGAGCAGATAGGCTGCCCTCCACCACATGTAGCTCTCTGAATCAGTAGGTTCAGTTTCCCAAGAGTCAATATGCTGCCACAGTTCTTGACCCACCATCCAGCAAAACTTTCAATCACCATATCTGGGAAAAGCAACATATTCCAAGATAAAGTCAAATTTGAACAATAGCTGTCTTGAGATCCAGCCCCACAGGTATACTAGAAAGACATCTTCATCCCAATAATATTAACTACACTCATGTAAAAACAGGAAATAAATAATTTCACACTAGTAAAGGCAAATAATGGAAGAACATGTATGTTCATGTACTTGCCAACATATACACACACACATACACACACACACACACACATACACACATACACAAAGAGAGAGACAGAGAGAGAGACTACCACTACCCCCACCAAAATAGCAGGAATTAACAATCATCGGTCATTAATATTTTTCAATATCAATGGACACAATTCCTTAATAAAAAGATCCAGACTAGCAAAATAGTGTGAAAACAGGACCCATCCTTTTGTTCCATACTAGAAACACCCCTAATATTGAAGGTAAACATCACCTCATTATCTCAGAATAAAGCACTGGTCCAAGAATTTCTAAGCAAATGGATATAAGAAGCAGGTTGGTTTTTCCATACTAATATCTAACAAAATAGACTTCTGTGGTGATTTGAAAGGCAATGGCCTGAAAGGGAGTGGGCTATTAGGAGGAGTGGCCTTGTTGGGGTTGCTGTGGTCTTGTTGGAGGAAAGAAAACAGAGAAACACTGGACCTAACAGACATGGTGTCCCAAATGAACATAATAGCTATCCACATCACATATCACCCAAATGCTAAAGAATATACCTTCTTCTCAGCACCTCATGATTTTTTTTCAAAAATTGACCACATACTCTTTCACAGAACAAGTTTCTACAGATACAAGAAACTTTAAATAACCCCTGAATTATATCAGACCACTATAGTTTGAAGCTGGAATTCTAGGAAACAGAATCAAAAGAAAGCCTGCAAACTCAAAGAAAGTTAAGAATGCTATACTGAAAGAAAACTGGGCCAAGACCAAAGTAAGAAAGAAATGAAAAACATTACACAGTTCAATGAAAATGAATGCAAAACATACCCACACCAATGGGACACAATGAGAACAGTGCTAAGAGAAAAGTTCATAACTTTACGTGCCTACATATATAAATTAAAGAGATTGCATATTAGCAACTTAACAGCACACCTGAAAGATCTAGAAAAAATAGCAAACACATCCAAGACAGGAGGGAATAATCTAACTGAGGGTTGACATCAACAAAGGAGAAACAAAGAAAATAATATAAAGAATCATTAAAATGAAAAGTTTGTTCTTTGAGAAAATCAACAGAATGGACACCAACTTGCTGTGTGATGTTCTATATGCTGTGAATATGTGTTGCTCCAACTGGTTGATAAAATGCTGATTGGCCAGTAGCAAGGCAGGAAGTATAGGCAGGATAAGCAGACAATGATATTTTTGGGAACAGGAAAGCTGAGTCAGGAGATGACGGCCTGCTGTCTGGGAAGCAGCATGTAATGGCACACAGGTAAAGCCACAGAGCACATGACAACAAAAAGATGAACAGAAATGGGCTTAGTTTAAATGATTATTTTAGAATCTGCTGTGGGATCTGTGGGTTTGGGCAAGACCAGGGAAAACTTTCAGCTACACCACCTAATTCATATTAACTAAAAGGCAGGCAGAAAATACACAAATTAACAAAGTCAGAAATGAAATGTGGGACATAACAAGACACATCTAAGACAACAAATGCATCACTAGGGCACACATTTAAAACCTGTAATCCACAAAACTGAAAAATCTAAGAAAATGAATAATTTTCTCATTAGCTACCACATTCCAAAGTAAATCAAGGTCAGATAAACAATATAAACAGCCCTATAACCCCTAAGGAAACAGGAGTTCTCCATAAAAGTTTCCCAAAGAAAAAAGTAGAGTCAGTAGATTCTAGTGAAGAATTCTTCCAGACTTAAGAAGAGATAATGCCAATATTTCTCAAATTATTCTTAGAAACAGAAGTAACATTGCTTCATTTTAAGAAAGCACAGTTACCTGATACCCAAATCATGCAATGGTTCAATAAAAATATAATTACAGGCCAATCTCTCTCATGAACACTGATGCAAACATATTCCATTAAACACTTGCAAAAATACATCCAAGAACACATTAAAGGATTTCCAAAGTGATCAAGGAGACTCCATCATAGAGATGTACGGGTATTTCAATATATGAAAATCTGTCAAGGCAATCCACCATATACTCCTGAAAAAAATTCACATAATTTTTTTTTAGATTAGCCTGAAAAAGGCTTTGAACTTAATCTAACATGGCTTAATGATAAAGGGATATGAGGGATACAAGGAACATACTTAAACATAACAAAAGCAATATACAGAAGCTCTTTAGTCAACATCAAACAAAAAGGAGAGAAACTCAAAGCAATTCCACTAAAATCAGGAATAACACAAGTCTGTCGGCTTTCTCTGTATGTATGAAATTTGGCACCACAACTGCACAGATAAACACTGTCTTAAAAAACCAAACCAAACCAAACCAAAAAACCCAGAAAACAAAGAGGTTGATCAATACAATGTAATTGAAGACCCAAATGTCAATCTGCAAAGCTATGAATACCTGATTGTTGATAAAGAAGACAGAAATATACAATGGAAAAAACAAAGTATCTTCAACAAATGGTATAACTGGATGTCTACACGCAGAAGAATGCAAATAGATGGCTCTCTTTCACCATTCAAAACCATTGTCTAAGTGGATGTAAGACCTCAAAATCAAAATCAAAACAGATATATCAACAGATGGCAGCTCATACAGAGATCCACAACCAAACATTAGGCAGTATTTCTGGAAGCCCATGGAAGATGGGAAGAAGGGTTGAAGAAGCCAGAGGGGTCAAGGGCATCATCAGAACATGACCCAAAGATTCAATTAGGATGAGCTCATGGCCTTCAGTTACAGAGACTGAAGAGTTCATCAAGGAACCTGTATGAGTCTAAGATAGGTACTCTGCACATGTGTTATGGATGTTTAGCTTGGTGTTCTTCTTGGACTCCTAGAATTGGGACTTGGTGCTGTCTCTGATTCTTATACCTACACTTGGTATCCTGTTCCTCCTATAGAGTTTCCTTGTTTAGTGTTGATACAAGCATATGTGCTAGACTGAGTGTTACTTTTTGTGCTTTGATCTGTTGATATCCCAGGGAGCCTTGCTCTTTTCTGAAGGGGTATGAAGGGAGGGTGGATATGGGGAAGATAAGTAGTATGTGTTTGAGAGTGTGTGTGTGTGTGTGTGTGTGTGTGTGTGTGTGTGTGTGTGTGCATGCACGCACGCTCGCTGGTGAAGTGGAAGTAGGAGAAACTGTGGTAGGAATATAATATATGAAAGAAGAATAAAAAAAATCCTTGTCAATTGTTAGGAGAATAAAACACACAAATAAAACATTGGAGCTATCAGTCACATACAAAAGAGAAAATATGCCATTTGTTTTTCTGTGCCTGGGTTATCTTGTTCAGTATGAGATTTCCTAGTTCTATCTATGTCAATGCTAATTCCATTGTTTTTACCTTTGAACAGAATTCCACAGTAACATGTGTTAAAATTTCATTATCCATTCATCAGCTGAAGGACATTCAGGTTGTTTACTTGTCCTGGCTATTGCAAATAGAGCAGCAAAGAACATGACTGAATAAGCATTTATTCCATAGTTCATCACATTCTTTGGATACATTCCAAGGGTGGAAATGAAGTAAATAGAATAGTTATGTATGGAAATCTCCATATAATTTACAATGAAAAACATCTTTTATAAAAGTAAAAAGATGCAATCTAACTATGAAAAAAGAAACTCTGGGTAGAAAATGTTTTGAAATTTTGAAATGAATCACCAACAACATAAAAATTTTGTAAACCACCCCCACAGACAAAAAAATCAGCTATTGAATTGGAAGAATACATGGGCCAGCTTGATGTCTAAGTGGGCAAATGCTCTTTCTGCCAATCTTGACTCTCTGAAAACCATTGCCAGGATGCACATAGTAAAAAGAGAAAATTGATTCCAGCAGGTTTTCCTCTACCTCCACACTTGTGCCATGGTGCATGCTGCATGCACACACACACACACACACACACACACACACACACACACACACACATACACACTCACTCAATCACTTACTCACACTCACACATTCACCAAATAAATATAAACATTAAAAAGTTAAGAGAACATTCCAACAGTTTACTTGATTATAATATAGGAGAGTGAGTAAGCTTAGATCATGATCTGAAATGTAAATACAAAACCTGAATGAAAATGAATTGAAACCATCCAAATACCAAATTGTAAGTCATAAAATTTCAAGAAAGGAAAACGAACATTGAGTTTTACTTGGGAGGATGGAGGTGCCATTTAGAATGAGTTTGGGGAGCAGAATGAATATTATTAAAATATTATATGAATTCACAAAGAAATTTTATAATGTTTACAGAAAGACAGAAAAATAAAGCTTAGAAAAAGGAGAGAAAAATTTACTTAGAGAAAATACTGTACAACTCTCTTGAGACATGAAGAAAACTGAAAATGGTCAGGTAGGATAGTCAAATGACATGAAACAAATTCAAATCGAATCATCAAGATCACCGAGCATATAGTTGTCATGAGAGATCCTGATATCAGATTGACAAAAGAAGAAAAGAACATGAGTGACTTCCAGTACAGCTAATGTCAGACTTCTGAGCGAACACCTACAGTACACAGGAGACAGGACGACCAGCTGAGTGGAAAAAAGAAAAACTCTGCCTACAAATGTCAACAATACTCTCCTGCAGAGATAATAAAAATTTTCTCAGAAAAACTGTAACAGACAGAGTTTCTGACAATAAGCTCAGGGAAGTGTGTGGAATCCCTCAAGCTGAAAGAGTGTCTGGTCATGAGTTACAGGGTGTTATGGCCCACACTTTTAATTGCAGCACTTGGGAGACAGAGGCAGGTGAATATCTGAGTTCATGGGTAGCCTGGTCTACGAAGTAAATTCTAGGATAGTCAAGGCAACACAGAGAAACCCTGTGTTGAACAACCCGAAATTAAAAGTGTATCCAATAAAAGTTGAAGTCTGATTCAGCCAAGAACAGTGTGTGGGACAATCTATGAAAGAACTGAGTGACAGGTTTTCAGAGTCCTAATTTAAAAATTCAGAAGGCTCACCAACAAGTCACTCACAGAAGCCACCAGCCAACACCCTGTGATGCCTGCTCTCCTGTTAGAATGAAACCTATCTATTGCAATGGATAGTATCTCAATATTTAATTTTTTTTTTGTTTTTTTGACACAGGGTTTCTCTGTGTAGCTTTGCTCCTTTCCTGGAACTTTCTCTGTAGCCCAGTTTGGCCAACGCCTTTAATCTCAGCACTCAGGAGGCAGAGGTAGGCAGATCTCTGAGTATCTCCATATTTAAAGATGGACTCACCTTCTTGTGCCACTGTCCTCAGGAATAGCAAGAGACCTGGAAAGAAAAACTCATGATTATCTCATCTTTCTTTATTCATTAGCCTGGCCATCTAACATCCCTGTCTTGTTCGGCCTCTGTACATTAGAATGAGAGTTTACTTAGTTAAGATGAACTCATGCACTAAATATAAAACATGGAAGCCCAGTGTTTCTGTTGTAGGCAGGCAAATTCAGCCTCCCAGGATGATATTTCCACCCTGTTATTCCACACCATCTATTCCCAGCAGGACTCACCAGTGCAGATCAGGTTTAGGAGCACAGACAGCATGGTGCTGCTTTGGATGGCAAGAGGCAGAAGCAGAATATAACATATTGGGTGTCGTAAGAGGCTTGCAGTGTCTACCTGACCACAACACGGAGGGCATAACAAGAGAAACATCCGCCCTCGCTGCTACATTCATTATTTTTTGTGTGTGACAGGCTTTCTCTGTTGCCCTGGCTATACTGGAATGCACTTTGTAGACCAAGCTAGGTCGAATTTGAATTCATTTGCCTCCCAAGTGCTTTGATTAAAGTGTATGTTCTCATACTAAGTTAAAAAAAAATCTCTTTTGTCATTGACTTTGTGGATCATAACTTCTTGGAAATTGTTCAGACTTTAGGTTTTCATCAAAAGTATTTATCATGACTACAACTGAGTTGCATCTTGAACCCACTTCCTTGATTCAAAATGGTTATATCTGATTATTGTACTAAAAGTTTTGATGTGTTCCTTTGCTTTTTAAATTCGAGACTCAGTGTTTCCTCTGGCATTCTATACAAGATGTTCAACAATTATTTTTCATATTGTAAGAACAGTCCTAATGTGTCAGTTAAAATGACTATACTGCTATTATTCCAGTTTCAGGTTATAGTTATTCATTTTCTTAATTAATCATGTAGGTATTTAGAATAATAAAATTACACTCTTTAAAAATCAAACAAACAAAGCAAGTAAGTTTTTGTTGTATTTGAAATTTGTTTTAAGAAGTTGAAAAAATATCAAAAGATGGAGAATCTCTCATGCTCATGTATCAGTAGGAATAGCATAGAAAAAAAAGCCCATCCTATCAAAAGTAATCTAAAGAATCCCATTTACACAGTCACATCAAAATTTCAACACAATGCTACACAGATCTTAAAAAGACAATTTCTGGCTTTAATGTAAACACACAGAGAAACTAACAGGATAGTTAAACCATCATGAACACTAACAGAACTGCTGGAGGTCTCACCACTCCTAACTTCAAGTCCTACTATAGACCTATGTGAATAAACACACCACAGTGTATGTGAAAAGACAGATAGGTTCATCAACGGAATGAATTTGAAAACCCAGACATAATTCCAGACATATATGCATAGCTGATCTTTGCTAAAGAAACCCAAAACATTCACTGGAAAACAAGACAGTATCTTCAACAAATGGTTTTGTTCAGACTGAATCACTGTTTGTATAAGAATGCAAATAGCTTCATACTTATCAACTGCAACAAACTCAAAGCAAGTATAACCCCTAATTGCATTCTAGATATCTAAATATTCTCCTTATAGATACATGGAAATGAAGGGGGAAACACATGAATGGAAAAAAATCCATTGATTAGCATCAAACAAACACCAATACAAACCCCAAAACAAAAAAATAGAGAGAACAGGTGATTATGAGGTGTCCAGGTCTAGCTGATCTATTACAGCAGAACTCCTGTACCTAAGGCACAGGCAACATCATGCAAGAAGGGAAAGAAAGATTGTAATAAATAGAGCAAGAAGATGTTTGCTGTGAGGTGGCATCTGTTAGAAATGTACATATAAAATCATGTAAATATAAATAACATTATACACATCAATCTGATTACATTCATAAAATTAGGAATACATATATAGATATTTAATGGTAATTAAAAATAAAGATAAATTTGAGAGAAGAAAATGGCCATATTTGAGAGGTTGAGGGGAGTAAGGAAAGGAAAAATTGTTTAAGTATAATTTATTTGAAACAATAAGCCTAACAATATAATAAAATGTTGTAGGTCTTAAATATTACATATGCATACTCTACTTCTAGGATTTCTGTGGCCAATAGTCAGTCCAGTTTCCAATGTTCCCAGTTCTTTGCAGTGTTTTGCAGCTTCATGGCCTCTGACAGAATCTACTAGAAATACATCAGGAGAATATTGATGTTTCTTTTGTAGGTTCATTGTCGAGAATAGTGTATGTCCTGCTGAAATAAAGAGCAAGTGCTGTAGAGTCAGGAAAGAGCCTGGTAAAATAAAAATGTCTGAAAATATGCAAAGACAAGTTGTCAAATTTTACATATTAAACATTCTCAGATATTTCCATGTCAACCATTCAACAATGAAGTGAAACAACACGACATAAAAATTCATTTCTGGTGTGTTTGGTAAAGAATGGTGAGTGTACAGGGCTAGAGAAATCACTTATCCATTTAGAGTGTGTTCTGAACTTGCAGAGGACCCAACTTCAGTTCCCATTACTCACAGAAGGAGGCTCACAACTGCCTGTGACTCCAGCTCCAGGGGATCCAACCAATGCCCTCTTTTGCCCTTACAAGCACCAGAACTCCCATGCACAGATTCACCCACCATTTAATCAGTGTGTGCTCTCATGCGATGCTAAAAGGACTCCCCTTTTACAATTGCCTTTTGCCTTTTACCAAGGACCATAGCTTGGTTTGTGTATCAGGGTGACTGTGGCCTCATAGAATACCCTTTTTGTATTTTGTGGAATAACTGGAGGAATATTGGCATTATGGCAGAATTTTGTGCTAAATAAATTTTTTTGCCTAGGGATATGTTTTATTGAGTGCTTTGATTTCAATAAGTATTACAGGTCTGCTTAAATTCTTATGTAATCTTCATTTAATCTTTATCCTTTATAAGTGTTGTACATAGATAAAATTATCCATTTCTTTCAGATTTTCCAATTTGGTGCAGTACAGGTTTGTAAAGTATGATTCCTTTGATTTACCTTTGTCTTTTTTATGTCCTATGTTCATGTCTTATTTCTTAATTTAGATATTCTTCCTATGATTTAATTAAGTTGACTAAGGGTTTGTAAATCTTACTGATTTTTCTGATGAATAAGTTGTTTTATAGATTCTTTGTATTTATTAAGTTGGTATCATGTTAAGTTCAACCATGAGTTTGATGATTTCTTGCCCTATCCTCCTGCTGGGGTGTGATTTCTTCTTTTAGTTCTAGAGCTTTCTGGTGTGCTGTTAACTTCCTTGTATTATACCTCTACAATATTTTATTTATGTACTTAATGATCTGACAATAAGTTTGGGTATATCAACTATGTATGTCACTGTGACCTGTAATTATGTTGGTAGCTATCTTTCTAGGACTTATTATCTATCTCTCATCTATGAATCTATTATTTATCTGTCATGTATCTAGTCAGTTTGGTTATTTCTATGTATCTATATGTATATATGTATCTATCATCTATCTATCTATTACCTGTCTACATACATATATATGCATTAGCTATCAATCATCATTTTTTCTATCCTCTTCATTCTATCAGTAAAATGATCTGTCAATTATTTATGTATTTGTGATTTATTAATCTATTTTTCAATCATCTCTTTTTACACAACTTTATTCTACTCATTATCTATTTACCTCTGTTTGTCATTCTGTCTATCATTTCTTCTTGTTTTTTTTGAGACAGATTTCTCTGTGTAATTTTGTGCCTGTCCTGGGTCTTGCTCTATAGACCAGGCTGGCCTTGAACTCACAGATATTTGCCTTACTCTGCCTCCCAAGTGCTGGGATTCAAGGCATGTGCCCCCCCAGTCTATCATTTCTTATAAATATCTCTAACTCTCACATGTCTTTCTGTATATTCATAACACATTTTTCTTTTCAAAATAAGCAGTCTTGAGGGTTTCCATGCAGTTTTCTTTCCCTCATTCTCCTCTCAATAATTTTCATTCACCCTGAAACCCAGTTTGTCATTGGTTGAAGAGAGACAGCCAAACCCCACAGCTCCAGACAGTTACAGTCACATTAGCAGAATGCTTAGGAGGTTATCCTTGCCTGCCACTAAAATAAGTTCGTCTCCCTTTTAAGAGAAGTTTAGATTTTGTGGGAGCTCTGTCTTCCTTGATAACTGACTTTCATTAAGGACTCACTGGGACATAGGAAGATGTTTTTTTGTGGGTTTAAAAGCTGATATAGCTGCAGTCCAGTTAGCTTCTTGTTAGTGTGCATTCAAAACCACAGGTACTTGTGAGGTAGTAGGCACCACAGGATGTGTGAGGTCTCAGTTACTGACCACACATTTCTAAATTTGTTACTTCTAATGCAAAATAAACAGTTCCTTTTTGAAATACTTAGTTGGTCTTGTGGGGAATTGCAGAAGAAACAAAGAATCCTTTTGTTTATATTTCCAACACGAAAGGAGAGTTTTCCTAAAAATGTCTAAAGTTGCTCAAAATCCTATCTCTCTTTTCATGCTAAATTTCTTTTTATATTTTTTCTGGCAGCCTATATTATGCAGCCCAGGTTATACCAGATTTCAGTCATGAAGCCAAGACTGGCCTCTAACTTGAGTTAATTCGCTTCCATCCTACCCAATTCTGGGAATATAGGTGTTCACTACCACATTTGCCTGTAACCATTTTTACCTTTATCTTTATTTTTGGAGGATAAAACGTTTGTTTCACTTGCAGTTTCATCATTGTGGGTGAATCAAAAGTACTGTCACTCAAGAGACAGTGGTCAAATTGTATCTACAAACAAAAATCAGATCAAGGAATGTATGCTTATACTCAACTTGTTTACTTCACTCCTAAAGATTTAAGGACTTCCTACGTAGGAAATGATGCCACTCACTAAATATTGGGCAGGGCTCTTCACACCAATTCTACTAAGCCAGAAAATTTCCCTCCAGACATGCCCATATCCAAACTCTCTGTGATTTACACAGCTCTTAGATTCTAGAAAAGATTCTGGATTCTGGCAAGTTGACATTTTACATTAAAATTCACACTAGCAGATATATCAAGATAATACTGCCATTTACAATTGCCTAAAATATTTAGAAACAAGAGCTACACCTCTCTTGAGAATATTTATGAAGGACTGTTAGTCATCAGCTCAGCATGGATACAGTTGCATATTCATGTCTGTTGATTGACTAGGTAGTTTTACAGTTGTGGCGCTTTCATTTGTATAACAGCCTTGTCATGTTCAGAGACCAGCCTCTCACTGTACTCCTTCCCATCTTCTAGCTTTTATGTTCTTTTCAAAGCCTTCTTTTGTGATGGTCCCTGAATCTTGGAAGGGGTTGCTGTAGATGTTCCAAGATGGCTATTGGTCTCTATACTGTGTTTTAGAACTCTTGGCCTGATGTGTCTGAGAAATGCCTGAATTTGTTCTTGAAAGACTTTAGATCACACCCCGCTGCTCCTGCTGGTTTTCTTTCTACTTCTAGTTGATTCTCTCTTCTGCTTTCCTGTTACATGAACTTCTTATGCACCATCCTTTATTCTCCAACCCTTTTCATTCTCCTCTTCTTATCTGTCACATCTGAGTCTACAAGTCTCATGGATTATCATAAGAGATGGCATTGTTTCTTTCTCTCTCTCTCTCTCTCTCTCTCTCTCTCTCTCTCTCACACACACACACACACACACACACACACACACACACACATACACACACACAGTATAACATACGTGTATATGCAAAAAAGAAACGTTATATTTTGTTTTCTAAAATAAAAACTAATAAAAATTAAAATTATAGAAACAATTTTTATCTAATACTACATAATGAAATATGTAGTATTTTATCTTTCTGAAACTTGCTCATTATGATAAACTCTGATTTTCAGTTGATTCCATTTTCCTGAAAACTTTCTATTTAATTTTTCATTATGAATACTTGCTAGGAAAACAAAATATTTGTGCTCAATGACCACTAGGGAAGCCAGGAAAATCAATAATCCATGGTTGTCTTTTCAAAAAACAGGCATAGAGCCTAAATTTTTCCTAGAGAGATGGAAATTAAAAGTGATCAATAGCCTGGTGATCTCTGTTGTCTGAAGGGTCAGATTCTATCAATCTCCTATAAGCAGGTCTAGAAGTAGCTAGTAGTCTATATAACCACTCTTTTCTCTGAAAGGCCAGGCTATATCAAGCTCCCAAAATGAGGACCGAAGATGCTTAATAGTCTTTGTGTAAATTATCTGCATAGCCAGGTACTCCCTTAGGCTCTGAAAACCAGGACCAGATTTGGTTAATAGCCAATGACCACTAAGCTATTTGTGATAGAGAACACATAAGAACTTTCCCTAGACCCTTAAACTAATACAGGTAGCCTATCTCTACAGTCTATCTTTTGCAAAAAATTACATGTACACTGTTTTGATTCTGAATGTCATTATACTTCCTTTTGCATTAGGGACTGCATTATATTGGGATACTTTTTTTTCCCTTCAAAGTGTACTGTTTCAATATGCTTAAAACAAACTGTTTGTTTTCAGACTCCAGAAGTTTGTACCAGTCAGGACAACTAAGTCATGCTGAACTGTGTTTCCTTCTTGTCTTTCAATGTTTATTTCTCTGCCACCCATAGCATTTGCAAGGATCCCCACAGCTGACAACCAGTGTGAAGGGCTAAGTCCTCAGTGAAGGTTAGAACACGTTTCCATTGTAGCTTGAATTCTGATGGGTAGTAAAATAAAGACTCGGAGCTAGATATCAGCCTAGATGCTGAAAGATCAGAGAGACAAAGGAGCTAGCCACTTCACCTCTTATCTCACCAAATCTATGAAATCTCACCAAATCTTATCTCACCAGCCTGGAAAGGGAGTCAAGTTCCTGTTTACACCCCATCTTATTACTTCCTCTCTCTGCCCAGCCACATCATTTCCTGTTTCCTTCACCCAAGTGCTAGGATTAAAGGTATGTGACAGCATTGCTTGGCCTCTATGGTTAACTCATGGCTAGCACTGCCCTCTGATTTCCAGGTAAGCTTTATTTTTAGAGCACAAACAAAATATTACCACATTTCTCCTTTTTGTCTAAATTTAAAGAAAGTAGGGTAAAATAATATAGGAAAACTATATACAATAGGCACATGACTAAATACAATATATAGGCAATAAATACATCAAAAATGTCTAGTCAATAAACATTTGACAAATTCAGAGAAAAGACTCCATTATCTATCAGATTTTGGTGATTGCAAAAGTTGTACCTAATTCATTTTCTACCCTAATTTGCATTATCAAAATTACCTTTTAATGTCGCTCAATCTTATTCACTTTACCTGTCATAGTGAGTTTATTTTCTGTGGTGTAACAAGGAAAACTATAACTATAGCTGTAAAATCTTCAACTTCCTCAGAGATTGGAGAAAGGAATGATATTTCCTCCATATGCAAGGAGTGCAAGTGACTTCCAAAAATTGTGAGAAATGACAGCAACAGCTAGCTGCATAGATAGTCAGCCAAAGTTCATCTGTAATGTTGGGGCATCCATCTTCAGACTAAAGGCCCAGAATATCTGACTGACTTTTCTGTGATGCAGATTGTTCTGAAGGGCTGTTCTACTTAGTCTTGGCAAAATTTTGGCAGCTGCTTTCTTTTGTGTCCTGCTTGTCCAGTTTGGACACAAAGTGCCACCAGTTGAGGCAAGAGCACTTTCTTGTCCAGTGGCTCCCTTTTGCCACAATGATAGTAAGCTCATGTGGATTTTCTTCAATGCCCATCATCTTCTCTGATGTATATTGGTACTGCCAGGAGCAGACATGTCTCCTTGTCAAAAAAAATGCCTACATTATTAAAATATCTTAAATATCATATTCTGTAAATCTCTGAAGTGTTTGAAGACAACCTATCTAAAATATGTCTCTGTTTGATCTTCAAAACATACTTTATATGACTACAAATTTGATTGTTATAAATAACTACTAACTTGCATCTCTTTATATCATACTTAGTTGCTAAAATAATTTTCAAGGAATGGAAATTTTCATTACATTGCTAAATGAGTTATATGGGTATAATGCTTGAACAAGAGTAGACATGTTCTAACAAAAATAACCATAAATTCTTACCAATATGCAGAGATCCATATCAATGTAAATATTTAAAGCTAGTAGTTGTTCTTTTAAAATGAGATTAAATAACCTGCATTTTTATCTTATCACTTTTATATTCCCAGACACTTATATTCTCAGACACTTATCATTTTTATATTCCCACTTATCACTTTTATATTCCCAGACACTTATATTCTCAGACACTGAGATCAATAATAAATGGGACCTCCTGAAACTGAAAAGCTCTTGTAAGGCAAATGATATGGTCAATAAGATAAAATGACAGCCTATAGAATGGGAAAAGATCTTCACCAACCCCACATCTGACAAAGGGCTGATCTCCAAAATATATAAAGAACTCAAGCAACTAGACATCAAAATACTAAGTAATCTGATCAAAATGTGGGACACAAATCTAAACAGAGAATTCTCAACAGAAGAATCTCAGATGGCCAAAAGACATTGAAGGAGTTGCTCAACATCCTTAGTCATTAGGTAAATGCAAATCAAAATGACTCTTAGATATCATCTTACAACTGTTGGAATGGCTAAGATAGAAAACACTGATGATAGCTCATGTTGGAGAGAAGTGGAGTAAGGGGAATACTCCTCCATTGTTGGTGGGATTGCAAACTTGTACAGTCACTTTGGAAATCAATATAGAAGTTTCTTAGAAAATTGGGAATCAATCTTCCTCAAGACGTAGTTATACCACTCTTGGGTATATGCCCAAATGATGCTCAATGATACCACATGGATACTTGCTCAACTACATTCATAGTAGCATTGTTCATAATACCCAGAACCTGGAAACATCTTAGATTCTCCTCAACCAAAGAATGGATAAAGAGAATGTGGTACATTTAAAAAAAATGAGATCCTGAAATTTGCAGGCAAATGGATGGAACTTGAAAAAAATCTTTCTGAGTGAGGTATCCCAGATCTAGAAAAATAAACATGGTATATGTTAGTAAACTGCAAAAGCTCTGCATTTGGTATTCCAGGTTTCGGCACCAATGTTAGTAAACTGCAAAAACTCTGGGTTTGGTGTCCTGGGTTTTGGCACCAAATGTAGGTAAACTGATGGCTGAAACTGCGAGGAGACAGTTCAGCCCTAGAAGGCGAGGTATCCCAGACACCTCAGAGCTACTTAGGACAAGAGCTCGGCCTGAAGGTGTCCTGGATACCTGGAGCTGTTTAGCACAGCTCTGATGGCTGAGACTGTAACAAAACAGCTCAATCTTGGAAAGGAAGGTTTTCTGACTTCTCAGGAGAGTCAAGCCTGGAACTTCTTCAGCAAGGAAGATTATCTTGACTCTTCGGGAAGGTCAAGATATACCTGGTATGATGGAATGATGGGGGATGGTTTCCCCACAGGACACAGCAATCCTGCTCCTCTCCTGGAGAACCGCAATCTCTGGCTCAGTGTTACCAGCTCTTAGTCACTCAGTCCACTATGGGACGTCACAGCAAGGTTCTTCTGTTCAGCTCCCCCTTGCTCAGTCCACTATGGGACCTCCCAGCAAGGTTCTTCTGTTCAGCTGTCAATGAAGGTCTTCACCCAATACTGTTTTGAAAAAGAGGTTTATTTGGGAAGGAGGAGTCCAGGAGAGTAGCTGCCTCTACCAGGGTGGAGAGAACACCTCACAACTGACCAGACAGTGTGGTTTATATAGGATGTCTAGGGGGAAGAGTCAACTGTGATTGGTTAGTTTATTTTCTGCCCAGGGATTGGCCAGTTTTGTGAGCAAGGGGCAGAGATGGCCCTGATTTCAGGGCCAAACTGTGTTTCTTTCACTGGCCTTTCTTGGCTTTTTGACACTACCTCTAAGGCCAGGGCACATTTCTTTCACTGACTCTGATTCTAGGGGCCAAGAGTGTTATATTTTGATACTAGTTTCAGAGTCAGGGCATATTTCCTAGGTTCTGGATTTGGGGATAAAGTGTTCACTTCTCTGCCTCAGGTCCCAAACACAGGCTGTGTTTCTTTCCCTGGTCCTGGGACCTAGGGCCAGTATTCTACTGTTCTGCTCTATAATTGGTTGTTTTCACAAGTCAGTTGGACAGGGGCAGAGATGGCTCTGATCTGAGCTAAACTGTGTTTCCCTCACTGGCTTTATCTGAGTCATCCTTCCCTAATCCTGGCCTCCAGGGTCAGGGTGGGTTTCTCTAGCCAGTCCCGTTTTATATATTCACCAGTGTATATTCACTGATAATTGAATATTTGGAGTAAGTATAGGATAAGGAACCTATAATCCACAGCCCCAGAGAGGCTAGACAACAAGGAGGGCCCAAAGAGGGATGCTTGGATATCCCTGGGGAGGCAAAATAAAGGAGATCTCCTGGGTAAACTGGGGGGAGGGCAGGTGAGGTCCCTCCAGATGGCAATTTGAAGGAGTGAGTTTGGTGGGCTGGGTGCTGGATGCAGGAAGGAGGCAGGACAAAAGGGAGTGTAATAAAAGAGATTTCATAATGGGGGCCTTTTGGGGTTACAGAGAAACCTGGCCCCAGAGAATCCCCAGGAATTCACAAAGATAACCACTGCTAACAATCTTAGCAGTAGTGGAGAGAATGCCTGACCTGACCATCTAATGTTAATTGTCATCATACATACTCTATTTAGTGACTGATGGAGGCAGATTTATGATCCACAGGAAAGCATTGGGCTGAGCTGCAGGAAACTTGATGAAGAAAGGGAGGAGGAATTGTTGGAGCCATTGGAGTCATGACTGGGAAACCCACAGAGATAGCTGACCTGTGCTGGTGTGAGCTCATTGATTCTGGTCTACAAATTAGGGAAATTCCATGGGACAGACATAGGCCCACTGCATATGTGTGATAGCTGTGTATCTCCAGCTCTTTGTAAGGATCCTAGCAGTGAGATCAGGACCTGTCCCTGGTGCTTGGCTGGATTTTGGAAATCCATTCCCCATGCTCGATTAACCTTGCTGAGATTTGATGAAAGGGGAGTAGCTTGGATCTGTCTCTACTTGATGTGCCATGTTTTGTTCAAAGTAGTGGGAGGCTAGCCCATTTCTGAATGGATATGGAGGAGGAGTGGAAGTCAGGGCTAGATGGGAAGTCACAGGGGACTAGGAGGAGAGAAGAAGGGGAAAATGTTGTTGATAGGAAAAAATAAATTACAAAAGTTATAGCAATAAAATAAAATAAAATGACAGGGCTTCTTATCCCTTTGGTCATCATAGGATTGTATGGAGCACATCATACTTCTTTCTATCTGCATTGAACAAACTAATATCTGAGTCATAAACTTAAGTGTCTTCTGTTAAATTTCTTAAATTTAAAACAGTTTTAGAAAAGATCACCTACTGTGACATGTGCTTATTACTAGTAAATAAATGGATGGATTGACAACGGATTCCTTATTTGATTTGGGTTATTGAAAACTTCTAATTATGGAAAACAATGTCCAGATACGAGCCACTAGTTTTTAATGTAGATTCACTCTTAATTTTAAGACCTGAATAAATTTCAACATTTTGCTCAAAGTCCTTTGATAAAGGGCTTTACTATAACAAAAAATCAAGTACTGTGAATATTTTCCCCACATCGATAACCACAGTTAAATGTTATGGTCCCAAAATGATAAATGCAAAGCCTTAGTCTCAGAAAATTACCCTGGAGCATACACCTAGAAACATCACACCTGGGAATCTAGCTTATATTCTCAACACTTAGATAAGACTAGGTTGTACTGTTTTTGCTTTATCATGCTTATGCTCTGCCATGTGCAGGAAGAAGTTTCTGTCCCACCAGCCAACTCCCTAATAATCAAATGGAGACTTGATAATTATGAAACCTCAGCAGATAGCTTAAGTTTGTTTTAACTAGTTCTTATAGCTTAAATTTACCCATATTTTTAAATCCACATTCTTTTAAGTGGCTTTGTTTTCCCAATTCTCTACTTTCTATCCTGCTTTCTCTCTGTCTGGCTGGTGACCCTGGCCTTCTTCCCAGTGTTCTCTCATTCTGGATCTCCTGCCTAACCTCTTCCTGCCTAGCTATTGAACTGTTGGCTCTTTATTAAACCAATGAGAGCAACTCATCTTTACAGCATATAAAAAGATTATTGTAGAGCAGCCATGCATAAGTTTGGATCATTCATCAACACCTCTGTATACAACGGCCTGTTAGAAATTAAGCTCTTACTAAGGCTTTGATGTCTGGTTCTAGGAGACATATTAGTTGAATGATCCTCAAATCAGTATAATATAGGACAGGAAGACAATCTTACCAAAAGCAATTTACAGATTCAATGCAATCCCCATCAAGATACCAACACAATTCTTCACAGATCTGGAAAGAACAATACTCAACTTCATATGGAAAAACAAAAAACCCAGGATAGCTAAAAGAAACCTGTACAATAAAACAACTTCTGGAGGCATCACAATCCCCGACTTCAAGCTCTACTATAGAGCTACAGTAATAAAAACAGCCTGGTATTGGCATAAAAACCGACATGTGGACCAATGGAATCGAATTGAAGACCCTGACATTAACCCGCACACCTATGGACATATAATTTTTGACAAAGAAGCCAAAAGTATACAATGGAAAAAAGAAAGCATCTTCAACAAATGGTGCTGGCATAACTGGATATCAGCGTGTAGAAGGCTGCAAATAGATCCATATCTGTCACCGTGCACAAAACTTAAGTCCAAGTGGATCAAAGACCTCAACATAAATCCAGCTACTCTGAACCTGCTAGAAGAAAAAGTAGGAAATAGTCTTGAACGCCTTGGCATAGGAGATCACTTCCTAAATATAACACCAGTAGCGCAGACACTGAGACAAACAATCAATCAATGGGACCTCTTGAAACTGAGAAGCTTTTGTAGAGCAAAGGATACGGTCAACAAGGCAAAGCGACAGCCTACAGAATGGGAAAAGATCTTCACCAACCCCACATCTGACAGAGGACTGATATCCAGAATATATAAGGAACTCAAGAAATTAGACATCAAAAGGACCAACAGTCCAATTGAGAAATGGGCTTTAGAACTAAACAGAGAATTCTCAACAGAGGAATCCCAAATGGCTGAAAGACATTTAAGGAATTGCTCAACTTCCCTAATCATCAGGGAAATGCAAATCAAGACAACTCTGAGATACCACCTTACGCCTGTCAGAGTGGCTAAGATCAAAAACACTGAAGACACTTTATGCTGGAGAGGATGTGGAACTAGGGGAACTCTCCTCCACTGCTGGTGGGAATGCAAGCTTGTACAACCACTTTGGAAATCAATATGGCGCTTTCTTAGAAAATTGGGAATCAATCTCCCCCAAGATCCAGCTATACCACTCCTGGGCATATACCCAAGAAATGCTCAATCATACCACAAGAGCACTTGCTCAGCTATGTTCATATCAGCATTGTTTGTAATAGCCAAAACCTGGAAACAACCTAGATGCCCTTCAACTGAAGAATGGATAAATAAATTGTGGCACATATACACAATGGAATACTACTCAGCAGAGAAAAACAACGACATCACACGGTTTGCAGGCAAATGGATGGATCTAGAAAAAATCATCCTGAGTGAGGTAACCCAGACTCAGAAAGACAAATATGGTATGTACTCACTCATAGGAAGATGCTAGATGTGGAACAAGGATGACTAGACTGCTACTCACATCACCAGTGAGGCTACCTGGAAAACGGGACCCCAAAAAAAGACACGGAGAAATGGACGAGATCTACATGAATAGCCTGGTCATGAGTGGGAACAATGAAGGGCAACAGTCGAGGGAAAGAGTGGGAGATCCTAGCTGGATCAAGAAAAGAGAGGGAGAACAAGGAATAGGAGACCATGGTAAATGAAGACCACATGAGAAGGTGAGAAGGGGAGGAAGCAGAGAGCTAGGGAGGCCCACGGAGATCCACAAAGATACCCCCTCAAAAGACTGCTGGCAATGGTCGCGAGACGGCAGGAACTGACCTACTCTGGTGATGGGATGGCCAGACACCCAGATAGTGGTGCCATAAACCCCATCCAAGGACTGAGGAATCTGAAGGCAGACATCCACGGCTGGGCCCCTGGTGGAGCACTGGGAGTCTAATTAGTGAGTAAGAAGAGGGTTTATATGAGCGAGAATTGTTGAAGCCAAGGTTGGATAAAGCACCGGGACAAATAACCAAATGAATGGAAGCACAGGATCTATGAACCAAAGGCTGAGGGGCCCCCAACTGGATCAGGCCACCTGAACGGGTGAGAAAGTCATTTGGCTTGATCTGTTTGGGAGGCAGCTGTGCATTGGTGCCAGGTCCTGGGCTCGTTGCATGAGTTGGCTGTTTGAATCCTGGGACTTATGCAGGGACACTTGGCTCGGTCTGGGAGGGGGGAATGGACCTGCCTGGACTGAGTCTACCAGGTCAACCCCGGTCCTCGGGGGAGACCTTGATCTGGAGGAGGTGGGAATGGGGGGTGGGCTGGGGGGAGGGGTGGGCGAGAGGGGGAGAACAGGGGATTCTGTGGCTATTATGTTGAACTGAATGGTGTTGTAAAATAATAATAATAATAATAAAAAAAAACAAAAAAAACAAAAAAAAGAAGAATGAGTTCATTTTTATACTCAAAATTATTTTCAACAAAAATAAAACATCAGAAATCTTGAAAAAAAAAAAGAAATTAAGCTCTTACTAAGGCTTTGATGTCTGGTTCTAGGAGACATATTAGTTGAATGATCCTCAAATCAGTATAATATAGGACAGGAAGACAATCTGTTGAATAGCTCAGCTTTTCTTTTTGATTTAACAAATATATTTTATCATATATTAAAACCAATAAAATGCAAAAGAGACCATATGGGGTTGTGTCCTATTTATTTATTTATTTATTTTTGCTAATTTGAAAGAAGATATAGTCATTAGGGAAGATGGACTATCAATTGAGAAGATGCATCCACACAAACTGCCTGGAGGCAATCTGTTGGGAATTTTCTTGTTTCAAGGTTGATGTGGGAAGGCCTAGACCTCTGTGGGTAGTTTAACTTCTTGACAGGTCATCATAAAATTCAGAGTAATGCAGGGTGACCAAGTTATGAAGAACGTTCAAGTATGTGGTGACTCATCATTGCGTTTGCTTCAGTTCTTTCATCCCTGTTCCTGCCTTGGTTTCACTCAATGCATTGTGACCTGGGATATTTAATATATGTAAGCCAAAGAAATTCTTTACCTCAATTAGCTTTTGGTCATGGTGATTTATCACAGAAATAAAAATCATATTTAAAATTGGTAGTGTGTATAAAGGTTGTGTGAATCTTTTTGGTAAAACATGAGCAAACATCTCTTGATTTTAGCAGATGGCACACCCATGTCAGATCCAATAAATGATCCAAACAGGTATATATTATTGAAATAAGAAAGTTACTATAATTACTTACAAGATCATGGTGTTATGGGTGTGGCCTCATTCAGAGATTCACCTCTCTGATCATTAACAAATTTTAAGAAAGCAAAGGTTTTGATTCACATACTGACACTAGATATATACCTGGGACTTGGAGTTCCCAAAGGCAGCCCCAAGACACCTCAATCAGGGGATCAAAAAGCCAGAGTTCAGGCTTCTGTTCAGGCAAACAGAAGGTCATCTGGTACACAGCAAGCTTTAATTTACAGAAACATGCAAAGAAGTTTTGTTAATGTTGTGCAAGACTAGGTATTTACAAAAACGAACCCTTAGCATGCTTTAACATTTTAAGTCTTATTTCACTTTATAGTTTGATTTCTCTCCAAAGGAAAAGTGAGAACTATAACATTTTAAGTATAGGAAATACATATAAGAATAATGACAGATGGCCCCAAAGTTAGAGACTTCTATCCTATGATTACAGCAATTGTTTCACTGCATCTATTCATTTTTGCTTCCAAAAGGGCTTTGGTCTTTACAGATGAATTCCTGATATCTTTCTTTGAGAACTCATAGGGTACTAAAAATCTTTGATCTCAGCTTATCATTCCATTGCTCCCAGGCACACACTGATACATGTGGAAGGATTCCTTGGGCTGCTGTGAACTGGTCCTGATAAATTGCTGTTTGAAGATCCACTGATCAAATTCTGTGTATGTCACATTCTGCATTTGTTTTCCTTCAGGGTCCTAGAAAGAGGTAAATGTTGAGTGCTTTTGTATGCACATATTCTTGTGGAGGATGAGGGGAGGTAGGACCCACACTCTGAAAAATGGTGAGTTCATGACGACCTATCTCTTCCATATTCTTTTCACTTCAAACCCTTGTTCATTGGTGCTGCATTTTTAGAGGAGAGAAGTAGTTATTAACACCTAAGATAGAACTTGTGCATGCTTCTTTCAAATATCAAGGATTAATGAGAGATATGGTCAAACCCAAGATTTCTCTTCTCCCACACAGCCAAGTCATATGTCCTGCATCTCTGTTTCAACCCCATCTCATTAATGCTGTATGCTCCTAGTTCTCTCTTTAGTGCTCTCCCTTAAAAACAACCTTCTTCTAGATATTAGTCTGCTTTGGATATGTGAAGAATTAGTCACTGGTCTGAGTGCTGAGGGAAAGAACAAGGGCTCAGCAGTTCTCTCTGCAAAGACCCACATCAGTGTCCCTGTCCTAGGCCAAGTAAATGAATACCACACACCTGTATTCCTCCAGGTTCAGTTTCTCATGCTACTCAGATGATACTCACTTCCTCCTTCTTCTTGATATGCATTTCTTTTTGCACAGCACTGAGAATGGATGAGGAAAATGAGGAAGCTAACCATCGTGTAGAATGAGAGTCTAACCAGAATATGCAGGAGCTCATGATTATCTGATGGAACATATGAATGCAATAAATAAGATGACAATCTTAGGATCCCTGTAATAGATTACCTATCATTTATTGATAGATGGATAGTTAATGGACTATTAATCTTTAGGACAATGTTCTTGGTGAAGAAGCTACTATTCTCATTCTGCTAAAGCACACAGTATAAATTCCCTCTCCCTTTCATCTCTCCAGCATTTTCCAGGTATCTTTCCTCCAAGCTTCCCATATTCTTTGATTATTACTTTTGTATGTGTTATATATATATATATATATATATCTTGCTGAGTATAGTATTTTAATACACACATACATATGTATATTATATCTTGAATATACACATGTATATATATATATATATATGTGTGTGTGTGTTTACACACACACATATATATGTATATATACACATACACACACATATATACATATACATATATCTATACATATACATACAACGGATTCCTTATTTGATTTGGGTTATTGAAAACTTCTAATTATGGAAAACAATGTCCAGATATGAGCCACTAGTTGTTAGTGTAGATTCACTCTTAATTTTAAGACCTGAATAAATTTCAATATTTTGCCCAAAGTCCTTTGATAAAGGGCTTTACTATAACAAAAAATCAAGTGCTGTGAATGTTTTCCCCACATCGATAACCACAGTTAAATGTTATGGTCCCAAAATGATAAATGCAAAACTTGAGTCTCAGAAAATTACCCAGGAGTATACACCTAGAAACATCACACATGGGAATCTAGCTTATATTCTCAACACTTAGATAAGACTGGGTTGTACTGTTTTTGCTCTATCATGCTCATGCTCTGCCATGTGCAGGAAGAAGTTTCTGTCCCACCAGCCAACTGCCTAATAACTAAATAAAAACTTACTAATTATGAAACCTCAGCAGATAGCTTATGTTTGTTTCTAACTAGTTCTTATAGCTTAAATTTACCAATATTTTTAAATCCACATTCTTTTAAGTGGCTTTGTTTCCCCAATTCTCTACTTCCTATCCTGCTTTCTCTCTGTCTGGCTGGTGACCCTGCCCTTCTTCCCACTGTTCTCTCGTTCTGGGTCTCCTGCCTAACCTCTTCCTGCCTAGATATTGAACTGTTGGCTCTTTATTAAACCAATGAGAGCAACTCATCTTTACAGCATATAAAAAGATGATTGTAGAGCAGCCATGCATAAGTTGGGGTCATTCATCAACACCTCTGTTTACAATGGCCTGTTAGAAATTAAGCTCTTACTAAGGCTTTGATGTCTGGTTCTAGGAGACATATTAGTTGAATGATCCTCAAATCAGTATAATATAGGACAAGAAGACAATCTGTTGAATAGCTCAGGTTTTCTTTTTGATTTAACAAACATATTTTATCATATATTAAAACCAAGAAAATGCAAAAGAGAACATATGGGGTTGTGTCCTATTTATTTATTTATTTTTGCTAATTTGAAAGAAGATATAGTCATTAGGGAAGTGGGACTATCAATTCAGAAGATGCATCCACACAAATTGCCTGGAGGCAATCTGTTGGGAATTTTCTTGTTTCAAGGTTGATGTGGGAAGGCCTAGACCTCTGTGGGTAGTTCCACTTCTTGACAGGTCATCATAAAATTCAGAGTAATGCAGGGTGACCAAGTCATGAAGAACATTCAAGTATGTGGTGAATCATCATTGCATTTGCTTCAGTTCTTTCATCCATGTTCCTGCCTTGGCTTCTCTCAATGGATTGTGACCTGGGATATTTAAAATATGTAAGCCAAAGAAATTCTTTACCTCAATTAGCTTTTGGTCATGGTGATTTATCACAGCAATAAAAATCATATTTAAAATTGGTAGTGTGTATAAAGGTTGTGTGAATCTTTTTGGTAAAACATGAGCAAACATCTCTTGATTTTAGCAGATGGCACACCCATGTCAGATCCAATAAATGATCCAAACAGGTATATATTATTGAAATAAGAAAGTTACTATAATTACTTACAAGATCATGGTGTTATGGGTGTGGCCTCATTCAGAGATTCACCTCTCTGATCATTAACAAATTTTAAGAAAGCAAAGGTTTTGATTCACATACTGACACTAGATATATACCTGGGACTTGGAGTTCCCAAAGGCAGCCCCAAGACACCTCAATCAGGGGATCAAAAAGCCAGAGTTCAGGCTTCTGTTCAGGCAAACAGAAGGTCATCTGGTACACAGCAAGCTTTAATTTACAGAAACATGCAAAGAAGTTTTGTTAATGTTGTGCAAGACTAGGTATTTACAAAAACGAACCCTTAGCATGCTTTAACATTTTAAGTCTTATTTCACTTTATAGTTTGATTTCTCTCCAAAGGAAAAGTGAGAACTATAACATTTTAAGTATAGGAAATACATATAAGAATAATGACAGATGGCCCCAAAGTTAAAGACTTCTATCCTATGATTTCAGCAATTGTTTCACTGCATCTATTCATTTTTGCTTCCAAAAGGGCTTTGGTCTTCACAGATGAATTCCTGGTATCTTTCTTTGAGTACTCATAGGGTACTAACAATCTTTGATCTCAGTTTATCATTCCATTGCTCCCATGCACACAATGATACATGTGGAAGGATTCCTTGGGCTGCTGTGAACTGGTCCTGATAAATTGCTGTTTGAAGATCCACTGATCAAATTCTGTGTATGTCACATTCTGCTTTTGTTTTCCTTCAGGGTCCTAGAAAGAGGTAAATGTTGAGGGCTTTTGTATGCACATATTCTTGTGGAGGATGAGGGGAGGTAGGACCCACACTCTGAAAAATGGTGAGTTCATGACGACCTATCTCTTCCATATTCTTTTCACTTCAGACCCTTGGTCAATGGTGCTGCATTTTTAGAGGAGAGGAGTAGTTATTAACACCTAAGATAGAACTTCTGCATGCTCCTTTCAAATACCAAGGATTAATGAGAGAGATGGTCAAACCCAAGGTTTCTCTTCTCCCACACAGCCAAGTCATATGTCCTGCATCTCTATGTTTCAACCCCATCTCATTAATGCTGCATGCTCCTAGTTCTCTCTTTAGTGCTTTCTCTTTCAAAAAAAACCCTTCTTCTAGATATTAGTCTGCTTTGAATATGAATACACAGTGAAGAATTAGTCACTGGTCTGAGAGCTGAGGGAAAGAACAAGGGCTCTGCTGTTCTCTCTGCAAAGACCCACATCAGTGTCCCTGTCCTAGGCCAAGTAAATGAATACCACACACCTGTATTCCTCCAGGTTCAGTTTCTCATGCTACTCAGATGATACTCATGGCCTTCTTCTTGATATTCATTCCTTTTTGCACAGCACTGAGAATGGATGAGGAAAATGAGGAAGCTAACCATCGTGTAGAATGAGAGTCTAATCAGAATATGCAGGAGCCCATGATTATCTAATGGAACATATGAATGAAATAAATAAGAAGACAATCTTAGGATCCCTGTAATAGATTACCTAGCATTTATTAATAGATGGATAGTTAATGGACTATTAATCTTTAGGACAATGTTCTAGGTGAAGAAGCTACTATTCTCATTCTGCTAAAGCACACAGTATAAATTGGCTCCTAATGACTTTCCTTTGGATCCCTTTATTAATGCATCTCTCAACCTTCAGCAGGGAAGTATTTATTTTCAATAAATGGTGATCAATACAGGCACCCACAACTAGCCAAAGTGCAGAGAATAAAGGACTGTTGAATGCTTGGCTCTAAATATGACATTTACCTGATACCCACTTCTACAAGGCTCAGTGTTAATTGTGAAAATGATGGATCAAAAATGACTGAATGAGGTTCATGATAATAAAAAAGAAAAAGGGTCTCCTGGACCCAAGATGTCAGTTGTATATATGAACTCAAAAGCAGATGTTACAGCATGCAAATGATCACTACACGTGCAAGCTAGACCAAATCCCAGCATGCATTGAGGCTGATTACATGAAGTCCCACCCTTAGTCAAGGGGCTATAGGCAAATGATAGCTGTTGGGAGAATCAGTTTCAAGAGAGTTGTGATTAATATGTTGACCATGCTCCAGTGAGAGGCCACACATTCATGAATATATGGACATCAGAAATTGAACTCCATGGATAAAAAAGATAACAGCATTGGGTGGGTAGGTCTAGGAGGACTTGAGTAAGGTGGTGTATATGTAGTGGGTAGCCATTCCAGCTTTGATCTGGAAGTTCCATCCCCCATTGAGGCTTCAGTAACTGTCATGCCTACCAGGCGGGGCCAAGAGAGGACCCTGAAGACCCAAGATCTGGATGGGCCTGCTCTCTTGGTTCCTGAACCTTGAACGCTGGAGGTAGACCAAGCAGAGTTCTCCAGAGAACACAACTGGACTGCGTCACACCTTTCCCAGACCCTTTTACTTATCCCTTCACTTGTAAGTTACCCCACAAAATAAACCTCCCTTTTAACTACATGAAGTGGCCTTAATAATTTTACCAATATCAACACATTGTTTGAAATTCTCAAAAAACAAATACAAATTAAATAATAAGAAATAAGCATCTATAGAAATGATCCCTGAAAGTACAATCTTTGGAAGGGAGTCAAATTTCCCCTTCTGTTCACTTACAGGGGACTCAGGTGCAGAAATTAGGGATCAAACGTCCCCATGGATCCCATGCTGCCCATGAATAACTTCTGATTTTGCAGAGTTTGAGAATCAGAGAAGAGAGATGACTAGACAAATACTTAAGAGCTGTGAGGCAGCTGACACAGCACATGACCTCAAGAGATTTGTTTACCTACAGTTCTAAATGAAGAAGAGGAATAATTTACTCACTAGTTTTGGAGTCTGGTTCTGTGCATGAAGTGCCATTTCTGGAAGTGTTTACTATGCAATGGGAACAGGAGAGGGAGAGAGAGGCGATCAATGTTGCTGTCTGTCTTCCTCTTATGGAAAGTTTTTTCAGGTTGGTCAGTGACCAGCACCCACTTTACCCTTAGTTCTGAGTGTCAGTGTTATAGGAGGCCTTTATATGGTTTGCTTAGAGGATGGCACTCTGTCCTTGGATTTCAAGTTGTGATGAGACAATAGGAATACTGTGGAGAGATCTATGTGATAGGGATATCAGGAGGGATGCTCCATCTCTTCTCTGCCCAACTGATCCCAATCTCATTTATTATGAGTCTTTCCTGACCACTTTCTGTATCTGTGTGTACATATGGTGTCCCAGTCTGTCTGGCAAGTAAGGTCAGCATTGTTTCAGGTGTTCTCTGTCTCTTATTATATAATCTGCTACCCTTACTCAAACTTTATCTGTTGTTTTTTAAAAAAGTTTTAATTGATATATAATTATATCCCTTCCCTCTCCCTTTCATCTCTCCAGCACTTTCCAGGTATCTTTCCTCCAAGCTTCCCATATTCTTTGATTATTACTTTTGTATGTGTTATATATTTTCATATATATATATATATATATATATATATATATATATATATATATATCTTGCTGAGTATAGTATTTTAATACACACATACATATGTATATTATATCTTGAATATACACATGTATATATATATACACATACACACACATATATACATATACATATATATACATATATATATATATATATATATATATATATATACAAAAAAAATACTCATGGTTCTTCGTTCTAGCTCCCTATGAGATTTTCTCTCTATTTTTAGTAAGATGGTTCTAAGACATGGATGCAGGATTTTATTAGCCACAAGACATCATATCTCTATCTCTATCTCTATCTCTATCTCTATCTCTATCTCTATCTCTATCTCTATCTCTATCTCTATCTCTATCTCTATCATCATCTCTATCTCTATCTCTATCTCTATCTCTATCTCTATCTCTATCTCTATCTCTATCTCTATCATCTCTATCTCTATCTCTATCTCTATTTCTATCTATGAGGCTTTCTCACCTGTGACAGAAACGTAAAAGAGGTCACTTGGGGATGGCCAGTCATGGGAAGAGTTACTGAAAGAGCCATAACATCTATAGGTCGCTTTCTGAGTAAGAGGACCAAGAAAAAAGTTGGCCTTGAATGTCCCATTGTGGCTCTGCACTGCAGGCAGCCCTTGCCCCTGAGGCACCCCTTCCCTGGACAGATGGAACATGTCAAACTGATGGTCAGAGATGCAGGACAAGGTCACGTTCTCTCCTGACATCACCACAGGGCTCATCAGGGCTGACAGAGAAGGTTTCTTATACAAACCTGGAAGAAAAGAGGCAGAGACAGTTAGAGGGGCAGCTCCTTACCAGTGTTTATTTCCTCCTCATTGCTCTCTCCTCCTTCCTGATCTCTGATCTCTCTCTGTCTATCTGTCTGGCTGTCTCTGTACTGCCTTTATTTCTCCTTTTTTCTACTTCCTGATTTTCCCCTCTCTTTCTTACCTCCTAAATTGTTTAATGGAGGCTCTGAATTCAGTCCTACAACTATACATTGTACCCCATTTTTTGCTTTTTGCCAGTGTCTGCCTCTATATGCATTGGTTCATACCATGTGTGTTTTAAGTTTTTTTCATTAACATATGTTAACTTTATATAGCTATTGAATGCCTTATCAAATTTTCTTGTATAGATAATGCATGAGTGTATTTATTTTCAATAAAAACTTGAAATTAAAATATAATTAAAATTTTCCTGGCCTCTTTTTCTTTAAGTGATGTCTCATATATATTTATATATGTAATGTGGATCATATTTATGCTGTTATTCACTCTTGTCCACAAACTTCCACTGATTCCATTATGTTATATTTTGTCCTTTCAGTTTTTCCAAATGTTTTGTCAATCAATTCTTTTAATTAGAGGCACAAGTTATTTTGTTTTAATTAGAGTGCAGTGTAATGGATTTCGTTAAGTCATCCTCAGAGAGTTCTTGCTGGTTCCCTCACTTGTACCACCTTTGCTGGTCCTTTCCCCCCCTTTTACTCTTCCATGGCATGTGTATTCCACCTCTTTCCCCATCCCTGCTTGTAAATCTCCTCCCTCCTCATGGTTAGTTTCTGATTTCATAACCTATTACTCCTTCATCCTATGTATGCTGATAATCCAGAATCTGACTTCATTCTATGTTTTACATATTCTGTCTGGTCTCTTTTTGTAATCCATTTTAATTAGTCTCTCTTTTCAAGGCACAGGATGTTCTATGAAATGTGTTTGTTTCCCTTGGTCAGGGGACAAGATGATCTTCCTTCTCTTGTTTCTCTTAGCATGTGTACTGTTCAAGTGTGATCTACCATCTGCCTCCCTAGTTTTTTCTGGAAACTTACAGCATTTGCCATTATTTCTCCACCTCTACTTTCAAGTCTTCCATTCAAGCTTAAGACTTTTACAGGTTTTCTCTTCCCATGCCATGCTTATTATTTCCTCAGCCCTTTCCATCTTTGAATCTTTCTCTCAGGCCCTGTCTGAGTTACTGTGTGCATATATTTCCATGTCTCTGTTTTACATGTGTCTGCTTATCCCAGCAGGCACCTCGTCAGATTTTTTCCTTCAGCCATCCTCAAATGTCTGAATAACTTAGAACATGAACTGACAAGAGTTTGGTGATATGGAGAACAGACAGTGATTGGTGATCTACTCAGTTACCCAAGGTAATGCTCTTCTGGGATGAATAATGGGTCAACCACAAGAAAGGAATCATGACAGTCTAGACAGAAATTCTAAGGGTGCCATCTGTACCAAGACTTCAGGACTCATGAAGAACCAGCCCCACCCTTCACATGAACTCAGGTCAGACTTATAATATGTCTATGTAGTCTTGCAGATGTCCTGTGTCTGTAGAAGGCAATCAAAATCCTGCACTTTCAAGGCCTTTGAACATTAGGAAAAGGACTTCACTGTCTTTTATTCATATCAAGCTCATCAAGCTGCCTCTTTCTCCTTACTCCTAGTTATAACTCCTTTGATTTCCCTGTAGCTGTGCCTTCCATTGTAACCAGTGGTCTGTTTTTGTATCTCTGTTTTCATTGTTCCTGTCAGTAATAAACTCACCAAGGCTGCCTTTCTCTAAGTTTGACACCCTCATATTACACATGACATCCCAAGACTTGCAGTCTATAGAATAATTTCTTTGCACCACAGAGAGGATGAAGGGTAGATAACACCCTCTTATCTGTGATCTTTATGTCAACAGGGTCACTGGATTCTGACCACTCATATGGTGTTTGATTGTAAGAACCATAGCATGTGTAAGTCCCAGCATGGTCAGGTGTCACAGGACCTATTGAAAAGTTGGCATGGTACCCCCCAAGATGAGATTCTGCAGAAAGCTGGAAAGAGTCCTTGGTTATCTTATTTTTGTGTAGAGTCAAAATGAAGTTGTCAAACATAATCTCTGAATGACACTCCAGTTTCGCCTTCTCTCCTGAATTTACCAGGAGAGTTGGCAGGGCCAAGAAGAAAGGCTTCCTGTAGATGCCTAGAAATAAAGAGATTGTGAGTATGAACCTGACACCAATCTATGAATCCCAGAAAACCTATGGTTTTCCCTCCATCAGCTGTTTTTCCTGTCTGTGTCCCAGTGTCCTTGTCTCTGTTTATGTTAACTTTGTAAACAGACTCCTCCATCATTCTCTGAACATTTCCCACTTCTGTGACTCTTGTAGTAGTAGCACAACATTTTCCCTTGGCTTGTTGTGAGAGTGTGTCTGCTGAACCTGTCTACCCTAGCCATTATTGTCCCTTTCTAAGTTTTGGGAAGGCACAAAACATGCCAAGCTTCCTGAAGGGTCAGGATAATTCAGGACTATCTCTCATCCTGATGTCAACTTGCTAGTTCCTGAGTTCCATCTTCAACCCCAATTTTCCTTTATTTGTTTAACACTCATGAAGTGTTAGGGAAAAGGAAGTGCATGTCCTTGCGTTTATGTTATGGCCATAGCAGTATCGAATTCCCTGTGTTAAATATTCTTTATAATGATGAGACTCTGCCTAATATTCCTTGGAAATTCTAAGGTTGGAAGGTTTGGGGTGAATGAAGTTACACTCAAAATATACACTCTCACCTGAAATTATGATCTTCAGAGGGTCACTGTGTGATGACAGTTCATTAGTGTATTGATGACTGTTAAAATAGCATCTGTAGATTCCAGAATATTCTGGAGTCATAGGACCCAAGACATAGTTCTTTTGGAATATTTCTTCATGTAACTGAGGTACAGCAGCCCCAAATTCTTTGTACAGGTTGAATGTCAAAGACTCATTATGAGTGTCACAGATAAGAGTCACATTTTGTCCCTGTGCAACAACATAGCTTGGTAAGGCAGACAGTGAAGGCTTGTCATGACTTCCTGCAGAAAGATGGACAGAGTAAAAAATGTAGTGATGCCCATTCATCCTCAAGAGATGAGCCTCAAATTTTCATGGCTTTGGGGTCCTACATATAACATTTCTTTTTCTGAATTGAAACATCCCTGTTTCAATATGAGAGGCTGAGATGTTCAGGTGATAAACAAATATTGTATGGACTGGAAAGTAGAAACTTGCAATATTCACCAGTGGCCCTTCCCAGCTCTATAGAGAGAGTAAACTGCTGGGCCAGCTGAGCTCTCCTTGTTAATATCTAAGACCTGCTGAGTTGTATTCAAGTTGTGCAGAAATCTACAGGGTTTTGGTTTTCATGATAATTACACATAGTGAGGTGTGCTTTATGTAAAGCTTTGAGTCATCCCTTGCTTCTGAAAATAACCCTGTTACTCATACTAGTATTAATACTCTTGGTAAACCCACAGATTCACATATTTGGAATCTGGTGCAATTATTATTTGCTCTGTCATAGTTTTCCTTTATGGGGTGAGCAGACTTGCATGTATCACATCTTTCAAAGGAAACTACCCAATACAATAGGATACTTTTCCTGTAATGAGTACTCCCTCAACTAAAACATTTCATATGGTATATCTTTCTATTATGCTAAGATATGTTACCTAAGATTTTTGCTTAAGTATTAAATAACAAAGTAGATTTGGTCAAAGAAAATGTAATCTCAAAAGAAATTATATCAGATGATTAAAGGAAAAGATTCATTTGTGATATGACACATAAGAATTGTGGCCACTAATATGGCAGAAAAAGAATGCCCTTGATTTACCATCACTAATCTAGATATGTCACAATATTCAGATGAGAATTACATTGTGATTTTTCTAGACCTAAGGGATGAGGACGAGCCAGCCCATAGTACCAAAGAATTGAGAAAATCCACAAAAATAGGAGGGAAGAGTCCTTGGAAGTACAGCGTCCCTAAGGCACTCGTGCATAGAGTTTCATTCACAGAGGTTATACTGGCTCATTTTTCTACACTAAGAGTGGTAAGTAGAGGCAGATATGTAGTTTTTCCACCTTTTCAAAGCTCCTGGCATGATAAAAATTGAAAATATAGTATTGTTCTGCTACTTGGATCACTTGGTGATGAAAAGGATTTGGACTCATGATTGACAGCCCATGCATCTTGGTATATGTTCTGTATTCACATGGTGGATGTTTCTGATGAAAGAAACAATAACAAAACACTACAGTGAAGAAAATATGGACTCTAGACAGTGAGGACATCTTGCAACCCTATCCTGGTAGAGGCGATTATGGACCCAGTGAGAAACTGTCCCTGGTTGTGGAGTGTGGTCAGTGATCTTACTGAACCAGAAGCCCAAGTAGCAACAACATCTGATCTCAAAACAAAGGATGCAAGCTAGTCAAACAGCAGACATTGACACCAAGGTCATCTGGTACAAGATTGCAACAGATTTGCTCAACTTCATTCTCAGGTTAGATTATATAGCAAAGGTCTATTTCCAACCAAAGAACTTCTGCATGTGGCAGAGGAGGTGGTTCTCTTCAATACGCAGGTGTGTTTGTGTCAGAACTTAAATATGAATCAGAGAAGTCAAACATTAACAGAGAACAATGGTGAGGTTTTGGTAGTGAGCACAGAGGAAAGGAAGACCTATGGAGCCCATAATAAATAATTCACAGTAGTATTTTATCTTTAATGAATTGTCAGAATTATAAGAAACCATGACTAAAGATTTGTAGCTATGAAGCACAAATGAGGGAAAAAATGTTGCAGTTTTTTTTTCTGGATCTGGGTTGCCTCACTCAGTATAATATTTTATAGTTTCATTTTTTTTCTCAGATTTTCATGGTCACTGTTACTTACCACTGACTACGATTCCAAAGTGAACATGTAATATATTTTTGTTTTCCATTGAACTGCTGAAAAACATTAAGTTGTTTCCTTCTCCTAGCTGTTGAGAATAGAGCAGCAAAGAACAAGACTGAAAAAGCATCTATGCCTTAGTCTGTCAGGTTATTTGGATAAATGCCAATGGGTAGAAATGATGCAAAGATAGTTTTCATGTATGAAAGTCTCAAGAAATTAAATTTAAAAAGAAAAGTATTTTATAAAACAATAGCCACGATCTAACTATGTAGAAGAGAAACTGTTGGAATATTTTATAATATTTTGAAATGAATCATTGAACAACATAAAATTTTGGTAACATCCCTTTTAGGTAAACAATACAACTACTGAATTGGAAAATGTGTGGGCTAGCCTGATATCTAAGTAGGAAAGGATCTTGCTACCATGCCTGACTCTCTGGAATCCATCGCTGGGACTCATGTGGTGAGAGGAGATAGATAACTGATTCAAGAAGGTTGTTCTTTGACCTCCACACTTGTGCAATACTCCATGTATATACAATACCACACACACACACACACACACTCACACATGAAAACACATTCATGTAGGTGCTCATGGGAGTGTCTCAAGTAAATGCAAAATTTAAAAAAAGTTAATAGTGTTTCAATAATACACTTGATTCAATAGGAGGATGAGTGAGCTTACATCAGACATTATACAACCTGATGGATAAATACAGAAACTGAAAGAAAGCATAATAAAGAAGAATGACAGGATTTTTTGATATTACCCAAATACCAAATTATCAGTAATAAAAAATCAAGAATGTGTAAAGAAATAGAGAGATTTCCTTGGATGTGGAGGGGAGGGGATGGAACTAGGATGAGTTTAGGCAGGAGATGAATATAACTAATATACATTGTGTTCTCAAAAAGTGATAAAATGTTAAAAGAAGAAATAACAGCACTAATAAAAATAAACAGATAAAAATGTAGAGAAGAAAGTATAGAGCATTCTTGAATATGGAGTAAAACTTATATGGTCAAGAACAAAAAAGATCAAGTGACACAAAAGAAATCCAACCCAAATAATAACAACCAGAGAGCATATAATTATAATAAGAGATCCTGAAATCAGAATGATAAAAGAAGCAAAGAACACATGTGGGACTTCCAATACAGCTCATGGCAGACTTCTGAGCAAAGACCTACAGGCCTCAAGAGGTTTGGCATGATATATTCAATAAGGTAATTTGAAAAAACAAAGAGAGACACTGCCTATAAATGTCATCAACACTGATCTTCAGAAATGGGGAAAATTAATTTCTTGGAAAACTAGTAGCAGACAGAGTTCATCACAATAAGCACAGGAAATGCTATGAAGTTAAGCTGAAAGAAAAGGCTGCTAATGTTACCTGAAAACATGTTCATGTAGAAAAAGCAAAAGTAGCTCAGTAAATGCAAGCCAATATATGAGTTTGCAATAGTGTGCTGGTGGTATACAAATTCTATCTGTAGCACAGATGTTTGAAGAAAAAATAATAACTTCAGTGACACACATATTCAAAAAGTCATAAATTATAACATCAAAATCTCAAAATATGTAGGGGTGGTCACGTGATAGTGTAGCAATAGGAAAGATTAGTTTTTATTTGAAAATATTGATTATCCTCCCAGTGTTATAGACCACTCTTTTAATCATAGCACTTGGGTGTCTGAGGCAGGGCAATATCTGAATTCATGGGCAGCCTGTTGTACAAAGTAACTTCTAGGACAGCAGGGCTCCACAGCAAAACCCTGGCTCAAGGAGCCTCCATGGGACTGGACTAGGCCCTCTGCATAAGCAAGACAGTTTTGTAGCTTGATATGCTTAAGGGGCCCCCTGGCAGTAGGATCAGGATCCATCCCTGGTGCATGAGCTGGCTTTTTGGAGCTCACTACCTATGCTGGGACACCTTGCACAGCCTTAATGCAGGGGGAGGGGCTTGGACCCTACTCAACTGAATGTACCAGGCTCTGCTGACTCTCCATGGGATGCCTTACCTTGTCAGAGGAGGGAATGAGGGGTGGGTTTTCCAGGGGAGAGACTGGGGAACAGGAGGAAGGATGAGAGGGGGATCTATGGTTGGTATGTAAAATGAATAAAAAAAATATTAATAATAAATAAAGAAAGACCACAAAAATTTATCTGGTCAAAGTTGATGCCTAACTCAGCCAGGGGCAGTTTCTGAGAGTTTCTGGGAGAGAACTGAGAGGCAGGTTTCTGAGGTCTTACGTTTGAATTTCAGAAAATTCAACAAGGAATCACTCACAAGACCCACCAGCCAACATTCTGTGATGCTTTTTCTCCTGTCAGAATGAAACTTATCTATTGGGAAGGGTAGTATCTCAAGGTTTTATGGATAGACTCACCTGCTTGTACCAAGGTCCTCAGGATTAGGAAGAAGCCTGGAAAGAAAAACTCATGATGGATCATCTATCCCCTTCCAATAGCCTGGTGATCTGACCTACCTTTCCTTGTTGGGCCTCTGTACAGTAGATTCAGGGACCATTTAGTTAAGATAAACTCATGCACCAAAATCCAACATGGATGCCAGTGTTTCTGCTGTGGGTGGATCCAGCCTCTCAGGACAGTATTTCCCAGGACACACACCCCCATTCCCAGCAGGACTCACCAGTACACACAAGGTTCATGAGCTGTCTGTACAGCATGGTGCTGCTTTAGCTGACAAGAGGCAGAGCCAGAATAAAACTTACAGGATGCTCTGAGAGGCTTGAAGCAACTACCTGACCACAGCACGAAAAGATTACCAACAGAGCACAACCGCCCTCACCCTTACATTCATTGACTTGTTTCCACACAGGGTTTCTCTGTACTTCTGGCTGTCTTAGAATGCACTTGTAGGTAGACCAGGCTGGCCTGAATTCAAAGGTCTACTCTAGGGGGCCTCCCATGTGCTTGGATTGAAGGTATGTGTCCCCATCCCAGATATCAAAAGTGCTCCCTCCTTTTACTATGGCTTTAGGGGACCACAGCGTCTTGGAAATTGTTCAGATTTCAGCTCTTCAGCCACGGCATTTACCATGACTACAACTGTGTTTTGTATTCTAGACCCAACACATTTTATTCCAAATAATCAAATTTGATTATGTCCTAAATATTTGCATGTTGTTACTTTTTAAATCTGAGACTCATTGCAATCTCTTGTGTTCTTTGCGACATGTGCAATGAGGATTCATGTTATAACAGCAATCACAATATGTCAATCAAAATGATTATGCTGGTAATACTCTAGGGTCAGGTTATACTTGTTCCCTTTTTCATTTGATTAATTGTGTGGTTTCTCTAGAATAATAAAATTGTACATATATTCAAAAATCAAAGAAATAAAGCAAGTATATTTTTGCTTTATATCTTCCCCTTTATCTTTTTAGAGTAGATTATGTGATCTACCCATTTATCCTATTATTTCTTTATCTTTCTTTTTCCTTTTTTTAAACAAAAACCTCTGAATCTAATCTCCATGTTCAGCTTTTTTCTTGACCATTAACAATTAACTTGTAACCAACGATCATATACATTGACAATATCCAAAACTCATTAAACGACCAAAAACCTCTCATCCCACCTTTTGGGAATGTGGGTGTCATTTTCTTAAAATTACTTCCTGATTTCTAGGGGTGAAGACATCTTTAAGGAATCCTGAAAAGAAAATTTTTGGGTTACTTGTCAAGTCCTGTATCATTTGTCCAGTCTCTGCATAATAGGAAAGTTCAGGGCTTTTCACAAGTCCTTGTTTGAATAGTCTGTCAGGCTGGATCATCTCAGCCAGTCATCTTGAAATTGTCCTGAACAGTTTGTAGTCCAAAGTCAATATTTCTATGGTGTTTAATAAGCTTAATGGCTTTACCATAGTCCATGTGGAATCATCTTTGTGGGGTTCCATCATCCTTTTTCTAAGTTGCTGTTAGGTGTGTTCATGATTCCCTGCAGACTTTTTTTTGCACCTCCTCTGTAGTTTGGGGCAATCACAGTCTGATAAATGTCTGTCTCTCAGAACCATGAATGTTCTTCCCTAAAAGAGAAAATCTTCACAGCAATTTCTCCCCACCATTTGTCTTGCCAAACTTTTCCAAATTGACCTTTGTCGATGCTTTCTTGTAACACAATGGTCCTGGCAATTCTTCTCCGAACAAGCAGCAGGAAACACTTCATTCCAGGTAGAAGCATCACTGCAGTGACCAACATGATGAGAAGCAGCCAGCAACTTTGAGCAGCAGCCACTGCCTCCATGGTCCCACTGCCACCATTTGTGGCTGGGCCCCCGGCCGAAGCTTCTCCTTAGCAAGCTTCCTAGGCCAGCCTCAAACTCGGGATCCTCCTGCCTCTGCCTCCTTCAGCAAATGCTACTGGCATGCACCACCACAACTAGCCAAATGTAGCTCAGGCCTGAGCTGGGGCCCACAAGGCCCACAGGCAAGTAGATTTTTTGAGAATTCGTACCACGAACGTTGGGTGCCAGATGTAGCATGAATCTTAAAAGTCCTTATTAATAAAATCAAACCTGAGGCCAGTTATTGGGGTGAACACTGGAAAATCAGCGATCCAGAACAAGCCTAGGCTACCTCACCTTGCTGGATCCTCAGCTGGTCTTGTTTCCTCAGACTGGAGGCTTCTGAGTCCTCACATCCAGAATGGGTCTCAGCTGAATTGCTGCTCAAAAGCCTGAATCCTTAAATAGGCCAAATGCTTCTAGTTTCTGGTCCTCACGCCTTATACATCTTTCTGCTTTCTACCAGCACTCCCTAGGATTAAAGGCTTGCTTTCTGGGATTAAAAGCATGTGTCGCCATACCTGCTGTTTCCAGTGTGGTCATGAACTCACAGAGAGTCAGAGGGATTTCTGCCTCTGGAATGCTAGGATTAAAGGTGTGAGTGCCACCATTTTTTAGCCTTTGTATCTAGTGGCTGTTCTGTTCTCTGACCCCAGATAAGTTTATTAAGGTACACAATATTTTGGGGAACACAATACCACCACAATGTACATGTGATTGCTGGTTTCTTGTTAGGCTAGAAGAGGGCACTGATTGGATCCCCTGGAAATGGATCTCAGGCTGTTGTAAGATTCTTGCTGTGGGCATTGGAAACTGAAGTTGGGTTCTCTGCAATTGCAGAATACATTGTTTACCTCTGTGAGATCTGTCCAGCTCTAAACACTTATCATTCTTTACGCCAAGTCCCAGATATATACTTATGTTGTGTTTTTTCACTTCATTGTTGAATGGTTGACATAGACATCTGAGATTATCCAATATGTTCAATTTGACAAGTTGTTTCTGCATTTTTCAAACAGTTTTATTTTAGAGGGCTCATCCCTGACTCTATAGCACTTTAAATAAATGACAATGAATCTAAATTGTAGCTGAAGGTTTCCTGTTCCTGCCCAGCTCCCATGGCCCCGTGGCTGCTTGGACCCAAGTAAACACACAGAAGTTTATATTAATTAAAATTGTATGGCTTAATGCCTCAGGCTTCTTGCTAGCTAGATCTTACATCTTAAATTAACCCATTTCTATAAATCTATACCTTGACATGTGGCTTGTGGCTTATTGGTATCTTTACCACTTGCTTCTCATGGTGGTGGCTGGCAGCATCTCCTGACTCAGCCTTCCTGTTCCCGGAATTTTCCTTTCTCTTTGTCCTGCCTGTACTATACTTCCTGCCTGGCTACTGGCCAATCAACATTTTATTTACCAACCAAATCAGAGCAACACATTTTCAGCATACAGAGCGATATCCACAGCACTAAACAAAAAACTTCAATATTCTTATTGTATTTTTAGTACAATCTGTCAAAGGACAAAAATCTGTAAGAGACTGCAAAAAACTGGGAATATTTGAAAAGAGACTGACAAGGCCACACAAAACTTGGGATTGTGGTATGTATTTACAGTATTTATTGTATGCTGTATTTTGTTACATTGTTAAACTGTTCTTTTTATGTATTGCTCTATATTTCTATAGTTAAAATTTTGCTAACAGATTTTTCAAATGTATTATAATCATACCACATCTCCTTTCCTTACTCCCCTCAGTTTCTCATACATAACTCTTTTGTTAATTCATCTTCATCTTTAATTACCTTTATATATCTGCAAACACACGGAGACACACTTATATATTTAGATTCTTAAGTATCTAAATGGAACCTGGTAATCTGTATAATGTTATGCATATTATTTCCAGGCTGACTACATTTCTAGGGGATGCAATCTCACAGTAAACTTCCCGTTCCCCTGGTTCTTACGACCTTTCTTCTCCATCTTGTGTGACGTCCCCTGAGGTGTAGGGTGTAGGAGTTCTGTTGTAGATAGATCAGGTAAGCTGGGTATGACACAATCACCCGTTATCTGTATTTTTTATTAGTTTCTGTTTTTGTAATGGTGTTTGGCTGAGGCTAATAGACGTTTGCTTTTGATGAGATGTAAGAGCTATATCTATCTGTGGGTACAAGGATAAATATTTAGATATTTAGATTGTAATCAGGAATTATGCTTATTTAGTAAAGTTGTGTTTTTAGTTTTTTTTTTAAAGTCAGTAACCACACTAGCCCTTAATAGTTGATTAGATTTTCAGAACCAGACAATATTCCCTTGTATTTGAGCAGAACTTACGTCCAATTAAACAGCTACTATCTACCTCTAAGATGTATGGGCCACTATTGGAGCCTTAGTGTCATTGTGCCATACTGGTCTTGAAGAGACTAAGCAAGGCTTCAACCTTTCATCTTTAGAAATTCTGAATAGTCAGCAATAGCTTCCTGTTAATGGTTCTTAAAGATAAATGATCCAATGTGTCCATAGGACTAGCTTTAAAAATAATTACTTGTCTATGGGAAAGATGGCTCAATGAGGGATAGACCTGCTATGTAAGTCTGGTGACATGGAATCCATTCCAGGAATCCATTTAAAGCTGTAGAACAAGTACTGATTCCACATCGTGGTCACTGACCTCCACCCGAATGATAGAAAGCACCCTACCCTTTCCCTACCCCTCCTTATCAGTACCCACTGTTATTAATAAGTAAGTAAATTACATAGGATACAAATTGCAATATTCCAGTAGCTCCATTGTTCCTTCAAGAAGCCAGCAGTAGGTGAGTGAAAATAACTTGCATTTTTAGTTTTATTTTTCTTCTTATTAAAAATGGATTTGTTTTTCATATAATACATCTTAATTGTGGTTATGGTTTTCATTTGCTCTACCCCCTACAAGTTCTTCCACACCTCCACTCTAATATAGATCCACTCCCTTTCTGTCTCTTCTTAGCAAATTCACAAGCTTCTAAGGGATAACAATAAAATATGACAAAATAAAATATAGTAAGAGAAAACAAAATCTATCACATCAGAACTTGACAAGACAAAGAAACAGGAGGAAAGGTGCCTAAGAGAAGTCACAAGAATCAGAGACCCACTCATTTGCACACTCAGGAATCCCATTGAAAACTTTAAGTTGGAAGCCATAATATATATTCAGAGGACACTTGTGGGCCCTGTGAATGCTGCTCTCCAGTCTGTGAGTTCATATGAGCTTTGATCACTGTGATTTAAAGCAGAAGTTCTCAACCTGTGGGTCAGGACCCCTTTATAGTCAAATGACACTTTCACTTGTGTTGCATATTAGATATCTTGCATATAAGATATTTAAATTTAAATTAAAATTCTTAGCAGCATCAAAATTAGAGTTATGTACTAGTAACAAAAATAATTTTATGGTTTGTCGTAACCACATAAGGAACATGTTGCAGCATTAGGAAGGTTGTGATCCACTGATTTAGAGGGTCTTGCTCACTTGGTGTCCTCCATCCTCTTTGACTTATACTTTTTCTGCTTCCTCTTTCTCTAAGTTCATTGAGCTCTAAGAGGAGTTTGTAGATGCATCTATTTAGGACTGAGTGTTCAGGTACTCAACTGAGTGTGGTAGAATATCATTAGGAGTCATTTTATTGCTACTTTTTAAAAAAGAGCAGTAGTGTTTCTTATACCCCAGGTCTCTGAGCTATCTGGTCTCTGGTTCTTGGTCTCCTGAACAGTGTTCAGTACCGGTTCCATCTTGTGAACCAGGTCATAAGTGAAACCAGATATTGATTGGTTACTCTAACAACCTTCTGTTGCCAAAGCTCTAGCATAGCTTGTAGGCATGACAACAATATATATCAAAGGGTTAGTGGCTGTGTTGGTATTTGTGCGTAGTAGTGGGCAGGGTACCTTTGTGTACCTTTGTGCTCTATGTAGGCACCAAATCAACTTGTCCATGTTCAATGAGTTTAAAAAGTCATAAATTATAACATCAAAATCTCAATATAGGGGGAGGTAGTCATGGGGAGTGGAGTAATATGGAAGATACTTTTTTTAAAAAAAAATTGTTATCCAGAAGGTGCTGTGGCCCACACTTTTAAATGCAGGACTTGAGAGGCAGAGGCAGGTGAATACCTGAGTTCATGGGTACACTGGTCTACAAAGTAAACTCTAGGATAATCAAGGTAACACAGAGAAACCCTGTTTTTTTTAAAAAAAAAAAAAAGTTCATCCAATCAAAGTTGATGCCTGACCCAGCCAAGGGCAGTGTCTGGGACAATCTGGGAAAGAACTGACTGAAAGCAAGGTTTCCAGGGTCTTAATTTTGAAATTCAAAACACTCACCAACAAATCACTCACAGAAGCTAGCAGCCAACACCCTGTGAAGCCTTCTCTCCTGTTAGAATAAAATCTATCTATTTTGATGGATAGTATTTCAAGATTTTAGGGATGGACTCACCTGCTTGTGCCAATGTCCTCAGGACTAGGAAGAGGCCTGGGAAGAAAAACTCATGTTTTTCCAGTAGCCTGCCCCTCTTACATCCGTGTCCCTGTTGGTCCTCTGTACCTTAGAATTAGAGCTTACAATTAGCACTAATATAAAACATGGAGGCCAGTGTTTCTGCTGTAGATAGATTTGGCCTCCCAGGATGATATTTCCACCCTCTTATTCCACACCATCTATTCCCAGCAGGACTCACCAGTACAGACCAGGTTTAGGAGCACAGACAGCATGGTGCTGCTTTGGCTGACAAGAGGCAGAACCAGAATAAAACTTAATATGGGATGTGAAAGGCTTGAGGCATCTACTTGACCACAGTACCAAAAGGTTACCAACAGAACATCCGCCCTCACTGCCACTTTCATTATTGTGTGTGTGTGTGTGTGTGTGTATGTGTGTGTGTGTGTGTGTTTGAGTATTTTTCTGTAGCCCTGGATATACTGGAATGCATTTTGTAGAGCAGGCTAGGCTGGTTTTGAATTAAAAGCCCCACTCTCATCTGCCTCCCAGGTGCTTGGATTAAAAGTGTGGGTTCTCTTACCAGGTAGTAAAAGACTCTGCTTTTACCATTGCATTGTTGCCTTGTTGAACCATAGCTTTTTATTATTGTTCAGACTTTACCTTTTCAGAAAAAGTATTTGCCATGACTACTTCCTTGCTTCAAAATGGTTAAATCTGAGCCGGGCCGTGGTGGCGCATGCCTTTAATCCCAGCACTCGGGAGGCAGAGGCAGGCAGATCTCTGTGAGTTTGAGGCTAGCCTGGGCTACCAAGTGAGTTCCAGGAAAGGCTCAAAGCTACACAGAGAAACCCTGTCTTGAAAAAAAAAGGTTAAATCTGATTATTGTACTCAAACTTTTGATGTGTTCTTTTGCTTTTTATATCTGAGACTCAGTGTTTCCTCTGGCTTTTGATTCAGCATGACCAATAATTATTATTTATATTGTAAGAGCAATCCAAATTGTCATTAAAAATGATTGTACTGCTAGTATTCCAGTTTCAGGTTACAGTTATTCAGTTTCTTAATTAATCATGTATGTAATTACAATAATAAAATACCATTTTTTAATAATAGAGCAAACAAAGCAATTAAGTTTTTGCTTTATTTGAAATTTGTTTTAAGAAGTTGAAAAAAATATCAAAAAATGGAGAATATCTCATGCTCATGTATCAGTAGGAGTTGCATAGTAAAAATGCCCATCCTATCAATATTAATCTAAAGAATCCCATCTAGTTAGTCATATCAAAATTTCAACACAATGGTACACAGATCTTAAAGAGACAATTTCAGCTTTAATGTAAACCCACAGAGAAACTAACAGGATAGTTAAACTATCATGAACACTTACAGAACTGCTGGAGGTCTCACCACTCCTAACATCAAGTCATTCTGTAGACCTACTTTAATAAACACACCACAGTATTGGTAAAAGACAGACACATTCATCCATGGAATGAAATTGAAGACCCAGACATAATTCCAAACATCTATGCATACCGGATATTTGATAAAGAAACTCATAACATTCACTGGAAAAAAGACAGTATCTTCAACAAATAATTTTGATCAACCTGGGTGGCTGCCTGTAGAAAAGTGCAAATATCTTCATACTTATCAATTGCAACAAAACCAAAAACAATTATAACATTCTAAAGATGTACATATTTTCCTTTTAGATACATAGAAATGTAGTTCTCATAACTGAAGGAAAAAAAATCCTTTGATTAGCATCAAACAAACACCAATAAAAACTCCAAAACAAAAAAAAGTAGAGAGAACAGATGATTATGAGGTGTCCAGGCCTAGCTGATCTATTACAACAGAACTCCTGCATCTCAGGTGCAGGCAACATCTTGCAAGCAGGGAAAGAAAGATTGTAATAAATAGAACAAGAAGAAGTTTGTTGTGAGATGACATCTGCTAGAAATGTAAATATAAAATCATGTAAATATAAATAACATTATACACATTAATCTGATTATATTCATAAAATTAGGAATATATGTAGATTTTTTTTGATATAAAGAATTCAGATTTTTTTTATTATTGGAAATACAGTATACAATTTATGGACAAAAATAAGGACAGAAATACATGAAAACCAATGATTGCAGGATTAAACATTTACTATATAATATTTTTACATCAGATGAGAAAAATTTAGTACTAATGCATTGCACTTTGAGTCACTGACTCATTTGAAGATTTTTATTCTCTCTTATTTCAAGATAGTTTAAAATTCATAGATGTATCTCTATCTTTCATTCAGTATATTTTGACATATGATAGTGCAACCACAGAATAAGTCATTTTGATTTGAAAGTCATAACTTTATCTCCTGCTTTTTTAATTTGAAGAGTCAAACTTTAATGTCACTTTTTTTTGCTTTTTAGAATTTTATTTCAATGTAACTATATGCATAAGAAATACACTCATATTGGTTAATAGAATGCAATTATGTTTAACTTATCCTACACAATCTTGACCAGAAACTTGGTACATGGTTTAAATTTTCAAAAAAAGAAGAACAAAAACTGCAATCTGGTTTATTTCTAACTATTACAAATGTATAAAAGATCCTCCATCAACGCTGCTGATAGCAGCAGAACCTTGAGAAATATACCTTTGGTTTGCCTCAGAAAAGGAACACATATTGCACTGTAAAGTTTATAAAATTGGTGCAAAACATTGTGGTAATGTTACAATACCAGTTTTAAGAGTTCAGTAACTAATGGGGAGCCCATGGGGTACATGCCGAACTGTAAAACGATCTCACTTAGCCAGCTGTACGCGTAGACTGTAAATCTACATTCAGATCATTTCTGAACTAAGACTATCAGCTCAGTTTATCTGTTGAGGCCAACCAGGAAACCCTAGAAAATACCTTGATTATTGCAAAAAGCAAAATAGGGGGAGGGGTTTCTTCAGCATTTCAGTCCACGAGTAACAGTATCCTAACAGGCAAAGTCTTCTCTCACTGTCAACACAGAATGAACTGCTGCTGGAGGTCAACTTGGGCTTTAATTTGCATTAGCACTTACATGCATAGTATTCCAAGTTGTTGACCTCATGACTTTAAAAAGTAACTCTAAAAAAGTAAAATGGCCCTTCTTGGAAGACTAAAGAAAGACATCCAGCCACAGTTGTAAAAAATCTCATCAAAACAATGTACCCTTTTATGAATTACGCCTCAATTTAAAAAAAGTAGCCCCAAATAAGAAGCAGTTCTGAAAAACAAAATATACCTTAAGATATTTGAAAAAACCAAGGTGAATACAGGTTCAAAAATAATTAATGTACATTTTCCTAAGGCTACCTAGAATTAGGCTTTAAAGAATTCTACCATTTCAAGTTTACCACTAGTTACTAGATACCAATTTACAAACAAGATGTTCACTTTTTTTGTTCTTTTATCAAGAGAAAATCTACCTTCAGACTCTGAGGGTGGTGATGGGGAGGGACTAGAAAACAAGATTCAAACAATCCCGTGCAAATATCATATTTTTCAAATGGAAGAACTCCAAACTGCACTAGAAGTTCCAATCACTAAGACACTTTCCATTGAAATGATTTAAGTACAACTACATGGCACCAAGGTTTAGGCCTAATATAGGCCTGACAACCAAGTCCTTGTTTTCTGGAAGAAAGGCCTCAAAAGTCCCACTCAATTCCACATAACAATGCTTCAAAGATCAATTAGGTTTTCATTTCCTTAATATTTTTGTTTTTGACTTCTAATCTTAAAGACTAGATTAAAACTTAGTTCAATTTCCAGAAGGCATTGCTTCCCTTTGCTCTATGAAAGAGTCCACCAAGACCTCTTCCTCAAAACTATCTAGCCCCCAGCTTCCAGCCTGTGCTTGTGATGCATCTTTCTCAACATCCTGAAAGGTAATGTAGGTAAAATATGCTCATAAACATTTAAACTAGTTGTTAGAAAGACGTAACTAGCTTTATAATTTAAGTTTTAAAACATAAATACTTGCAGCTTGATCTGCACTGACAATGATTGTCGGAGCCTAGAATTCAACATTTACAAATTCTCATTCACACACACACACAACACACTATTATCACACAACTTGTGTCTTGAGAGAATCTTCTGCTTTTTAAATCTTTGGCCTCCCAGTCAATCTCAAGTTCAACCAACTTTAACTAAAACTTCACTCAAAATTTCACCAAGCTTTTCACCCACACATTAATGTTTGTCGTATCTTTCATCAACTGTCAAAATCTGAAGCCTGCTCAGATATCGCCAGGTAAAAGAAAATAAATGAAATACACAGAGGTTATTTCAAAACAGAACATGACCATCAAAAAAAAAAATGTCACGATTCCCGATTGGGATCATCCTTTGTTTACTACCAGTAAGAAAAATCCCACATTGGACTATTTCACACTCCGGCATTGGCCAAAGGACACGAGAGCTGGTTCTGGTGCATGCAGTTTCTCACACAGGTGTCCCCAGAGGAACACCAGGGACAAAGTCACGCGAGGCCTCTCCCATACAGAGGCTGTCTCACAGGGGCAGCGAGGACACCCACTAGTTTGTGGAGATCCCTGAGAAAGTATGATTCTTAAAATCTGAACTGTACATAACTTACATCAGCCCTGTTCAGGTACTCACTGGAAGAAAGATGCAGCTGTTTGCCAGAACTCAGCACTCCACTCTAGATCAGCCATGTGGCCATGATGGCTTTCTCACAAGTGATATTCTCTAGGTTAAAGGATAATTATGTTGGGCTACAGATTTGCTATTTCCAAGCATGACTTGGAGTTCATCATTCATCACTTGATTTGAGTAACCATCCCAACATCAACCATCTATTGAAAAAATAAACTCTTTAAAGAATGACTTCTCACTCTGTAAGAAATAAGCTAGAAACAGCAAAGTAAAAAAAAAAAATTAATGGCTGATACTGAGATTAAATTTTGTTCAGTATGGGATCTAGTGGCTTACTGCAAAAACCAGACCCGGAGAGCTGTAGAATTACACATATGCTCACCATCAAAATAACTTACATGAAACTGCTTCTGGCATAGATCAAGAGGTTAAGATTAAAAAAATAAAAACAATGGATTGAATCTGCATGTTCCATTGCTCATAAACTTGCACACACTATTGTTCTGCAAAAAAGACAACTGCAGCAAAGAAAAATGGCCCTTTTGCAAACAAACCTAAAAGTAACCCCCAAAGAGAAAAAAAAATACGTAGATATTTAAAAGTAATTAAAAATAAAGATGAATTTGAAAGAAGAAAATGGCCATATGTGAGAGGTTGAGAGGAGTAAGGAAAGAAAAATGGTTTAATTATGATTTATTTGAAAAAGTATATTAATAAAAGTTTTAAGTTTAGAAATGTAGATTAATACATAAGAAAAAAGCCTAATAATATAATAAAATATTGTAGAAACTAAATATATATACATATATAGTACACTCCTAGGATTTCTGTCCTAATTCAAATATTCCCAATTTTTTGCAGTGTTTTGCAGCTTCTTGTCCTCGGACAGAATCTTCTAGAAATATACTATTGATGTTTCATATCTACGTTCATTGTCAAGAGTAGTGTGTGTCCTACTGAAATAACGAATACGTGCTGTAGAGTCAGGAAAGAGCCGTGTAAAATAAAAATGTCTGAAAATATGCAAAGACAAGTTGTCAAATTGTACATATTAAACATTCTCAGATATTTCCATGTCAACCATTCAACAATGAAGTGAAACAACAAGACATAAAAATACATTTCTGGTGTTTTCGGTGAAGAATCATGAGTGTACAGGGCTAGGGAAATCACTTACACATTAAAAGTGTGTTCTGAACTTGCAGAGGACCCAACTTCAGTTCCCAGTGCCCACAACAGGAGGCTCACAACTGCCTGTGACTCTAGCTCCAGGGGATCCAACCAATGCCCTCTTCTGCCCTTACAAGCACCAGAACTCCCATGCACAGATTCACCCACCATTTATTCAGTGTGTGCTCTTATACTATGCCAAAGGAGACTCCCCTTTTACAATTGCCTTTTGCCATTTACCAAGGACCATAGCTTGGTTTGTGTATCAGAGTAATTGTGGCCTCAGAAAATACCCTTTGTTTATATTTGTGGAATAGCTTGAGTAATATTGGCATCAACACTTAGAGATTTTGGTAGAATTGTACACTAAATCTATTTCTTTTTGCTGTGGAGATATTTTATTGACTGCTTTGATTTCACCTAAATTGCTTATCTAATCTTCCTTTAATCTTTATTCTTTATAAGTGTTGTGGATAGAGATATGTATCCATTTCGTCTAGATTTTCCAATTTGGTGCAAAACAGGTTTTTAAAATATGTCCTTATGATTCCTTTGATTTACTTTTGTCTATTTTTTATGTCCCATGTTCGTGTCTTATTTCTTAATTTAGATATTCTTCCTATGGTTTAGTTAAATTGGATAAGGGTTTGTGAATATTATTGATTTTTTCGGATGGCTAAAATTGTTTTATTGTTTCTTTGTATTTATTTTGTTTGTATTGCATTAAATTCAACCATGAGTTTGATTATTTCTTGCCCTCTATTCCTGCTGTGTGTGATTTTTCCTTTTTGTTCTAGAGCTTTCTGGTGTTGCTGTTAACTTCCTTGTATTATACCTCTCCAATATTTTATTTATGTACTTAGTGATCTGACCATATGTTTGGGTATATCCATTATGTATGTAACTGTGACCTGTAATCATGTTTGTATCTATTTTTCTAGCACGAATTATCTATCATCTATGAATCTATTTTTATCTATCATGTATCTAGTCATCTTTGTATTTTTTATGTATGTATGTATGTATATATGTATGTATCTATCTATCTATCCATCTATCATCTATCTCTATATCTATCTACCTACCTATCTATCTATCATCTATCTATCATTTAATATCTGTCTATTTTCTGTCTACATACATATATACCTATTAACTATCCATCATCTTTTTCTCTTCTCTTTATTCTATCAATCAGATGATCTGCCAGTCAATTATTTATGTATTTGTGATTTATTAATCTATCATTCTATCACCTATTTTTGCACATCTTTCTTCTACCCATTATCTTTTTACCTCTGCTTGTCATTCTGTCTGCCTATTATATTCTTTTAAACAGCTCTAAATATCATGTTTTTTCTGTATATTCACAACATATTTTTCTTTTCAAAGTAAGCACAGTCTTGAGGATTTCCATGGAGTTTTCAATCCCTTCGTCTCCTCTCAAGAATTTTCATTCATCATGTAACCAAGACAGTATTCGATTGGTTGAAGAGAGGCAACCAAGCTTCACAGTTCCAGACACAATTACAGTCACCTTAGCAGAATGCTATGGAGATTAGACTATCCTTGTCTGCCACTAAAATAAGTTAGTATTCCTGTTAAGAGATAGTCTAGCTTTTGTGGGAGTCCTTTCTTCCTTGATAACTCGTTTTCATTAAGGACTCACTGGGACATAGGAAGGTGTTTTCTTGTGGGTTCAAATGCTGATATAGCTGCAGTCCAGTTAGCTTCCTATTTGCATGCATTCAAAACCACAGGTACTTGTGAGGTAGTAGGACCTACAGGAGGTGTGAGCTCTCAGTTACTGACCACACATTTCTAAATTTGTTACTTCACATGCAAAATAAGCAGTTCCTTTTTGAAATACTTAGTTGGTCTTGTGGGGAATTGCAGTAGAAACAAAGAATCCTTCTGTTTATATTTCCAGCATGAAAGAAGGATTTCCCTAAAAATGTCTAATGTTTCTCAAATTCCTGTCTCTTTTTTCTCCTTATATTTAGCCTAGGTTATACCAGAATTCAGTCATGGAGCAGATGCTAGCTTCAAACTTGAGTTAATTCTCTTCAATCCTGCCCAATTCTAGGAATGTAGATGCTCATTCTAACACTTGTCTGTAAACATTTTTATCTTTATTTTTATTTTTAAAGGAGAAAAGGTTTGTTTCACTTACAGTTCCTTCACCCTGGGTGAATCACAGGAACTGTCACTTGAGAGACAGTTGGTTAATTTGGACCCACAATTAAAAATCAGATCAAGAAGTATTTCCTTATACTGAACTGTTTACTTCACTCTTAAAGATTTAAGGATTACCTACTTAGGAAATGATGCCACTCTCTAAATGTTGGGCAGGTCCCTTCACACCAACCAAACTAAACAGGAAAATCCCCCCCAGACATGCCCATATGCAAACTCTCTGTGATTTATACAACTCTTAGACGCTAGAAATTATTCTGTATTCTGGCAAGTTAATATTTTAAATTAAATCCACACTAGCAGATATACCAAGATAATACTCGCATTTACAATTGCCTAAAATATTTAGAACCACGTGCTACACCTCTCTTGAGAATATTCCTGAAGGAATATATTATCAGCGCACCATGGATACAGTTGCATATTCATGTCTGTTGATCCACTAGGTAATCCTGGCTGCTGTGAGTTCATTTGTAGTATTGCCTTGTCATATTCAGAGACCAGACTCTCACTGTACTCCTTCCCATCTTCTAACTCTTATGCTCATTTCAAAACCTTCTTTTGTGATGATCCTTGAAGCTGGAGGGGTCATTGTAGATGTTCCAAATGGCCGTTTGTCTCTATATCGAGTTTTAGAACACTTTGGCTGATGTGTCTGAGAAATATTTCAATTTTTCTTGGAAGACTTTATATCACTACCACCCCTACTCCTGCTGGTTTCCTTTCTACTTCTAGTTGGTTCTCTCTTCTGCTTTCCTGTTACATACTCTTCTTACCCACCATCCTTTATTCTCCACCCCTTTTATTCTCCTCTTCTCTGTCACATCTGTCACTACAAGTCTCATGGATCATTGTAAGAGATGGCATTAGTCCTATCTTTCTATCTTTCTCGTTCACACACACACATAGACACACAAACACACACAGTATAACATATATATGTAAATATGCCATAAAGAAACTCTACACTTTGTTAGCTAACCTAAAAATGAATAAAAACTAAAAACATAGAAATATAATTTTTAATTTTTATTCCACATAATGAAATATGTGTTATTTATCTTTCTGAAATGTGCTCTTATGATAAACTATGATTTCCATTTGCATCCATTTTCTTGTAAACTTTCTATTTAAGTTTTCATTATGAATACATGTTGAGAAAACAAAATATTTGTGCCCACTGATCACTAGAGAAACCAGGAATGTTAACCATCCATGCTTGTCTTTTCAAAAAAAGAGATGTATAGCCTGAATTTTTCCTGGAGTTATGGGAATTAAATGTGATTAATACCTTGGTGATCTGTGTTGTCTGAAGGCTCAGATCCTATTAATCTCCTACAAGCAGGTTCAGAAGCAGCTAATAGTCTATATATTCACTGTTTTCTCTGAAAGATCAGGACATATCAAGCTCCAAAAATGAGGACTGCAGAAACTTAATAGTCTTTGTGTCCTTTACATTATCTGCACAGCCTGGTACTCCCTCAGGCTCCAAGAACCAGGACCAGAGTTGGCTAATATTTCAAATGACCGCTAAGCTATTTGTGTGATAGAGAACACAGAAGAGTCTACCCAAGGCCATTAACCCAACACAGGTAGTCTATCTCTACAGTCTTTCTTTTGGAACAAACCATGTTCTGACATTAGATGCCATTATACTTCCTTTTGCATTAGGGATTGTATAATATCAGGATTTTCCCCTCAAAGTGTACTGTGTTTCAATATACTTAAACTGCTTGGTGTCAGACTTCAGAAGTTTGTACCAGCGGGGACAACTAAGTCATGCTGAAACGTGTTTCCTTCTTGCCTTTCAAGTTTAATTTCTTTGCCACCCATAACATTTGCAAGGATCCCCACAGCTGACAACCAGTGTGAAGTGATAAGTCCTCAGTAAAGAGTAAAACACTTTTCTAGTGTAGGGCAAATCCTATAATGCTATGAACCTAGTTGAGCATGTATCCCTGTGGTATGATTGAGTCTTCCTTGGATATATGTCTAAGAGTGATATACCTGGGTTTTGAGGAAGGTTGATTGCCAATTTCTGAGAAAACGCCACACTGATTTCAAAAGTAGCTGTACAAGTTTGCACTCCAACCATCAGTGGAGGAGTGTTCCCTTTTTTCCACATCTTCTCCAACATAAGCTGTCTTCTGTGCTTTTGCTTTTAGCCATGCTGACAGGTGTAAAATGATATCTCAGAGTTGTTTTAATTTTCATCTTCCTGATGATTAAGGATGCTGAGCAATTAATTAAATGCCTTTCAGCCATTTGAAAGTCTTCCTTTTGAGCATTCTCTGTGTGTAGCTCTATAGCCCATTTCTTAATTGGATTGTTCATTATTTTGAAGCCTATTTTCTTGAATTCTTTATATATTTTTGAGATCAGTCTTATGTCAGAGGTGGAGTTGGTGAAGATCTTTTCCCATTCTATAGGCTGTCCTTTTGTCTTATTTACTGTGTCCTTTGCCTTACAGAAGCTTCTCAGATTCAGGAGGTCCCATTTATTAATTGTTTCTCTCAGTGTCTGTGCTACTGGTTTTATATATAGGAAGTAGTGTCCTATGCCAATGCGTTCAAGATTACTTCCTACTTTCTCTTCTGTCAGGTTTAGTGTAACTGGTTTTATATTGAGGTCTTTGATCCAAATGTACTTGAGTTTTGTGCATGGCAATAGATATGGATCTATTTGCCATCTTCTACATGTTGACATCCATTTATGTCAGCACCATTTTTTGAAGATGCTTTCTAATTTAGTTTGTCCAGTTTTGACTTCTTTGTCAAAAATCAGGTGTTCATAAGTGTGTGGGTAAATGTCAAGGTCTTCAATTCAGTTCCATTGGTCCACATGTTGGTTTTTATGCCAATACCAAGCTTTTTTTTTATTACTATAGCTCTATAGTAGAGCTTGAGGTCAGGGATGCTGATATCAGGAGAAGTGGCTTTGTTATACATGCTTCTTTTAGCTATCCTGGTTTTTCTGTTTTTCCAAATGAATTTGAGTATTGTTCTTTCCAGGTCTGTGAAGAATTGTGTTGGAATTTTAATGGGTATTGCATTGAATCTGTAGATTGCTTTTGGCAAGATTGCCATTTTTACTATGTTTATCCTACCTATCCATGAGCATGGGAAATCTTTCCATTTTGTGGTATCTTCTTTGATTTCTTTCTTCAGAGACTTAATATGCTTGTCATACAGGTTTTTCACTTGTTCAGTCAGGGTTACCCCAAGGTATTTTATATTATTTGTGGCTATTATATAGTGTGATGTTTCTCTGATTTCTTTCTCAGCCTATTTATCATTTGTATATAGGAGGGCTACTGATTTTTTGAGTTAATCATGTATCCTGCCAAATTACTACAGGTGTTTATCAGCTGTAGGAGTTCCCTGGTAGAATTTTGGGGGTCACTTATGTATACTATCATGTCATCTGCAAATAGTGTCCTCTTGAATTCTTCCTTTCCAATTTCTATCCCTTTGATCTCCTTTTGGTTTCTTATTGCTCTAGCTAGGACTTCAAGTACTATGTTAAATAACTGTGGGGAGAGTGGACAGCCTTGTATTATTTCTGGTTTTTAGTGAAATTGCATTGAGTTTCAAACTATTTAATTTGATGTTGGCTGTTGGCTTGCTGTTAATTGCCTTTATTATGTTTAGATATGTTCCTCGTATTCTTTTTTTTTTTTTTTTTTTTTTTTGGTTTTTCGAGACAGGGTTTCTCTGTGTAGCTTTAGGCCTTTCCTGGAGCTCACTTTGTAGCCCAGGCTGGCCTCGAACTCACAGAGATTCACCTGGCTCTGCCTCCAGAGTGCTGTGATTAAAGGCGTGCGCCACCAATGCCCAGCCTGTTCCTGGTATTCTTGATCTCTCTAAGACCTTCATCATGAAGAGGTGTTGGATTTTGTCAAAGGCCTTTCAGCCATCTAAGAAAGTGATTATGTGGTTTTTGTCTTTCAGTTTGTTTATATAGTGTATTACATTGACAGATTTTCATATGTTGAACCATTTTTATATCTCTGGAGAAGCCTACTTGATCATGGTAGATAATATTTTTGATGTGTTCTTGGATTCACTTTGCCAATATTTTATTGAACATTTTTGCATCAATGTTCAAGATGGAGATTGGTCTGTAGTTCTCTTTCTTTGGTGCATCTTTGTGTGGTTTGGGCATCAGAGTAACTGTAGCCCCATAAAAGGTGTGTGGTAACATTCTTTGTTTCTATTGTGTGGTACAATTTGAAGAGTATTAATATTAACTCTTCTTTGAAAACCTGGTCAAATTCTGTCTTGAAACTGTCAACTGCTGGGCTTTTTCTTTTTTGGTAGGGAGACTTTTAATGACTCTTTCTAATTCCTTTGGGGTTACTGGTCTATTTATATTGTTTGTCTGGTCTTGATTTAACTTTGGTATGTGGTATCTGTCCAGAAAATTGTCCATTTCTTTTAGATTTTCCAATTTTGTGGAGTACAGGTTTTTGAAATATGACTTGTTGATTCTTTGGGTTTCCTCATTGTCTGCTGTTATGTCTCCCTTTGCATTTCTGATTTTGTTAACTTGGATGTTCTCTTTGCATTTTGGTTAGTTTGGATAAGGGCTTGTTTATCTTGTTGGTTTTCTCAAAGAATCAACTCTTTGTTTCATTGATTTTTTGTTTTGTTCTCTTTGTTTCTATTTTATTGATTTCAGCTCTCAATTTGATTTTTTCTTGTATCTATTCCTCCTGGGTGACTTTGCTTCTTTTTGTTGTAGAGTTTTTAGCTGTGCTATTAAGTCACTAGTGTGAGATTTCTCCAACTTCTTTATGTGGGCCTTTAGTGCTATGAATTTTCTTCTTAGCACGGCTTTCATAGTGTCTCATAAGTTTGGGTATGTAGTATATTCATTATCATTGCATTCTAGGAATTCTTTAATTTTCCTTCCTTCCTTCCTTCCTTCCTTCCTTCCTTCCTTCCTTCCTTCCTTCCTTCCTTCCTTCCTTCCTTCTTTCCTTCTCTCCCTCCCCTCGCCTCCCTCCCTCCCTTCTTTTCTTTCTTTCTTTCTTTCTTTCTTTCTTTCTTTCTTTCTTTCTTTCTTTCTTTCTTTCTTTCTTTCTTTCTTTCTTTGTCTTTCTTTCTTTCTATCTTGAACTCTTGGGGATTCAGCTGAGCATTTTTCAGTTTCCATAAGATCGTATGCTTTCTGTAATTTTTGTTGTTGAAATCTAACTTTAAGCCATGGTGGTTCAATAAAATACACAAAGTTATTCCATTTTTTTGTATTTGTTAAGATTTGCCTTGTGACTGAGTATGTGTTCAATTATAGAGAAGGTTCTATGTAGTGCTGAGAAGAAGGTATATACTCATTTGTTAGGGTGGAATATTCTGTATATATATAAGGGCATTTGAGTCATAACATCTGTTAAGTTCCTTATTTATCTGTCAAGTTTTGATCTGGCAGAGCTGTCTAGTGTTTAGAGTTGAGTGTTGAAGTCTCCCACTATTAATGTGTGGGCTTTTGATATGTGATTAAGCTTTAGCAATGTTTCTTTTACATGTGTAGGTACCCTTGTATTTGGGGCATAAATGTTCAGAATTGAAACTTCATCTTGGTGGATTTTTCCTGTGATGAATATGTAATGTCCTTCTTTACCTCTTTTGATTGATTTCAGTTTAAGTCTATTTTGTTAGATATTAGGATAATTATACCAGCTTGCTTCTTAAGTACATTTGATTGGAAAGTCTTTTCCCAGTCTTTTACTCTGAGGTAGTGTCTGACTTTGAAGTTGAGCTGTGTTTCTTTTATTCAGGAGAAGGATGGGTCATGATTTCTTATCCCTTCTTTTATCCTCTGTCTTTTTATAGGTGAAATAAGTCCATTGATATTAAGGGATATTAATGACCAGTTATTGTTAATTTCTGCTAACTTTTGGTGGTAGTTTGTGTGTATTTCCCTTCTTTGGGATTTACTGCTGTGGGGTTATCTATTGCCTGTGTTTTCATGGATGTATCTGCCTTCTTTAGGTTGGAATTTTCCTACTAGTGTTTACTGCAGGGCTGGATTTGTGGATAGGTATTGTTTAAATCTCATTTTGTCTTGGAATGTCTTATTCACTCTGTCTATGGTGATTGAAAATTTTGCTGAGTATATTAGTGTAGGCTGGCATCCATGGTCTCTTAGTGTCTGCATTACATCTGCAGAAGAACTTCTGGCTTTTAAAGTCTCCATGGAGAATTTGGGTGTTATTATGATGGGTATAACTTTATATAACTTGGCCTTTTTCCTTTGCTGCTCTTAATATTCTTTCTGTATTATGTAGGTTTAGTTGTTTAATTATTATGTAGCAAGGGGACTTTTTTGGAACATCTAGTCTATTTGGTGTTGTATAAGCTTCTTGTATCTTCATGGGTGTTTCCTTCTTTAAGTTGGCAAAGTTTTCTTCCATGATTTTTTTTGAATATATTTTCTGTGACTTTGAGTTGGTATTTTTCTCCTTCTTCTATCTCTATTATTCTTAGGTTTGGCCTGTTCATAGTGTCCCAGTTTTCCTGGACATTTTGTTATGACTGTTTTTGGCTTTGGTATATTCTTTGACTGATGAGTCTCTTTCCTCTATTGTATCATCTACACTAGAAAATTATCTTCCATCTCTTGTATTATTTTGGTTATGCTTGCATTTGTGTTTCCTGTTCATTTACTCTGAATTTCTATTTCCAGCATACCCTTTGTTTGTGTCTCCTTCATTGTTTCTATTTCACTTTTCAGGTCTTGAACTGTTTCGTTCACATGTTTAATTGCTTATTCGTTGATTTCTTGCATTTCTTTAAGGGATTTATTGGTTTCTTCCAATTTTTTGTTTTTCTTTTCCTCAATTTCTTCAACAGAATTTTTCATTGCTTCTATAAAGCTTCTGGCATCTTCATTAAGTTCTTTTAAAGGCTGCTTTTAAGTCGGGTGGTGGTGGTGCACACCTTTAATCCCAGCACTCGGGAGGCTGAGGCAGGCAGATCTTTGTGAGTTTGAGGCCAGCTTGGTCTCCAAAGAGAGTTCCAGGAAAGGCGCAAAGCTACACAGAGAAACCCTGTCCTGAAAAAAAACAACAACAAAATAAATAAATAAATAAATAAATAAATAAATAAATAAATAAATAAATAAAATTAAAGGCTGCTTTTCTCTGCTTCTTCTACATTGTGATTGATGTTGAGGTCTTGCTCCTGTAGAAGGTGATGCCATATAGCTATTTTTGTTGTTGTATGTATTTTTGCATTGACGTCTACCCATCTCTTCCTCCAATAGGTGTAAGATGTGCCAATGTCTGACTGAGCTGCTATTTGTCCAATCTGTGCTTGCTGTTTCTGTGTCTCAGGGTGCCCCTCTGGGTCCATTCTTAGCTCTTGATCTAATTGGAGTTGGCAGATTCTGTATCTCAGGGAGCTGTTCTTGGTCCAATTCAAGCTAGCTGATTCTGAGGCTCATGGAGTTGCTCTTGGTCTTATCAGGGTTCTTGTTCCAGTCATAGCTGGCAGATTCTTTGTCTCAAGAAGCCTCTCTTGGTCCAAAGAGAGCTGGAAGATTCTGTGTCTCATAAGCCACTGATGTTGCAGGGTGATGAGTAATGGTTTAGGGTTTAGGGTGTGGTTCTTGTAGATTGCTGGGTCCAATGGGCAGTTTTGGTGGAGAAGCCTGCCTGTAGGAGATATCCCTGCTGATCAGCTTGTGGGGCAGATTTGGATGGAGGTTCCCTAAGACTGGTTATGTCCTAGAATTGGTGTCCTAGAAGTTTGTATAATTTTTGTACATATGAATTTTTCTTTTTTGAAATCAAGTTATTTTCTTAGTGTACAAAATAATGGGATCATGATATTTTCATAGTACACATTGTACCATGTTCTTGTCTTCTCCCTCTAATATCTCTTCACTCTTCTTTTGCACCTCAGTTTTCTGCTGCCTTTTCCCAAAATATCTCCTGTGTTCTTCTGATTTTACACCACAGGCATATAAATACAATTGTCTAATTTCACCATGAGAAAACATACATTTCATGTCACACATTCATATTTAAATCATGATTATGCCTTTGAAAGAAAATGTCAGATTCTTCTTTAATATCCTAACTTATTTCATTTACCTTGAGGATCCCCAGGGCTATACTTTTTTATTTTTATCCATGTGCATGTGTGTCTGTACGCTCACATGTGTGTTAGATACCCTCAAACGGGAGTTCTAGGTTGTTGTGATCCAGCACACATGAGTGAGAAGAACCGAACTCAGACCCTCTGCTATAGCAAAGCACTCTTAACTGGTGAGCCTTCTCTCTAGCCCTGTTCTCAGCAGTTTTGAAGCCATCACTTTTAGTCTGCATATTTTGCACAGCTTAAAATTCAACCCTGGGTCTTATATAAGTTATCTACACACTCTACAAATGAACCACATCCCCAGCACTTTTTAGAAGACGTTTCCTTCTATGTAGCAAAGGCTGGTCTGTGTATTCAAAGTTGTCTATTGCTTAATGCCTGGAAATAGTCTTTGTGTCTTCAATATATTTTTAATGCCAACCCACCAAGTGCAATCAGCAAATGTGGTGTATCTGAAAAGAGATTAAATAGGAACAAAGAAAAACCAATATACAGGTGGTGTTTTTTGGTACCATTTTCCTCTATTATCATGTAACTACATTATGGACTTTTCAAATTAATTCAATATCAACTTATTAAATTCAGATGGGCAAATGCATCAAGATGGTCTGACTGTCTAGAAACTCCCAAGGCCTTCAGAGCAGGGTGGTAGCTCTGATAATGGCTAATTCTCCAGCAGCAAGGCAAAATCACTAGATAATCTTAGAGCTGGATGGGACCTTCGACATTGTCCCAGCATTTTTTCAAACTGAAAGAGATGTTGAACTAGAATTTAAGCCTTCTAAATCTCCCCTTATGTATGACACCTTATCTTTTAAGGCCATCAGGTGAGTGTGATAAAAAATAAGTATAGAACTCACAATGTGAGGCATAATGTTCTATTTGGTTGTTTGATTTCTCTTTTGTTCTAACATCCATCTCTCCATCTTTCTCTCTATATCTATAAACTATCTATTTGTATGTATGTATGTATGTATGTACCTATCATCTATCATCTATCTATCTATCTATCTATCTATCTATCTATCTATCTATCTATCTATCTATCATCTATCTCTCTATCTTTCATTTATTTATCTATTACCTATCTATGTAATATCCGTCCAATATCTACCATCATTTGTACTATCTAGTCTATGTCAACTCGACATACAAACTAGTGTAGGCAAATTTCAAAGCGGTCTTATTTAATAAGAAACATGGAGCCAAATGTAGGGGTGAAAGCCTTAGAGTTCAGGGAAATAATGAGAGCCACCACGTAATCTAAACTCACCACACTGTAGTGTGGTACTGCTGCCTGACTTTTGTATTAATGGCTTGCTATTTCCTCTGATCCCCAGACAAATTTTACTATTAACATACAAATAAAATATCACCACAGTTCAGCACAAATAAAGTATCCCCACAAACTAGAGTTGTCTGAAAGTAGGAAACCTTAAATGAGAAAATGCCTCCATGAGATCCAGCTTTAAGGCCTGTTCTAAATTGCTTATTGATGGTGATGGGCCCAATCCTTGATGGATGATGCTGTTCCAGAGGTGGTGGTCATGGGCTCTATAACAAAGCAGGTTGAGCAAGCCATGTGGATCAAACCAGTAAGCAGCACTCATTCATGGCCTCTGCATCAACTCCTGCCTCCATGTTCCTGCCCTGTTTGAGTTCCTGTCCTGACATCCTTTAAAGATGAGCATCAATATAGAAGTATATGTGAAATAAACCCTATCCTCCTAAACTTGTTCTTTGGTCATGGTGTTTCATTAGAACAATAGAAACCCTAGCTAAGAAATTATCTACTAACCTTTCATCCACCTACACAATTCTGTTCCCTCCTATTTACCTGTTTATACACATGCATGTGCCTTATAAATATAAACATATAAAAGCTAAATTGCCTAAAGTCCTTTTTGATATAGTTGGAATGAGTTATTTCCTTTCATTAGATGCTCACCAACTTATGTTTCAAATTTTTATTTTTTGTATATGGGTGATTTACCTGAATGTATGTCTGTGTACAGTGGGGACATCTGGTACCTGAAGACTCCAGAAGACAGCACTTGATTCTCTGGAGTTGGAATTACAGGTGGTTGTGAGCTGCCATGTGGTGCTGGAAATTGATTCCAGGTCCTATGGAAGAGTATCGAGTACTTTTACCCACTGAGCTATTCTCCAGTCCTGCAAACAACTTTTTTATAAGCAAAATATTCTTAATTTAATATTACCAAATTATCCTCAAAATTAATACATAACTTCTTAATTTAAAATAATGTACTTATTCTCAAAATGAAGACACTTGGGGTCAGTCATAACATAGGGGTTAGAGTTTTACTTGGATGGGTAAAATTAGTTTTGTTTGTATTAAAAACCATGAACTTACTGGAAGAATAAGGTGAGTAGAGGGTCTTTCTCTTTCAATCCCTTCTCTTCTCCCTTGCATCTTACTGGACAGTGTCATCATTTGAGGATACCTATACTCTTATTTATATTTTTAAATTCATTCACTAGTTTTTCCAGCCCAATCACTGTGTCCGCTCCCTCTTTTCTAGAGTTCATTCATCTAACCTTCCTTCTTCCTTCCATCCACTTCTCCTGTCTCTTCAGAAAAGGGTGGGTTTTCCATGTATATCAGCCAGACATGGCACATCAAGTTACAGCAAGCCTATGTATCTCCTTCCTGTTAAAGCCTGATTGGCAACATAGTAGGAGGAAAGGGTTCCAATAGTAGGTAACAGAATGGGAGACAGCCCCTGCTCCCATTGTTAGGTGTTCCACAAGAAGATCAAGTTATAGAACTGTCCCATATATGCAGAGGACCTAGATCAGTGCCATGCAAGCTCTCTGGTTGTCATTTCAGGCTCTGCACGCCTCTCTGAGTCCAGGTTGTTCATATTGTGGGCTTTCTCGTGGTGTCCTTTAGCCCCCTTACTCCCACAATTCTTCCTCCCTTCTGCAACAGGATTCCCTCAGATCTGCCTAATGTTTTGTCTGTGGAACTCTGTGTCTGTGTGTTGACAAATTTCTAAATGATCTTTGTCGCTAGAGTTTTCCTGCCTTGCCCACAATCAGGACAAATCACTGTCACCCGCCAGTCCCACAGCCGCTCAGACCCAACCAAGTAAACACAGAGACTTATATTGCTTACAAACTGTATGGCCATGGCAGGCTTCTTGCTAACTGTGCTTATAGCTTAAATTAGTCCATTTCCATGAATCTATACCTTACCACATGGCTGGTGGCCCACCGGCATCTTCACATGCTGCTGGTCATGGCGGCATCTGCAGTCAGTCTTTCTGACTTCCTGTCCTTTTATTTCTCCTCTCTGTTAGTCCCGCCTATCCTTCCTGCCTAGCCACAGCCAATCAGGTTTTATTTATTGATCAATCAGAACAACTTGACATACAGACCATCCCCCAGCACAGCCAAGTGCAGACCATCTCAGACACCTGCACTAAGGCCCATGGTCCTAATCATCCTCTATGCGGACCTGCTGGGTAACGCCACAAAGAACCCAAGAAGGGCTCCCACAGGACATACAGAACATCCCACAGCAGATCTTATTAAATTAAAAATGTGGAGACAAATATAGGAGTGAAAGCCTTAGATCAGGTAAATAGTGAGAGCCACCAGGCAACCTACCTCACCTACTCTGCAGCTTCCAAATGCCACGACTTCCTGTCTACCCAGGCTTTTATTGCCTTGCTGTTGTGCCTTCTCATTGGCTATCTAGCCCAGATACCTCATTCCCTCTTCCTACACAGCTCTGTTACTTTCTGTCCATCTGCACAGACCTCCAGATCTCTATGGTTGGTACTGAAATGAAAGGTATGTGTCACCATGCCGGGCTCTATTCCCTAGTGTGGTTTTGAACACACAGAATACCTGCCTGCTAAGTGATAGGTTTAAGGGCATGTGCTACCACTTCCTGACTATTGTGTTTACTTAAAATGGCTTGCTATTTCCTCTGATCTCCAGGCAAACTTTATTTATTAACATACAAATAAAATATCACCAAGTGTGTTTCCATCGGTTTCTGGGTGATGCCTCTCTGATGACAACTGGCCTAGGCACCAGTCTATGAGTAGAGTAGAATATCATTAGGAACCATTTCATTGACTTTTTTGCAAGTCATATTTAATTTTATACTAAGTTTGTGGTGTATTAGGCCTCCACATTCTGGTCTTTCAGGCAATGCAGGATGTGGGCTCCCTCTCATGGTATGAGTCACAAGCTACATCAGTAATGGGTTGACCACTCCCATAATTTTTGTGCCACTTTTACCCCAGCTCATCATGATGGCAGAGAAAATTGTAGGTTAGAAGTTACGTAGCTGTATGGGCACCCCTGTTCTTCTACTGGAAGTCTTCCCTTGTTAAGGAGATGGCTGGTTCAGGCTCTGAATCCCCCATTCTTTGAAGTCTTATATAATGTCACCCTCATAGATTCCTGGGTGTTTCCATTGCACAAGGTTTTATAGATCATTCCAGAGATCCCCCTGAATCCAAATGTCTCTCCAAACACTCTTTCTCTCCATTTTCTTCTCACTGGATCCCTTCTGTTCCCACGAACACACTCATAATCCACCACCCCCATTTACCTATGATGTCCATTCTATTTACCCTTCACAGTGAGATTTATGTGTCTCCCTTGAGCACTGATGGTTACTCCTTTGGGTTTGTAGATTATAGCATGCTTTCCCTTTACTTTATGACTACTACACACTTAGAAGTGAGTAAATATCAGCTGGGCGGTGGTGGCACACACCTTTAATCCCAGCACTTGGAAGGCAGAGCCAGGTGGATCTCTGTGAGTTCGAGGCCAGCCTGGACTACCAAGTGAGTTCCAGGAAAGGTGCAAAGCTACACAGAGAAACCCTGTCTCGAAAAACCAAAAAAAAAGTGAGTAAATATCATTTTTGTCTTTCTGGGTCTGGGTTACCTCACTGAGGGTGATCTTTTCTAGTTCCATCCATTTGCTAACAAATTTCTTGGTGTCATTAATTTAACAGCTGAGTAATACTATACTGTGTAAATATAACACATTTTCTTCATCCATTCTTCATTTGATAGACATCTAGGTTGTTTCCATTTTCTGGATATTGTGAATAATGCTGCTATGAACATAGTTAAGCAAGTGTCCTTGTGGTATGATAGAGGGTCCTCTGGGTATATGCACAGGAGTGGTATAGCTGGGTCTTGAGGTAGGTCAGTTCCCAATTTTCTGCAAAACCACCCTATTGACTTCCAAAGTGCCTGTGCAAGTTTGCACTTCCACCTGCAGTGGAGCGGTGTTCCCCTTGTGCCACATCCTCTTCAGCATAAACTGTCATTTGTGTTTTTGATCTTAGCCATTCTGACAGGTGTAAGATGGAATCTCAAAGTCATTTTGATTTTAATTTCCCTGATGGCTAATGGTGTTGATTATTTTTTATGTGCTTCTCAGCCATTTGAGGTTCCTCTGTTTAGAGTTCTTTATTTTGATCTACATCCCATTTTTAATTGGATTATATTTTATGAATTCTAATTGGTCATATAATAAAAACTCATTGCTAGATATTGGGGTAAATCCTGAAATATTAGAGGAAACAAGCCACAGCCACTTGTCACCGTGTCAACTCCTCAGCTCATCCTGTCCCCATGAATCCTCCGACTGAATTCCTCTGAGTCCTCAGCCAAAATGGTCTAGTTCCTGTATCCTCAAATCTTCTATGCCTTCCTCTGCCCATACATTTTACTTCTTCCCTAATGCTGCGATTAATGTCATGTGCCCTTCCCAAATACTGATAGCAAAGACATGAGATCTCAAGAATTGGGATTAAAGGCTTGACTCTCAAGTACTAGGATTAAAGGTATGTGCCACCACTGCCTGCTCTCTTTCTCTGCTAGACTGAATCAATTTCATATAGTCCAGTGTGGCTTTGAACTCACAGAGATCTAAACAGTTCTCTGCCTCCTGAGTGCTAGGACTTAAGGTGTATGCTATCACTGCCTGGCTTCTATGTTTAATCTAGTTCCTGTTTCTGCCTTCTGAACCCCAGGAAAGCTAAAGCTTTATTTGGTATACAATATATCATCACAGGATTATTTGATTATTTTGATGCCTGAAATCAGCCTTCTGTTAGATGTGGGTTGGGTGTGTTTGCTTGTTTTTTTTTTTCTAGAGCTTTCAGGTATCTTGTTATGTTGCTAGTATGACATCTTTCTAATTTCTTTATGAAGACACTTAAAACTTTCCTCTTAACACTGCTTTTATTATGTCCCATAAGTTTGGGTAGTATGTATATTCATTTTCATTCATTCTAGGAAGTCTTTAATTCCTTTCTTCATTTATTCTTAGACTCAGTTGTGATTAGGCAGACAGTTATTCAGTTTCCATAACTTTGTAGGCTTTCTGTTGTTTTTGTTATTGTTGAAATACATCTTTAATTCATAGTTTTCTGAGAGGATGCAGGAGCTTATTTAAATTCTCCTGTATCTGTTGAGAGTTGCTTTGTGACTCACTATTAAGTTTAATTTTGGAAAGATTTGATGGGAAGAAGGTATATCCTTTTGTGTTTGGGTCAAATGTTCTGTAGATATCTGTTAGACCCATTTGATTCATAAAGCCTGTTAGTACTATTATGCCTCTTCTTGTTTTGTCCTGATGACCTTTTCATTGGGGATAGTGGGGTACTGAAGTCTTCCATAATTAATGTGTGAGGTTCAATGTGTAATTTAAGCTTTAGGTATGTTTCTCTTACAAATATATGTGCCCCTGTGTCTGGGGCATAGATGTGAAGAATTGCAATGTCCTCTTGGTATTATATAAATTATTAAATTTATATAATACCAGGTAGTGACAAAAATAATCACTAAGTAGACTTTAACATTTGCAAATTCAATTTTGATATGTAGTTACCTTTTTTTCCAGAGCTGAGGATTGAACACAGGGATTGAGCTTGCTAGGCAAGTGCTCTACCACTGAGCTAAATCCCCAACCCCAATATCTAGTTATCTTAATCACAGAAATTTTAAACTTTTAAACACATAGTTAGCCGTCAATGTGACATTAGCCATCCCAATGTATGAAGAGATACTTATGGGAACATGGGTGACACAAAATTTGGTGCACCCCAAAATCCAATGTCAGTGTGTGTGAAGATAAAGAAAACCTGCATCCCTGCATATTGTGCAGCTTGGTTAACTGGAGGATCTCCTCAGCTTTTGTTATTACTCATATGAAATTAGGGAGGAGCCTTGTGAATTCCGTATATTTAAGAACCTTCCGGAGCCTTTTGAAGTTTAATTTAGTTCTTGTGACTTAATTATTTTTCTCCCAAAAGGCAATGTTCCAATTCTGAGGAACTAACTTTTCAACAGGAAAGTAATTGAAAAAGAAGAGAATGAGGTGCTTATTCAACCACACCTTAGAAAATGTTTCGATAATGGGGATGTATACATTGAAATATTTAAAAAATATGAGGATGGTTCTGGTTAGAGAAGACTTTGACATACAGCAATTGGGGTATACAGTATAGCAAATGGTAAAACCCAATGTTAACCGTAGGCTTTCAGAATGATAACTCTAAGAGCAGAGTTAGAAAGACAAGATGGGGTTACTGAGTGTGAATAAGATATATATGAAATTGTTTTGAAACCCATTGTGTTGTATAACATGATTACATATTAGTAACATACACTAATAAAGAGTGAGCCTCTTGTTGATCTGCAGTTGTGAGATACTCAACATGGTTACAGCTTCAAGTACATCAAGAACTTAGAGCCAGTCAGGTTATAGAGGTCTGCCAGAGAGAAATTAAATAGAGACCCATGAACTAAGGAAAAGAGTTTCATTTCTGTTGAGTGGGTTGCAAGGACCATAACCTTTGTAAGTAAAGGAAAGCCACTTTCAGAACCATATTACAATGATGAAGCATAGTCCCAAAATTAGAGACCTCTGTCTTCACATTCCAGCTCTTGTTTCACTGCATCTATTGGTCTTTACTGGAGAAGGGACTGTGGTCTTCCTCAGAACTTTCTTTGAGAATTCATGGGATGACCATCTTTCATCTCAGTTTAACATTTCCTGACTTCCATGTATAAACTGGGATCTGTGGAAAATTCCTTGGGAATCTGGGAATTGGGATTGGTCAATTTTTGTTTGAAGATCATCTGATCAAATTTTAAGTATGTCACCTCCTGCACTTCTTCTCTTTCAGGGTCCTAGAAAGAGGTAAACATTAAGTGATATTGTGTACACATAATCTTGCAGAGAATAAAGGTATATTAGACTGTATGGAAGAGAGAAGACTCAGGACGACCTACCTGTCTGTTCAGTGTTGCTCTTACTTCAGAGTCTTGACCCATAATGGCTGCATTTTAGAAGACAGAATTAATCAAACCCATGTAATAAAGTACTTCTGCACTCTCATTTCAAATGCAAGATACTAGTGAGAGATATGGTAAAACCCAAGGTTGCTCACCCACTGCAAATTAGAACTAGATTTTCTACAATGCTGTACCCTAGAAATTCTTTCTTCAGCACATACTCTCTGCCCTCTTCCTCCTTTCCACCCTCCCTCCTTCTCTTCCTCCTTCTCTGCCTGCCTCCCAATCTCTCTCTCTCTCTCTCTCTCTCTCTCTCTCTCTCTCTCTCTCTCTCTCTCTCTCGTTAAACCTTCTCCTTGATATTAGTGCATGCTTTGGATGCGAAGATGCAGAAGATGCATTGAGGAATTATTCAGTGGTCTGAAAACTGTTGGGAAGAGCAAGGGCTGTGGATTTTCTCTAGAAAGCTCTGTCTTAGTTTCCCTGTCTTGGTCAAAGTATTTTCTTATAAATTAAGAAAACATACCTCTACTTCTCTGGTCTTGTTTTCTCACACTACTCAGATGGCATTCACAGGCTTGGTCCAGAGACTTACTCTTTTTGGCAGAGCACCAAGAATAAAGGAGGATGATGAGGAAGACAATGATCATGGTCACTGACAGTCCAATCAGAATATGCAGGTTTCTGTGGTTCTCTGGAGGAAGATGTCAACCGAATAAGAGGTATATCTCAGTACTCCCATTTTGACAGATTACATAGTAGTTATTGATTAATAGGTAACTGATAAAATATTGCTTTAGGACAAGAGTCTTAATGGAGAACCCACTAATAATATCTGCTCAATGGAAACAGTATTAAATGGACTTCTAATTAAATATCATTATACCCAGATATGACTATATTTCTCAACTCTCATTAGAGGAATCTATATTTGGTATAGATGGTGATTAATACAGATACCCACAACTGGGCAAATTGTGGAGATGAAGAGACTATAGAATTATGGCACTAAATGAGATGTTTACATCTCAAATCGGTCTCCAAATGTCTAGCATCATTTTTAAAGATATGGGGGAAGAGATTGCAAAAAGAGGCTATGGGTAACTATAAGAAATCTGTCTTCTGTACACTGAGGGCAGGTGAAAAATGAACTTCACAGGAGGTTGAGATAGCCTGCCCAAGACTGGTGCAAGTTCAAGCATGGCCAAATGTCATCATGGAGAGTGGAGTTGGACATGAGGTCTCATCCCTAGTCAAGGGTCTATAGGCTATTTGTGAATGTTGGGAGAATGAGTTTCAGTTTCAGGAGTGTTGTTATTAGTAAATTGACTATGCTCCAGCAGAGGTCCACACATCCAGGAATATATTGGTGTTATGCAAGTGGCAGAAAACCGCAGGACCCTAGGTTCAAATCACATGTTCAGTAGCTCAATCTGAGATTGATATCAGTGCTCATTAGATCTGCTTTGCTTCTGTGACACCTTGAACTAAACATTTAATTCTCTTGTCGGGAAAAAGGGAAGTCAAGTCCAATCTGTCAGAAGTAGTATTTTTTTATATATAAAATCCTCCCTTCTGCTCACTTGTTTCCTTCTTCAGTCCCCATCACCTCCTCTCCAGGAGGAACAGAGCTAGAATGAGAACTTCATTGCTCCTGGGGAGGGAGAAAATTTACTCTCCTTTTCACTCACCAAGGTCTCAGGTACAGAAATTAGAGATGAATAGTCATTAAATTTCCCATGCTGCTCTAAATAACATCTAATGTTGATGAGATCAAGAATCAGAGAGAGGAGATGATGATGATAAGAACACAGAGTCAAGAAGGAGCTGAGACAAAAACAAAACAAAACAAAGAGCTTTTGGTCCCTAAGTTTCCACATTAGAAGAGGAATCAGTTACTCACTAGTTTTGGACTCTTGTTCTGTGTAAGAAGTACAGTTTCTTGCTGAGTTAACTAGAGAAGGGGACAGGAGAGGGAGAACGTTCCTCAGAGGCTGTCTGCCTTCCCCTTAAGGAAAGCTTTTAATTTGGACAGTGACCACCACCCCCTCCACCTCTTAGTGCTGATCCTGTAGAGTTATAGGATGACATTTAGTGGATTGCTTCTGGGTGTTGGCTCTCTCTTTGGATTTCAAGTTTTGATGATTCATAGGACTTCTGTGGGAAGATCTATGTGAGCAAGAGTTCAGGAGGGCTGCTCCATCTCTGCTCTGCCCAAACTGATATGAACCTCATGCCTAATGAGTCTGTCCTGACCCATTTTTATATACACCTCTATACACAGACATCCCACTGTGGATGCAAAGTCATATAAATCGTTTTTGGTAGACTCCTTTCTGTTAATTTGTAATCTGCTACCAAATCCCAAATTCTATGTTGTTTTTTTTTACAAAAGGTTTTTAGTTGAAATATAATTCTTTCCCTTTCCCCTCCCTTTCCTCTCTCCAGACGCTCCCAGCAACCCTTCCTCCAAGTTTCTCATATCCTCACAACACTCTTAAATTGATATCCTCTTTTTCATTGAAAACTATTATTATGTGTATGTCTAAAGCTATGCATAATCACATATATATGTACACATGTTGTATATACCCATACATATATAATACATGTACATATATATCATATATGTATACACACATGTATAAATGTAACACACACACACACACACACACACACACACACAAACACACAGCATTAGAACACAGTGCGGTCCTTCTTTGTAGTTCCCAATGCTATTTTCTCTCTATCATCAATTGGAGGATTCTGAGACATGGCTTCAGTATATGATATATAAATGAAGTTCTCTTACCAGTGACAAGAAGGTACAAGGGGTCGCTTGGAGTGGACCACACATGGGAAGAGTTCCTGAAAGATCCATAGCATCTATAGTTCCCTGCTGGGACCACAGGACCAAGAAGGAAATCTGCCTGGAATGTCTCATTTTGGTTCTGCACTGCAGGCAGACCATTTCCCTCAGGTACCCCTTCCCTGGACAAATGGAACATGTCAAACTGAAGGGCAGAGACACAGGACAAGGTCATGTTCTCTCCTGAGATTACCACAGGGCCCATCAGGGCTGACAGAGAAGGATTCTTGTATAAACCTGGAAGAAAAGAGGAAGAGACAGTTAGTTACCAGTGTTCATTCATCCTCAGTGTTCCCGCTACATGCTTCTATTTCTTTGATTTCTCTCTGCCTCTTACCATCTCCCCCTCTCTATTTCTCCCTTTCTCTTCTCCTCTCTTTTGCTCCTTCTCTCTCTTTATTTCTATGTTACCATCTTTAGTCTATGACCTCACTCTGTCATAGACTATTTTTTCCAATTTTTGCTTAATGACTTTTTCTCCCTCTATTTGCTTGGGTTCATTCCATCTGTCTTTTAAAGTTTGTTTTTGTGGGCCGGGCGTTGGTGGCGCACGCCTTTAATCCCAGCACTCGGGAGGCAGAGCCAGGCGGATCTCTGTGAGTTCGAGGCCAGCCTGGGCTACCAAGTGAGCTCCAGGAAAGGCGCAAAGCTACACAGAGAAACCCTGTCTCGAAAAACCAAAAAAAAAAAAAAATAAAAAATAAAGTTTGTTTTTGTGAGCATAATTAATTTTATCTAGCACTCAATTTCATTATGAAATATTCCTATGCAAACATAATATATTTTATGCTTGTTTTAAGTTTTGAAATTGAACTATATATCATTTAATATTTTAAAAAATTGTTGTTACATATATAATTATAGATGTACAATATTAACCATATTAAGGATAGTATTCTTTATTGACCTTCTAGTTCCAATAATCACATTCATTTTACCAATTTCTCTTCTCTATATTTCAATTTTTCCAAATGTTTTGCAAGTCAATGGGTTCAATTAGAATTAATCATGATTTTGTTTTAATTAGCATACCAAGTAACAGTCTTCATTATAACATTCTCATACAGCTCCTTTTGTTCATTTTTTCCTCTCTTCTCTCCCTTGGACCAGATTGGCTGATCTCTTTACTCCCCTCATTTCCTACTCCATGGTCATACATCTTTCATTTATTTCCCATCCCTCAACATTAAATATTTCTTCCTCTCATGGTCACTTGTTAAATTCATGACCTATAACATTGCCATCCTATATATAATAAAAATCTAGAATCTAATATCTTTCTATTTTTCTTTGTAGGTGTTGTATCTGTTTACATGTGTGTTAATTAATCTCTCTTTCAAAGTACAGAATATTCCATAAATATCTATATTTCTCTTGAACAATGGCCATGGTGATCTTCCCTCTCTTGTTCCTCTTAGTGTGTGTACTGCTCAAGTGTGATCTGTCATCTACTTCCCAAGCACTTAGTTCAGAATTTGTTTTTTGCTTCTACCTTTATAAGACTTCTACCAAGAGAGCCAGGCATATCATATGTCAGACAAGCTCTGTCTTGACATATTTAATATCTGCTATAATTATTCCATCTCTGCTTTCGAAGTTTCCATTCAGGCTTCTGTCTTTTTGTAGTTTTTCTCTTAGCACACATTCCATGTTTACTAATTCACAGCCTTTTCTGGTTTCCACCTGTGTGAAGGCATAAGGATTCATTAATAACCAGCCCAATTATGTATTTGGAGTCAGGTCAGACACATGATCTCTCTGGCTCTCTTGACAGACTTCTTATTGATGTAGAAGTAAAAAAAAATCTGAATATTAGTAGAAAGACTTCATTCTCTCTGGTTCATATTATGCTCACCTAATTGCCATTTTTTTGTGTACCTCTACTTATGACTCATTTGTACCTCCCTGTATCTATGCTTGATGTTATAACCAAGGGTCTGTTCTTGTGTATTTCTTTTCATTTTCTATATCAATAAAATACTCACCAAAGTTGCCTTCATATAAATTTCCCACACTCATTTTCTTGTGGCTTCCCACAGCTTTTAGTGTAGAGAATATTTTTCTGTATCACAAAGAGAATGAAAAGTGTGTATGCACCCTCTTACCTGTGATCTTTATATCAATGGGGTCACTAGAGTCTGACCACTCATATGGTGAGTGATTGTAAGAACCATAGCATTTGTAAGTTCCAGCATGGTCAGGTGTCACAGGACCTATTGAGAATTTGGCCTTGAGATTCCAACGATGATGTTCTGCAGAAAGTTTGAAAGAGTCCTTGATTGTTCCATTTTTATATGAAGTCAAAATGAAGATTTCAAACATAATCTCTGATCGACATTCCAGTGTCACCTTCTCTCCTAAATCCACCAGGGGAGTTGGTAAGGCCAAAAGGAAAGGCTTCTTGTAGATTCCTAACAATAAAGTAATTGTATGAACCTGATCAAAATCTCTGTGTCCTTGAAGACCTATGGTTCTCCCTCAATTGGTCTGTTCTTCCTATGAGTGCTCCAGTGCACTTGCTCTTGTCTATTTCAACTCCAGACACAGACTCCTCAAACTTTGTGTCCATTTCCTCCTTATCTGACACTAGGATTATCACAATATTTTCATACTGGCTTTTTGTGACAATGTGTCTTTTGAACTCTAATTCCATAGGCCCTATTGTCTTTTTCTAAGACTGGAACGTGCAGGAAACATGGCAATTTTCACACCAGGCAGCTCTATGTGTCCTTTTTAATGCAACTTTGGATAAAGTATAATCCTTGGCAGAATGAAGGAATTAGTATTGAACATGGTTATCAGAGAAACACTTCTAGCCCTATGCTTGGTTCAAACTTCTGTAAGACATTCCTGATCCAGAATCAAAAGCATTGTTTCCTCCCAATATGTTGATGAATTAGCATCCTGAACTTACTGCTCTCAGAGCATCCAAACCATGCTTCTAAAATTGCTCTTGACATGGGTTCCTATATTATTTTCCAATTGCTATCATAAAAATTACCACAAATTTCATTCTTAAAATGAATACAAGTATTGTGGAGATCAGAATTCTGAAAAGCCCAAATGGCATAAATCAGGTTTCTTCAGGGATAGTAACTACTGAAATCACTAGGAAAGTATCCATTTTTTGTCTTCTAGCTTCTAGAGCCTCATGCATTCCTTGGCACTTGTACATTTCCTCCATGTTCAGAGTTTGGGACACAGTGTCTCCTTCATGATGCTTGTTTTTCCCACGAATGGATTTTTTCCTATTTTGTTATATCAACCCTTGTAGTTCTACAGACCTGGAATAATTCAGGATATTCTTGCATCCCGATATCAACTTGTTAAGATCTGAGTTCCATCCTCCAGCCCATTTTTTCCTTGACATATTTAACACACAGGAAGCCATAGGGACTAGAAAAAAATATATGACCTTTACATTTTATTATGCCCAGAGCATTATCTATTTTTCTGTGTTGAATATTCCTTTATAAGTCCAAACCTCTTACTAACACTGTTTCTGAAAATTCCAGGGTTGGGAGATTTGGGGAAATGAAAGGAACTCAAACATCATTTCTCACCTGAAATTATGATCTTCACAGGGTCACTTTTTCTGAAATTTTAATAGGGTAATGAAAATTCAAACCATAGCATCTGTATGTCCCTGCATGTGCTGATGTCACAGGATCCAATAAAATTTTCTTCTGGAATGATCTTCCCTGGATCTGAGGGATAGGATTACCATTTTCTTTGTACACCTTGAATTTGTAATAGGCACTATGAGAGTCACATCGAAGTTCCACACGCTGTCCCAAAGGAACAATATGGCTTGGCCAGGCAGAGAGTGAAGGCTTGTCATGATATCCTGCAGAGGAATGCACAGAGAAAATATTTAATGATGCTCCTTCATCCCTGAGATCTGAGTCTCCATTTTTCTCTTCTTTGGGGTCCTTTGTATAACACTTTTCTCTGAATTGAAACATCCCCACTTCAATGTAAGAGGCTGAAATTTTCAGGAGATACAGAAAGGAAACAAACTTTCTCTGTCATGGAAAGGTGAAACATTCAATTCATCAGTGGCCCTTCCCAGCTCTATAGAAGGAGTAAGATACTGGACCAGCTGAGCTCTGAGTGCTAATGTCTAAGACCTGTTGGGCTGCTTGCAAGTTGTGCACTGAGCTCCAGGGTTTTGGCTTCATGATAATAACTCATACTGGGGTGTGCTTTAAGTAAGGTTTGAGTCACCCTTGCTTCTATGAGTAACCCCTAATCCACGATGCTGTCAGTAACAGAGTAAATCTATAGATTCACAGAGTTGTGCTTTGGTGCAATTAGTGTTTGGTCTGCCATGGATTTCTTTCATGAGTTGAGTAGATTTGTATGTGTTGTACACAATAGTGTCATTTTGAAATGATGAGTGTAAAAGACTGTGGCTTTTTGAATAGTTGTGGTCCACATAGATGCTTCTGTTTAATTACATGGCACATAGGGAATATCACTAATAGGAGATATGGCCTCATTGGAGTAGGTGTGGCCTTATTGGAGGAAGTTTGTCACTGTGAAGGCACACTTTGTAGTCTGTTAACTCAAGCTATTAGCAGTCTGAAACACAGTCGCCTTCTTCTGCCAGTGGATCAAAACGAAGAAATCTCTGCTCCTTCTCTAGCATCATCATCCTGACTACCTACACACTGCTAGGTTTTCTACCGTGATTTTAAAGGACAAAAACTCTGAACTGTAAGTCAACCTCAATCAGATGTTTTTCTTTCTTAGAATTTCCATGGTCATGGTGTCTCTTCAGAGCAATAAAAACCCTAAGACAAAGACTGTAAGTGTTATCCAACATACCATATATATGCTATATCTTTCATGTTAAGGTATTCTAGCTGAGAATTTTGAGTTTTGAATAATGAAGCAAATTTCATAATGACAATAATATAATTTAAAAAGAAATTACACCAGAAGTGTAGAAGGAAAGGTTAATGTGATTGAGATGATAGATCAGAATTGATGCCACCAAGGGAGCAGAAAATGACAGTTCTGGATGCACCATCTCCAGAATTCTAACAATATTCCAGTGAGAAGTATATCGTGAATGTTCTTAAACTCATGGATGAGGGAGAGATAGCCAACTGGACCACAGAAGTGAGAAGATCTAGAACAATGATGAGGAATGAGTCTTTTGAACTAATTTGCCCTCGTGTACTTTTGTAAAAATTTTCATTCACAGAGTTTATACAGGCTCATGTTTCTATACTAAGTGTGATAAACTAGAGGCTGATATATACATAGTTCCTCCATCATTTCAAGGCTCCTTTTATGTGAAATGTTGGGAGTCTAGTATTGCTCAGCATCTTGTTTATGTATATTTAGAATCGATTTGGACTCATAATGGCCAGCTCATGAATCTTGTTCATTTATCTGCATCCTGAGGAAGGAGACAACAGCAACTCTCTGTATTCACGACTATGTAGACTCCAAGCTATACTACCAGTCAGCTCTGGTGGATATCTTGCAACACTGGCCACCCAGCAAACATCATAGACCCTAGCCAGAGACTGTTCTTTATTTCAGAGTGTTTTCAGGCCTTTTAAAGCACCAGGAAGTACATCCAGCAACAGCATCTGATCTCAAAATACAGGAAGGAACCCAGCCAAACTATAGAAGCTCACACCAAATTCAGTCAATCCAGGGTTGCAACAAGTTGACCTGACTACTATCACCAGTTATACTAAATAGTAAAGGACTATGTAGCAACACTGAACTCCTCTACATGGCAGAGGAGTTCATTATTATTAGTGCACAGGCACACAAGTGTAAGAGCATAAGCATGGAAATCAGAGACGTAAAACATTACAGAGAACAATGGTGAGACTCAAGAAGTAAACACAAAAAAGGGAGACCTATAAACCCCATGATGAATAATTCCCAGAGTGTTTTTAATTAGTTTACAGAAGTATAAGAAACCACCAACAAAACATGGGCAGATAGCTGCTGCTCATGGACAGGCCAGAACAGTCAGAAGAACAGGTGAAGGCTCCACCAGCATGAAGAGCAGATAGGCTGCCCTCCACCACATGTAGCTCTCTGAATCAGTAGGTTCAGTTTCCCAAGAGTCAATATGCTGCCACAGTTCTTGACCCACCATCCAGCAAAACTTTCAATCACCATATATGGGAAAAGCAACATATTCCAAGATAAAGTCAAATTTGAACAATATCTGTCTTGAGATCCAGCCCTACAGGTATACTAGAAAGACATCTTCATCCCAATAATATTAACTACACTCATGTAAAAACAGGAAATAAATAATTTCACACTAGTAAAGGCAAATAATGGAAGAACATGTATGTTCATGTACTTGCCAACATATACACACACACATACACACACACACACATACACACATACACAAAGAGAGAGACAGAGAGAGAGACTACCACTACCCCCACCAAAATAGCAGGAATTAACAATCATCGGTCATTAATATTTTTCAATATCAATGGACACAATTCCTTAATAAAAAGATCCAGACTAGCAAAATAGTGTGAAAACAGGACCCATCCTTTTGTTCCATACTAGAAACACCCCTAATATTGAAGGTAAACATCACCTCATTATCTCAGAATAAAGCACTGGTCCAAGAATTTCTAAGCAAATGGATATAAGAAGCAGGTTGGTTTTTCCATACTAATATCTAACAAAATAGACTTCTGTGGTGATTTGAAAGGCAATGGCCTGAAAGGGAGTGGGCTATTAGGAGGAGGGGCCTTGTTGTGGTTGCTGTGGTCTTGTTGGAGGAAAGAAAACAGAGAAACACTGGACCTAACAGACATGGTGTCCCAAATGAACATAATAGCTATCTACATCACATATCACCCAAATTCTAAAGGATATACCTTCTTCTCAGCACCTCATGATTTTTTTTTCAAAAATTGACCACATACTCTTTCACAGAACAAGTTTCTACAGATACAAGAAACTTTAAATAACCCCTGAATTATATCAGACCACTATAGTTTGAAGCTGGAATTCTAGGAAACAGAATCAAAAGAAAGCCTGCAAACTCAAAGAAAGTTAAGAATGCTATACTGAAAGAAAACTGGGCCAAGACCAAAGTAAGAAAGAAATGAAAAACATTACACAGTTCAATGAAAATGAATGCAAAACATACCCACACCAATGGGACACAATGAGAACAGTGCTAAGAGAAAAGTTCATAACTTTACGTGCCTACATATATAAATTAAAGAGATTGCATATTAGCAACTTAACAGCACACCTGAAAGATCTAGAAAAAATAGCAAACACATCCAAGACAGGAGGGAATAATCTAACTGAGGGTTGACATCAACAAAGGAGAAACAAAGAAAATAATATAAAGAATCGTTAAAATGAAAAGTTTGTTCTTTGAGAAAATCAACAGAATGGACACCAACTTGCTGTGTGATGTTCTATATGCTGTGAATATGTGTTGCTCCAACTGGTTGATAAAATGCTGATTGGCCAGTAGCCAGGCAGGAAGTATAGGCAGGATAAGCAGACAATGATATTTTTGGGAACAGGAAAGCTGAGTCAGGAGATGATGGCCTGCTGTCTGGGAAGCAGCATGTAATGGCACACAGGTAAAGCCACAGAGCACATGACAACAAAAAGATGAACAGAAATGGGCTTAGTTTAAATGATTATTTTAGAATCTGCTGTGGGATCTGTGGGTTTGGGCAAGACCAGGGAAAACTTTCAGCTACACCACCTAATTCATATTAACTAAAAGGCTGGCAGAAAATACACAAATTAACAAAGTCAGAAATGAAATGTGGGACATAACAAGACACATCTAAGACAACAAATGCATCACTAGGGCACACATTTAAAACCTGTAATCCACAAAACTGAAAAATCTAAGAAAATGAATAATTTTCTCATTAGCTACCACTTTCAAAAGTAAATCAAGGTCAGATATACAATATAAACAGCCCTATAACCCCTAAGGAAACAGGAGTTCTCCATAAAAGTTTCCCAAAGAAAAAAGTAGAGTCAGTAGATTCTAGTGAAGAATTCTTCCAGACTTAAGAAGAGATAATGCCAATATTTCTCAAATTATTCTTAGAAACAGAAGTAACATTGCTTCATTTTATGAAAGCACAGTTACCTGATACCCAAATCATGCAATGGTTCAATAAAAATATAATTACAGGCCAATCTCTCTCATGAACACTGATGCAAACATATTCCATTAAACACTTGCAAAAATACATCCAAGAACACATTAAAGGATTTCCAAAGTGATCAAGGAGACTCCATCATAGAGATGTACAGGTATTTCAATATATGAAAATCTGTCAAGGCAATCCACCATATACTCCTGAAAAAAATTCACATAATTTTTTTTTAGATTCGCCTGAAAAAGGCTTTGAACTTAATCTAACATGGCTTAATGATAAAGGGATATGAGGGATACAAGGAACATACTTAAACATAACAAAAGCAATATACAGAAGCTCTTTAGTCAACATCAAACAAAAAGGAGAGAAACTCAAAGCAATTCCACTAAAATCAGGAATAACACAAGTCTGTCGGCTTTCTCTGTATGTATGAAATTTGGCACCACAACTGCACAGATAAACACTGTCTTAAAAAACCAAACCAAACCAAACCAAAAAACCCAGAAAACAAAGAGGTTGATCAATACAATGTAATTGAAGACCCAAATGTCAATCTGCAAAGCTATGAATACCTGATTGTTGATAAAGAAGACAGAAATATACAATGGAAAAAACAAAGTATCTTCAACAAATGGTATATCTGGATGTCTACACGCAGAAGAATGCAAATAGATGGCTCTCTTTCACCATTCAAAACCATTGTCTAAGTGGATGTAAGACCTCAAAATCAAAATCAAAACAGATATATCAACAGATGGCAGCTCATACAGAGATCCACAACCAAACATTAGGCAGTATTTCTGGAAGCCCATGGAAGATGGGAAGAAGGGTTGAAGAAGACAGAGGGGTCAAGGGCATCATCAGAACATGACCCAAAGATTCAATTAGGATGAGCTCATGGCCTTCAGTTACAGAGACTGAAGAGTTCATCAAGGAACCTGTATGAGTCTAAGATAGGTACTCTGCACATGTGTTATGGATGTTTAGCTTGGTGTTCTTCTTGGACTCCTAGAATTGGGACATGGTGCTGTCTCTGATTCTTATACCTACACTTGGTATCCTGTTCCTCCTATAGAGTTTCCTTGTTTAGTGTTGATACAAGCATATGTGCTAGACTGAGTGTTACTTTTTGTGCTTTGATCTGTTGATATCCCAGGGAGCCTTGCTCTTTTCTGAAGGGGTATGAAGGAAGGGTGGATATGGGGAAGATAAGTAGTGTGTGTTTGAGTGTGTGTGTGTGTGTGTGTGTGTGTGTGTGTGTGTGTGTGTGCACGCACGCACGCTCGCTGGTGAAGTGGAAGTAGGAGAAACTGTGGTAGGAATATAATATATGAAAGAAGAATAAAAAAAATCCTTGTCAATTGTTAGGAGAATAAAACACACAAATAAAGCATTGGAGCTATCAGTCACATACAAAAGAGAAAATATGCCATTTGTTTTTCTGTGCCTGGGTTATCTTGTTCAGTATGAGATTTCCTAGTTCTATCTATGTCAATGCTAATTCCATTGTTTTTACCTTTGAACAGAATTCCACAGTAACATGTGTTAAAATTTCATTATCCATTCATCAGCTGAAGGACATTCAGGTTGTTTACTTGTCCTGGCTATTGCAAATAGAGCAGCAAAGAACATGACTGAATAATCATTTATTCCATAGTTCATCACATTCTTTGGATACATTCCAAGGGTGGAAATGATGTAAATAGAATAGTTATGTATGGAAATCTCCATATAATTTACAATGAAAAACATCTTTTATAAAAATAAAAAGATGCAATCTAACTATGAAAAAAGAAACTCTGGGTAGAAAATGTTTTGAAATTTTGAAATGAATCACCAACAACATAAAAATTTTGTAAACCACCCCCACAGACAAAAAAATCAGCTATTAAATTGGAAGAATATATGGGCCAGCTTGATGTCTAAGTGGGCAAATGCTCTTTCTGCCAATCTTGACTCTCTGAAAACCATTGCCAGGATGCACATAGTAAAAAGAGAAAATTGATTCCAGCAGGTTTTCCTCTACCTCCACACTTGTGCCATGGTGCATGCTGCATGCACACACACACACACACACACACACACACACACACACATACACACTCACTCAATCACTTACTCACACTCACACATTCACCAAATAAATATAAACATTAAAAAGTTAAGAGAACATTCCAACAGTTTACTTGATTATAATATAGGAGAGTGAGTAAGCTTAGATCATGATCTGAAATGTAAATACAAAACCTGAATGAAAATAAATTGAAACCATCCAAATACCAAATTGTAAGTCATAAAATTTCAAGAAAGGAAAACGAACATTGAGTTTTACTTGGGAGGATGGAGGTGCCATTTAGAATGAGTTTGGGGAGCAGAATGAATATTATTAAAATATTATATGAATTCACAAAGAAATTTTATAATGTTTACAGAAAGACAGAAAAATAAAGCTTAGAAAAAGGAGAGAAAAATTTACTTAGAGAAAATACTGTACAACTCTCTTGAGACATGAAGAAAACTGAAAATGGTCAGGTAAAGATAGTCAAATGACATGAAACAAATTCAAATCGAATCATCAAGATCACCGAGCATATAGTTGTCATGAGAGATCCTGATATCAGATTGACAAAAGAAGAAAAGAACATGAGTGACTTCCAGTACAGCTAATGTCAGACTTCTGAGTGAACACCTAGAGTACACAGGAGACAGGACGACCAGCTGAGTGGAAAAAAGAAAAACTCTGCCTACAAATGTCAACAATACTCTCCTGCAGAGATAATAAAAATTTTCTCAGAAAAACTGTAACAGACAGAGTTTCTGACAATAAGCTCAGGGAAGTGTGTGGAATCCCTCAAGCTGAAAGAGTGTCTGGTCATGAGTTACAGGGTGTTATGGCCCACACTTTTAATTGCAGCACTTGGGAGACAGAGGCAGGTGAATATCTGAGTTCATGGGTAGCCTGGTCTTCGAAGTAAATTCTAGGATAGGCAAGGCAACAAAGAGAAACCCTGTGTTGAACAACCAGAAATTAAAAGTGTATCCAATAAAAGTTGAAGTCTGATTCAGCCAAGAACAGTGTGTAGGACAATCTATGAAAGAACTGAGTGACAGGTTTTCAGAGTCCTAATTTAAAAATTCAGAAGGCTCACCAACAAGTCACTCACAGAAGCCACCAGCCAACACCCTGTGATGCCTGCTCTTCTGTTAGAATGAAACCTATCTATTGCAATGGATAGTATCTCAATATTTAATTTTTTTTTGGTTTTTTGACACAGGGTTTCTCTGTGTAGCTTTGCTCCTTTCCTGGAACTTTCTCTGTAGCCCAGTTTGGCCAACGCCTTTAATCTCAGCACTCAGGAGGCAGAGGTAGGCAGATCTCTGAGTATCTCCATATTTAAAGATGGACTCACCTTCTTGTGCCACTGTCCTCAGGAATAGCAAGAGACCTGGAAAGAAAAACTCATGATTATCTCATCTTTCTTTTTTCATTAGCCTGGCCATCTAACATCCCTGTCTTGTTCGGCCTCTGTACATTAGAATGAGAGTTTACTTAGTTAAGATGAACTCATGCACTAAATATAAAACATGGAAGCCCAGTGTTTCTGTTGTAGGCAGGCAAATTCAGCCTCCCAGGATGATATTTCCACCCTGTTATTCCACATTATCTACTCCCAGCAGGACTCACCAGTGCAGATCAGGTTTAGGAGCACAGACAGCATGGTGCTGCTTTGGATGGCAAGAGGCAGAAGTAGAATAAGACATATTGGGTGTCGTAAGAGGCTTGCAGTGTCTACCTCACCACAACACAGAGGGCATAACAAGAGAAACATCCGCCCTTGCTGCTACATTCATTATTTTTTGTGTGTGACAGGCTTTCTCTGTTGCCCTGGCTATACTGGAATGCACTTTGTAGACCAAGCTAGGTCGAATTTGAATTCATTTGCCTCCCAAGTGCTTTGATTAAAGTGTATGTTCTCATACTAAGTTAAAAAAAAATCTCTTTTGTCATTGACTTTGTGGATCATAACTTCTTGGAAATTGTTCAGACTTTAGGTTTTCATCAAAAGTATTTATCATGACTACAACTGAGTTGCATCTTGAACCCACTTCCTTTATTCAAAATGGTTATATCTGATTATTGTACTAAAAGTTTTGATGTGTTCCTTTGCTTTTTAAATTCGAGACTCAGTGTTTCCTCTGGCATTCTATACAAGATGTTCAACAATTATTTTTCATATTGTAAGAACAGTCCTAATGTGTCAGTTAAAATGACTATACTGCTATTATTCCAGTTTCAGGTTATAGTTATTCATTTTCTTAATTAATCATGTAGGTATTTAGAATAATAAAATTACACTCTTTAAAAATCAAACAAACAAAGCAAGTAAGTTTTTGTTGTATTTGAAATTTGTTTTAAGAAGTTGAAAAAATATCAAAAGATGGAGAATCTCTCATGCTCATGTATCAGAAGGAATAGCATAGAAAAAAAAAGCCCATCCTATCAAAAGTAATATAAAGAATCCCATTTACACAGTCACATCAAAATTTCAACACAATGCTACACAGATCTTAAAAAGACAATTTCTGGCTTTAATGTAAACACACAGAGAAACTAACAGGATAGTTAAACCATCATGAACACTAACAGAACTGCTGGAGGTCTCACCACTCCTAACTTCAAGTCCTACTATAGACCTATGTGAATAAACACACCACAGTGTATGTGAAAAGACAGATAGGTTCATCAACGGAATGAATTTGAAAACCCAGACATAATTCCAGACATATATGCATAGCTGATCTTTGCTAAAGAAACCCAAAACATTCACTAGAAACAAGACAGTATCTTCAACAAATGGTTTTGTTCAGACTGAATCACTGTTTGTATAAGAATGCAAATAGCTTCATACTTATCAACTGCAACAAACTCAAAGCAAGTATAACCCCTAATTGCATTCTAGATATCTAAATATTCTCCTTATAGATACATGGAAATGAAGGGGGAAACACATGAATGGAAAAAAATCCATTGATTAGCATCAAACAAACACCAATACAAACCCCAAAACAAAAAATAGAGAGAACAGGTGATTATGAGGTGTCCAGGTCTAGCTGATCTATTACAGCAGAACTCCTGTACCTAAGGCACAGGCAACATCATGCAAGAAGGGAAAGAAAGATTGTAATAAATAGAGCAAGAAGATGTTTGCTGTGAGGTGGCATCTGTTAGAAATGTACATATAAAATCATGTAAATATAAATAACATTATACACATCAATCTGATTACATTCATAAAATTAGGAATACATATATAGATATTTAATGGTAATTAAAAATAAAGATAAATTTGAGAGAAGAAAATGGCCATATTTGAGAGGTTGAGGGGAGTAAGGAAAGGAAAAATTGTTTAAGTATAATTTATTTGAAACAATAAGCCTAACAATATAATAAAATGTTGCAGGTCTTAAATATTACATATGCATACTCTACTTCTAGGATTTCTGTGGCCAATAGTAAGTCCAGTTTCCAATGTTCCCAGTTCTTTGCAGTGTTTTGCAGCTTCATGGCCTCTGACAGAATCTACTAGAAATACATCAGGAGAATATTGATGTTTCTTTTGTAGGTTCATTGTCGAGAATAGTGTATGTCCTGCTGAAATAAAGAGCAAGTGCTGTAGAGTCAGGAAAGAGCCTGGTAAAATAAAAATGTCTGAAAATATGCAAAGACAAGTTGTCAAATTTTACATATTAAACATTCTCAGATATTTCCATGTCAACCATTCAATAATGAAGTGAAACAACACGACATAAAAATTCATTTCTGGTGTGTTTGGTAAAGAATGGTGAGTGTATAGGGCTAGAGAAATCACTTATCCATTTAGAGTGTGTTCTGAACTTGCAGAGGACCCAACTTCAGTTCCCATTACTCACAGAAGGAGGCTCACAACTGCCTGTGACTCCAGCTCCAGGGGATCCAACCAATGCCCTCTTTTGCCCTTACAAGCACCAGAACTCCCATGCACAGATTCACCCACCATTTAATCAGTGTGTGCTCTCATGCGATGCTAAAGAGACTCCCCTTTTACAATTGCCTTTTGCCTTTTACCAAGGACCATAGCTTGGTTTGTGTATCAGGGTGACTGTGGCCTCATAGAATACCCTTTTTGTATTTTGTGGAATAACTGGAGGAATATTGGCATTATGGCAGAATTTTGTGCTAAATCAATTTTTTTGCCTAGGGATATGTTTTATTGAGTGCCTTGATTTCAATAAGTATTACAGGTCTGCTTAAATTCTTATGTAATCTTCATTTAATCTTTATCCTTTATAAGTGTTGTACATAGATAAAATTATCCATTTCTTTCAGATTTTCCAATTTGGTGCAGTACAGGTTTGTAAAGTATGATTCCTTTGATTTACCTTTGTCTTTTTTATGTCCTATGTTCATGTCTTATTTCTTTTTTTTTTTTTTTTTTTGGTTTTTTGAGACAGGGTTTCTCTGTGTAGTTTTGCGCCGTTCCTGGATCTCACTCTGTAGACCAGGCTGGCCTCGAACTCACAAAGATCCGCCTGGCTCTGCCTCCCGAGTGCTGGGATTAAAGGCGTGCGCCACCACCGCCCGGCTTCATGTCTTATTTCTTAATTTAGATATTCTTCCTATGATTTAATTAAGTTGACTAAGGGTTTGTAAATCTTACTGATTTTTCTGATGAATAAGTTGTTTTATAGATTCTTTGTATTTATTAAGTTGGTATCATGTTAAGTTCAACCATGAGTTTGATGATTTCTTGCCCTATCCTCCTGCTGGGGTGTGATTTCTTCTTTTAGTTCTAGAGCTTTCTGGTGTGCTGTTAACTTCCTTGTATTATACCTCTACAATATTTTATTTATGTACTTAATGATCTGACAATAAGTTTGGGTATATCAACTATGTATGTCACTGTGACCTGTAATTATGTTGGTAGCTATCTTTCTAGGACTTATTATCTATCTCTCATCTATGAATCTATTATTTATCTGTCATGTATCTAGTCAGTTTGGTTATTTCTATGTATCTATATGTATGTATGTATCTATCATCTATCTATCTATTACCTGTCTACATACATATATATATGCATTAGCTATCAATCATCTTTTTTTCTATCCTCTTCATTCTATCAGTAAAATGATCTGTCAATTATTTATGTATTTGTGATTTATTAATCTATTTTTCAATCATCTCTTTTTACACAACTTTATTCTACTCATTATCTATTTACCTCTGTTTGTCATTCTGTCTATCATTTCTTCTTTTTTTTTGAGACAGATTTCTCTGTGTAATTTTGTGCCTGTCCTGGGTCTTGCTCTATAGACCAGGCTGGCCTTGAACTCACAGATATTTGCCTTACTCTGCCTCCCAAGTGCTGGGATTCAAGGCATGTGCCCCCCCCAGTCTATCATTTCTTATAAATATCTCTAACTCTCACATGTCTTTCTATATATTCATAACACATTTTTCTTTTCAAAATAAGCAGTCTTGAGGGTTTCCATGCAGTTTTCTTTCCCTCATTCTCCTCTCAATAATTTTCATTCACCCTGAAACCCAGTTTGTCATTGGTTGAAGAGAGACAGCCAAACCCCACAGCTCCAGACAGTTACAGTCACATTAGCAGAATGCTTAGGAGGTTATCCTTGCCTGCCACTAAAATAAGTTAGTCTCCCTTTTAAGAGAAGTTTAGATTTTGTGGGAGCTCTGTCTTCCTTGATAACTGACTTTCATTAAGGACTCACTGTGACATAGGAAGATGTTTTTTGTGGGTTTAAAAGCTGATATGGCTGCAGGCCAATTAGCTTCCTATTTGTGTGCCTTCAAAACCACAGGTACTTGAGAGGGTAGTAGGACCCACAGGATGTGTGAGGTTTCAGTTACTGACCACACATTTCTAAATTTGTTACTTCTAATGCAAAATAAACAGTTCCTTTTTGAAATACTTAGTTGGTCTTGTGGGGAATTGCAGAAGAAACAAAGAATCCTTTTGTTTATATTTCCAACACGAAAGGAGAATTTTCCTAAAAAAGTCTAAAGTTGCTCAAATTCCTATCTCTCTTTTCATGCTAAATTTCTTTTTATATTTTTTCTGGCAGCCTATATTATGCAGCCCAGGTTATACCAGAATTCAGTCATGAAGCCAAGACTGGCTTCTAACTTGAGTTAATTCGCTTCCATCCTGCCCAATTCTGGGAATATAGGTGTTTACTACCACACTTATCTGTAACCATTTTTATCTTTATCTTTATTTTTGGAGGATAAAAGGTTTGTTTCACTTGCAGTTTCATCATTGTGGATGAATCAAAAGTACTGTCACTCAAGAGACAGTGGTCAAATTGTATCTACAAACAAAAATCAGATCAAGGAATGTATGCTTATACTCAACTTGTTTACTTCACTCTTAAAGATTTAAGGACTTCCTACGTAGGAAATGATGCCACTCACTAAATATTGGGCAGGGCTCTTCACACCAATTCTACTAAATCAGAAAATTTCCCTCCAGACATGCCCATATGCAAACTCTCTGTGATTTACACAACTCTTAGATTCTAGAAATGATTCTGGATTCTGGCAAGTTGACATTTTACATTAAAATTCACACTAGCAGATATATCAAGATAATACTGCCATTTACAATTGCCTAAAATATTTAGAAACAAGAGCTACACCTCTCTTGAGAATATTTATGAAGGACTGTTAGTCATCAGCACAGCATGGATACAGTTGCATATTCATGTCTGTTGACTGACTAGGTAGTTTTACAGCTGTGGTGCTTTCATTTGTATAACAGCCATGTCATGTTCAGAGACCAGCCTCTCACTGTACTCCTTCCCATCTTCTAGCTTTTATGTTCTTTTCAAAGCCTTCTTTTGTGATGGCCCCTGAATCTTGGAAGGGGTTGCTGTAGATGTTCCAAGATGGCTGTTGGTCTCTATATTGTGTTTTAGAACTCTTGGCCTGATGTGTCTGAGAAATGCCTGAATTTGTTCTTGGAAGACTTTAGATCACACCCCACTGCTCCTGCTGGTTTTCTTTCTACTTCTAGTTGATTCTCTCTTCTGCTTTCCTGTTACATGAACTTCTTATGCACCATCCTTTATTCTCCAACCCTTTTCATTCTCCTCTTCTTATCTGTCACATCTGAGTCTACAAGTCTCATGGATTATCATAAGAGATGGCATTGTTTCTCTCTCTCTCTCTCTCTCTCTCTCTCTCTCTCACACACACACACACACACACACACATACACACACAGTATAACATACGTGTATATGCAAAAAATAAATGTTATATTTTGTTTTCTAAAATAAAAACTAATAAAAATTAAAATTATAGAAACAATTTTTATCTAATACTACATAATGAAATATGTAGTATTTTATCTTTCTGAAACTTGCTCATTATGATAAACTCTGATTTTCAGTTGATTCCATTTTCCTGAAAACTTTCTATTTAATTTTTCATTATGAATACTTGTTAGGAAAACAAAATATTTGTGCTCAATGACCACTAGGGAAGCCAGGAAAATCAATAATCCATGGTTGTCTTTTCAAAAAACAGGCATAGAGCCTAATTTTTTCCTAGAGAGATGGAAATTAAAAGTGATCAATAGCCTGGTGATCTCTGTTGTCTGAAGGGTCAGATTCTATCAATCTCCTATAAGCAGGTCTAGAAGTAGCTAGTAGTCTATATAACCACTCTTTTCTCTGAAAGGCCAGGCTATATCAAGCTCCCAAAATGAGGACCGAAGATGCTTAATAGTCTTTGTGTAAATTATCTGCATAGCCAGGTACTCCCTCAGGCTCTGAAAACCAGGACCAGATTTGGTTAATAGCCAATGACCACTAAGCTATTTGTGATAGAGAACACATAAGAACTTTCCCTAGACCCTTAAACTAATACTGGTAGCCTATCTCTACAGTCTATCTTTTGCAAAAATTTACATGTACACTGTTTTGATTCTAAATGTCATTATACTTCCTTTTGCATTAGGGACTGCATTATATTGGGATACTTTTTTTCCCTTCAAAGTGTACTGTTTCAATATGCTTAAAACAAACTGTTTGTTTTCAGACTCCAGAAGTTTGTACCAGTCAGGACAACTAAGTCATGCTGAACTGTGTTTCCTTCTTGTCTTTCAATGTTTATTTCTCTGCCACCCACAGCATTTGCAAGGATCCCCACAGCTGACAACCAGTGTGAAGGGCTAAGTCCTCAGTGAAGGTTAGAACATGTTTCCATTGTAGCTTGAATTCTGATGGGTAGTAAAATAAAGACTCGGAGCTAGATATCAGCCTAGATGCTGAAAGATCAGAGAGACAAAGTAGCTAGCCACATCACCTCTTATCTCACCAAATCTATGAAATCTCACCAAATCTTATCTCACCAGCCTGGAAAGGGAGTTAAGTTCCTGTCTACACCCCATCTTATCACTTCCTCTCTCTGCCCAGCCACGTCATTTCCTGTTTCCTTCACCCAAGTGCTAGGATTAAAGGTATGTGACAGCATTGCTTGGCCTCTATGGTTAACTCATGGCTAGCACTGCCCTCTGATTTCCAGGTAAGCTTTATTTTTAGAGCACAAACAAAATATTACCACATTTCTCCTTTTTGTCTAAATTTAAAGAAAGTAGGGTAAAATAATATAGGAAAACTATATAAAATAGGCACATGACTAAATACAATATATAGGCAATAAATACATCAAAAATGTCTAGTCAATAAACATTTGACAAATTCAGAGAAAAGACTCCATTATCTATCCGATTTTGGTGATTCCAAAAGTTGTACCTAATTCATTTTCTACCCTAATTTGCATTATCAAAATTAACTTTTAATGTCTCTCAATCTTATTCACTTTACATGTCATAGTGAGTTTATTTTCTGTGGTGTAACAAGGAAAACTATAACTATAGCTGTAAAATCTTCAACTTCCTCAGAGATTGGAGAAAGGAATAATATTTCCTCCATATGCAAGGAGTGCAAGTGACTTCCAAAAATTGTGAGAAATGACAGCAACAGCTAGCTGCCTAGATAGTCAGCCAAAGTTCATCTGTAATGTTGGGGCATCCCTCTTCAGACTAAAGGCCCAGAATATGTGACTGACTTTTCTGTGATGCAGATTGTTCTGAAGGGCTGTTCTACTTAGTCTTGGCAAAATTTTGGCAGCTGCTTTCTTTTGTGTCCCGCTTGTCCAGTTTGGACACAAAGTGCCAGCAGTCGAGGCAAGAGCACTTTCATGTCCAGTGGCTCTCTTTTGCCACAATGATAGTAAGCTCATGTGGATTTTCTTCAATGCCCATCATCTTCTCTGATGTATATTGGTACTGCCAGGAGCAGACATGTCTCCTTGTCAAAAAAAGCGCCTAAATTATTAAAATATCTTAAATATCATATTCTGTAAATCTCTGAAATGTTTGAAGACAACCTGTCTATCTAAAATATGTCTCTGTTTGATCTTCAAAACATACTTTATATGAATACAAGTTTGATTGTTATAAATAACTACTAACTTGCATTTCTTTATACCATACTTAGTTGCTAAAAATAATTTTCAAGGAATGGAAATTTTCATTACATTGCTAAATGAGTTATATGGGTATAATGCTTGAACAAGAGTAGACATGTTCTAACAAAAATAACCTTAAATTCTTACCAATATGCAGAGATCCATATCAATGTAAATATTTAAAGCTAGTAGTTGTTCTTTTAAAATGAGATTAAATAACCTGCATTTTTATCTTATCACTTTTATATTCCCGGACACTTATATTCTCAGACACTTATCATTTTTATATTCCCATTTATCACTTTTATATTCCCAGACACTTATATTCTCAGACACTGAGATCAATAATTAATAAATGGGACCTCCTGAAACTGAAAAGCTCTTGTAAGGCAAATGATATGGTCAATAAGATAAAATGACAGCCTATAGAATGGGAAAAGATCTTCACCAACCCCACATCTGACAAAGGGCTGACCTCCAAAATATATAAAGAACTCAAGCAACTAGACATCAAAATGCTAAGGAATCTGATCAAATTGTGGGACACAAATCTAAACAGAGAATTCTCAACAGAAGAATCTCAGACCTGAATAAATTTCAACATTTTGCTCAAAGTCCTTTGATAAAGGGCTTTACTATAACAAAAAATCAAGTACTGTGAATGTTTTCCCCACATTGATAACCACAGTTAAATGTTATGGTCCCAAAATGATAAATGCAAAACCTGAGTCTCAGAAAATTACCCTGGAGCATACACCTAGAAACTTCACACCTGGGAATCTAGCTTATATTCTCAACACTTAGATAAGACTAGGTTGTACTGTTTTTGCTTTATCATGCTTATGCTCTGCCATGTGCAGAAAGAAGTTTCTGTCCCACCAGCCAACTCCCTAATAATCAAATGGAGACTTGATATTTATGAAACCTCAGCAGATAGCTTAAGTTTGTTTTAACTAGTTCTTATAGCTTAAATTTACCCATATTTTTAAATCCACATTCTTATAAGTGGCTTTGTTTCCCCAATTCTCTACTTTCTATCCTGCTTTCTCTCTGTCTGGCTGGTGACCCTGACCTTCTTCCCAGTGTTCTCTCATTCTGGATCTCCTGCCTAACCTCTTCCTGCCTAGCTATTGAACTGTTGGCTCTTTATTAAACCAATGAGAGCAACTCATCTTTACAGCATATAAAAAGATTATTGTAGAGCAGCCATGCATAAGTTGGGATCATTCATCAACACCTCTGTATACAACGGCCTGTTAGAAATTAAGCTCTTACTAAGGCTTTGATGTCTGGTTCTAGGAGACATATTAGTTGAATGGTCCTCAAATCAGTATAATATAGGACAGGAAGACAATCTGTTGAATAGCTCAGCTTTTCTTTTTGATTTAACACATATATTTTATCATATATTAAAACCAAGAAAATGCAAAAGAGAACATATGGGGTTGTGTTCTATTTATTTATTTATTTTTGCTAATTTGAAAGAAGATATAGTCATCAGGGAAGTGGGACTATCAATTGAGAAGATGCATCCACACAAATTGCCTGGAGGCCATCTGTTGGGAATTTTCTTATTTCAAGGTTGATGTGGGAAGGCCTAGACCTCTGTGGGTAGTTTCACTTCTTGACAGGTCATCATAAAATTCAGAGTAATGCAGGGTGACCAAGTCATGAAGAACATTCAAGTATGTGGTGAATCATCATTGCGTTTGCTTCAGTTCGTTCATCCATGTTCCTGCCTTGGTTTCACTCAATGGATTGTGACCTGGGATATTTAATATAAGTAAGCCAAAGAAATTTTTTACCTCAATTAGCTTTTGGTCATGGTGATTATCATGGCAATAAAAATCATATTTAAAATTGGTAGTATGCATAAAGGTTGTGTGAATCTTTTTGGCAAAACATGAGCAAACATCTCTTGATTCTAGCAGATGGCACATCCATGACAGATCCAATAAATGATCCAGACAGGTCTATATTATTGAAATAAGGTTATTATAATTACTTACAAGATCATGGTGTTATGTGTGTGGCCTCATTCAGAGATTCATCTCTCTGATCATTAATAAATTTTAAGAAAGCAAAAGTTTTTATTCACATACTGACACTAGGTATATACCTGGGACTTGGAGTTCCCAAAGGCAGCCCCAAGACACCTCAATCAGGGGATCTAAAAGCCAAAGTTCAGGCTTCTGTTCAGGCAAACAGAAGGTCATCTGGTACACAACAAGCTTTAATTTACAGAAACATGCAAAGAAATTTTGTTAAAGTTGTGCAAGACTATGTATTTAAAAAAATGAACCCTTAGTAGGCTTTAACATTTTAAGTCTTATTTCACTTTATAGTTTGATTTCTCTCCAAAGGAAAAGTGAGAACCATAACATTTTAAGTATAGGAAATCCACATTCAGATCCATATAAGAATAATGACAGATGGCCCCAAAGTTAGAGACGTCTATCCTATGATTACAGCAATTGTTTCACTGCATCTATTCATTTTTGCTTCCAAAAGGGTTTTGGTCTTTACAGATGAATTCCTGATATCTTTCTTTGAGAACTCATAGGGTACTAAAAATCTTTGATCTCAGCTTATCATTCCATTGCTCCCATGCACACACTGATACATGTGGAAGGATTCCTTGGGCTGCTGTGAACTGGTCCTGATAAATTGCTGTTTGAAGATCCACTGATCAAACTCTGTGTATGTCACATTCTGCATTTGTTTTCCTTCAGGGTCCTAGAAAGAGGTAAATGTTGAGTGCTTTTGTATGCACATATTCTTGTGGAGGATTAGGGGATGTAGGACCCACACTCTGAAAAATGGTGAGTTCATGAGGACCTATCTCTTCCATATTCTTTTCACTTCAGACCCTTGGTCATTGGTGCTGCATTTTTAGAGGAGAGAAGTAGTTATTAACACCTAAGAAAGAACTTCTGCATGCTTCTTTCAAATACCAAGGATTAATGAGAGATATGGTCAAACCCAAGGTTTCTCTTCTCCCACACAGCCAAGTCATATGTCCTGCATCTCTATGTTTCAACCCCATCTCATTAATGCTGTGTGCTCCTAGTTCTCTCTTTAGTGCTCTCTCTTTCAAAAAACCTTCTTCTAGATATTAGTCTGCTTTGGATATGTGAAGAATTAGTCACTGGTCTGAGAGCTGAGGGAAAGAATAAGGGCTCAGCAGTTCTCTCTGCAAAGACCCACATCAATGTCCCTGTCCTAGGCCAAGTAAATGAATACCACACACCTGTATTCCTCCAGGTTCAGTTTCTCATGCTACTCAGATGAAACTCACTTCCTTCTTGATATGCATTCCTTTTTGCACAGCACTGAGAATGGATGAGGAAAATGAGGAAGCTAATCATCGTGTAGAATGAGAGTCTAAACAGAATATGCAGGAGCCCATGATTATCTGATGGAACATATGAATGCAATAAATAAGAAGATAATCTTAGGATCCCTGTAATAGATTAACTAGCATTTATTGATAGATGGATAGTTAATGGACTATTAATCTTTAGGACAATGTTCTTGGTGAAGAAGCTACTATTCTCATTCTGCTAAAGCACACAGTATAAATTGGCTCCTGATGACTTTCCTTTGGAAATTTCCTTATAATAATCCCTATATTAATGCATCTCTCAACCTTCAGCAGGGAAGCATATATTTGCAATAAATGGTGATCAATACAGGTACTCACAACTAGCCAAAGTGCAGAAAATAAAGGACTGCGGATGCTTGGCTCTAAATATGACATTTACATGATATCCACTTCTACAAGGCTCAGTGTTAATTGTGAAAATGATGAATTAAAAATGACTGAATGAGGTTTATGATAACAAAAAGAAATAGGGTCTCCTGGACCCAAGATGTCAGTTGTATATAGGAACTCAAAAGCAGATGTGACAGCATGCAAATGATCAGTACATGTGCAAGCTAGAACAAATCCCAGCATGCATTGAGGCTGAGGACATGAAGTCCCACCCTTAGTCAAGGGGCTATAGGCAAATGAAAGCTGTTGGGAGAATCAGTTTCAGGAGAGTTGTGATGAATATGTTGACCATGCTCCAGTGAGAGACCACATATTCATGAATATATGGACATCAGAAATTGAACTTCATGGATAAAAAAATGACAGCATTGGGTGGGTAGGTCTAGGAGGACTTGAGTAAGGTGGTGTATATGTAGTGGGTAGCCATTCCAGCTTTGATCTGGAAGGTCCAACCCCCATTGAGGCTTCGGTAACTGTCATGCCTACCAGGCGGGGCCAAGAGAGGACCCTGAAGACCCAAGATCTGGATGGGCCTGCTCTCTTGGTTCCTGAACCTTGAACGCTGGAGGTAGACCAAGCAGAGTTCTCCAGAGAACACAACTGGACTGCATCACATCTTTCCCAGACCCTTTTACTTATCCCTTAACTTGTAAGTTACCCCACAAAATAAACCTCCCTTTTAACTACGTGAAGTGGCCTCAAAATTTTACCAATATCAACACATTGTTTGAAATTCTCAAAAAACAAATACAAATTAAATAATAAGAAATAAGCATCTAATCCAGGCGGTGGTGGCGCACACATGTATATATATATACAAAAATACTCATGGTTCTTCTTTCTAGCTCCCTATGAGATTTTCTCCCTATTTTTAGTAAGATGGTTCTAAGACATGGATGCAGGATTTTATTAGTCACAAGACATCATATCTCTATCTCTATCTATCTCTATCTCTATCTCTATCTATCTCTATCTCTATCTCTATCTCTATCTATGAGCCTTTCTCACCTGTGACAGAAATGTAAAAGGGGTCACTTGGGGATGACCAGTCATGGGAAGAGTTACTGAAAGAGCCATAACATCTATAGGTCGCTTTCTGAGTAACAGGACCAAGAAAAAAGTTGGCCTTGAATGTCCCATTGTGGCTCTGCACTGCAGGCAGCCCTTGCCCCTGAGGCACCCCTTCCCTGGACAGATGGAATATGTTAAACTGATGGTCAGAGATGCAGGACAATGTCACGTTCTCTCCTGACATCACCACAGCGGCCACCATGGCTGACAGAGAAGGTTTCTTATACAAACCTGGAAGAAAAGAGGCAGAGACAGTTAGAGGGGCAGCTCCTTCCCAGTGTTCGTTCCTTCCTCATTTCTGTCTCCTCCTTCCATATCTGTGATCTCTCTCTTTCACTATCTCTCTCTCTTTATTTATCCCTGCCCATCTTTCTTTCTCTCTCCTTCTTTTCTTTTCATTATCATCCTGAGTCTCTGATCTCACACCAGTACACAAACATTGTAACCCAGCTTTTGCTTTTGGACACGTTCTGTGTCTAGCCACATTGGTTCATTCCCTTTGTCTTTGTAAAGTATACTTTTATTTACATATATTAATATTAGCTATCAATTGACTTCATTTTGAAATATTCATTCATATATAATGTATTTTCATAGTTTTTAAAAATTATTTTTTTTTACTCGCTGAAATAAAAATACAGTTCTACTATTTCACGCCCTCTTTGTGTTCTACTGTTCTTACACAAATATTTATGTTTATTATTGATCATATTAATGGTACTATTTTCTATTGTCTCTCACTTCTGATTTCATTCATTTTCCTAATTGGTCTTCATTATACTTTCATTTATTTTAAGTGTTTTTTAAATCAATGTGTTTAATTGGAGTTAATTATTATTTTGTTCATTTTTTTCCCACTCCCATCTCCTGTACCAACTTTGCTGGTCCTTCCCGTCCCCCTCATTTCCTCTTCCATAGCATGTGTATTCTACTCCTTTCCCCATACCTCTCTTAATCTCCTTCCCTTCTCATGGCCAGTTTCCAAATCAATGACCTCTAACTCCCCCATCCTATGTATATTAAATACCTAGAGTCTGACTGCATTCTATGTTATTTTGAATCTGATCTCTTTTTAGATATCTGTGTTAATTAATCTCTCTTTATAAAGCACAGAATACTCAATAAATCTGTTTGCATCCCTTGAACAGAAGCTATGATCATCTTCTCTCTCTCTTGTTTCTATACTGTGTGTGTACTGCTTAAGTGAGATCTATCATCTTCTTCCATAGCTCTGTTTTGAAATATTTAACATCTGCTATTATTTCTCCATCTCTACGTTCAAAGTTTCTATGCAAGCTTAAATATTTTTTTGCAGGTTTTCTCTTACCACTCATGCTTGCTTACTATTTCCCTAGTACTTTCCATCTCTGAGTTTTCCTCTCAGTTTTCCTACACTGACCCATTGTGTGAATATATTTCCATGTTTCTGCTTTATTTGAATCAGCATATCACTGGGGAACCCATGTAGAATTTTTCAGCCATTCTAGAATGTCTGAATGATTTGAACATGGATGGCAAACAGTTTGAGGATGTAGAGAAGAGTGTTTGGTGTTTTACTCAATTACCCAAGGCAATGCAATTCAAGGACAAATAATTAGTCAACCACAAGAAAGAAAGAATGTCAGTCTTGACAGATATTCTATGGATGTCATCTGTACGAAGGTCTTAGGACTCATGAAGAATCAGCCCTACTCAGCACTTGAACTTAGGTCAAACATGCGATATCTGGCACTTTTGGGAGACTTGTAGAGGTGGAGGGCAAACAAAATTCTAAATTATCTAGGCCTTTGAGCATTAGTAGATGGATGTCATTTTGCGTAATTCATATCAAGTTCACCTTGTGTTACCTTTCTCTTTATCTCTATCTGTGACTCCTTTGATGGTCCTGTATCTGTGGTTTATGTTATAACCAATGATCTTTTCTTGTGTCTCTGTCTTCATTGTCTATGTCAGTAATATACTCACCAAGGCTGCCTTTCTCTAGGTTCCCCACAATCATCTTCCTCTGGACTTCCCAGGACTTCCAGTCTATACAATATCTGTTCTGTCTCACGGATAGGATGATGAGCAGATAACACCCTCTTACCTGTGATCTTTATATCAATAGGATCACTGGATTTGGACCACTCATATGGTGTGTGATTGTAAGAACCATAACATGTGTGATTCCCAGCATGGTCAGGTGTCACAGGACCTATTTCAAAGTTGGCATGGGACCCCCCAAGATTAGATTCTGCAGAAATCTGGAAGGAGTCCTTGATTATTTCTTTTCTGAGTGAAGTCAAAATGAAGGTGTCAAACATAATCTCTGATCGACACTCCAGTGTCACCTTCTCTCCTAAATTCACCAGGGGAGGTTGTAAGGCCAAGAGTAAAGGCTTCTTGTAGATTCCTAAGAATAAAAAATTGCATGAACCTGATCAAAATTTGTGTGTCATTGAAGACCTATGGTTCTCCCTCAATTAGTCTGTTCTTCCTATTAGTGCTACAGTGCACTTGTTTTTGTCTATTTCAACTCTGGACACAGAATCCTCCATCTTTCTGTGACCATTTCCTACTTATCTGACTCTAAGAGCAACACAATATTTCCCCACTGACTTGCTACGAAAATGTGTCTTTTCAACCCTTCTTTCATAGATAGACCCTATTGTCCTTGACTAAGATTGGGGAGTGCAGGAAACATGGCAAGCTTCACACCATGCAGCTTTATGTGTCCTTTTAATGCTACTTTTGATTAAGTATAATCGTTGGAAGGATAAAGGAATTGGTATTGAACATGATTATCAGGGAAACATTCAGCCCTCTGCATGGTTCAAACTGCTGCAGGGCATTCCTGATCCAGAATAATGAACATTTTTTCCTCCCAACATGTTGATGAATTAGCACCCTGGCTTCACTGCTCTCAGAGCATTCTTTCAAAGCTTCTTAATTTGCCCTTGACATGGGGCCCATGTATTATTTTCCACATGCTAACCTCACAATTTACCACTGATGTGATTCTTGAAAAGAATATAAGTGTTACAGAGATTAGAATTCTGAAAAACTCAAAGCGGCATAAGTCAGGAGTCTTCCGGGATAGTAACTGCTATAATCCTTGGGAAGTGTTCATTTCTTGTTGCCTTCCAGCTACTAGAGACTCATGCTTTCCTTGGCACTTGGACCCTTCCTCCAGTGTCAGAGTTAACTCTAGGTTATCTTCCTTATAATGCATTTTTTTGTTCACAACTAAATTTTTCCTTATTTTGTTATAATAACCCTTGTATTTAGAAGGACCCAGGATAATTCAGGATGTTCTCCCATCCTGATATCAACTTGTTACAATCTGATTTTCATTTTATAGCCCATTTTATCCTTGAATCATTTAACACACAGGAAGCATTGGGAACTAGAAAGTACATGTCCTAGTGTATTATATTATGCCCAGAACATTATCTATTTTTCTGAATTGAATATTCCTTTATAAATCCAAGCCTCTGAATAACACTCTTTATGAAAATTCCTAGGGTGGGAGATTTGGGGGAATGAAAAAACACTTCAAACATCATCTCTGACCTGAAATTATGATGGTCAGAGGGTCACAGTGGGATGTGAGTAAATAGAGAGACTGATACTTTAAACCATAGCATCTGTATGTTCCTGCATAAGCTGGTGTCACAGGACCCAAGACATGTTTCTTCTGGAATAGTCTTTCATAGACTTGAGGGATAGAATCCCCTTGTTCTTTGTACAACTTGAATATGTAAGAGGCACTATGATAATCACATCGAAGTTTCACATAATGTCCCTGAGGCACAACATGGCTTGGCCAGGCAGAGAGTGAAGGCTTGACATGGCTTCCTGCAGAGAGATGCACAGAGAAAAAAATTAATGATGCTCCTTAATCCCTGATAGCTGAGCTTCCAATTTTCATTTATTTGGGTCCTTTGTATAACATTTTTCTCTGAATTGAAACATTCCTGCCTCAATGTGAGGAGTTGAGAGGCTCAGGAGACTCAGAAAGTAAACAAACTTCCTATGTCCTGGAAAGCAGAAATATCCAAGATTAAACAGTGGCCCTTTCTAGCTCTATACAAACAGTAGGATACTGAGCTAGTGCAGCTCTAAGTGTTAATATCTAATACCTGTTTAGTTGCATACAAGTTGTATACAGTACTCCATAGTTTTGGCTTTCATGATAATCACCCTTATTGAGGTGTGCTTATAGTAATGATTTTGAGTAATCCCTTGCTTCTGTAAGTAACACCTAATCCATCCTATTATTAGTAACCTCTTTAACATATATTCACAGAGTTGTGCTTTGGTGCAATCATTGTTTGGTCTGTCATGGGTTTCATTTATGAGTTAAGCATATTTTTATATCTTGTATTTCCCCAAGGAAAGTCTCAAACACAATAGGGTCATTTTGAAGTGAAGGGTGTGAAAAATTGTGGCTGTTTGAATAGTTATGGTCCCAATAGACACATTTGTTTGAATGCATGGCACATAGGGAATGACACTAATATGAGGTATGACCTCTTTGAAATAGATGTGGCCTTGTTGGAGATTTCAATTCTCCACTCTTACCAATAGGTCATCTAGAAAAAAATAAACAGAAAATTACTGGAGCTAACAGACATGACATCCCAAATGAAACTAATAGCTATCTACAAAACATATCACCCAAATGCAGAAGATTATACCTTCTTCTTAGTACCTCATGAAATTTTTTTCTAAAATTGACCACATACACAGTCACAGAACAAGTCTCACCAGATACAAGAAAATTGAAATAACCCCTGTATCATAACAGACCACTACAGATTGAAGCTGGAATTCTAGGAAACAGAAACAAAAGAAGGCCTAAAATCATCAAAACTTAAGAACACTCTACTGAATGAAAACTGGGTTAAGACAGAAATAAGAAAGAAATTAATAACATTATAGAATTCATTGAAAATTAATGCACAACATACCAAAACTTATGGGACACAATGAGAGCAGTGCTAAAAGTTCATAACACTAAATGCCTACATAAATAAATTGAAATGATCTCATATTAGCAACTTAACAGCACACCTGAAAGCTTTAGAACAAAAAGAAGCAAACACACCCAAGGCAGGAGGAAATAATCAAACTGAGGGCAGAAATCAATAAAAGAGAAACAAAGAGAACAATATAAAGAATCAATAAAACAAAGAGTTGGTTCTTTGAGACAATCAACAGGGTGGACAATGCCTTATTCAAACTAACAAAAAGGCAGAGAGAGAATATCCAAATTAACATATTCAGAAATGAAAAGTAGGACATAACAACAGACACCAAAGATACCAAAAGCATCACTAGGCCATACTTTAAAGACCTGTAATCTAGGGATGGATCAAGCTACACAACTGTCTTAGCTGGCTTTTTATTGCCAACTACCTATGGTGGGACACCTTGTACAGCCTTGATGCAGGGGGAGGGGCTTGGACCTGCCTCTACTATATGTATGTAGAAAGCTCTAATGCCTCCCCATGGGAAGCCATACCTTGTTGGAGGAGGAAATGGGGGTAGATTAGAGGGGAATTGTGGAGGGGTGGGAGGAGAGGAGAGAAGGGGGATCAGTGGTTTGTATGTAAATTGAATAAAAAATTCCTTTAAAAAAGAGAAAAATCAAAACCTGTAATCCACAAAATTGGAAAATCTAAAAGAAATGGAAAATTTTCTCAATAGCTACCACTTTCCAAATTTAAATTAAGACTAGACAAACAATTTAAATAACACTATAACCACTAAGGAAACAGAAGCTGTGAATGAAAGTTTCCCAAAGAAGAAATTACGGAGCCAGTTGATTCTAGGGAAGAATTCTTCCAGACTTATGAAGAGCTAATGCCAATATTCTTCAAATTATTTCTAGAAACGTTTTATGAGACCACAGTCACTCTGATACCCAAACCAAACACAGATTCAATAAAAATACAATTACAGACCAATCTCCCTCATGAATATCAATGCAAAAATATTTAATTAAAGACTTGCAAAATGCATCCAAGGACACATCAAAAAGATCATCCACCATGATAAAATAGGCTCCATCACAGAGATGTACGTGTGTTTCAACATATGAAAGTCTGTCAATGTAATGCACCATATACCATCTGAAAGAAAAAGAAACCCACATAATTTTCTAATTAGATGATGAAAAAGCCTTTGAAAATAATCTAGCATAGCTTCATGTTAAAGAGATATCAGGGATTCAAGTAATATACATAAATATAACAAAAGCAGTATGCAGAAGGCCTTTAGTCAACATCAAATTATAAGGTGAGAAACCCAAAGCAATTGCACTAAAATCAGGAAAAACACAAAGCTGTCCACTTTCTCTGTATTTATGCAATTTAGTACTTCAAGTTCTGAGTGCAGGAATAAGAGAACTGAAGGAGATCTAGTGTATACAAACTGGAAAGGAAGAAGTCAAAGTATCCTCATTGGCAGATGAAATTATAGTATACAAAAGCAATCCCAAAATATTCTACCAGGAAACACCTATACCCAAAAGATACCTTCATCTAAATGTCAAAATACAAGATTATTTTTAAAAAAAGTCAGTGGTCCTCATATATACAAATGATAAACTGGCTGAGAAAGAAATCAGAGACACAATAAACTTCACAATAGCCACAAATAATATAATTTATCTTTTGAATAACTCCAACCAAGTAAGTGAAAGTCTTGTATGTCAATAACCTCAAGTATTTTTATAAGGAAACAAATAAATATCATTTGATATTGAGTATGAAATAATCTCCCATACTCACAAATCAGTAGGATTTACATGTTAAATATGGCCACAGTACAAAAACAATCGACAAATTCCTTGTAATTCCCTTCAAAATTCCAACAAAATTCTTTACATACCTTGAAAGGATAATAGTCAACTTCATATGGAAAAAATAATAAACCAGGATAGCTAAAACAATATTGAACAATAAAAGAACTTCTAGAGGTATCACTATACTTGATTTCAAGCTGTACTACATAACTATAGTAAGAAAATCCAAACTGTATTGGCTTAAAAACAGAAAGGGTGATAAATAGAATCAAATTTAAGACCCAAAATATCAATCTGCAAAGCTAAGGATACCTGATTTTTGATAAAGAAGACAGAAATATACAATAGAAAAAAGAAAACATATTCAACAAATGATGTGGATCTACCTCCATGTTTACATGTAGAAGAATGCAAATAGATGCACATCTATCCTCCTTCACAAAACTAAAGTCCAAGTGGATCAAAGATCTCAACATCAAACCAGATGCTGTCAACAGATAGCATCAAATGCAGAGATCCACAGCCAAACATTAGGCAGTGCTCCAGGAAGCCCAAATAAGAGGAGGAAGGAAGGATTGTAGGAGCCAAAGTGGTCAAAGGCATCACCAGAACATGACCCAAGGATTCAGCAAGGATGGGCTCATGGCCTTCAGTTACAGAGACTGAAGAGTCTATCAGGGAAACTATATGGATCTAAGCTAGGTCCTATGCATATATGATATGGTTGTGTAGCTTGGTGTTCTTCTGGGACTCCCATAATTGGGATTTGGTGCTATCTGTGATTTTTATACCTACATTTGGGACCCTGTTCCTCCTATTGGGTTTCTTTGTCCAGCATTGATACAAGTATATGTGCCTAGGCTTAGTGTTACTTGTTATGCTTTCCTCTGTTGATATCCCAGGGAAGCTTGCTCTTTTCTGAAGGGAAATGAAGGAGGGGTGGATCTGGAGAAGATGAGTAGCATGCATGTGTGTGTGTGTGTGTGTGTGTGTGTGTGTGTGTGTGTGTGTGTGTGTGTGTAGAGGGCTGCAGAAGCAGAAGCAGGAGAAACTGTAGTCATAATATAATATATGAGAGAGGAATAAAAAAATCTCTGTCAGTTATTACGAAAAAACATACATGAATAAAGCTTTAGAGCTATCAGCCACAGACAAAAGAGAGAATATGACATTTGTTTTTTGTGTCTGGGTTGCCTTGGTCAGTGTGACATTTTCTACTTCTGTCTATTTCACTGCTAATGGCATTGCTATTTACTACCAAATAGTATTCCACAGTGTACATGTGTCACAATTCCATTATCCATTCATCAGCTGAAAGACACCAGGTTGTTTCCTTTTCCTGGCTTCTGAAAATAGAACAGCAAAAAACATGACTGAGAAGCATCCATGGCATAGAATGTCAAGTTTTTTGGATATATGTCAAAGGGTGGAAATGATGTAAATATAATAGTCATGTATGGAAGTCTCCAATATATTACATTTACAAAGAAAAACATCTTTTATCTTAAAAAGGTGCAATGTAACTATTAAAAAAAGACTGTGGGTAGAAAATGTTATGAATTTTTGAAATGAAGCATCAAGCAACATAAAAATTTTTGGAAACCACCCCCATAGAGAAATGAATCATCTACAGAATTAGAAGAATATATGGGCCAGTTTGATGTCTAAGTGGGTAACGGCTCTTTCTGCCAAGCTTGACACTCTGAAAACCATTGCCAGGACTCACATGGTGAGAAGAGAAAATTGATTCTAGCAGGTTTTCCTATACCTCCACACTTGTGCCATGGTGCATGTACATGTACACACACACACACACACACACACACACACACACACACACACACACACAGAGAGAGAGAGAGAGAGAGAGAGAGAGAGAGAGAGAGAGAGACTTACCAAATAAATGTAAATTTTAAAGAGTTAAGAGAATATTTCAATAGTATCATTGATTATAAAATAGGAGAATGAGCAAGTTTTGATCAGGCATTATGTGATTTGACATGTAAATACAGAAACTGAATAAAAATGCCATGAGAGAATGAACAGAAAATTTGAAACCATACTAATACCAAATTATAAGTTATTAAAATTCAAGAAAGGGGAAAGGAACATTGAGTTTAGGGAGGATGATGAACAATATTAAATATTTTATGAAATTCACAAAAAATTATAAAATATTTACATAAAGACAACAAAATAAAGCTTAGAAAAGTAAGGAGAAAAAACTTATTTAGAGAAAATATTGTACAACACTCTTAGGACATGAAAAAAATTGAAAATGGTCAGGTACAAGATCGTTAGATGACATGAAACAATTTCAAATCAAATCATCAAGATCACTGAGCATATAATTATCGTAAGAGATCCTGACATCAGAATGATGAAAGAGGGAAAGAACATGGGTGACTTCCATGACAGCTAATGTCAGGCTTCTGAGCAAATACCTAGAAGACACAGGAGACCAGGATGACCAGATGAGTGGAAATGAATAACTCTGTCTATAAATGTTTACAACAATCTCCTTCAGAGATGAAGTATATAAAGATTTTTATCAGAGAAACTGCAGCAGACAGATGTTCATCACAATAAGCTCAGGAAAGTCTGTGGAATTCCTCAAGCTGAAAGAAAAGGCTAGTTATGAGTTACATGAAAAATATCTTCATATAGAAAAAGTAAAATAGCTTGCTAAAAGCAATCCAAAATAAGATGTTACAATAGTTTGCTGGTAGTACACAAATATTATCTGTAGTGTAGATGTCTAAAGAAAAAAAAACCCCAAATGATTTGTCTGGTGACACATATATGTAAGAAGTCATAAATTATAACATCAAAATCTCAATACATTTTAAGGTGGTCAGGTGAGATTGTAATAAAGGAAGATATTTTTTATTTCAAAAATTGATTATCCACCAGTTGTTGTGGTCTACACTTTTAACTGCACCACTTGAGAGGCAGAGGCACGTGAATATCTGAGTTCATGGGTAGCCTGGTCTACAAAGTAAATCCTAGGAGAGTCAGGGCAACACAGAGAAACTCTTTGTTGAACAACCAGAAATTAAAAGTTTATCCAATATACGTTGATGCCTGACT